>NC_142468.1:74447500-75072500 GCF_049115385.1 Moschus berezovskii
CAGGGACGGGGGAGCCTGGTGGACTGCCATCTATGGGGTCGCACAGAGTCGGACATGACTGAAGCGACTCAGCAGCAGCAGCAGAACATGGAAGCAACCTAGATGTCCATCAACAGATGAATGGATAAAGAAGTGGTGGGTACATATACACAATGGAATATTACTGAGCCATAAAAAAGAACACATCTGAGTCAGTTCTAATGAGGTGGATGAACCTAGAACCTGTTATACAGAGTGAAGTAAGTTAGAAAGAGAAAGATAACAATCATATTCTAATGCATATATAATGCATTATAGTCAACAAAAGAGTCTGAAAAGCAGTACTTGGATGCAGTCTCAAAAATGACAGAATGATCTCTGTTCATTTCCAAAGCAAACCATTCAATATCACGGTAATCCAAGTCTATACCCCCACCAGTAATGTGGCAGAAGCTGAAATTGAACGGTTCTATGAAGACCTACAAGACCTGCTAGAACTAACACCCAAAAAAGATGTCCTTTTCATTATAAGAGACTGGAATGCAAAAGCAGGAATTCAAGAAACACCTGGAGTAACAGGAAAATTTAGCCTTGGAGCACAGAATGAAGCAGAGTAAAGGCTAACAGAGTTCTGTCAAGAGAACGCACTGGTCATAGCAAACACCCTCTTCAACAACACAGGAGAAGACCCTACACATGGACATCACCAGATGGTTAACACCAAAATCAGATTGATTATATTCTTTGCAGCCAAAGATGGAGAAGCAATATACAGTCAGCAAGCTGACTGTGGCTCAGATCATGAACTCCTTATTGCCAAATTCAGACTTAAATTGAAGAAAGTGGGGAAAACCACATGACCATTCAGATATGACCTAAATCAAATACCTTATGATTACACAGTGGAAGTGAGGAATAGATTTAAGGGACTAAGTCTGATAGACAGAGTGCCTGATGAATTATGGACGGAGGTTCATGACATTGTACAGGAGACAGGGATCAAGACCATCCTCAAGAAAAAGAAATGCAAAAAAGCAAAATGGCTGTCTGAGGAGGCCTTATAAATAGCTGTGAAAAGAAGAGAAGCGAAAAGCAAAGGAGAAAAGGAAAGATATACCCATTTGAATGCAGAGATCCAAAGAATAGCAAGGAGAGGTAAGAAAGCCTTCCTCAGCGATCAATGCAAAGAAATAGAGGAAAACAATAGAATGGGAAAGATTGGAGATCTCCTCAAGAAAATGAGAGACACCAAGGGAACATTTCATGCAAAGATGGGCTCAATAAAGGACAGAAATGGTATGGACCTAACAGAAGCAGAAGATATTAAGAAGAGGTGGCAAGAATACACAGAAGAACTGTACAAAAAAGATCTTCATGATCCAGATAATCATGAAGGTGTGATCACTCCCACTCACCTAGAGCTGGACATCCTGGAATGTGAAGTCAAGTGGGCCTTAGGAAGCATCACTACGAACAAAGCTAGTCGACGTGATAGAATTCCAGGTGAGCTATTTCAAATTCTAAAAGACGATGCTGTGAAAGTGCTGCACTCAATATGTCAGCAAAATTGGAAATTCAGCAGTGGCCACAAGACTGGAAAAGGTCAGTCTTCATTCCAATCCCAAAGATAGACAATGCCAAAGAATGCTCAAACTACCGCACAATTGCACTCATCTCACATGCTAGTAAAGTCATGCTCAAAATTCTCCAAGCCAGGCTTGGAGAATTAGCAATACGTGAACTGTGAACTTACAGATGTTCAAGCTTGTTTTAGAAACCAAAGATTAAATTGCCAACATCCACTGGATCATCAAAAAAGCAAGAGAGTTACAGAAAAACATCTATTTCTGCTTTATTGACTATGCCAAAGCCTTTGACTGTGTGGATCACAATAAACTGCGGAACATTCTGAAAGAGATGGGAATACCAGACTACCTGATCTGCCTCTTGAGAAACCTGTATACAAGTCAGGAAGCAACAGTTAGAACTGGACATGGAACAACAGACTGGTTCCAAATAGGAAAAGGAGTACATCAAGGCTGTATATTGTCACCCTGCTTATTTAACTTATATGCAGAGTACGTTATGAGAAAAGCTGGGCTGGAGGAAGCATAAGTTGGAATCAAGATTGCCAGGAGAAATATCAATATCCTCAGATATGCAGATGACACCACCCTTATGGCAGAAAGTGAAGAGGAATTCAAAAGCCTCTTGATGAAAGTGAAAGAGGAGAGTGAAAAAGGTGGCTTAAAGCTCAACATTCAGAAAACTAAGATTATGGCATGCAGTCCCATTACTTCATGGCAAATAGATGGGGAAACAGAGGAAACAGTGTCAGACTTTATTTTTGGGGGATCCAAAATCACTGCAGATGGTGATTGCAGTCATGAAATTAAAAGACGCTTACTCCTTGTAAGGAAAATTATGACCAACCTGGACAGCATATTGTGACAATAGACTGTTTCCAAATAGGAAAAGGTGTACGTCAAGGTTGTATATTGTCACCTTGCTTATTTAACTTCTATGCAGAGTACATCATGAGGAACGCTGGGCTGGAAGAAGCACAAGCTGCAATCAAGATTGCTGGGAGAAATATCAATAACCTCAGATATGCAGATGACACCACCCTTATGGCAGAAAGGGAAGAGGAACTCAAAAGCCTCGTGATGAAAGTGAAAGAGGAGAGTGAAAAGGTTGGCTTGAAGCTCAACATTCAGAAAACAAAGATCATGGCATCTGGTCCCATCACTTCATGGGAAATAGATGGAAAAACAGTGGAAACAGTGTCAGACTTTTTTTGGGCTCCAAAATCACTGCAGATGCTGACTGCAGCCATGAAATTAAAAGACGCTTGCTCCTTGGAAGGAAAGTTATGACCAACCTTGATAGTATATTGAAAAGCAGAGACATTACTTTGCCAACCAAGGTCCGTCTAGTCAAGGCAATGGTTTTTCCCGTGGTCATGTATGGATGTGAGAGTTGGACTGTGAAGAAGGCTGATCGCCGAAGAATCGATGCTTTTGAACTGTGGTGTTGGAGAAGACTCTTGAGAGTCCCTTATACTGCAAGGAGATCCAACCAGTCCATTCTAAAGGAGATCAATCCTGGATGTTCATTGGAAGGACTGATGCTAAAGCTGAAACTGCAATACTTTGGCCACCTCATGTGACGGGTTGACTCACTGGAAAAGACTCTGATGCTGGGAAAGGTTGGGGGTGGGAGGAGAAGGGGACAACGGAGAATGAGATGGCTGGGCATGAGTTTGAGTGTACTCCGGGGGTTGGTGATGGACAGGGAGGCCTGGCGTGCTGTGATTCATGGGGTCGCGGAGAGTCGGACACGACTGAGCGACTGAACTGAACTGAACTGAGACAGCATATTAAAAAGCAGAGACGTTATTTTGCCAACAAAGGTCCATCCAGTCAAAGCTTAGGTTTTTCCAGTGGTAATGTATGGATGTGAGAGTTGGACTATAAAGAAAGCTGAGCTCAGAAGAATTGATGCTTTTGAACTGTGGTATTGGAGAAGACTCTTGAGAGTCCCTTGGACTGCAAGGAGATCCAACCAGTCCGTTCTAAAGCAGACCAGTCCTGCGTGTCCATTGGAGGGACTTTTGTTGAAGCTGAAACTCCAATACTTTGGCCACCTGATGTGGAGAGCTGACTCATTTGAAAAGACCCTGATGCTAGGAAAGATTGAGGGCAGGAGCAGAAGGGGACAATAGAGGATGAGATGGTTGGATGGCATCGCTGACACAATGGAAATGGGTTTGGGTGGACTCCAGGAGTTGGTGATGGACAGGGAGACCTGGCGTAATTCGGTTCATGGGGTCACAAAGAGTCAGACACGACTGAGCGACTGAACTGAATGCATATATATGGAATCTAGAAAAATGATACTGAAGAATTTATTTACAGTGCAACAGTGGAGAAACAGACATAGAAAATAGATTTATGGACATGGAGAGAGGGGAGGAGAGGGTGAGATGTATGGAAAGAGTAACATAGAAACTTAAACTACCATGTGTAAAATAGATAGGCAATGGGAATTTGCTGTGTGGCTCAGGAAACTCAAACAGGGGCTCTGTGTCAACCTAGAAGGGTAGGATTGGGAGGGAGATGGGAGGGAAGTTCAAAAGGGAGGAGACACGTGTATACCTATGGCTGATTCATGTTGAGGTTTGACAGAAAACAACAAAATTCTGTAAATCAATTATCCTTCAATAAAAAATAAATAAATTTTTAAAAAGGAAGGATAAAAGTAAGAAAACTGGCTAGGAAACAGACAGAATTGGTTCCTTTATGTACGGTATTTTTGCCCCTCAAAATGGTGAAACAAAGTACCTTGGTAATGGTTCAATATTTTCTTTTTCTAATGTGTTCATCATCCTACTTCTTGTTCTAGAATGTTTTTAAACACTAACCACCATTATCCCCTCCTTCCTACCCTTTCCTTTAATATTTTACCATTTTCTTTAGGTGAGAATTTCAAGATCCATATAGTCTAAATTTTGGAGGAACTGGATTAAGATTACTTTTTCCAGAACAAGAATACCAATTCTATGTGGTAAGACAGATCATCAAAAATTGACAGTAGCCCAAGCTTTTGGAGTTCAAGCCATCCAAAGATTTTAGAGATGGCCAACTTGTAGACATCATCCCTAAAGTTGGGATAAATATATCTGTAGGTTACAGAGCCATTGTAAGAATGAAATGAGTTAACGTTTATAAAGTTTCTAGCATGGGCTCGGTAATATCAAGAGCTCAGTTGGATTTTTGAATTTAATTCAGTTTAAAAAATTGTGCTTAAACTATTTCAATAACTGAAGCATCAAAAATTTTCTTTAATCAAGGGAAATGTTTATTTTTAACAGATTCTTATTCTTTAACACCTTTGAGATGTAAAATTCACAAAGTAAAACTACTCCAGGTAGCTCAGTGATAAATAATCTGCCTGCCAGTGCTGGAGACTCAGGAGACACGAGGTTGATCTCTGAGTCAAGAAGATCCCCTGGAGTAGGAAATGGCAACCCACTCCTGTATTCTTGCCTGGGAAATCCCATGGACAGAGGATTATGGTGGGCGACAGTCCACCATATGAGGCCTCAAAGAATCGAACACAACTGAGCACACACGGAGAGGTACTCAAAGAAGGAGTGATGGGAAATTTCCCCTAATGAAAACCTCCATTTCAAAGATTTCCTCCATTTTCAAAGAATAATCTGCCCTCATACTCATGTTCTGATATCATGACCTTATAACCTTTCCTGTCAAGAAATGATCTCCAACCTTACATTTATTTAAACAGCACAGGCATGATGGCACCTCTCCAATTTTCTCCCAGTTTTTCTCAAGCGGATAGATAGTGTAGGTAGATGCTAACACATCTGGCTGTCTTGCTAGAGGAGTACTTTAAAAAATAAATTCATGATGGCAATTTCCTCAAACGAAAGGGTAAAAAATGTGCCAAGTAATTTAATTTTAAAAGTGACTCTAAGACAGGAAATCGGGAGCTGGTTTGTGGGAATCTTGGAAAAGCCTGAGGATTGTGGTGGAGGCACAGATCTTGTACCACCCCAAACTTAGTGGAGTTGACCCCTGCCAGAAAAAGCTTGTAAGCCCTTTGTAGAACAATATCTTCCTTTCGGGCCTCTGACTGTCAGTCCTCTGCTCTGGTTAATGTCATCAAGGGAATCCTTGCCTGACAGAATGTAATTTAGGATCTATTAAACATGATTACTTGGCCTTGAAAATGATGGATATTGGACAGAATTATAGAATCACTTTACAAAAAAAAGGTCTCTTTTACATCCTTTCTTGTGGAGCCTAAAATGAAGCCTAGGGAAATCCCTCAGAGGGGTTGTGGCATTTATAGGTTAGGTTTATGAAAAAGGGAATTGATATTCATATTAAAAACTGTAAAAATTGAGCAAGGTGAAGATAGTGAGCATGCAGACAGCTGTGACGTGTGTCTGAAGGGTGAGTGGCACGTTGCCCAACTGATTTACTTGCTTTAATTATATTAGTAATGTGAAAGTCGACATGATTCAAAACAAGCTCTCTGGGTTTTTCATTCAAGTACTAGCCCCAAGTGACTACTTTTTATGGTCCTCCCAATTTCCAATTACTCAAATGTTCATAGCTGAAATACTTAAGAGTTCATTGCTGGGTTTGCTTTGGAGGTGGCCTGTGCTTGAGTTTTTATTTAATTACATTTTGTTCTTGGTTATAAAAGTAATATATGGTCACTGAAAAAATTACGGAACATAAAAAACTGCAAATAACAAACTAAAATCACTAATAATTCTGCCACCCAGAGATTATCATTAACATTTTGCTGTATACCTACTAGACTTTTCTTTAATATATATGTATATATCTGTATTATTTTTATTACTTGATACAATGTCATATATACTATTTTCTAAAACTTTTAACAATATTATAACATGATCTTATACCATATTTTAAGTATTATTCTCTTATGAGGTATTTGGTGGTTATAAACTCTTCATTATATATATATATATATGTACTATTAATTTTTAAACTGATATGCAATTGAGGAGGATTTAGAATATCTATTTACATTTCTTAACCATAATCAGATAACTTTTTCCACACATCCCTAGTTATTTCCTTAGAATACATTTCTAGAAAACTCACTATATCCAAAAGTTTTCAAAATATTCAACTGTTTTTGCTGCTGCTGCTGCGTCACTTCAGTCGTGTCCATCTCTGTGCGACCCCATAGATGGCAGCCCACCAGGCTCCCCCGTCTCTGGGATTCTCCAGGCAAGAACACTGGAGTGGGTTGCCATTTCCTTCTCCAATGCATGAAAGTGAAAAGTGAAAGTGAAGTCGCTCAGTCACGTCCAACTCTTAGTGACCCCATGGACTGCAGACTACCAGGCTCCTCCGTCCATGGGATTTTCCAGGCAAGAGTACTGGAGTGGGGTGCCATTGCCTTCTCCGTCAACTGTTTTTAACCTATGGCTGAATTGCAAATTTTTTCTATCATTCAAAGTCTACATTACAGTTTTCTTTCTTTTTTTTTAAACCACTTCTGACTGTTTATCTTACAAGGACCAAAACAATGGAAGTAGCAGACAGAATTGAAATTGCCACCATTTGAACTTCTGGTTGGCAGTGAATTTTGTGTTAGGAATATTGTAGGAGCGGCATTAGAATTGTAAATTATCTCAAAAAACAAGGAAGCAGGAAAGGGGAATGGGGAATTATTGTTTAATGGGTACAAAGTTTCAGCTTTGCAAGATGACAAGAGTTCTAGAGATGGATGATGCTGATGGTTACACAACAGTATGAATGCATTAATACAACTGAACTGTACACTTAAAACTGTTAAGAGTAAATTTGATGTTACATGTATTTTACCACAGAAAAAATGGGGGGGGGAATGAAGAAGAAAATGGGAAAAAATCTCTATTCAATACTACTTATGTTGTAGAGAAGTACATTTGGAAAAAAAAAAATAGGCTCCCCATATTCATGATATTTTCCTGATGTTAAAGAAGTCATAACTATAACAAACATGTAAATGGCACTTTACAGTTTATAAATGCTTTACAGCTTACAAATACACGTAATTTCATTGCCATAACAGTCCTGTGAAATACTTGACTATTCTCATTTTGTATATGAGAACTCTGAGACTAATGTAAAATAACTGTCCAAGATGACATGATTGGCAAAGAGTAGATGCAAGACATCATTCCAGGGCCCCAGTTCCTGGCCCAGTGAAACATAGTACAGCAGTGAAGCTCTTGAGCAGACAAAACCACCAAGTATTTTCATCTGACAAGTCAAACATTTCATATATAAACCGAAAAGGGCAAGTATTTAAATTGTACTCAAAGAAAGGATTTAGTTCAGGAAACTTATTTTTGAAATAGCTTTGCATAGTTTAATAAAATACTGATTTTACTAATATCAATAATAACACTCCACTGCTTGATTATTTTGTGCTTTTTGCGCTTTCAAATATCAATTTAATTTTTTAAATTGTCCCTCTATAGTATATGTATCATCCTAAAGGGGGAAACATGCAAGGTAACCAGTTATCAGTGTGGCCAGACAAGGTTGCAGAGATGAAAACTGTGGAATTTACAACAATTTAGCTCTCTTCATTGTCTCTTATCCTATTAAAATACAAAGAGAAAAGTTACACATTTCCAAATTAAATATTAGCATAAAGATAGACTTTTCAAATGTAGATTTTTCCCTTGTTCCTCAAGATTTCTTAGTATACTTTTGGATGCAGGATCTGATCAAAGATTAAAAATTGTTATTGGCTCTTATTTCTATTCAATATCTTTATTTGTAACAGATGATTTCTCCAAGTTTTCAATATCTTCTAAGAGTTTTGTGTTTGGATGATTTCCAAATAATTTAACCTGACAAGGAGATTTTTTGGTAAACAGAAATTTTGTCTGTGAGATTTATTTTGTGTGTCAGCCCATTTATCTTTGGATTTTTCCAAACATAAATTTATTCCATTTATCTTTGGAATTACAAGCATCGTAGATATCATGAATATTTCTTGTTCTCATACATGACTAACCACACACATTCAATACCCTTTACTGTAAACCTGCTATGTGCCCAGTACTGCAAAAATAAAGACACAGTCCCATGGGACTCACACCATATTAATAAACAGAGAAACTAACACATACAAAAATTATCATAATATAATGAAATAAAATAAGTGAAATACTAGAATGATGTACACATACTCTGGATGTCAAAAGTATGATTTTTGACTCTGAATAAGCTTCACAGAAGAATCATCTGAATCGGAACTAAAAGGTTTTATGAAAAGGTTGTCATAAGGAAAGACATGTGAAGGTTTACACACATATATTACTTTGTCCCTTGCCTTATGATTAGATATTTTTCTTCAATGAATAGTCTGGAGCCACATGGTATCAGTCAGTCTGACTGTAACATTAAAAACATCTTTAGATTGATTCCATAGCCAATTCATCATTCTTTTATACAGTCTTCATTCTCTTTAAATTCACTAAATTATCATTTTCTACTGTGCCTGTGATTAAGTGGACTGAAAAGAATTTATTATTGATCAATAAATATTAAGCTTAACCATTAACTTCTTGATTCATCTACAACTGCATTTATAGTATCAGGATGCCCAGCTCCAAGGAATGCCATTCACGTGAACACTATCTATGGGCTGAGCAGTCTTCTGCACATCTCTCTGATCTAAAGCATTTATCTCCATCTTCCTTGTACACAGTACTGTTCTAATTACTGCATTTTCCTTTCCAGATGAACTATACATACAGCAGAATTTTAAGAACACAAAAATTGCAGCTGATTATTTATACCAGCTACTTCTCTAGCTAGTTTGGTGAAAACAGATAATTTGGTTAAAAATTTTTAGAACAATAGTAATGACTTTCCAAAATATTGCATCATCATTTGGCCTAATCTCTTATTGGCATTGATGGAACATGTATCACTGGACAATGTAATCTCCATTGTGCAGTGGATATTGATGGTTTCTACTCAATTGATATATACCAGATTTATTCAGAAATAATACCAGCTTTGAGATTTCTGATCAACTCTGCTGATATTCTCAACCATTAATTGAATTTTGAAAAGGAATCTCATATATCTCTAACTTCTTTATTGATGGTCAATCAGGTCATAAATGGTCTATTGTCTAATTCTGAATGGCATCTACCTCACTTGTTCTTTGCTAACAAATGTTTCACGTTATTTTAACCTATAGCTGTTTTTTTTACATATTTGAAATAAATGGATAATAGAACAATACTTAGATGCTTCCTCTGAACAAACTTGCTTCATTTTATAAAGTTTTATTTTAAATTCCATGGACAGAAGAACCTGGCAGGCTACACAGTCCATGGAGCCCCAGTAAGTTGGATACAACTGAGTGACTGAACATATAGACCCTTCCATGCCTCTCAGTTCAGTTTAGTTGCACAGTCGTGTCTGACTCTTTGCAACCCCATGGACTGCAGCACACCAGGCACCCCTGTCCATTGCCAACTCCCAGAGCTTACTCAAACTCATGTCCATCAAATTGATGATGCTGTCCAACCATCTCATCCTCTGTCACCCCCTTCTCCTCCTGCCTTCAATCTTTCCCAGCATCAGGGTCTTTTCAAATGAATCAGTTCTTCGCATCAAATGGCCAAAGTACCGGAGTTTCATCTTCAGCATCAGTCCTGCCAAAGAACATTCAGGACTGATTTCCTTTAGGACTCACTGCTTTGCTCTCCCTGCTGTCCAAGGGACTCTCAAGAGTCTTCTCCAACATCACAGTTCAAAAGCATCAATTCTTTGGCGCTTAGCTTTCTTTATAGTCCAACTCTTGCATTCATACGTGACTACAGGAAAAACCTTAGCTTTGACTAGACGGACGTTTGTCGGCAAAGTAATGTCTCTGCTTTTTAATATGCTGCCTAGGCTGGTCATAGCTTTTATTCCAGCTGCTACTGCTACTGCTAAGTCACTTCAGTCGTGTCCGACTCTGTGCGACCCCATAGACTGCAGCCCACCAGGCTCCCCCATCCCTGGGATTCTCCAGGCAAGAACACTGGAGTGGGTTGCCATTTCCTTCTCCAATGCGTGAAAGTGAAAAGTGAAAGTGAAGTCGCCCAGTCGTGTCCGACTTGTAGCAACCCCATGGACTGCAGCCTACCAGGCTCCTCCATCCATGGGATTTTCCAGGCAAGAGTACCAGAGTGGCTTGCCATTGCCTTCTCCGGCAGCAAATGTTTTTTAATTTCACGGCTGCAGTCACCATCTGCAGTGATTCTGGAACCCAAGAAAATAAACTCTGTCACTGGTCCCATTGTTTGTCCATCTATTTGCCATGAAGTGATGGGACCAGATGCCATGATCTTGGCTTTTTGAAGTTGAGTTTTAAGCCAGCTTTTCCACTCTCCTCTTTCACTTTCATCAAGAGGCGCTTTAGTTCCTCTTTGCTTTCTCCCATAAGGGTGGTGTTACTGCATCTGAGGTTATTGTTATTCCTCCTGGCAATCTCCACACCTCTCAGTAAATGCCAAATCCCACCTCAGTAGCCTTTTATTTTCAGATGTTTCTCTAATGGTGAATGAACATATACTAAATCTCTTACCTAATAATAAAAAAAGCTAATTAACTCTTTTTGAGCAATTAATATATATTGTCCAAAACACATAAGCATATTATCCTATTTAATCACTATTGCAAATCAAAAATGACAGAATGATCTCTGTTCATTTCCAAGGCAAACCATTCAATTATCACGATAATCCAAGTCTATGCCCCGACCAGTAACGTTGATGAAGCTGAAGTTGAACAGTTCTATGAAGACCTACAAGACCTTTTAGAACTAACACCCAAAAATGATGTCCTTTTCATTATAGGGGACTGGAATGCCAAAGTAGGAAGTCAAGAAACACCAGGAGTAACAGCCGAATTTGGCTTTGGAGTACAGAATGAAGCAGGGCAAAGGCTAAGAAAATACACTGGTCATAGCAAACACCCTCTTCCAACAAGACAAGAGAAGACTCTACACATGGACGTCACCAGATGGTCAACACTGAAATCAGATTGATTATATTCTTTGCAGCCAAAGATGGAGAAACTCTATACAGTCAGCAAAAACAAGACCGGGAGCTGACTGTGGCTCAAGATCATGAACTCCTTATTGCCAAATTCAGACTTAAAGTGAAGAAAGTGGGGAAAATCACTAGACCATTCAGGGATGACCTAAATAAAATCCCTTATGACTATGCAGTGGAAGTGAGAAATAGATTTAAGGGGCTACATCTGATAGACAGAGTGCCTGATGAACTATGGATGGAGGTTCGTGATATTGTACAGGAGACAGGGATTGAGACCATCCTCAAGAAAAATAAATGCAAAAAAGCAAAATGGCTGTCTGGGGAGGCCTTACAAATAACTGTGAAAAGAAGAGAAGCAAAAAGCAAAGGAGAAAAGGAAAGATATACCCATTTGAATGCAGAGATCCAAAGAATAGCAAGTCAAAGAGATAAGAAAGCCTTCCTCAACTTCAATGCAAAGAAATAGAGGAAAACAATAGAATGGGAAAGACTAGAGATCTCTTCAAGAAAATGAGAGACACCAAGGGAACATTTCATGCAAAGATGGACTCAATAAAGGACAGAAATGGTATGGACCCAAGAGAAGCAGAAGATATTAAGAAGAGGTGGCAAGAATACACAAAAGAACTGTACAAAAAAGATCTTCATGACCAAGATAATCATGATGGTGTGATCACTCACTTAGAGCCAAACATCTTGGAATGTGAAGTCAAGTGAGCCTTAGGAAGCATCACTACGAACAAAGCTAGTGGAGGTAATGGAATTCCAGTCGAGCTATTTCAAATCCTAAAAGATGATGCTGTTAAAGTGCTGCACTCGATATGTCAGCAAATTTGGAAAACTCAGCAGTGTCCACAGGACTGGAAAAGGTCAGTTTTCATTCCAATCCCAAAGAAAAGCAATGCCAAAGAATGCTCAAACTACTGCACAATTGCACTCATCTCACATGCTGGTAAAGTAATGCTCATAATTCTCCAAGCCAGTCTTCAGCAATACATGAACCGTGAACTTCCAGATGTTCAAGCTGGATTTAGAAAAGGCAGAGGAACCAGAGATCAAATTGCCAACATCCGCTGGATCACTGAAAAAGCAAGAGAGTTCCAGAAAAACATGTGTTTCTAGTTTATTGACTATGCCAAAGCTTTGACTGTGTGGATCACAATAAACTGTGGAAAATTCTTCAAGAGATGGGAATACCAGACTACCTGACCTGCCTCTTGAGAAACCTGTATGCAGATCAGGAAGCAACAGTTAGAACTGGACATGGAACAACAGACTTGTGACAAGGAGTATGTCAAGGCTGTATATTGTCACGCTGCTTATTTAACTTATATGCAGAGTACATCATGAGAAACGCTGGGCTGGAGGAAGCACAAGCTACAATCAAGTTTGCCGGGAGAAATATCAATAACCTCAGATATGCAGATGACACCACCCTTATGGCAGAAAGTGAAGAAGAACTAAAGAGCCTCTTGATGAAAGTGAAAGAGGAGAGTGAAAAAGTTGGCATGAAGCTCAACATTCAGAAAACGAAGATCATGGCATCCAGTCCCATCACTTTATGGCAAATAGATGGGGAAACAGTGAAAACAGTGGCTGACTTTATTTTGGGGTGGCTCCAAAATCACTGCAGATGGTGACTGCAGCCAAGAAATTAAAAGACGCTTGCTCCTTGGAAGGAAAGTTATGACCACTCTAGACAGCATATTAAAAGCAGAGACATTACTTTGCCAAAAAAGGTCTATCCAGTCAAGACTATGGTTTTTCCAGTAGTCATGTATGGATGTGAGAGTTGGACTATAAAGAAAGCTGAGTGCCGAAGAATTGATGCTCTTTAACTATGTGTTGGAGAAGACTGTTGAAAGTCCCCTGGACTGCAAGGAGATCCAACCAGTCCATCCTAAGGGAGATCAGTCCTGGGTGTTCACAGGTAGGACTGATGTTGAAGCTGAAAATCCAACACTTTGGCCACCTGATGAGAAGAGCTGACTCATCTGAAAAGACCCTGAAGCTGGGAAAGATTGAGGGCAGGAGGAGAAGGGGACGACAGAGGGTGAGATGGTTGGATGGCATCACCGACTCAATGGACATGAGTTTGGGTAAACTCCGGGAGTTGGTGATGGACAGGGAGGCCTGGCTTGCTGCGGTTCACGGGGTCCCAAAGAGTCGGACACGACTGAACGACTTAACTGAACTGAAAAGAATCATCACTGCAATTCTATGAGGCAAGTACTATCAATAGTCCATTTACAAATGAGTAAATTTACACTAAAGCACAAAGAGGCCAAGTGACAGCTTGAGGTTGCACAAAAAATAAGTAGTAGAGAGTGTATTAAAAGTCAGATTTTTTGAGAGATAACTGATACTTTGCAAGGATAACACATGCTCGTCTTATAAAACAATGAGAAAATTAAAGTTTTCCTTCTGCCATATGAGGATCATATTGGAATTTTTCCTAAAAGATTATTTTAGAAAGAAGGAGATGCACCATAAAATTATTCATGCTAAATTTTGGAGAAAAATATTCCCCCAGGCAGTGACCTTTATTACTAAGAGGGGATTTGCAAGCCAATTTTTATAGCTCTGTTAAAAACTGCTAAACCCAGGCAGTTATATAATAGAAATGCTGACATGACCTTAATTCCAGAGGTGCAAAGGGTATAATTGAATTTAAGAACAATGTATCTCCTCCATTAAGTCATTAAATAGATAGTAATAATCTGACACATTTGGTAAGTACTACATGAAAGTGCTTAACAATGGTATGCAAATAAAATGAGCTTGTGCTATTAGCTACTATATTTTGCTTGTGTTTGCCAAATATTATATTAAATTACAATACAGTCATTTAGAAAATATTATGGCAATATATTTTAAATGTTCCGGAACCTGATGCCAACATAGAGAAAAGAAATATTAGATTATACAGGATATTGCCAAGTGCCTATGTACAATAATTTAGATAAGTTATATTTACTATTCACAGAATTAAACTGAAGCAGAACTACATTCTTTTGACCCAAACTTCCAGAGTTGCCCCAGTGGTGTAGTGCACCTGGTTCAAGAGCATATATAAGGATGCCAAATAAATGCCAAAACCAGAACATTCCTCCACACAGATGCATATTTAGCTTTCTTGAGAAAAAAAATCTAGATGTTTGGTATCATGCAACTAAATGCATAAATCCAAGTGAAATCATAAGTTAAACACACATTCAGGGAATATAATCAATGTAGACAGTCACTTGGGCTCATTCTGCTACTGCTGCTGCTGCTATGTCGCTTCAGTGTGTTCGACTCTGTGTGACTCCATAGACGGCAGCCCACCTGGCTCTCCCATCCCTGGGATTCTCCAGGCAAGAACACTGGAGTGGGTTGCCATTTCCTTCTTCAATGCATGAAAGTGAAAAGTGAAAGTGAAGTCACTCAGTCATGTCAGACTCTTAGTGACCCCATGGACTGCAGCCCACCAGGCTCCTCCAACCATGGGATTTTCCAGGCAAGAGTACTGGAGTGGGGTGCCATTGCCTTCCCCGGGCTCATTCTAGCATAAGCAAAATAAAGCCGAAACCCCATTCTCCTTTCATAAAATCAGAGCTAGAGACCTGGATTTTCAATTTATATTGGTAAAAATCTTCCTTTAATCTGACTTTCCAGGAACAATAATGAAGTGTACTAATCATTTCAGTGCAACAGAGAATCTAGGAGTGCAAAACATAATTATTTTAACTACATAGGACTTTCCTGATGGCTCAGATGGTAAAACATCTGCCTACAATGTGGGAGACCAGGGTTCAATTCTTGGTTCAGGAAGATATCCTGGAGAACGAAATGGCAACCCACTCCAGTATTCTTGCCTGGAAAATCCCATGGACAGAGGAACCTGGTAGGCTACAGTCCATGGGATCGCAAAGTCGGACATGACTGAGTTCACTTCACACTTCTGTGTGTTTTATTTCCTTACAAAAATGCTAATATAGCAAACAACAGTTAATAAATAAGACTATATCTAAATGTTTTCAAATGTCTTATTTTAGGTTTATATAGGGCAGCAAGCCACAAAAACACATATGTATATATGTGTTAATGTAGGAGATATATGGGCTTCCCTGGTGACTTAGACAGTCAAGAATCTGCCTGCAATGCAGGAGACCTGGGTTTGATCCCTGGGTTTGGAAGATCCCCTGGAGGAGGGCATGGCAATCCACTCCAGTATTCTTACCTGGAGAATCCCCATGGACAGAGGAGCCTGGCAGGCTACAGTATGCCCTCGGAAAGAGTTGGACATGACTGAGCGACTAAGCCACACACAAGAGATATATAATACAATGATGTTGCTAAAGCTGAAACTCCCAATACTTTGGCCACCTCATGCGATGAGTTGACTCACTGGAAAAGAGTCTGATGCTAGGAAGGACTGGGGGTGGGAGGAGACGGGGACGACAGAGAATGAGATGGCTGGATGGCATCACTGACTCGATGGACATGAGTTTGAGTGTACTCCGGGAGTTGGTGATGGACCGGGAGGCCTGGCGTGCTGTGATTCATGGGGTCGCAGAGAGTCAGACACGACTGAGCGACTGAACTGAAAAATTGAAAATGTCAGAAATCACTGCCACAGTAAAACAGATTTTTTTTAAAAAAATCAAGGATTTAAATTGTGTATATTACATATAACTGACTCACTATGACAGATGATCACAAAAATGGCTCCAAGTTTTCCCACTTCTTACAATGTATCTATATAGCTCCTCCCATTACAATGTGACATTTATTGGTCCCACACTCCTACTCCTTGAATTAGGCTGTCTTGCAACTTGCTTTGGCCTCTACCATGTGGTGGCAATGATTAGGTGCCGTATCTAGCCGACCTTACGTGGTGTTATGCATACCCCTGACTCTCTTCCTTTGCCATGAGAACAATTCTGGCCTGGCCTGCTAAATAACAAGAGGCCATGGGAAAGAGAGCCAAACTGTCCCAGCTGGGGCCATACGAGACCAGCCAGCCTCCTGCTGACCCACCAGCTGATCACAGACGCACAAGCAAGCCCAAGAACAGCTGAACCTGGCACAGAAAAGCAGCTCCCACCCAGCTGATTTGTAGCCTGATGAGAAACAATACAGTAAATGATTGTTTTAAGCCAACAGATTTTGAGGTGGTTTCTTATGCAGCAATAGATAACTTGATAAAATTATCATCAGACAATATTTTTATAGCAAAACAATACAAATACCATGGTCATCTCCAAATATTAATGATCCTTGAATTTATATACATTTATACTTTTTTTTTATTGGAGGCAAATTACATTAATATATTGGTTGGTTTGCCATACATTGACACAAATCCACCCCGGGTGTACATGTGTTCCCCTTCTTGAATCCCCCTCCCACCTCCCTCTTCCCCATATCCTCCCTCCAGGTCATCCCCGTGCACCAGCCCCAAGCATCCTGTATCATGCGTCGAACCTGGACTGGTGATTCATTTCACATTTGATAATATACATGCTACAATGCCATTCTCCCAAATCATCCCACCCTCACCCTCTCCCACAGAGTCCCAAATACTGTTCTATATACCTATGTCTCTTTTGCAGTCTTGTATACAGGGTTAAGGTTACCATCTTTCTAAATTCCATACATATGCGTTAGTATACTGTATTGATGTTTTTCTTTCTGGCTTACTTCACTCCGTATAATAGGCTCCAATTTCATCCACCTCATTAGAACTGATTCAAATTCATTTTTTTTGATGGCTGAAAAATACTCCATTGTGTATATGTACCAAAGCTTTCTTATCCATTCATCTGAAGATGGACATCTAGGTTGCTTCCATGTCCTGGCTATTATAAACAGTGCTGCAATGAACATTGGAGTACATGTGTCTCTTTCAATTCTGGTTTCCTCGGTGTGTATGCCCAGGAGTGCGATTGCTGGATCATATGGCAGCTCTATTTCCAGTTTTTTGAGGAATCTCCACACTGTTCTCCATAGTGGCTGTACTAGTTTGCATTCCCACCAACAATGTAAGAGGGTTCCCTTTTCTCCACACCCTCTCCAGCATTTATTGCGTGTAGACTTTTGGATAGCAGCCATTCTGACTGGTGTGAAATGGTATCTCATTGTGGTTTTGATTTGCATTTCTCTGATTATGAGGGATGTTGAGCATTTTTTCATGTGTTTGTTAGCCATCTTTTTGTCTTCTTTGGAGAAATGTCTGTTTAGTTCTTCGGCCCATTTTTTGATTGGGTCATTTATTTTTCTGGAATTGAGCTGCAGGAGCTGCTTGTATATTTTGGAGATTAATCCTTTATCAGTTGCTTCATTTGCTATTATTTTCTCCCATTCTGAAGGCTGTCTTTTAACCTTGCTTATAGTTTCCTTTGCTGTGCAGAAGCTTTTGATTTTAATTAGGTCCCATTTGTTTAGTTTTGCTTTTATTTCCAATATTCTGGGAGGTGGGTCTTGGAGGATCCTGCTGTGATTTATGTCGGAGAGTGTTTTGCCTATGTTCTTCTCTAGGAGTTTTATAGAATCTGGTCTTACATTTAGCTCCCTAATCCATTTTGAGTTTATTTTGGTGTATGGTGTTAGGAAGTGTTCTAGTTTCATTCTTTTACAAGTGGCTGACCAGTTTTCCCAGCACCACTTGTTAAAGAGACTGTCTTTTCTCCATTTTATATTCTTGCCTCCTTTGTCAAAGATAAGGTGTCCATAGGTGCCTGGATTTATCTCTGGGCTTTCTATTTTGTTCCATTGATCTATATTTCTGTCTTTATGCCAGTACCATACTGTCTTGATGACTGTGGCTTTGTAGTAGAGCCTGAAGTCTGGCAGGTTAATTCCCCCAGTTCCATTCTTCTTCCTCAAGATTGCTTTGGCTATTCGAGGTTTTTTGTATTCCCATACAAATTGTGAGAGTATTCATTCTAGTTCTGTGAAAAATATCGTTGGTAGCTTGATAGGGATTGCATTGAATGTATAAATTACTTTGGGTAGTATACTCATTTTTACAATATTTATTCTTCCAATCCACGAACACGGTATATTTCTCCATCTATTAGTGTCCTCTTTGATTACTTTCACTAGTGTTTTATAGTTTTCTATGTACAAGTCTTTTATTTCCTTAGGTAGATATATTCCTAAGTATTTAATTCTTTTCGTTGCAACAGTGAATGGAATAGTTTCCTTAATTTCTCTTTCTATTTTCTCATTATTAGTATATAGGAATGCAAGGGATTTCTGTGTGTTGATTTTATATCCTGCAACTTTACTGAATTTATTGATTAGCTCTAGTAGTTTTCTGGTAGAGTCTTTAGGGTTTTCTGTGTAGAGGATCATGTCATCAGCAAATAGTGAAAGTTTTATTTCTTCTTTTCCAATTTGTATTCCTTTTATGTCTTTTTCTGCTCTGATTGCTGTAGCCAAAACTTCCTGAACAATGTTGAATAGTAGTGGTGAGAGTGGGCACCCTTGTCTTGTTCCTGACTTAAGGGGAAATGCTTTCAGTTTTTCACCATTGAGGATAATGTTTGCTGTGGGTTTGTCATATATAGCTTGTATTATGTTGAGATATACATTTATACTTTTAATGCACTGTCACAGACTTGGCTTATGCTGCAAGTAAGACAAATACAATAGTTCTCATTTTAGAGATGAGAATATTGACCCAGAAAAATTAAATCACGTGGCCAGGTATTAAGGAAAGGAGTGAGGGTAACATAGACAAAAGGGCAGAATCGAGTCCTTTTCTCTATAAGTCCGTATCAATTCCCAATAATCTTCATGATCTTCTCTGGCTTCATTGTGATTTTTTACTTAAAAATATCAGCAGGATTAAAAATCAGGATTAAAATAAAATAAATTAAATTAAAATAAAATCAGGATTAAAAATATCAGCAGTCTGGTACCCCAGCTAATTATGGTAAGCTCTATCTTCACCATTAGGAGAACTAGGATATCACTGACTCCAACAAACCCACTAAAACGAAAAATAGAAGATGCAAAAAAAACTTACAAGTAATTTAACATTAACTGTTATTGTTTTTGTCTTAGGCATCTGTGGTGCTTACCCTTCATTCAGAAGAAAAAGGAGCAAGAAGAAAATTCATCTCTCTTACTTTGGTGTCAACCTTTAGACTACTTAATAAACCAGTTAAATTAAAGATTCAGAATGTACCAATCTTTACACTGAGATAACCACTGAGCAATCAATGATAATTAAAAAAATCAATTGGTCTTCTGTAGTAATTAAATTTGTCCACTTAGATATAATTGATATTGTTCACAACTAATTATCCAAGTAAAGGCTCTGAGGGACTTTTAGAGACTAAAGGATTGAGCCAAAGATTCTTCCTAATTTGAAATTGGACTGAATGCCATGTTTTCTCAAAAACTGATTAAGTCTTCCCTAGAAACACAGTATTGAACAAACTCAAATACAGTCAGGAAATCAGTATTTCATTAGGAGCAGTTTAGCATACTTTCTAGTACTCCCTGAGTGACCATGGGCTAATCACTTAACCCCTGTGTTTTAGTGTCCTCATTTTCAAAACCCAGATAATAACAGTACCTACCTCATAGAGTTGTTGTAAGCATTAAATTATCAGTAGTAAATGTTTAGAATAGTAAGCACTGTGTTAGTATCATTTTTAATACTGTCATGTGGAACTTTTTTTTTTAAGAAAGAATGGTAAGAAAGTCGCCAAGCATAAGTTTATTGCATTGTTTTATGCTCGCTTGCACCTAGTTCCTATAGGCATTTTACATTCAAGGGTTACTACTGCCCTTTCCCATATTACAAGATATGTTGTTTCCCATATTAAAAGATAAGTTGTTCTTCTTGCAATAAAAGATAACTAAAACAGGGAAATAGGAAGTTCACATTTGCTGTGTGGCATATCTGATTACAAGTTATTAAGCCAACCTTCCCTTCCCTCTTCTAAGCAATTCATTTCTTAGCACCAGAGGGGAGGAATAATAATAAAACATGGATGATCTTATCACTGATGCTTAGCATCTGTATATTCACTTAAAAAGGTGGCAGAGCAATTTACTGCAGCCCTCAGGCGGCCTAAATGACATGTTAGCAAGTTATATAGATATGCTATTACCTATTTATTCTGATATTCAATGCAAAAATGTCAGGAGATCCCTACTTAAGTACATTAAATTACTGACTCCTAGGGCAGGAAAGTACAGTAGAAGCTATTAGCTATTGAACCCAGCCTCCAGATAAGAATCTATGGCCCATATAGATGCAAACCTTTCCAAGTTCTAGAGAAAGCTATTAAACTCTCTTCTATATTCTGATCCTCATTCTTCCAGGAAATTCTTTTTAAGGTACTCTGGCTTCAGCTTAAGTACACGTACATTTGTCCTGTCATCTGATGGAATGAAAACAGCTGGTGAGTCTTCTGACCCATAGGCATATTCTTGAATTCTTTCCTTCATCCCAGACCTGTATTTCTAGTACCAGCAAGACAGCTTTATCTGAATGCCACCCATTTATCCTATAACCTGTCTTCTTACCTGAGATTACATTTAAAATTCCCTGTGCACTCTGATTCTGAAAATGCAGGAATCATGACTTGAGCTGCAGGCCAGATATGCCTTCCCCAAACTTCTGCAATAGCTATCAGTCAAATCAGGGTTAAGGAAAAAGACTAGCCGCAAGATGAGACCCCTCTCTATTGTCAGTGCCAACAGTGGGTTAAACTCTGGCCAAGGATCAGAACTTGAGCCAGAAGTCCAGCTGAAGAGTGAATTCATAGGGCCTGGACTCCATCTTAGGCCTGTTCATGCTGATCATGCTCAGCCACCTCTCCAGTGGACTCTGAACTCTATGCTTAGTGCCTATGGAAACTACAATAGAAGGTAAGGCGCCCTCTGGACAGAGGAATCTTGAAGATCACATCCAGGATACTCATCGCCTAAGAGAAAACATACTCTAATCACCCCTGCCTCCGGACAGATCATAAACTCTTTCTGTATCTATCGGAGTGTAACCGCAGGCTTATTGATTATTAATTGTTTGAACACCTAACACATGAATGATGGGGTAATTGTGATTGTATTTACCCTTCCTTTGTTTTATGTAAGTCTCAAGGAAATTGGGGTGGTGGGTTCAGACACGTACACATGGGGTATAAAATATTTTCACAAATGGTGGTCAGAGTCCTTGGGTAAGAGGAGACTCTGCCTTGGGCCCGCCTGTGTAATAAACTGCACTCCACTATCTGCATTGTCCTTCTAAGTGAGTTTGTTTACCGGAATGCGTGGCTGCAACACAGCAACAACGGATCTCAATAGCACGGTTCATGGCACCTTGGAGCCCGTAAGTAAATGTAGAATTGAAAACAAGTAGATGTGAGTGAGATATCATAAAAAGCTCTCGGGCTTCTAAACATATTTCTTAATTAAGAAATTCTGGCATTAAACAATTGAAAACAACCTGATGTTTCATGTAAGGAAAAACCAGAATTTGATTCTTTATATTAAGAAAGCTTTATAAAGCATCAGTTTAAGAATGGCAGACTGAGCATATCTATCTACCTCCATTTCTTTCCACTGTCATTAAAATTCCTATTTATTAACACACATTGGACTAGAAAACAAAAAAAGGATTCAGCATCAGAGCACAAAGTTTCAAGAAATGTTAGAGGGAAAAAGTAGGACCAATAGAGAAAACACAATAGGGAACACTATAGGCCAAATCACCAAAAGGTAAGAAAAATCCTCTCCTAGGAAGCCCTGAAGCAGGCCTGATTTGGGAATCAAGATTAAGCTTTGAGACACTAATCAAGGCTATTAATTTACAAACTTCATTCAGAACAACAGGGCAGGGTGGATTTCTCCTTTTCCTATTTCCCCACTTTCAGCTAAGTATAAGACATAAAGCTACAACCTGGTTTTTGTTCAAAAAGAAAAACCCAGACTTTTAAGAGCTCATTAACGCTTTCAAAAAGTAGAAAGATAATTCAGACAATAAAAAATATTTTAAAAAATTCTAATTAAAAGATAGAAATGTAAGTCTCCAGTAGCATACTGTGTACCTACCGACCTGTGGAATTTCTCATTCAGTATCCTACCATTTTGCCTTTTCATACTGTTCATGGGGTTCTCAAGGCAAAAAGAGGTGGCAAGAATACACAAAAACTGTACAAAAAAGATCTTCACGACCAAGATAATCACGATGGCATGATCACTCACCTAGAGCCAGACATTTTGGAATATGAAGTCAAGTGGGCCTTAGAAAGCATCACTATGAACAGTTAGTGGAGGTGATGGAATTCCAGTTGAGCTATTTTCAAATCCTAAAAGATGATGCTGTGAAAGTGTTGCACTCAACATGCCAGCAAATTTGGAAAACTCAGCAGTGGCCACAGGTCTGGAAAAGGTCAGTTTTCATTCCAATCCCAAAGAAAGGCAATGCCAAACAATGCTCAAACTACCGCACAATTGCACTCATCTCACACACTAGTCGGAGAAGGCAATGGCAAGCCACTCCAGTACTCTTGCCTAGAAAATCGCATGGAGAGAGGAGCCTGGTAGGCTGCAGTCCATGGGGTCGCTAAGGGTCAGACACGACTGAGCGACTTCACTTTCACTTTTCACTTTCACACATTGGAGAAGGAAATGGCAACCCACTCCAGTGTTCTTGCCTGGAGAATCCCAGGGACGGCGGAGCCTGGTCGGCTGCCGTCTATGGGGTCGCACAGAGTCAGACACGACTGAAGCAACTTAGCAGCAGCAGCAGCAGCACACACTAGTAAAGTCATGCTCAAAATTCTCCAAGCCAGGCTTCAGCAATATGTGAACCGTGAACTTCCAGATGTTCAAGCAGGTTTTAGAAAAGGCAGAGGAACAAGAGATCAAATTGCCAACATCTGCTGGATCATCGAAAAAGCAAGAGAGTTCCAGAAAAACATCTATTTCTGCTTCATTGACTATGCCAAAGCCTTTGACTGTGTGGATCACAATAAACTGTGGAAAATTCTGAAAGAGACGGGAATACCAGACTATCTGACCTGCCTCTTGAGAAGCCTGTATGCAGGTCAGGAAGCAACAGTTAGAACTGTACATGGAACAACAGACTGTTTCCAAATAGGAAGAGGAGTTCGTCAGGTTGTATATGTTCGTCACCCTGCTTAGAAGCACAAGCTGGAATCAAGATTGCTGGGAGAAATATCAATAACCTCAGTTATTCAGATGACACTACCCTTATGGCAGAAAGTGAAGAGGAACTAAAAAGCCTCTTGATGAAAGTGAAAGAGGAGAGTGAAAAAGTTAGCTTGAAACTCAACATTCATAAAACTAAGATCATGGCATCTGGTCCCATCACTTCATGGCAAATAGATGGGGAAACAGTGGAAACAGTGTCGGACTTTATTTTTTTGGGTTCCAAAATCACTGTGGATGCTGATTGCAGCCATGAAATTAAAAGACGCTTACTCCTGGGAAGGAAAGTTATGACCAACCTGGATAGCATATTAAAAAGAAGAGCCATTACTTTGCCAACAAAGGTCTGTCTAGTCAAGGCTATGGTTTTTCCAGTGGTCATGTATGGATGTGAGAGTTGGACTGTGAAGAGGGTTGATCGCGGAAGAATTGATGCTTTTGAACTGTGGTGCTGGAGAAGACTCTTGAGAGTCCCTTGGACTGCAAGGAGATCCAACCAGTCCATTCTAAAGGAGATCAATCCTGGGTGTTCATTGGAAGGACTGATGCTGAAGCTGAAACTCCAATACTTTGGACACCTCATGCAACAAGTTGACTCACTGGAAAAGACTCTGATGCTGGGAGGGATTGGGGGCAGGAGGAGAAGGGGACGACAGAGAATGAGATGGCTGGATGGCATCACTGACTCGATGGACGTGAGTTTGAGTGAACTCCGGGAGTTGGTGATGGACAGGGAGGCCTGGCGTGCTGTGATTCATGGGGTCGCAAAGAATCAGACATGACTGAGCGACTGAACTGAACTGAACTGAATGTAAGTCTAGGTTTTCCCAGGTGGCTGCTACTGCTGCTAAGTCACTTCAGTCGTGTCCGACTCTGTGTGACCCCATAGACGGCAGCCCACCAGGCTTCCCCGTCCCTGGGATTCTCCAGGCAAGAACACTGGAGTGGGTTGCCATTTCCTTCTCCAATGTGTGAAAGTGAAAAGGGAAAGTGAAGTCGCTCAGTCGTGTCCGACTCAGCGATCCCATGGACTGCAGCCTACCAGGCTCCTCCATCCATGGGATTTTCCAGGCAAGAGTACTGGAGTGGCTTGCCATTGCCTTCTCCTTCCCAGGTGGAGATAGTGGTAAAGAACCCACCTATTAATGCAGGAGATGTAACAGACGTGGGTTTGATCCCTGGGTCAGGAAGATCCTCTGGAGGAGGGCATGGCAACCCACTCCAATATTCTTGCCTGGAGAATCCCATGAACAGAGAAGCCTGGTGGGCCACAGTCCATAGGATGACAAAGAGTCAGACACAACTGAAGTGCATACACATGCACAATGTAAGTCTATACATGTGACAGAATTGCATATAGCTACTCACACATATGTGCAATCATATATCTGGTGAAATTTGACTAAGCTCTATGGATTGTACTGATGCCAGTTTTTTGGTTTTGATATTGAAGGGGATCAGAACTTGCCACCTCAAAATATGCTAATTTGGCATATTGATTATTTTGATCTGAAGGCACTTGAGAAACAGCAGATGCAGGAAGGGCACTCTGACTTGCCCCTTTCTGCCTAAAGTTTAAATTTTCCCATGAGAAAGGTGCCCTCCCTGTACGAGGAAGAGAAGAACACCCTATCAACAGAGATGAGGAACTGACCTGCATAAACAACCTACCAAGATAACTCTCTATCTCCCACTGGTCTCCCCATATATTTCTAGTCACTTTCCCCTAATCTATCAACCCTAGAAGCTTAACCCCCTTTTCTTTTGCTACTTTTTCATAAGCTCATCATTATTTGTTAAAATGATATATAAGTGCTGAGTTATATCACCTTCTTTGAGTTTTCATTTCTTTTTATTGAGTCTATTAAACAAGAACAGCCTGTTATGGAAAAAAAAGTAATAAGAATAATAACAGAGTGCTAGGAAATCAGAAATGTGATTTTTGAAATTTAAAAATTCCAGTTCTAAAAATAACATGAAATAAAAGTGAATTGGACATTAACAAAAAGACACTATGAAGAATAAACCGGACAGTACTAAAAATCAGACAAATAATAAGGAAGGTAAATGCAATGAAATTTTCTATTATGTAAAACAGAAAAACAAAGAAACAGAAAATACGAAACAAAATTGAGAGACAGTTGACATATGGGGAGAGGATCCAGGAATTTCAACATCTTTAGGACCAGAGACAGGGTTGAGGGAGCAGAGTGCAGGCAGAGAAGGGAAAAAAAGAGGAGAAATTTTTTCTGAGTTCAAGAAAAATATGAGTCTTGGGATAAAGACACCTACTGAGATAACCGGATAAACATATGAGGAAAAAATAAAATCGATCCACTTCTCATACAAAGCAAAATCCAAACAGATCAGATTTAAATGTAAAAAGTAAAACCATACAAGTACTAGATGAAATTATGGATAAATTCCTCTACAACTAGGAGAGAGGGAAAGTTTTCTTAACTATGACCCCAAATTTAGAAGCATTAAAAGAAAAGATTAAGAAACTTGATTACATACAAAATTTAAATAATGTGGGTTTGTTTGTATTTTTGCAAGGCAGGAGTGTTGTTTTTTGTTATGTCCAAAAAAATACATCACAAACAAAATAAGGTCAAATAATGTATTAAGAAAAAAATCTGCAACTTATATCACAGACAAATGGTAAAAATTCTACAACTTATATTACACAGGGCTAAAATTTCTAGTGTATAAAGAGTTTCTAAAATTATTTTTTGAGAAGATACACATCAATGATCATATTAAAAGAAAAAAGGACTAGAGATAGGAACATACACCTTACAGGAAATAAAATGCAAACCACTTTTAAACATATAAAGGGATGGTCAAAAGCACTTACTATAAAACAAATGCAAATTAAAACCTCAGTGAGATACCATTTCTCACTTTTGCTTTTGGCAAAAATACAAATGAAAATCCAAATGTTTGACATGAGGTAGCCATATATACTGTTGACTGGAAAATAAAATGGTACTACCCTCTTCAGGGAGAAATCTGACAATAACTAGCAAAAATACATATATACACTTACCCTTTAACCCAATAATCTTGTTTCTGTGAATTCATCCCAAATATACACTCTCCAATATACCAAAAAACTGATGTATGCACAAGGCTATTCACTGCACCATTATTTGTAATAGCAAAAGATTGCAAATAAGCCAAATGTCCACCAATGGATTAAATAAAGCAAACATCCATACAACAGAGTACTATGCAGCTGCAAAAAGGAGTGAAGACTATCTCTACATACAGTTATAGAAAGATCTCCAAACTACAATATTAGGTGAAAGAAAGCAAAAAAAAAATTATCTAATAAAGAAAGTGAAAGTGAAGTGGCTCAGTCATGTCCGACTCTTTGTGACCCCATGGACTGTAGCCCACCATGCCTGTTCATGCGATTTTCCAGGCAAGAGTACCGGAGTGGGTTGCCAGAGGGAGGATACAAATATATTTTGTATTTGTTTAATTAAAAGGAAGTTTAAACCATGAAGAAATGCTTATTTATCAGGGCAAGAGCATGGATAGAAGCTAAATTTCTCTGAATACACATTGTTTAACAGATTTGATTTTGGAATCATAGGAAGGTTTTCTGTAATAACAAAAAAATTCATATCAAAAATATTAAAGGTATTTCTATCACTTAAAAGCAAAATGATACAAATGAACCCAACTGTATATCAAATCCACCACTTAACAATGCAGAGAAAATATATTTCAAATGACTTTAAAACATAGTCATTTGACTATGTATCCCTGGTGAGATCAGACCTAATGGTGAAGGGAAAAAAAAGTCCTCAACTTTTCTCAGTAATCACATTATTAGTATTATAATTCAGGAACCATACAGAGAGAAGGACAAAGTGAGTAAGTAATCATATTAAAGTCTGAAGAACAAGTATTTCTGCAAGAGAAAAGAGATACTAACATAAAATCAAAGAAGTTTCACAGAGCCCTGAAATCCTAAATTCAAGCTAGAAATACTAGTGAAGAATTCATGATGCATTTCTCTTTTTAGGAATGTGTGTATCTTCTAGCTCTCACCACTAGAAGGACTAAAGCAATAACCAATCTAGTAGCAGTGAGCACCACCTGCAACCAGGTTCTGGCCTCTTAAATATGACTCTTCCTTAAAGGAGCCAGAACTCCACAGAGGAAACAAGCAATCACAGGTCTGGGACAGGAACTGTACCAGTTGAGCCTGGATATGCTGTCATCAAGAAAGCAAGGAGGTTATCATGTCAAAGGGTTCATGAGCTAACTTGAGGGAAATCAAAAGAAATTATTATGGCAGTGGACTACAAACACATCAAATATGTTATGTTAAAATCCATGAGTTTATGATATTAAAAAAAAATCTCATTGGTAAGTTTTGGAGAATGCTAAGGAGCCAGCTCATAATTCTAAAATCTGGCAAATAAACAGAAAGAACCAAGCAGTTAACCTGCCTTTTTGTGTTGGATAATTCAGAGCACCACCCAAATACCCCTCTTCAGGACTGACACACTCATTCAAGTGCCAGGAGCATTCCCAGGAACTGTCTTTGAATAAAAGGAGCTATCTTACCCAAGCTTATATCCTCAACCCTGGGGCAGCCCACAAAATATGATTAGTCAATGCAAGGATGGGAATGGGTACAAAGGTACAGCCTCCACTTTCAAGGGCTACCCCAGCTTCAAAGCTCCCTGTGAGACTGACTGAGTGAATCCTCCATCAGAGTTCAACTCCTCCCCCAGCCGGTCCCTGCTTCCCTCAATGGGTATTATTCCCTGCTGCTGCTGCTGCTGCTGCTAAATTGCTTCAGTCTTGTCTGACTCTGTGCAACCCCAGAAACGGCAGCCCACCAGGCTCCCCCGTCCCTGGGATTGTCCAGGCAAGAACACTGGAGTGGGTTGCCATTTCATTCTCCATTGCATGAAAGTGAAAAGTGAAAATGAAGTCACTCAGTCGTGTCTGACTCTTAGCGACCCCAGGCTCCTCCACCCATGGGATTTTCCAGGCAAGAGTACTGGAGTGGGTTGCCATTTCATTCTCCGGTTATTCCCTAGTGCTCTGCTTTTTAAGCCTCTGACATGCAAGCTTTATCTCAGAGTCTGTTTCCCAGGAAACCAACCTAAGATATTTCCCATAAAAAACACAACTTAGGGTAATGAAGTAGCTGATGAGGTGATTCAACGAAAAGTGAGACTACTGGGTATTATGTGCCTCCTGAAAGAAGTATACACCACCGTCTATGAGGTATTCTTGAAAAAATTAACGTAAATTAAACTGAAGGTCTGGATTCAACTATAAGTTTACAGGAAATGCAGAGACAGAGGGTCATGTTAAATGTATACCATAGGGATACAACAAAAAACTCAGTGTAGGAGACTCAACTGAACAACCAGTTTTCTTCAATAAACAGCTTGCAAGGGGAGAAAAAAGGAAGGAGAAAAGGATCAACAAATCACAATAAAGGGATTTAATTTGGTCTGGTTTCTGATTTTAAAAAAACAACTATAAAAATTTATGAAACATTATTATTAGGCTACTTTGAACTCTCATTAGATACTGGATACTATATTAAAGAAGAGCTGGGGATTTTAGGTGTGATTATGATATTGTCGTGAATATTTTTAAAAAGATCTTTATTTTTTTAGAGATATATACTGAAATTTTTCTCATTTGAAAAGACCCTGATGCTGAGAAAGACTGAGGGCAGGAGGAGAAGGGGATGACAGAGGATGAGATGGTTGGATGGTATCACCGAGTCAATGGACATGGGTTTGGGTGGACTCCGGCATTGGTGATGGACAGGGAGGCCTGGCGTGTTGCGGTTCATGGGGTCGCAAAGAGTCAGACACGATTGAGCGACTGAACTGAACTGAAATTTCAATTTGAAATTCAATATAATTTAATACAATATAAAATAATATAGGAAAACAATCCCACTGAGTGCTGAGCAGAATGAACAAAATGTGGTACCCAACATTTTCCACTGTGTAAAGTGGTGATTTCTTTTACTTGCCTTCAAATAATACATAGTGGTACTGAACGATAATATAACAAAAGGAACATAATGATAAAAATTCTTATTGACTTAAGGTTAAAACACAGAAGATTCCCCAAAATACACAAAATAATTACAAAGGTGAATTAACCCTAATCTCCTATATAAAAAGATGAGTGAAAAACAATGGATGTTTTAAAGGCAAATGTAATTTTAAAGACACTAAATGGACTACAGAATGAATACTGCTACAGAACGTTTTATTTTTTTCACCACAGAATAATTAGAACAGAACCAAGGAGAAAGGAGAGGCCTTGCATTAAAGGATGCCTGATAAAAATACAGGATACCCAAATACATATGGATTTCAGATAAGCAATGAATATTTATTTTAGCGTATGTCTCAAATAGGGCTTCCTCGGTGGCTCAGTGGTAAAGAACCCGTCTGCCAATTCAGGAGACCTCGGTTTGATCACTGGGTTGAGAAGATCCCCTGGAGAAGGAAATGGCAACCCACTCCAGTATTCTCATCTGGGAAATCCCATGGACAAAGAAGCCCGGCAGACTATAGTCCACAAGGTCGCAAAACAGTCAGACATGATTGAGAACTAAAACAAGTGTCTTGAATATTTTTATTTGCTATATCTGGCAACCCTACTTCTAATTCCTTACCTTTCTTTTTTTCTAACCCTATTGAGATATAATTGACACTTAATATTGTGTAAGTTTAAGGTATACAACATGATGATTTGCTATACCTATATATTGCGAAATGTTTTCACTTATTTTTATAATTGATTTTTTTCTTTCTCACCATTGTTTGACTGCCTGTCTTAAAATGTTACCCATATGGTACTTCATTAAAGCAACTATTATTTAAAACCTCTCAAGTTAAGAAGTCAAGGGAGATTTCTAGCACTATCACCTTAAAGATGACAGTTCTGGTACAGGTATTTAATTTTGAAATATCAGCAGAAAAATTATCCCCTAGAGAAAAAGGAATCTGGAAAGTGTTTTTGACAGATCCACCACAGTCTCACACCAGTAAATGCTGCCACTTACTTGGTTCTCCCTCCTCCTCCTGTTTCCTTTGCAATAACACACAAACTGTATTAATCAACCAGATAATGGTAGTGGTGAGTGGGAGTTGATGAGGGCTCCACTGTACGGATGGTGCTGACTCTACCAGACATGGACGGAGGTGGGGAAAACGGTAACCAGAGCACAGTCCCTTAGTTACAACCACAGCCTTTTAAAGATGATCACATATATACACTTCTACATATAAAATAGATAACTAATGAGAACCTACTGTACAGTTCAGGGAGTCTACTCTGTAATGGCCTAGATGGGAAAAGAATCTCCAAAGAGTGGATATATATATATGTATAACTGATTCACTTTGCTGTATACCTGCTAACACAGCACTGTGGATCAACAATACCCCCCCAATTTTTTTTTTAATAAAATAAAGATGATCCCATCTCTTCTATGTCTCCACTACTATCAACTCATTTTGTTTTCAAAAGACTTTCCCAGACTGTCCTTCACTACTCAGAAAAGCTCTGAAAGATAAAGAGGTTAAGCAACTGGCCCAAAGTCACACATCTCCGTGAACCCTGGAGTCATGACTTTCATCCTGGGATTCTTCACAGCATAATCTGGATAAGGCTGGCTTTTGGTAAAGTTAGGGATTCTTTCCAGTAGAATTCCTGCGACTTGATCACAGGTCCTGACCCAGCCGTGAATTCTTTTAAGTGAGGGGCTCACTATGCACTTAGTCTCAAACTCTCAGCTCATTCAGTCAACACATACTGAATGAACACTGGACTAACTCTGAGGAAACAACAGTGGACAATACAAAAAAGATTCCTGCCTTCACCGTACTCACAGTTTAGGGGTGAATAGGCAATTAGGTATGCAATAACAATGAAATGTGAAGAGTACTAGATAGGAGAGTTGTCAGAACATATACAAGAGTCTCCAACCTCTATGTTGGGAGGCCTCCCTGAGAAAGGGATGCTTAAGCTGAGACAACAAGACCCATAAGACTAATACAAGTGATGGGGAAGAGGATGAGAGAGAACGGGAGAGTATTCCAAACAATGGGACTGGATGTGCAAAGACCTGGAGGAAAGAAGAGACGATGTGGGGGTGGAGTGAGAACAGGGCAGGACCCAAACACAGGGATGCCTGAGCCAAGCCAGTGATTTTGTGTGGGGAGAACATAGTGGCCTCTCAGCTACTCCTCTGTGGTCCTAAACATGCACACACTTTGACCCCAAACTTACAGAGCCTCTCGGCCAAATACAAGATCTGCACTGAGCAGGACATGTCCTCCTTAGAAGTTGTTTAATGACCATCTATTGCTGAAGCAAGCTCCTTGAGGAGGGGCTGGTCCTCTCTTCCCATTCAGTACCCCAAGAGGTTATTTTTCAATTTTAAACACAGTTGAGGTTTCAGTAGAGTTCTACTAAAAATAATTTCTTCTCTCTTGGTACATTTATATGTTTCATTTTAGCACCCTTCCCAATTGGCTGGTTTTCCACAATTCTGACGTTGTGAGAGAGACAGATGAAACTGAGGGATCAACAGGGGCCAAGAGTGGAGGGCTTTGTGCAGGGTGTGCGGTTCACATGAATTTCCTCCAGCATCCCTCACTCACTGGGAGAGTCTTCATGTCCAGGCACAAGAGCACTATCTGCCTTGTGGCTGATATGGAAATAGCAATGTGGAATGGAACAGCAGGCCTCAAACCTCCCTGACCAGCAAATCAAGAAGGCTTTTAAAAATACAGATTCCTTGGTCCCATTCCTGACCTAATAAATCATCAGAATTTCCAGGGATAGGATTTAGGAATCTATATTTTCAAAATTCTCCTTGAGTGACTCTGGTGTTAAACAGTTCTGGGACTCATTGGACTTTACTGTAAAAAACACAAATTTCAGAGCCAGTAAAACCTGATGTCAAACTCCAGCTCCAGCATTTTTAGCTGCTGGTAAATTGGAAGAGGGTTAAAATAGATTCTTGGGAAATACAAGAAGGCAGTAAGCAGGCCTGCAGCTAAGGCTGGGAACAGAATTAACTTGGCATCCTGGGAAGGTAAGATAAGGTAAGGTAGGTCACACGATTAGATCACACGATCTTGGATAAGATGTTTTGCCTCTCTGAGCTTCCAGTTTAAAAAGAAAAGAAAGAGGAGGAGGAAAAAGAAATAATGTAACTAGGCTCATATTTTTAGAGGACTGAATGAAATCATAACTAGCAAGTACTTGACACAACAGTCTGTGAATGGTAGTAGTTACCTACCTTACCTTATCTTACCTTCCCAGGATGCCAAGCTAATTCTGGTCCAAGCCCCAGCTGCAGCCCTGCTTATTGCCTTCTTGTATTTCCCAAGAACCTATTTTAACCCTCTTCCAACTTACCACCAGCTTCTATGGGGAATGACATGAGATAGTGGCTGCTGCCTGCTGAGAAAGAGGGCTGAAATTGAAGCCACAGGAAAAAACAAAACAGTCTGTCTACAAACTTCCCACCTCAGGCACAATTTCCCAAAGAGTTTGCCATCCCTCCTGATGACTGGATCAAGTTTCTATATAATGACCAAGGTCTCTTTGACTCTTTCTTGGACACCAGGGTCAGCATACAAAACTAGATCTGAAGTTGTAGTGGCTATCCTGTGCCTCTCTGATGACAGGGACAATTACTTCCAGGCACCTCCATTTATTATCAAGAAAAAATGCTATGCATGGAGACATTGGTCAAAATTTTCCTTTAACATAAATACTTGGATTGTTTAGCTCATGTCCGTCAGAACTCAATTTTTTAAGCTCCTGTTATTTCATTTTACTCACAACATCCTTATGAATCAGGCTAAAGCAATTCTTTCTATTAAAAACAACATATTTTCCTTATGGTAGTATTAGTATATGTCCATTAAACACAATTTGGAAAGTAGTGAAAATACTATATAAAGAAGAAAATTAAACCCATCTCTAGTTACCATCTAAAGATAATAAAATTAACATTTTGATGTATTTTATAATCATCTATTTTTTAAAACTGACATAACTCTATATATATACTTTCTGAATCATGCTTTCTCTCTCGGCATTATATTGTGAATTTTTCATACATTCCTAAAAATTTTCAAAACTGGCATTTTAATGTTGATAATATTGTAGCATACAAATATTGCATAATTTTTTATTTCCCTGTTGTTTCTATTTGGGTTTCCCTGGTAGCTCTGATGGTAAAATCGTCTGCTTGCAATGCTGGAGACCCTGGTTCGATCCCTGGGTTGGGAAGATCCCCTGGAGAAGGAAATGGCAGCCCACTCCAGTATTCTTGCCTGGGAAATTCCATGGACGGAGGGTCCATGGAATTGCAAAGAGTCGGACATGACTGAGTGACTTCACTTTCTACTTTTTTTTTTTTGCTGTCATAAATATTAAGAGCTAACTTTCTTATTTGCAGTTTACCTTTGGGAAAACTTGCAGAGGTTAAATGGCTTGCAACAAGGCTATATATGGAATGCAAATTCTGTACTCCAGTTTAATTTTTATTCTCATATAAAAATATTCATTATTTTATTTTCATATAAATTCATTTTTATATGAAATGACTACCACAAATATTCATTTGTTTTAGCACTATCAATAAATATTTAGACCATACTTGCCACTTCAGTAGATTTTATTTCCTGGCCTTCATTTTTAAAACAAAAAATACTAACAGTGTAGGAGAGTATGAATGAAGTTGAAATAGAGTCCCAATGGGAGGGCAAATAAGAGTGAGAGACTAATTGAAACATCTTACAGCTCCTTCTTCATTTCTACCTTTTCTCATTGCACCAACCTCCCCAGTTGAGTCACTTAACAATGATATCACTTCCTTGTTTTGACTCACAGGAAGAGACAGAGCTTCTCTGATGCTCAACACCCCCACCAAGACATTGGTCCCTGTATTTTAGTGCTTTCCATCTCTTTCTTAACTGATTTTCTGCTTCAGTCTCTCATACACACACACACAGGCTTACTGGTCTTTGATTTTCAGTGGAAACCACTGGTATCTGCCATTCTGCTCTGTCACAATGTTGAAAAGGCCCACTTATAGTTTAAGAGCTACCCTGTGACCATCCTTCTTCCATGTTGCTTACAGTTATACATCGAAAGGATTCAGCACAGGGTTGTGGAAAAAACCCAGTCCTGAGGACCTGGCAACCCAAGTTTCAAGTTTTCGGCTGAACCCTATTACTAATCTGCAGTCTGACCCTGAGCAAGTTGCCTTTCTTTGTAGTCTCAGTCCGTCTTTATTAGCTGACCTTCACGATTCCTTTCAGCCCTGACATGACATACTTTTGAATAGTCTTATTCTTTTAGATGCCTTTTTCAATCTCTTGAGACTTCCCTGTTTATAAAATATCTTGCTTAAGGTAGCTCCTTTCTGGCCAACAAATGTCTTTGATTCCATTCTCTGTACTGGTCTATAGGAGGGCTATATCCCCAAAGTGTTTCGTTAGCAGTACTGCTCTTGATCTAATCAACCAGAACTTCCTTCCTGGGTCCCACACTTTATTTTATTTTTTGGTAATTAATTTATTTTTTATTGGAGGCAAATTATTTTACAATATTATATTGGTTGGTTTTGCCATACATTGACATGAATTCGCCCCAGGTTTACATAAGTTCCCCCTCCTGAACCCCCCTCCCACCTCCCTCCTCCCTTTATCCTCCCTCTGGGTCATCCCCGCACGCCAGCCCCTAGATTCTATAACATGCATCGACCCTGAACTAGTGATTCATTTCACATATGACAACATACGTGTACACTTTAGAAGGACATATTCTGGCCCTCCTCCTCCCTACCTGAACCATGTTGGGGCTGTGAGCCCAAGTGTGTTCAACCATCTGTAACCTTCTTATCCTCTTCTAGACCAAATTCTCCCTAACCAGAATGTTTAGAATTCCTTGCTCATGAATCTCTGCTTCCCTGCTTCCAGGGCCTGCTTGGGCTTCTGTTCCTCTCTGAACAATAAAGGACAGACCATATGGCCCAAAGTGAAGCCAAAAAATAGTCGTTTACGTAATTTGTGTTTGGAGTTATGGACAGAGTTTGAATATGTAGGGTGTAGTCAGCATACTTATACACAGGTTTCTTTGAGGTCAGTATGAACAAAGGGTAGATGGCCCACTTAGTGTCGGGATGTGTGGAAATAATCATTTGTACATTCACCTCAGGCTCACAAATGTTAGAGATGTGCCTGCTTGTGGCATATATTATCTTGCAAAGAGAGGTATAGAGCAGTCAAGAAGAGTGGTTCTTCAAAGATTCTGTGACTTATTCGTGGCTACTTAGATGGATGTGCTAACTGGAATGAGGGGATAGTAGGAAGAGAACTGGGAAGCTACAGACTGCTCACCTGTGGCTCTAGCCAGATGCCAGTTTGCCAGGTGGTGCATTGGTAAACAATCTGTCTGCCAGGGCAGGAGACGAAAGAGACACAGGTTTAGTCCCTGGATCTGGAAGATCCCCTGGAGGAGGAAATGGCAACCCGCTCCAGTATTCTTGCCTGGACAATCCCATGGACAGAGAAGCACGGAGGGGTGGCAAAGAGTTGGACATGACTGAGCGATTCGATCACACAGGGAGAGCACAGATGCAAGTTACAGACATAAAGGACCTGGTCTTCATATTGCCCAACTAGAGTTATGATCTTGTGGCCATAAAGTGTGACATTCTATCAATAGTAATGGCAATAGGTTATTGAGCCTCAATGATTCCTATCTTGATATTATTTTTCTCTATTTGTGTTGGTTCATTTCCCCTCGACTCCTTCCCTCACCAAACTTAGATAAAGTAAAGCAATCTCTTTCGGCTCACCTAGCCAACCTTCAACTAACATGTACACCTGAAATCAGGGTGGCAAAAAAATGGTCTATTAAAAAGTATGTTAATTCCAAATATCTTTAATTGTTTGTCACATCACGATGCTTTTCAGAATTAGGAGTCATGATTTTATAAATTTGAAAGTGTTAATTATATACATATGGTATTTCAAAAGGACAAGGATGGAGAAGTATGTGGCCTTTAAAATGGTTTTAGTTGTAGTTCTACCCAAGCCCCCCCCCAAAAAAAAAATTAACTTGGGAAAATTCTATCCAGCTTACAAAGTAGCTGGATGACACAGAACAAGTTATTTACCCTCTTAAGGACTCAATTTCTTTAACTCTAAAATGAGAGAGTTGGATTAAATAGTCTCTAAGGTTCCTTTAAAAATCTAAGGCCTTTATGGCTGCCTATGATTTTATAAGCAGTTATGTCTAGAGCTATTTAACAGAGAAAACTGCAGAATGTGAAAACCTTTAGGACTTAGCTAAGAAATAAAAAGATCATTCATCAGGAAACAGGGTCAAGTTAGACAGTGAAGAGTAGTTGCCTGAGCAACTCTAACTAAAAAAGAAATTATTACAGAGTTAAACAGAGACCTATGCTGCAGGCCAAGGAGAAAGAAAAGAAACAAGATCTCCATTTTTTTTCCTATTGTCCTGTTAGAGGAATCATATGATAAATGCTTCACTTTCTGGAACAAGGTGTAGAATAAAAGAAACAAACACACACAACACCTAATCATAAGGGAGCAACAGTTATAACTGCCACAGCTTCTGTCCTACTCCTTTTTTCTTTCCTAGCGAAAGTCTGAAACTCTGAATGCCAGCTCTCCGTGGGTACTTTAGTGGCTACTCCCAGCATGTTAATTTTCCCTCCCTCTTCCTGAATCAGAAATCCTCTCCAACATCCTACAAGTAGATTCTATGCTGAAGCTGGTGTTAAAAGCTGGTGTCAAGCTCTCAAATCCTGTGATATTATGAGGAAGTAGGACATTCCACTCTGTTGTGAAACTAAATCATAACACATCAGACAAGAATATAAAACTATTTGGTCAGAGTGATTCAGTCCAAGGGTACAGTCAACTATTCCAGAGATTATAGATGCCCCCAGGAGGGACCCTTCATTCTGTATCTTCTTGCTAAAGAGGAAGTTTAAAAAATACACAGTTTGACTTGGAAGTTTAACCATAATGAGAGAAACAAATCTCCTACTTAACTTCACAAGCTTTGAAATTGATCAAAACACAGGATATTGCAGGGGCAGGATAAGAAGAAAAGAATAACAGAATACTTACTTGTAACCACCTCTTCATTAAATAAAACTTGGCTATATTTCTAATAGTTATAGTAGCAAAATTTGAAAATGTGGGTTATGGGAATTCCCTGGCAGACCAATGGTTAGGACTCAGCACTTTCACTGCCAGAGCCCAAGGTTCGATCCCTAGTCTGGGAACTAAAGGCCCCACAAGTCTCATGGTGTGGCCAAAAAACAAACAAAAAATAGAAGGAAAAAAGAACATGAAAATGTGGGTTACAAAAATATACTGTCAGTGAATTTTCTATTATTTTCTTATGTTCAGAAAGACATGTTTCCTGAGAATCCAATTTGTTCCTGTACTTATGTTTCTGAAATCTGAGTCAATTTCTTCTATGATATACATTTTTGCAAATCTCCTCTTCTTGTTAGACTATTTCATTGAATACAAAGAATGTGCCAACAACGCGAGGAAATAGACACCCAAAATCTGTCCGTTTTTAACCTACTTTTTTAAACCTAAATATCATTTCTCGTTAGAAGTTTAGACATCCAGCATAAATCATTGAAATATAGGGCTTCTGTGAACACTGAGTAGAGAAACCTCCACAGTGAAGATCTGATAGGGAGGAGAAGGGAGATTTTTCACATGACATTCTGAGCAACTTCAGCTATCCTTGAGCTTTGGGAAAGTTTCTCAAACAGTTGCTTCTTCAGGAGACCTCACTCTCTCCATATCATTGTGTTATTTTATCAAACAAACACCCACGCGTATGCTCAGTCACTAAGACATGTCCAACTCTTTGTGACCCCATGGACTGTAGCCCACCAGGTTCCTCTGTCCATGGGATTTTCTAGGAATACTGGAGTGGGCTGCCATTTCCTCCTCCAGGATATCTTCCCACCCCAGGGATCAAACGTGTGTCTCCAACAAACACTTGGATAGTGGTTATTATGTCCCAGGCCTGATAGGTGCTTTACAAATATTAATCTTTGATTGTTCACAACCACCCTACAGAATAGGCAATATCAGCACCACCACCATCACCATCCCTGCTTTAACTGAGGTAGAAGTTGCAGCACAGAGAGGTTAAGTCATTTGCTCCAGGCCCACAGCTAAGGAGCACATAAGTCTTAAACACTACTCTCTGCTCCTCTCACAAGAGCTCATTATTTGAGGCAATGGTGGAAGCAGAAAGTTAGAAAAGGTCCTGGATGCCACAGCCCTTTAGCATGTCACTTCCCTAGTGAGGAAATACCACTTTAACTTCTAGCAACTTCACTTCTTTAATCTGGAGATTCCTCCTCAGGTCTGTGCCTCTCAGATGTCCTTAAGATAAAAGATATGATGAAGTAAACACCAAAGAAGAATAATCTCCAGAATGACCTTGCATAGGAAACTGAGATTAGTGAGCAAAAGAAGAAAACAGCAAGATATTAATAGTTTCTACTGGACCTAATTAAAGCTCAACACTCAGAAAACAAAGATCATGGCATCCAGTCCCATCACTTCATGGCAAATAGATGGAGAAACAGTAGAAACAGTGGCTGACTTTACTTTTGGGGGCTCCAGAATCACTGCAGATGGTGATTGCAGCCATGAAAGTAAAAGACACATATTCCTTGGAAGGAAAGTTATAACCAACCTAGATAGCATATTAAAAAGCAGAGACATTACTTTGTCAACAAAGGTCTATCTAGTTAAAGCTATGGTTTTTCCAATAGTCATGTATGGATGTGAGAGTTGAACTATAAAGAAAGCTGAGTGCCGAAGAATTGATGCTTTTGAACTGTGGTGTTGGAGAAGACTCTTGAAGAGTCCCTTGGATTGCAAGGAAATCAAACCATCAATCCTAAAGGAAATCAGTCCTGAGTATTCATTGGAAGGACTGATGCAGAAGTTGAAACTCCAGTACTTCGGCCTCCTGATGCGAAGAACTGACTTATCTGAAAAGATCCTAGTAGTGAAGTCGCTCAGTCGTGTCTGACTCTGCAACCCCATGGACTGTAGCCTACCAGGCTCCTTGGTCCAAGGGATTTTCCAGGCAAGAGTACTGGAGTGGGTTGCCATTAGACCCTAACGCTGGGAAAGATTGAGGACAGGAGGAGAAGGGGACAACAGAGGATGAGATGGTTGGCTGGCATCACCGAGTCAATGGGCATGAGTTTGAGTAAACTCCGGGAGTTGGTGATGGACAGGGAGACCTGGCATGCTGCAGTCCATGGGGTCACACAGAGTTGGACACAACTGAGTGACTGAACTGAACGAACTGAACTGAACTGATCTGACCTGGACCTAAACTCTTAGTCACTTTTATCATTTGCCTAAAATTCAATAAAATGATTTTTTGTTGCTGTATTTATGGGTTAATATGAATGATTTCCAAGAGAAGGTTTAAGAAAACAGATGGTATGATTCTTTACATAGAAAACCCTAATGATGCCACCAGAAAATTACAAGAGCTAATCAATGAATATAATAAAGTCACAGGATATAAATTAATACACAGAAGCCTCTTGCATCCCTATACACCAACAATGAAAAATAAAAAAGAGGAATTAAGGAAACAATCCCATTCATCATTTCAACAAAAAAATAAAAATAAAATACTTAGGAATAAAATTACCTAAAGAGGCAAATGACCTGTATATAAAAAACTACAAAACACTAATGAAAGAAATCAAATATGACACAATAGATAGAGAAATACCCCCTGTTCTTGTATTGGAAGAAACAATATAGTGAAAATAATTATACTATACAAAGAATCTACAGATTCAATGCAATTCCTATAAAACTGGTATTTTTCACAGAACTAGAACAAATAATTTCACAATTTGTATGGAAATACAAAAGACCCCAAACAGCCAAAGTAATCTTGAGAAAGAAGAATGGAATTGGAGAAATCAACCTTCCCAACTTCAGACAATACTACAAAGCTACAGTCATCAAGACAGTATAGTACTGGCACAAAAACAGAAAGCCCAGAGATAAATCCACACACCCATGAACACCTTATCTTTGACAAGGGAGGTAAAAATATACAATGGAGAAAAAGTCTCTTCAAAAAGTGGTGCTGGCTGTTTATAGTAGCCAAGACATGGAAGCAACCTAGATGTCCATCAGCAGATGAATGGATAAGAAAGCTGTGGTACATATACACAATGGAATATTACTCAACCATTAAAAAGAATACATTTGAATCAGTTCTAATGAAGTGGATGAAACTGGAGCCTATTATCCAGAGTGAAGTAATCCAGAAAGAAAAACACCAATACAGTATACTAATGCATATATATGGAATTTAGTTGGAGAAGGAAATTGCAACCCACTCCACTGTTCTTGCCTGGAGAATCCCAGGGACGGGGGAGCCTGGTGGGCTTCCGTCTGTGGGGTCGCACAGAGTCGGACACGACTGAAGCAACTTAGCAGCAGCAGCAGAAAGATGGTAACCCTGTATGTGAGACAGCAAAAGAGACACAGATGTATAGAACAGTCTTTTGGACTCTGTGGGGGAGAGCGAGGGTGGGATGATATGGGAGAATGGCACTGAAACATGTATATCATCAAATGTGAAACGAATTGCCAGTCCGGGTTCGATGCATGATACAGGATGCTCGGGGCTGGTGCACTGGGATGACCCAGAGGGATGGGATGAGGAGGGAGGTTGAAGGCGGGTTCAGGATGGGGAACACATGTACACCCATGGCATATTCATGTCAATGTACGGCAAAACCAATACTGTAAAGTAAAATACATAAATAAATAAATAAAACTGAAAATAAAATACTCGGACAAGGAAAAAGAAAAGTGGTGCTGGGAAAACTGGTCAACTATGTGTAAAAAATCGAAATTAGAACACTGTCTAACACCATACACAAAAATAAACTCAAAATGAGTAAAAGGCCTAAATGTAAGACCAGAAACTATAACACTCTTAGAGGAAAGCAGTAAGCAGAACACTCTCTGTTATAAATCACAGCAAGGTCCTCTATAATCCACCTCCCAGAGTAATGGAAATAACAAAAACAAACAAACAGAACCTATTTAAATTAAAAGCTTTTGCACAATGAAGGAAACTATAAGCAAGTTGAAAAGACAGCCCCTAGAATGGGAGATAATAATCGCAAATGAAACAACTGACAAAGAATTAATCTTCATAATATACAAGCAGCTCATGCAGCTCAAAACCAGAAAAATGAACAACCCAATCAAACAGGAGGGAGATGATCTAAACAGACATTTCTCCAAAGCATCGTAGGAGGATTCTTTACCAGCTGAGCCACAAGAGAAGCCCAAGAACACTGGATTGGGTAGCCTATCCCTTCTCCAGTGGATCTTCCCAACCCAGAAATCAAATGGGGGTCTCCTGCATTGCTGGCAGATTCTTAATCAACTGCACTATTAGGGAAGTCTCAAAGAAGACACACAGATGGCTAAAAAATACATGAAAAAATGCTCAATATCACTCATTATTCAGTTCAGTTCAGTTCAGTCGCTCAGTCGTGTCCGACTCTTTGCGACCCCATGAGTCACAGCACGCCAGGCCACCCTGTCCATCACCAACTCCCGGAGTTCACTCAAGCTCATGTCAATCGAGTTGGTGATGCCATCCAGCCATCTCATTCTCTGTCGTCCCCTTCTCCTCCTGCCCTCAATCCTTCCCAGCATCAGAGTCTTTTCCAGTGAGTCAACTCGTCGCATGAGGTGGCCAAAGTACTGGAGTTTCAGCTTCAGCATCAGTCCTTCCAATGAACACCCAGGATTGATCTCCTTTAGAATGGACTGGCTATTATTAGAGAAATGCAAATCAAAACCACAATGAGATATCACCTCACCCCAGTCAGAATGCCATCATCAAAATATCTACAAACAATAAATGCTGGAGAGGGTATGGAGAAAAGAGAATGCTCTTACACTGTTGGTGGGAATGCAAACTGATACAATCACTATGGAGAACAGTATGGAGATTCCTTTAAAAACTAGGAATAAAACTACCATAGGACCCAGTAATCCCACTACTGGGCATATACCCTGAGGAAACCAGAATTGAAAAAGACACATGTACCTCAATATTCATTGCAGCACTATTTACAAAGCTATGACATGGAAGCAACCTAGATGCCCTTGGGCAGATGAATGGATAAGGAAGTTGTGATACATATATGGTGGAATATTACTCAGCTATAAAAAAGAATTCATTTGAGTCAGTTCTAATCAGGTAGATGAACCTAGAGCCTATTATACAGAGTGAAGTAAGTCAGAAAGAGAAAGACAAATATAATATATTAACACATATATAAGGAATCTAGAAAGATGGTACCAACAGTACTATATGCAGGACAGCAAAGGAGACACAGATGTAAAAAACAGACTTTTGGACTCAGTGGGAGAAGGAGAGGGTGGGACAATTTAAGAGAAAAGCATTGGGACACATACATTACCATAGGTAAAATAGATGACCAGTGTGAGCTTGAAGTATGATGCAGGGCACCCAAAGCCAGTGCTCTTTGACAACCTGGAGGGACAGGGTTGGGAGGGAGGTGGGGGGAGGGTTCAGGATGGAGGGGACACATGTTTACCTATGGCCGATTCATACTGCTGTATGACAAAACCATCAAAATATTGTAAAGTAATTATTCTCCAATTAAAATAAATTTTAAAAATGAAAATATATGTTATTAGTTTCTATAAAATATATACTTTGGCCAAGGACCTTAGAGAACAAGGTCTTTCAAGTACAACTAAGAAGCAGTACAAGGATGTTAATATGAAGGATTATTTGTCATAACAAAAACTTTAAAAGAGCCTATTTACCAACAGTGACAGAATGGTTAAATAAAAGAACATTTCTGCAATAGAACCCAAAGCAATCATTAATATTTACATGAAGAAACATGTAACATATCAAGTGAAATAGGCAAGTTAAGAACGCTCTCATTGTATTATGCCATTCTGTGGGAAAACAACACAAGAAATAACATTTGTTTTTGTATGTCTATAACATTTAGGCAGGTTTGGATACAAACCTGAAAAAGTGTACACACACCTCTTATGAGAGGTTACCTCCAGAGAAAGTGCTGAAGGGGTAATGAGTGGTGGTGAAAAAGAGATAAATTTTTATTGTATAGACTTCCACTTGCTTGTGGTTGGTGAGACTCACACATGAATTAAAGCACAAGAAAGCATATGGAAACAATTAAACAATTGGAGAAAGACTAGAAATAATTAAATTATAAATAGGCTGTGTAATAAGTCTGACAAAGTGACTCATGAGATACATCATATAATCACTTTATGTACCAATTCTTCCATAATTATGCATAAATTACTGTGCTAGCTTTACTTAGACTTTTATTTTGCTTAATGTTATAGGTTTTTAGTTTTTATTTTCATTAAAACTTAAAGAGGAAAAAATTGTACCTTCCAAAGACTGATAAGTCTATAATTAATGCACCATCTCCAGGAGATGGTGAAGGACTGGGAAGCCTGAGGTGCCACAGTCCACAGGGTCACAAAGTCGGACACAACTGAGTGACTAAATAACAGCAATGCTCTAGTCTTTTATTTCTACATATTTTTTTCAGAACCTCAAGCACACATTTATGTGAACCATCACCATATCTCAGACTGATTGGATGGTGCTGTAGTAGAATAAAAACAACATGGCATAGAGTTATTAGAAGACCAATCCAGATTCCATCACAGACTCACTGGGTAATTACTGCCACTTAACAGTCATAATAACGTGATCACTGACCTAGAGCCAGACATCTTGGAATGTGAAGTCAAGTGGGCCTTAGAAAGCATCACTACTAACAAAGCTAGTGGAGGTGATGGAATTCCAGTTGAGCTATTTCAAATCTTGAAAGATGATGCTGTGAAAGTGCTGCACTCAATATGCCAGCAAATTTGGAGAACTCAGCAGTGGCCACAGGACTGGAAAAGGTCAGTTTTCATTCCAATCCCAAAGAAAGGCAATGCCAAAGAATGCTCAAACTACCGCACAATTGCAATCATCTCACACGCTATTAAAGTCATGCTCAAAATTCTCCAAGCCAGGCTTCAGCAATATGTGAACCGTGCACTCCCAGATGTTCAAGCAGGTTTTAGAAAAGGCAGAGGCACCAGAGATCAAATTGCCAACATCCGCTGGATCATGGAGAAAGTGAGAGAGTTCCAGAAAAACATCTATTTCTGCTTCATTGACTATGCCAAAGCCTTTGACTGTGTGGATCACAATAAACTGTGGAACATTCTGAAAGAGATGGGAATACCAGACCACCTGACCTGCCTCTTGAGAAACCTGTATGCAGGTCAGGAAGCAACAGTCAGAACTGTACATGGAACAACAGACTGGTTCCAAATAGGAAAAGGAGTATGTCAAGGCTGTATATTGTCACCTTGCTTATTTAACTTATATGCAGAGTACATCATGAGGAATGCTGGGCTGGAAGAAGCACAAGCTGGAATCAAGATTGCTGGGAGAAATATCAATAACCTCAGATATGCAGATGACACTAACTTTATGGCAGAAAGTGAAGAGGAACTTAAAAGCCTCTTGATGAAAGTGAAAGAGGAGAGTGGAAAGGTGGCTTAAAGCTCAACATTCAGAAAACTAAGATCATGGCATCCAGTCCCATCACTTCATGGGAAATAGATGGAAAAACAGTGGAAACAGTGTCAGACTTTATTTTTTTGGGCTCCAAAATCACTGCAGATGCTGATTGTGGCCATGAAATTAAAAGACGCTTACTCCTTGGAAGGAAAGTTATGACCAACCTTGATAGTATATTAAAAAGCAGAGACATTACTTTGCCAACAAAGGTCCGTCTAGTCAAGGCTATGGTTTTTCCTGTGGTCATGTATGGATGTGAGAGTTGGATTGTAAAGAAAGCTGATCGCCGAAGAATTGATGCTTTTGAACTGTGGTGCTGGAGAAGACTCTTGAGAGTCCCTTGAACTGCAAGGAGATCCAACCAGTCCATTCTAAATGAGATCAGTTCTGGGTGTTCATTGGAAGGACTGATGCTAAAGCTGAAACTGCAATACTTTGGCCACCTCATGTGAAGAGTTGACTCACTGGAAAAGACTGATGCTAGGAAAGGTTGGGGGCGGGAGGAGAAGGGGACGACAGAGAATGAGATGGCTGGATGGCATCACGAACTCTGTGGACATGAGTTTGAGTGAACTCCAGGAGTTGGTGATGGACAGGGAGGCCTGGCGTGCTATGATTCATGGGCTTGCGGAGAGTCAGACACGACTGAGCGACTGAACTGAACTGAACACCTATGAGTTCCTATTCATTCTTCTTAAAAAAGAACCTATGATGTAAAAAAGCAAGGGAACGATATCTTTCTTGGTTGATGAGCAATGAACTACATCTGCTGTGCTGGCAAAAAGTCTTGTTCAGTTCAGTTTAGTTCAGTCGCTCAGTTGTGTCCGACTCTTTGCAACCCATAGACTGCAGCACACCAGGCTTCCCTGTCCATCACCAACTCCCGGAGCTTGCTCAAACTGATGTCTCTTAAGTCAATGATGCCATCCAACCATCTCATCCTCTGTCATCCCCTTCTCCTCCTGCCTTCAGTCTTTCCCAGCATCAGGGTCTTTTCCAGTAAGTCAGTTCTTCACATCAGGTGGCCAAAGTATTGGAGCTTCAGCATCAGCCCATCCAATGAATATTCAGGACTGATTTCCTTTAGGATGGACTGTTAGGCAGCTTACTAAGCAGTGCTGAGCATGACATTTGAAATTGTTACAGTCTCCTCTTCTCATCCCCTGCAGGTGTTTCTCTGATCCTTCCATGTTCTGTTCAAGTGTCACCTGTGCAGTTGTGGGAGTCACGGGAGCCAGCCTTTCACCACCCTTTGCCTCCCTCCCCTGCTCCTTCTCTACTCTGAGGTACCAGAGAAATGCCAAACCCAGGCCATCCCATGCTCTGCTGCCCAGGAGAGTCCAATCCAGTTTGTGCCTGATAGCCAGAAAGATCTCTGAAGAACATGCATAACCTTGTCACCCCCTTTAAAGGTCTTTATTACAGATCAACACCATTTACAACCAAGTCCATACTCTTGGCTTGGCATAAAAGCCTCTTCCTGTCACAGCTCCAGTCCACTCTTCCAGTCTCTTCTCCTGCCTCCTAACTCCCAACATACAAAATCTAGCCATATGGAAATTTCTCCAGTTTACTGTTTATAAGTATTCACTTAACAGAAACCCTGGAGACCACAAGTGTTTCAGAATTCATATTTTTTTATATTTTCAACAGGTAATCCCATGTCTCTCTATGTGCGTGTGTGTTACATAACACCCCAGATTGTCTAAGGCATCAGCTCGCTTCAAACACATGAATATTTCTGCAGCAAACCTAGAATATTCACATTAAGTGCATTAAGATCACAAGTGGTCACAATCAGTTGGGTCTGGCCTTGCCACTGAGTCACCTCCTTTGGCTCCTCCAGATCTTTTCCACCTGCTCTGTGCCTAGAAAACTAACCTATCTGGGCTTCAGGCCCATACCCCATTGCCCCAGGATTCTAGTAAGATACAGCCAATGGGGAGCCCTGCAGGTTATCGGGAAACCTGGGGTGTCTCCTTCTGCTGAAGCACAGTCCCCTGGAGGCAGCTGCTCTTAAGAAAGTCTTCTTCCCATAACTCCTACCTTCTGGCCTCCAAGAACCACTCTCTCTTCTCATCTCCTAGGATGTGTGGCTCGGCATCATCACAGCTCTGCTATCCCACTATCACATTACCACCTTTGAGGGAGTCTCTTTATTAAACCCTCTTTCAATGATCCCAATCTGAGAATACCATCTGTTTCCTGATGGATCTCTGACAAATGCTACACACCAATGCATTAAGATTGAGGCAGGTTCTCCTACCTATGGATTAAGAAAAAGCTTCCAGCTTTTAAAACTTTCTGGACTTAATAATAAAAGATACTGTAAACCCATCCATTTTACTGTTTCTTCTGTTTAATATATACTGCTACTTCTACCTGGAATGCCCTTTTCTCCTTGTCCAATTGGCTAACTTCAATTTAGTCTTTATACACCATGTGAACTTCCCGTGAACTTCAAGGGTGAACTAGCCATTGACCAATGACCTGTAGACAACACCTCATCCAACAGTCCTGGACACTTGTAAAGTCCCTGGAATAGCCTTGGAAAATTTATTTGAGTTGGGGCTTGAAGGAAAAACCTCACTGAAGGAGGTGATGGACTTACAAGTACTGTTACTGTTACATACGTTAAACACATGATGAATGAAAGACTTAACATTTCTTAATATTATCGCACGATTCTAGAAACACTGGGTGAGTGCAGTCACAAACAATTGAAATTTGCTGATCTTAAATTTCCATTATTCAGCCTCTTGTGCCAAAGACTCATGGACAAAACACAAATTTTTGAAAAATACTCGCCCTTAGCATGGGCAATGTACTCTGACATTTTCTAGCCTATTGTAGTCAATATAGCTTTTTAAGAATATTGATCACACCCTAGAAACATATCATACAATGCATAGTGTGAATGACACCAAACAAAACAATATTCACTGACAAATGCTTCCAAACTTTGTCAAACAACTGAAAAATGTTAACTAAAATTGTAACCACACTTTAGTTTTTTGCCATTTATACTTTCAGGTTGTTACCCCATTTTCAGAGTCCCTTGGACAGCAAGGAGATCAAACCAGTCCATCCTAAAGGACATCAGTCCTGAATATTCAGTGGAAGGACCGATGCTGAAGCTTCAGTACTTTGGCCACCTGATGCCAAGAACTGATTCATTGGAAAAGACCCTGATGCTGGGAAAGATTGAAGGCGGGAGGAGAAGGGGACAACAGAGGATGAGATGGTTGGATGGCATCACCGACTCAATGGACATGAGTTTGAGCAAGCTCTGGGAGTTGGTGATGGACAGGGAGGCCTGGTGTGCTGCAGTCCATGGGGTCACAAAGAGTCAGACATGACTGAACTAAACTGACTCCTTTTTAGTGATTTGCTCTCCTGAACAGAGCACAGGAATTCCTGTCCTAAAGTTGGACAACATCTGGCTAGACCACATGACGTGTGCTGAGACAGAAACCAGAGCAGCAGGCAATCTGGGAGTTAGGACTGTCTTAGCCAATTTTGGAAATCTGGTCACCTTATCTGAGATTACATGTAAACTTAATTTTTTCAGTCTCTCAGGCAGCTGTTATTGTGTAATTTTAAAAGAATTTTTTCCCTGTGTTGTTTAATGATTTGGATTAATTTTAAACAAGGACTTAGGAAATGTGAGCTAGTGCTAAGACAATGCGGATCAATTGTTGCTTCCCTAGAGAAAGTAGGAGTGCTTTTAATAATAGATTCTAGTAAAGTATCTATAATTCTTTTAGAACTTTAAAGGCAAAGCAAAATATGGGTTGGTAGAGGGATTTTGTGTGTGGGTACAGACAATATACACAGGCTTGACTAAGAAAAAAAATTGTTCTAATTAGACTATTGTTTGCACCAAGCAGGCATTCATTTAGATGCCCTTGAAAAAAAGGAGTTAATTATATGGACACTGCTTTATTTAGGATTAACATTAGCTACATGTGATAGAAATAGAAAACAGTGGTGGATAATAATCTTATATCAAATAAAATAGTTTTTAGCTCTCTTGTAAAAGACAAGAAGTATGAAGTCCAAAACTGGCATGGCTTGATGACGTCAAAGGACCAGGATCCTTCTCTGCTGCCTACTACTGAGATTGTCAACGCATGTACATTCTGCTGCTGCTACTGCTAAGTTGCTTCAGTGGTGTCCGACTCTGTGTGACCCCATAGACAGAAGCCCGCCAGGCTCCCCCGCCCGTGGGATTCTCCAGGCAAGAACACTGGAGTGGGTTGCCATTTCCTTCTCCAATGTGTGAAAGTGAAAAGTGAAAGTGAAGTCGCTCAGTCGTGTCCGACTCTCAGCGACCCCATGGACTGCAGCCTACCAGGCTCCTCCCTCCATGGGATTCTCCAGGCAAGAGTACTGGAGTGGGGTGCCATCGCCTTCTCCAATGTACATTCTAGATAGCCAGAATGAGGCAGGGAGGAGGAATGGCATGCCCCATTCCTTTAAGGTCCTTGCCCAGCCAATTACAGACAAAATGTCCCTGATAGCCCCATTAAAAGGAACATCATCACATGGCTATACTTAGCTGCATGGAAGGTAAGGAAGTGTAGACCAGATTTGTGGTCCAGATATTGTCCCAGGCCAGTAAGATGAGCCAGGAGATTACAGCAAAGTAGGTGCATTGCAGTGGGGCCTTGTGCCCTTCTCTGACCTTTCAAGTGTAAATCCAATAGGCTATTGCTTCCTTTCTGCCTTCCAAATAGCATACAAAATGCTCCTTGTGCGGCTCACCAAGCCTGAGTCTCTCAGGGAGGGGAATTCGGGGAAACATCTTATCCTGGTGGCTCAGATGGCAAAGAATCTTCCTGGAATGAAGGAGACCCAGGTTTAATCCCTGTGTGGGGAAGATCCCCTGCAGAAGGGAATGGCAACCCACTCCAGTATTCTTGCCTGGAGAATCCCATGGACAGATGAACCTGGTGGGCTACAGTCCATGAGGTCACAAAGAGTCAGACATGACTGCGAGACAAACACTTTCACTTTCTTTAACTCAGGATTAGCTAAACTGACATCATACATATTCTCCAAAACCCTTCACTTGACTCTAACATAGCAGCAATAAATATCATTTAAAAATTCAAATCATACCATTTTTCCTTCTTAAAGCCTTCCAAATGCTTTCTCCTGCATCTAGAATAAAAACCAAACTCTTGACCGTAGTTTACAAGGCTGCATTACATCTGACACTTACCATTCTCTAAGCTCATTTCATCTTGCACTACTTCCTCCTTGAACACCATTCCTGAGCCACTAGCCTTCTACCTGCTCCTCAAATACATGGAGGTCTTTTTTGTCTTCATCTTCTCATGGCCTTCTGTGTGTCTCTCTGTGCCTTTCCTTTTCTTAAAAGGCCAATCACCACTGGATTTAGGGTTTACCTTAAACCCAAGATAATTTCACATCAAAATCATTCATTACATCTGGAAAGACCCTATTTCCAAACAAAGTCCCATTCACAGGTTCCCAGGGTTAGGACTTGAATATATCTTTTCAGGGAACACAATGCACCTCATCACAAGGCTAATGAAAGGTTCCTACTATGCCTGCTTCTTCTGAGTCAGGATCCTTTGGAGATCAGAACCTGGGACTGACTAGTAGGACCCTGACTAAATGCTACATTCCACAAGAAATATAGACATTTTCAGGTTATGCAGAAAGGAGGATTTTTACATTCCCTGAACTATTAGAGGCACGAGAGTTGAGATATGGACAATAATTAACTGAAAGTTTGTAGAATCCAGAATTAGAAATTTATGTGATTGCAAAGTTTCCAATGCATCCCTCAGAGTACACTGGGTGGCTGAGTGCTTAACAATACTTTTGTTGTTTAGTCATTCAGTTGTATCTGACTCTTTGTGACCCCATGGATGGTAGCCCACCAGGATCCTCTTCCATAGGACTTCCCAGTCAAGAATACTGAAGTGGGTTGCCAATTCCTTCTCCAGGGGACCTTCTTCACCCAGGGACAGAATCTGTGTCTCCTGCTTGGCAGAGGGATTCTTTACCCCTGACCCTCTGGGAAGCCCCCTAACAATATGTGACAATGTGGTAAACTATCTGGATTTGTAAGTTGGATTTTTGACAATTTAAGAGCTGAAAGGAGAAATTACCTTTGGAGTTGTGTTAAAATTTAAGCGATTCTTGCCACAAAGCATCCATGTTGCTTTTGGAAAGCAGTTTTGGAACACTCAGACTTATTGGAGAAAGTTGCTATTGGAGGATTTTAAAGCAAAACATTATAGGAGAAGCTCAGAACTTCCTGTGAAAATGTGAGTTACCCTTCCTACCCCTTGCTCTTAAAGAAGCTATCCAAGGGGAAGAAGAAAAGGAATGTTCAGGGTTAGGAATAAGGGCATACATCCAGCCATATAGGTACACATCAGCTCCTCAAGTTCAGGTTTCTAACTTCCAAATCCCCCTGACTATGGGATAAGTGACTTCCTCACTTTGGATTAGAGAACACACTAGAAAAAAATCCCTGGGCCTTAAATCTGAACCATGACTATTGAATTTTTATCCAATTGGGAAGCCAGGTCCTAAACAAGAGATCAGTAATATCTCACATATTTGCCCCCAGAATCTAGCAACCACTTCCCTGCTGCTTCCCTGGTGGCTCAGACAGTAAAGAATCTGCCTGCAATGCAGGAGGCCTGGGTTTGATCCCTGGGTTGGGAAGATCCCTGGAGAAGGGACTAGCAACCCACTCCAGTATTCTTGCCTGGAGAATTCCATGGACAGAGGAGCCTGGTAGGCTATGGTCCATGGGGTTATGAAGAGTTGGACACGACTGAGTGACTATTTATAATTATTATCTAGTAACCACTAAAGTAACCGCTTTAATATCCACAGCACCCCTTAGGGGTGGAGACTAAGAAGAGAAACACCTCCATATGTTCCAGTTCTGGTGAACATGGGCACTGTTTGGTGGAATGTGCTTGTAAGAAGAGGAGGGCATAGCAACTCACACCAGAATTTTTGCCTGGAAAATCCCCGTGAACAGATGAGCCTGGCAGGCTATAATCCATAGCATCACAAAGAGTCAGACACAAGTGAGCAACTTAGCATGCACACTTGTTAGAACTGTCCTCCAGAAATTAAGATCCAGAGATGAGAGAAAGGTCTCAGTGTCAAGCTCTCCTGACCCCATAAACGAAAAATCTTGGTAGATACCACGCCCCTAGCTTCCCTCCTTGGCTAGCCTCCACCCTGGTATTAAAATAGTTGGAGGAGTCTCCATAGTCATGAGGCTCCAATGGTCAGCCCTGACTTAAGGATGAACAAATGTGGTCAAAGTCCTACACTGAGAATCCTGCCTGCTTTATGGTAACTCTAAAACCCCTGTACTACTGAATTTGAACTATAGAGAGTGGGGTGGGATGGTGCTACGTAACTAGACCCAGAAATCCAATAGGCATTATCAGCAATGGAGCTTTAGAGGAAAACTTCCAGCAACAATTTAGGAAATTGATAACTAGCCTATGAGTCGGAGGTTGTTCAACTACTTTAAGTAAAACACTGCTGTACTATGTACTGTAATACCGCTGTATTTAAGTAAATACTATATTTAATACCATATTTAACACTGTATTTAAGTAAAATACTGCTGTACTGTAAAATACCTTCTGACCCCAACTGACCACTTCCCAACCCCAGCATCAGCCACCCTTCCCTCAGAAATCATGTAGGAAAACATAAAGAGACTGCAAATATTTTTCTTGAGGAAATACAAAATGAGAAGGAGACTGTAGTCACCAAAAGTCTTAGAAAGGGAGAGCTGTCTTTAATAGAAAAATTCTTTGAAAAACACCAGTTCAAAAGGACATATGCACCCAATGTTCACTGCACCATTGTTTATGAAAGCCAAGAGATGAAAGCAATCCAAGCATCCACCGAGAGATGAATGAATAAAGAAGATGTGGTATATGTATACAATGGAATATTGCTAAGCCATAAAAGAATGAAATTTTGTCATTGTGACAACATGGATGGACCTGGAGGGAACAATACCAGTGAAATAATTCATACAGGGAGAGAATAAAACTGCATCTCTTCAGTGACATGTAAAATCTAAAAAATAAAACATCTGAACAATTGTAACATAAGAGAAACAGACTGACAGAAACAGAGAACAAATCAGTCATTACCAGAGGTGGGAGGGGTGGAAAAATGAGGGGATAAGAGGTAAAAACTACTAGGTATAAAATAAGTAAGTTACAAGGATGCAATATACAACACTGAGAATATAGTCCATACAATAACTGTATATGGAGTATAATAATATGATACACACTGGAAACTAATAAAACATTGTAAATCAACTATACTTCAATGCTAAAATTCTTTGATAATCGTTTGGGAGTCGTAACTGACACCTGAGGGATACAGATTTTGGTGGATTAGCTGCAGATGGCAAGATGGTTTTATTGGTCACTCAACAGGAGGAGGAGGAAGAGGAGAGAGGCAAGTTATGAGGTGGGATGAAAGCAACAAATGCAAGCTCTTTGCTAGGCCAGTCACTTGGGAGCAGGAGGAGGTTTTAACAAGCATTAAAACTCAATGGGAAAAATATTTTCAAATAATGTGACCGACAAGGGGTTAATATCCAAAATATATAAACAACTCATACTACTCAACATTAAAAAAAAAAAAAACAACTACAACCCAATCACAAAATGGGCAGAAGATCTGAATAGACGTTTTCTGAAGAAAGACACACAGATGGCTAACAATCACAGGAAAAGATGCTCAACATCACTGATTACTAAAGAAAGACAAATCCTGCTTCCCATTCCTTCCCTAATATATCCTCTCTTAACATATTGGACTTCTTTATATGTTGAGCTGAAAACTACATTGAAGTCAAGGGCCTAAGTTTCATTTATAAATATTTAGAAGTGAGTCCTTTGTGTTTGGTCATGATATTCATTGAATAAATGAACAAATGATTTTATCCTTATTTTAAAGATGAGGAAAATAAGGTTTAGAATGGTTAAGTCACTTCTAAGGACACACACTAGTAAGCTACAGAGGTAAGTTACCAACTCAAAAGTATGCCGAGCCATTCCTTTGTTTTTTCCTATCACTACTACAATCTTTCCCTACAATGTACACATTGTGTCCCTGTTCAAATCTCGGCTATTCAATGAACTCTTCCGGATGACTTTTATTCACAGTAATTTCTCCCTTTTTTATATGGAAGTTTCCTGAAATAGCTCTCATGGTAAATGGGGGAGGTGATGAGACAAGGTATGTGACCTTCGACAACCGCCCATCCACTGGTAATTCACACTCCATATCTCTCAGGTTGTTGGTGCAAAGGCCTATCTATTTTTGCAGGTAATGCACCTTTCATTGGTTGCCAACCTCAGGTAATAGTCTTTCATGAGCTTTACATCTCTCCTAAAGACTTATATGGCTGGTGATGGATGCAATTGTTTCCTTAATTTGACTGAGCTGAGCTTCCAAGAGAAGCTGCAGAAGCAAGCAAGTCTGGACAATCCACATCCCCACCCTGGGATCAGCGCTCAGGACACATAAAGCTCTTCCTCTCTGCTTGTGTTGGAAGTTAAGGGCTTCAACTTTCCCAAATGTGACTCTTCCAAGGTTGCTTCCTGAGAAGCAAAAGCTTTTTCCTATTATCCATTTCCCCATGTTACATCAAAAATAGAGACTTTTCATTGGCCCAATGTCTCCCTTTTTAAATAGAGGCGCATATAACAATATCAGAAATAACAATTTTTGTTTGCAATGGCTCTTGAAAAGTAATGTAAAAAGATACTCACAGGTGAAAAACGTGCTTGTTACTTGTTCTCATTTCCTCCCTCTTAAGCTGAGATAGTTACAATCAGAACCTGCAAAAATCACAACAAATTCTCCTCTGATGTCTTTTGTACTTAAAATCTTCAATAGATACTCAAACATCTTAGTTAGTAATAATGTGCCACCCTAGTTTGCAACTACACTACAACACGTAGTCCTTGATTGTGCCTACACAGTGTTGGGATAGCTACAATTTGGGAGACAGCAGTGAATTAAAAGGACTACCTGTGTTCAAATCCCACTGCCATCATTTATCAGCTGTGCGGAATTCAGCTCCTTAACGTCTCGGTCTCATTTTCCTCTTCTTACAATGGGATACTTTTACTTCATAAAGTTGTATTTAAAATAAAAATAGTAACTAATAAATGTAATAGTTATTTGGGGTTTATTATGCACCGGGCATTCCATTGAGCACTTTACATCCATTTCATCTGTCAAATCTGAAGAAACTAACACTCTGACCACAGGTCTTCGGACATTGCAGACGACCCGAAATACACAAAGAAGCGGAAAGAGTCCGCTGCTAGCAGGATGTCAGCAGAGCCGAGAGAGAAGCCCAGGTCCCTGACCCCTGCGCTACGGTCTGACGACGTGCAGAGTACCCTGGCCAGTGAAGGCACAGAAAGTTCTGGCATACGGCGTTTCACCACCGGCCCTTTTCTCTCGCATTAGAGAGGACTAGAAGAGTGGGCTTTGAACACGGGCTCAGCAGCTTCCAGGAGAGCCTTGAGCCCACCGGTCAAGGCTATGTGGTTTTCCTAGTCAAGCACTGAACTGAAACGGAAAATACACCCTTCTTAATAACTCTTCTCTTCCCCCGACAACTGCAGTGCCGGGTGAGCAGCGCCGAGGCTGGAAACATCCCTGGAGCCGCATTTCACGCTGAAGCCTTCCCGGCAAGCCCAAGCGACTGCGGCCCTGGGCCGGCGGGGAGCCTGTTTCCAGTCGGACCGTGTCCCGAGGCGCTCCCGAGTCCCGCGCGTGCGCACTCAGCCCATCGCCGCGCCGGCCCGGAGGACGTGCGCACGCTGCCTGTGCGGCTCCTGGCCCCGAGATGCGCGGCTCCCGGGCCCGTGCCAGCTGCAGGTGCGTGAGGAAGATTTCAGGAATTCAGGTGTGAGGTGGAGCGACCCACGGGAAAGGTCGGGCCTGCCTCAGTCCCTCCAAGGTGCCCGGGGACCCAGAACGGGGGAGCCAGGAACTCAGCTCATTTGATTTTCTCGTTTCCCCAACTCCTGACTTCGTCTCCTGGGGAGCAGGAATCTCTGAAAGGAAAATGCAAAAAGCATACTTTCCCGTGCAGTGAATCGTATCACATGTGGCATTCCCTCCCTTCGTCCCACCGTGGCCAAAGCAGTTTTCACCCTTGCCTTGCCTTTTCTGCTGTGGGGTTTTGCAGTCTCTGGACTCTCGTTCGACTCCTGGGTGCTTACTGGTTGTGGATGACTAAGGCGAGGGCCGGTTGTGAGGGCCCTGTGTCCTGTGCAACCCCCACCCCATTCCCACCCCCCCCCCCAGGAGGAAGAGGTGATGGTTCAAGGGCAAGAGCGTGGGCCAAGGGAAGTAGAGCAGAAGCTGCAAAGAGGGAAAGGCCGTGATAAATGTCGCCAAAGATTATTCCCTAACTGAAAGTTCTCCAAGTTTTTCCCAGTCCTTGTGTTTCTTGTTCAATGATTTTTATGATGTCCTCACTTCCTTTTAATGGTAGTGTTTGAGACTGGAAAGCGAGTATGCTTTCAGCCTTAAAGTTTCGTTGGGATTTTTTGAGATCAGTTTTTTCAGTCTTCCAACTGTAAGAGTGTTTTTGCTGTTGTCAGGATAATCTTGGGGTTGAACCATTGAGATTTGCCGTTTTTTATTTTTACTTGAGCGTAGGAAAAATTACACAATGTTGGTTTGTTTTTTTAAATATTACCAACAACAATAACAAAAATCAGTTGAGAACACACGATCCTGCTGAAGTGGGATTTGGAGTTCTATCAAATTAACGTGCGTGTGCTTAAGTACATGTGGGACTGCACTTGGAGCTTGGGGATCCCTGAGCTGTCACTTATAAATAGCAGATGAGATCACTGCTTGCCACCAGTGATTCTAACAGTATAGAGCTTCCAGTCAGTGCTTTCCCACATGGTGTGGACGCAAGTGACAATAGTATCCAGTCTTAGGACTAGTGTTAGATGATAATCCGTGGTCTGTTTTTGGCACGGTAACTATAGGTAGTCAATTCCTGTTATAATCAGAAATGGTTGTCATGTGTGTAGTTCTAGTGTGGCATTTTTTGCCAGTGTTCCAAAGAAACTATTAAAGGAAAGAAGAAACACACAATAGGAGTGGAGGAACCTGGCTTCAGGCCAAAATACTACATGTGATGTTTCAGGCCCAACGGTAGACAATTGCATGGCTTTGCCTGGCTGGCCTCATCAGGGGAAGCTGCTCTCACAACACTAGACTTGTGCATGGGCACTGCACTGCAGTTTTGTGGAGGGCTTGCAGTCAAGGACGAACCAGTTCCCTCCCGCTAGCCATGCTCATACTCTTCTGCATTCCTGGTTCAGGTACCTACATTCTGAGGCCCAAGTACTTTCCAATTGCCTCCACCAATACCTCCCTTATTGCAAAGGGAGGGAATGTGGAAGGGGCACCCTTGACTGAGGTACTTTTCTCCATTTTGACTCAAGATCTTTCTACTTATAGCCCTTCCTTCCTCCCCTGGCTCTCAGGTCCATAAAGAGCCAGTACCCTTTTTTTCCAGTCTCCTCCCCTGGGATATGACTGTGTGCACTGTTCTGTTTAATTGACCACTGGGTAACCAGTACTTTTATAGCCTCTTGCTTGGACTGTTGCATAAGTGAATAAAGATTTGATAATTACTTGCAGTTTGGCTCATTGTCCTAATTGACACTTCAATACCTGATTACCTGACAGGAATTAAATTTCCAAATTTGGGGCAATTCACCTAATTGTAATCTTCATAACTGCTGCTGTGTTAGCACTTTAGGGATTTGGAGGCTGTTCACCTGTAATTTCACGAACTCAGTGTTGTGAAAATGCATACTAATAGTATCAACAGCTGATTGTTGCTAACATGGATATCTGGGTTATAGGGTGTATTTTATAAATTAATAGAGTGGCTTGCAGTCAGACTGTTTTGTGTGCCATATTACCTTTGACTTCTAATTAAATTTTTTTTATAATATTTTAGGGTTATTTGGGTCAACTGAAGAAAATTAGTAATCCTTAGAATTCCTGTCTTGTCCTATGGGCCCCAGTCTTACCTAATGGATTACTTGGCCACTTTTGGATAAAGTGATTGATTTGTTGTGGGTTCCTCTGTCTCCTGTGTGAAGAAATATGCAAGAGAACAGGTTTCACAAAGTTTATCTCTTCCTATAGAAGTTTCACAAAACACTGTCCTTACCGTATGTTATGCAATCTGATATTTTCTAATCTATTTTATTAAACAAAAATGCAGATCATGACCCATTAATTTTATTTCACAATCTATTAATGGATAGTGACTTGGAGATTGAAGGACACTATGATAAAACAACTAGTAGAAGATAATTTGCTCAATAAATGATTTTTTTTTTCCTATTTTTAAATCAGATTGCTGAAGAGCACTACAGTGGGTGTGTTTGAGATTTTGTGTTTAAAGTGTTTTCTAGACATCTTAAGTGGCTTCCCTGGTGGCTCAGACGGTAAAGCGTCTGCCTACAATGCGGGGGACCTGGGTTCAATCCCGGGGTCAGGAAGATCCTCTGGAGAAGGAAATGGCAACCCACTCCAGTACTCTTGCCTGGAGAATCCCAAGGACAGGTGAGCCTGGTGGGCTGCCGTCTATGGGGTCCCATAGAGGCACGTGTCCCATAGAGGCATATTAGGGGAAGTGTTTTTATCTTTTTAACAACTCTGAAGACCAAAATGACCTTTTAATTATATTGCCTGAAAGTGAACTGTACTCAACCTTCAATTAACGAGCCATAGATAAATATGTAAGTAGCCACTTTGTCAACCTTATTGCCTCTATACTTGTCTTTTAGGACTTTTACAACAAAGTGGAAAGGAGAAATAAAAAGAACTATATATTTAGTGCGTTTATCTATTAGTTAGAAACCCTAAAAATATTAAGTAGATTAAGTTTTTAAGTTTGATTAGTGTTGAGCTAAATAATACCTTACATTTACATACTGCTTTGGTTTTCCAGCACCTTCAGATGCAGCATCTCCATTGATTCTCACAACACCTTGATGTGGTAGGCAGGTCGGGAGGCACTTTGCCTGACTTACAGCTGGGGAATCTATATATGTCCTTCTCCTTGACACCAAGATCATATAGTAGCAAATCCAGAACTAAAATTCAGGTTTCCTGGAACATTTTCTTCCAGTTATCTGTGTTATCTTTGTTGGTCCAAAGAAGTAATTTAGAGTAAATATTACTAAGGATGTGGCTAAGAATTTTGATAACTGAAACATTCCATTCTCAGATCATATCAAAGGAGTGCTATAATTGAATGCAGATATGTCTTGTTTAAGTATTATATTTCTTACAGTTTTTACCTTTCTAGTCCCAATTTTTGAAAATGGCAAATCTACTTAATAGTGAACTAAGAAAATTTGAATTAAAAGGTCTATTTAATGTTAAGAAATCCAACTCAGTCCCTTTAATGTATTATCTCAACTAATTAGAAATACAGCTTAAAATTATATACATTTTAAAGTATTTCTTTTGAAGACTCCTTATTTCTTCATATGTGTGAAATTAGTTTAATGATTCTAAAGTATCTAAAATGGATATTGCTGCTGCTGCTACTGCTAAGTCACTTCAGTCGTGTCCGACTCTGTACGACCCCATAGATGGAAGCCCACCAGGCTCCCCCACCCCTGGGATTCTCCAGGCAAGAACACTGGAGTGGGTTGCCATTTCCTTCTCCAATGCGTGAAAGTGAAGCCACTCAGTCGTGTCCGACTGTTAGCGACCCCATGGATTGTAGCCTATCAGGCTCCTCCATCCATGGTATTTTCTAGGCAACAGTACTGGAGTGGGGTGCCATTGCCTTCTCATTAAACACAGGAAAAGTTCAGGTTTCCTATTTCCTTTAATATCTTTAGCCAAAGGACATTTTAAATTATTTCTTTTCACATGAATAAGTAATTTTTAAATTAATACATTTTTATTTTTAATTTTTAGACGTCTGTGGAGTTTAAGAACACTATGGCGCTCATCAGAGTATATCACTGAAGAATATGATGGCTGAAAACAATTTTAAAATGCTAAAGATTCAGCAGTGTGTAGCAGCCAACAAGCTACCTAGAAACAGGCCGTATATTTGCAATATTTGCTTCAAGCATTTTGAAACACCATCAAAATTAGCTAGGCATTATCTCATTCATACTGGTCAGAAGCCATTTGAATGTGATGTGTGTCATAAAACCTTTAGGCAACTAGTTCACCTGGAAAGACATCAACTAACTCATAATCTGCCTTTTAAATGTAGTATTTGTCAACGCCACTTTAAGAATCTGAAGACATTTGTGAAGCACCAACAGCTTCACGATGAAACGTACCAGAATGATGTTAAACAGGTCAGAAGATTGTTGGAGGCCAAGCAAGAAAAATCAGTGTATGGAATGTATCATACTTTTACCCCAGAGGAGAGATGGGCATTACACCCATGCTCCAAGTCTGATCCTACATACAGCCCTTCAAAGAAAAAAAAGGATATTCATGCGTGTACAATCTGTGGCAAGGTGTTTCCATCACAATCAAAACTTGATAGGCATGCACTAATTCATACTGGTCAGAGGCCTTTTAAATGTGTCCTGTGCAGTAAGTCTTTTCGACAGTCAACTCACTTAAAAATCCACCAACTCACACATTCAGAAGAAAGACCTTTTCAGTGTTGTATTTGTCAAAAAGGATTTAAGATTCAAAGCAAACTTCTGAAGCATAAACAAATCCATACCAGGAATAAGACTTTTCAGACTCTTTCATTAAAGGTGAAGAGTTCAGAATCATGCTCCCTGCCTAATAAATTAAATGCAAAGCAGGATGGCTTTGAAAATGGTAATATAGGTGAATCTGAAGAGAATAATCAGCTTGATGTCCACTCTGTTTATATTGTCCCTTTTCAGTGTCCCAAGTGTGAAGAATGTTTTGAATCAGAGCAGATTCTCAATGGACACAGCTGTTTTCCTGCCAGAAGTGGCAAAATTCCAAGCAAGCTCAAAAGAAACTACAACTATAAAACCATTGTTAAAAAAATCTTGGCTAAGCTTAAACGTGCTGGGGGTAAGAAATTAGATAATTTTCGACCTGATAAAAAAGTATTTAAAAACACTTTCATGAAAAATTGTGATTTTATTTCTGGTGAGCAGAAGCCTGAACAAACCCAGAGAACATGTCTGAGTTCTCTTGGCAAGCATGGAACATATAAGACAGTTGGCAATAAAAAGAAAACATTGACTTTGCCATTTTCTCGGCAAAAGCACTGCCAGAGCCATAATATGGGGAAAAATGTGAAAGGTATTCTTACACCAGAAAACATGTTAACTGTGGATAATCCTGTGTGTAAAAAAGACATATCTATCTATGGTTCATCAGGTGAGGAATTCTTTGAAAACTGCCAAGTGCTCCAGTGTGGCTTTTCAGTTCCAAGTGGAAACATACATACTGGACATAAGATGTGTCCTTGTGACAAATGTGAGAAAGTGTTTCCTTCTGTATCTAAACTACAAAGACACTATTTAATTCATACTGGACAGAGGCCCTTCGGCTGTAATGTTTGTGGGAAATCTTTTAGACAGTCAGCTCACTTGAAAAGACATAAACTAACTCATATTGATAAGCTTCCCTATAGAAAATCTCTTTGCCAAGTAGAATTGGAAAATTTTAACAAACCTTTCATTCACCAGGGTGATAATGAGAGCTACAGTGCTTCCCAACAGTGTCAGACTCTTGGTTTTCAAAAATACAAGGTCTCAGAGTCAGATCAGATGTCAGAAATAAAAGTTAAGGCGGAATCAGAGGATTTCATTCTTGGTGCCCCCTGTAGAAACAGAGAGCCCTGTCTCTCTAGCACACTTCTGGAATCAGAGCAGAGCCATCATAGTCATCTTTGTAGTTATTCAGGGCGTGCCGAGAGGAATGATGGCCTTCTTTACCAATGCAGTGTTTGTTCTAAAAGTTTTAGATCCCCATCTAAACTGGAAAGACACTATCTAATTCATGCAGGACAGAAACCATTTGAATGCTCAGTTTGTGGCAAAACGTTCAGACAGGCTCCTCACTGGAAGAGACATCAACTTACTCACTTTAAGGAATGACCACAAGAGAAAATGGTTATCCTAAATTCAGTTATGAAACTGACAGAACCCCTGATACGTTTGTGGTGTCTCTGGTGACCTTGTTCTTTATCCTGTATCATTTAAAATGTATTTTTATCAAAAGGCCTGCATTAGATTTAATTATTTCATAAGCAGTTGCTTGTCCTGCATACTAAGAGGTAAGATACATAGACATTTAATACAGTGTTTTAGAAGCAGCCAGATTAATTTTTAGAGGGAAAAATGATTTGATGTCATAAAGCAAGCATTTATTTTAACATATACTTTGGCTGTATTAAAAATGTTATAAATCCATGGCATGGTACAAATAATTCAGCCTCATTTTTGAAGGAATTATTCCTTAAGACATGATCTCCTTTTATATATACTCAAAAGACAGGCAAAAATTGGTTTTTGGCTGCAGCAGATAGCATGACTAGATTTCATTTATGTCATAGATTTTAGGTCTATGGTTCAAATTCCATTGGAAAATTTTTTCTTATAAGCTAAAAAATATAAAGCCAGTAAAAGTGAAGGTAGATGAGAAAATAATAACATTATTTTCATTGGTCTTTTCAATGCTATTTATTCTTAGGACTCTGGTAACTTCACCTCCTACAGATTTTTTTTTTTTTTTTTTTGCTCAGCCTGCTGTTTTTCCCTCCAAAATTTAAAAGGAAGAAAGAGCCTAGTATGTACCTCTGTACATTTACCATCTTTACTCATTAAATATAGTGTTCAAGTGCCATAATCTTTTTGTTGATGTGAATGCAGTGTCATCTTTTCAGAGAAATGAATGTAATTCATCTACATGCTTTTTCATAATTGATAGCAGCAGACTTAAGGCTCACTTGTAGATTCCATCTCCACAAGACTTTTACATTTACTTCAGTAAACTTTAATACTTCTTTAATTGAGTGATTCTCTGACTTAACTAGTCTATTAAATTTAATCAAATGGCAGTGACTAGATCTAGTTTTTATTCCTGTTTGCAAGATTCTAATGCTAAACAGTGTTATTTTGATCATTAGTGAATTGTTATTTTAATTGGCAAAGTAATCTTATACAGAAATAAGATCTTTATGGAATTGAGAGTGTCATTCTAAACAGTTCTGTCATGATTTGGGAAATATTTAATCAAACTGTAAAAGAGTTATAATCACACATTGTCCTTCATATTTGCCATTTTAAATAAAAATCCTTCAGTCCAGTCACTCAGTCATGTCCGACTCTTTGCGACCCTGTGGACTGCAGCATGCCAGGCTTCCCTGTCCATCACCAACTCCCGGAGCTTGCTCAAACTCATGTCCGTTGAGTTGGTGATGTCATCCAACCATCTCATCCTCTATCATCCCCTTTTCCTCCTGCCTTCAATCTTTCCCAGCATCAGGGTCTTTTCCAGTGAGTCAGTTCTTTGCATCAGGTGGCCCAAGTATTGGAATTTCAGCATCAGTCCTTCCAAAGAATATTCAGGACTGATTTTCTTTAGGATGGACTGGTTTGATCTTGCAGTCCAAGGGACTCTCAAGAGTCTTCTTCAGCACCATAGTTCAAAAGCATCAATTCTTCAGCACTTGGCTTTCTTTATAGTCCCAACTCTCACATCCATACATGACTACTGGAAAAACTAGCCCTGACTAGTTGGACTTTTGTTGGCAAAGTAATGTCTCTGCTTTTTAATATGCTATCTAGGTTTGTCATAGCTTTTCTTCCAAGGAGCAACCATCTTTTAATTTCAGGGCTTCAGTCACCATCTGCAGTGACTGGAACCCCCCAAAATAAAGTCTGTCACCGTTTGCATATCTATTTGCCATGAAGCTAACCTAAAAATCCTTAGGAATGACACTTCCTAGTAATAAGAGAAAATAGCCATAATCTTTCTAAGGTGAAAAGAACAGGTAGGTATTTATCCTAGCATGTTCAGATATACTTGGTGACAGGCCCTCTATTAAAATGGACAAATGAGCAATTTTACATCCCACTGTAAGAACTGTCTTTGTGGGGTGGGGAGGAAAAGTTGGTCTGCTGCTTTTTACAAGTGAATTTTGAGAAACTTGGGTTTAATTCACAGAGGTTAAACATAACAGTGCAGATAAAATCCCAACAATTTACAAACATATAGGAGAGTCATGTTTTAAAGAGTAATTTCTTTTTTCCTGAGATATGTTCCTCAAGTGCAAGTAAGATGCTGGTTTATAGAATTTGCTTTACACAAGAACATTTCTGTTAGGTAAAAGCAAAGGACAACTAGTTCATGTTTTCCAAGAATAAAAGTTCAAGGTTTTTTCTTTAATACGTCTGAAATTATCTTTTTGGAGATTTCCCTAAGCTATTTATATAATTTTATTTGAACTTAATGATTTATATACTCCTTTCCCAGCCCTAACAGAGAATCCTAACAGTGTTGTGTTTGTATGATTATTAGATTTTGTTTGCCCAAGTGATACTACTATACATTTTTTTTTTGCCCACGCTTTTTTAAGCTGTTTCATATCGAAAGTTGGAATATTGTAAAAATTTTGTCAAAGATGTACTGTAGTGCTATTTGAAGTACCTGTAATGAAACACTTTTATTATCACTACACTCTTCTTGTGGGAACTTTTTAGGAATGAAAATAAACTGTATACATCATGATAAGAAGATTAAACAGATGTTAAATGATTTGCTGCATGCTCAAACTTATTATTGTTGAATCAATTACTTCGGTTTTCTGAAAAAAATAAAGTTTTAAATATCTTAAAAGTAGAAGGGTTTTTCATTTGGACCAGAGCAGGCTGTAGCATGATTATTTACTGAGATAGGTTTGACTGAGTTAGCGGAATTGTTATGTACTGCCATAGGGCTTATTAGGGGCTTCCCTGGTGGTGCAGTGGTAAAGAATCTGCCTGTCAATGCAGGAAATGTAAAAGACATGGGTTTGATCCCTGGGTTGGGAAGATCCCCTGGAGTAGTAAATGACAACCCACTCCAGTATCCTCTGGAAGATTCCATGGGCAGAGGAGCCTGGCAGGCTACAGTTCATGGGGTCACAGATGTGACTGAGCACACACATGGGGCCTGTTAGGAGAAAATGTATGTGGAAGGAAAGATGATGATTCTTGAAAAATTCAAATTTCAGAATATTTTTAAAATTTCAAATTACACAGTTTGGACTTTTTTTTAAAGGGGAAATCGTATAGAATAGAAACAAGGTACTGATAAGCAGACACTCCAGGGCCCATTCCAATCTACCTTTTCCACTGAACTTTCTAACATAGTTAATCGTTTGCTTCCTTCTTCATAATAAGTTTTTTTGATAGCTTCTTATCACTTGCAAAAGGATATGTTAACTCCCTTGCATGTCACATGTTATGCGTGACCATTTATCCTCCTCATTGGCCTCCCTCTCCGGATTTGTACTGAAGAAACAGTTATTTCCTCCAATACATATTCTTGTTATTCCTGATTCCATTGTACCTACGTAAGAACGGTGGCTGCGTGGTGCTGGAGTGGCGAGTGTCTGAGAGGAGATACCCCACGTCCAAGGTCAGAGAAACCCCAGTAAGACGGTAGGTACTGAGAGAGGGCATCAAAGGGCAGGCAGACTGAACCACAATCACAGAAAACTAACCACTCCAGTCACATGGACCACACCCTTGTCTAACTCAGTGAAACTATGAGCCATGCCGTGTAGAGCCACCCAGGAAGGACCAGTCATGGTGGGGACTTCTGACAGGATGTGGTCCACTGGAGAAGGGAATGGCAAACCACCTCCATATTCTTGCCTGAAAACCCCATGAACAGTATGAAAAGGCAAAAAGATAGGACACTGAAAGATGAACTTCCCAGGTCGGTAGGTGCCCAATATGCTACTGGAGACAGTGGAGAAATAACTCCAGAAAGAATGAAGAGACGGAGCCGAAGCAAAAACACCACCCAGCTGTGGATGTGACTGGTGATGGAAGCAAGATCCAATGCTATAAACAGCAATATTGCATAGGAACCTGGAATGTTAGGTCCATGAATCAAGGCAAATGGGAAGTGGTCAAACAGGAGATGGCAAATGTGAACATCAACATTTTAGGAATCAGCTAACTAAAATGGACTGGAATCAGTGAATTTGACTCAGATAACCATTATATATACTACCGTGGGCACTAATCCCTTAGAAGAAATGGAGTAGCCATCATGGTCAACAAGAGTCCAAAATGCAGTACTTGGATGCAATCTCAAAAATGACAGAATGATCTCTGTTAGTTTCCTAGGCAAACCATTCAATATCATGGTAATCAAAATCTTTGCCCCCACCAGTAATGCTGAAGAAGGTGAAGTTGAATGGTTCTATGAAGACCTACAAGACCTTTTGGAACTAACACCCCCAAAAAGTGTTCTTTTCATTATAGGGCACTGGAATGCAAAAGTAGGAAGTCAAGAAACACCTGGAGTAACAGGCAAAGTTGGCCTTGGAATATGGAATGAGTACAGAGGGGCAAAGGCTAATAGAGTTTTGCCAAGAGAACACACTGGTCATAGCAAACACCCTCTTCCAACCACTCAAGAGAAGACTCTACACGTGGACATCACCATGGTCAATACCGAAATCAGACTGATTATATTCTTTGCAGCCAAAGATGGAGAAGCTTTATACAGTCAGCAAAAACAAGACCGGGAGCTGACTATAGCTCAGATCATGAACTCCTTATTGCCAAATTCAGACTTAAATTGAAGAAAGTAGGGAAAACTACTAGACCATTCAGATATGACCTAAATCAAATCCCTTATGATTATACAGTGGAAGTAAGAAATAGATTTAAGGGACTAGATCTGATAGAGTGTCTGATGAACTATGGACAGAGGTTCATAACATTGTACAGGAGACAGGGATCAAGACCATCCCCAAGAAAAATGCAAAAGAGCAAAATGGCTGTCCAAAGAGGCCTTACAAATAGCTGTGAAAAAAAGAGAAGTGAAAAGCAGAGGAGAAAAGGAAAGATATACCCATTTGAATGCAGAGTTCCAAAGGATAGCAAGGAGAGATAAGAAAGCCTCCCTCAGTGATCAGTGCAAAGAAATAGAGGAAAAAAATAGAATGGGAAAGGCTAGAGATCTCTTCAAGAAAATGAGAGATACCAATGGAACATTTCATGCAAAGATGGGCTCAATAAAGGACAGAGATGGTATGGACCTAACAGAAGCAGAAGATATTAAGAAGAGGTGGCAAGAATACACAGAAGAGCTATACAAAAAAAGATCTTTAAAACCCAGATAATCACGATGGTGTGATCACTCACCTAGAGCCAGACATCCTGGAATGTGAGGTCAAGTGGGTCTTAGGAAGTATCACTACAAACAAAGCTCAACTGATGGAATTCCAGTTGAGCTATTTCAAATCCTGAAAGATGATGCTGTGAAAGTGCTGCACTCAAAATGCCAGCAAATCTGGAAAACTCAGCAGTGGGCACAGAACTGGAAAAGGTCAGTTTTCATTCCAAGCCCAAAGAAAGGCAATGCCAAAGAATGCTCAAACTACCGTACAATTGCACTCATCTCACACGCTAGTGAAGTAATGCTCAAAATTCTCCAAGCCAGGCTTCAACAATACCTGAACCATGAGCTTCCAGATGTTCAAGCCGGTTTTAGAAAAGGCAAAGGAACCAGAGATCAAATTGCCAACATTGAAAAAGCAAGAGAGTTCCACAAAAACATCTGCTTTATTGACTATGCCAAAGTGTTTGACTGTGTGGATTTCAAGAAACTGTGGAAAATTCTGAAAGACATAGGAATACCAGACCACCTGACCTGCCTCCTGAGAAATCTGTATGCAGCTCAGGAAGCAACAGTTAGAACTGGACATGTAAGAACAGACTGGTTCCAAATAGGAAAAGGAGTACGTCAAGGCTGTATATTGTCACCCTGCTTATTTAACTTATATGCAGAGTATATCATGAGAAACGCTGGGCTAGATGGAGCACACACATGCTGGAATCAAGATTTCTGGAAAAATATCAACAACCTCAGATATGCAGATGACACCACCCTTATGGCAGAAAGTGAAGAAGAACTAAAAAGCCACTTGATGAAAGTGAAAGAGGAGAGTGAAAAATTTGGCTTAAAGTTCAACATTCAGAAAACTGAAATAGTGGCATCCGGTCCCATCACTTCATGGCAAATAGATGGGGAAACACTGGCTGACTTTATGTTTTTGGGCTCCAAAATCACTGCAGATGGTGACTGCAGCCGTGAAATTAAAAGATGCTTACTTCTTGGAAGAAAAGCTATGACCAACCTAGACAGCATATTAAAATGCAGAGGCATTATTTTGCCAACAAAAGTCCATCTAGTCAGAGCTATAGTTTTTCCAGTAGTCATGTATGAATGTGAGAATTGGACTATAAAGAAAGCTGAGTGCTGAAGAATTGATGCTTTTGACCTGTGGCATTGGAGAAGACTCTTGAGAGTCCCTTGGACTACAAGGAGATCTAACCAGTCCATCTTAAAGGACATCAGTCCTGAATATTCATTGGAAGGACTGATGCTGAAGCTAAAACTCCAATATTTTGGCCACCTGATGTGAAGAACTGACTCATTTGACCTGACCTCAAAGACCCTGATGCTGGGAAAGATTGAAGGTGGAGGAGAAGAGGATAACAGAGCATGAGATGGGTGGATGGCATCACCAACTCAATGGACATGAGTTTGGGTAAACTCCAGGAGTTGGTGATGGACAGGGAGGCCTGGCATGCTGCAGTCCGTGGGGTCGCAAAGAGTTGGACATGACTGAGCGACTGAACTGAGTGAACTGATCTTACCTACATAGTATGAATTTAAATTAGATACAAACTTTCATCCTCTATTCAAAGAAGAGATTTAGTTGAGCCAGGTTTAATTTGTTTTTATTCCATCATTATGGAAGGAAACTAAAGTTTAATATGCAGAAATCAGATTTCAATTTATATTATGTAAGATAACCAATGATAATTGCACACATTTTTTAGGGGATAACACCATGTTTGAAGTCTGCCTGTCTTTTAAGAATCCTTTATTAGAAGTGATGTTGTCTAGGACTGTTTCATGCAGTTTCTGCTCTTCAGAGCAGTGAAAGGACACACTTAAGGGGTTCGAATTTCAGGGCTAACTGCTGGAATTCTCTTAGCCCTATTCCATTAGAGAAACAGAATTCTATTAGAGGAAAAAAAGAACTAAACTGAAAAAGAAAAGTGGTACAATGGTGTTATTAAACAACATGAACATGGAATATTTTACATCTGTATTGACTAACTTCTATTCATTCTTTGAAGTTTGAGCTTAAACACTGCTTCCTTTGGAAGGCTTTTTGATTTACCCTAGCATTCCATTTCCAGTGCTCCCACTGCTTTTTGTTCTTAACTATGTTAATTGTCCCTGTTGATTAGTGGTTTTCAAACTTTAGTGTGCACTGGAATCTTCTAGAGGGCTTGTTAAAAGGAGATTGATGAGCTGCACCCTCAGAGTTTCTGATTCAGTATTTGGGGCTGGGCCTGAAATTTTGCACTTACACAAGTTATGTTATTGCGGTACTGAAGCTATACTTTGAGAACCATTGAGTTAAACTGTTGTTAGCAATACATGTTTCTGGAAAGCAAGAGAAGGCCGGATTTTATGTTTTAAAAACATAGTATAAAGCAGTATCTGATGTTGTTACATTCTCAGATGTATACTGAATATATAAAGAAGGAAATTACAAGCTCTTATATTATCTGTAAATTTCTATTTTCATTTTGTTTTATAGACTTTATTTGTAATTAAAGTGTAATTAGATGCTTTATGCATTCAAAATCTGTTGCATTTAAAATTATGATCATGCAAATCATCTTTAGTTCTAAAAACAAACTTTATACCATAGAAATTAGGAGAAGAAAAGGACTCCATATTTAATTTTCATATTTACAGACACTTTTGTTTTCCTTCACAACTATTTATTCTCAAACAGGCTATAGATATTACAAAATTCAAATGTTTCAAAAGGGTATAAAATGTAAAATAAGACTTCCCTTGCTCCTGTTCTTCCCTCCCCCAGTATTTTCTCCCTAGAGGCAACTGTGTTACCAGTTTCTTGCCTATGGTAATACAGGCAAGGTTTACTAGAGACACATGTTTAATTTTTGAATGGATTTGGGAGTGGTAGAAGTATGCATTCAAACTCAATGATAAGATAAAACTAGCAATTCGATTAAAAAATTGGGCAAGCAATTTGAATAGAGGATTCCACAATCATGAATGGCAAAGAAGCACAGGGACACTCAACATCATTAGTCATTAGGGTAACACAAATTAAAGTTACAATAAGATATGCCACATAACTATTAAAATGGCAAAAATTAAAAAGACTATACCAAGTGTGGATGAGAAAGAAGTGGAATTGTAACTCTCATACACTGCTGTTGTGAATATAAATAGTACAGCTACTTTGGAAAATAGGCAGTTTCTTAAAAATTTAAGCATAGACCTACCATATGACCCTGAGCTTCCCTGGTGGCTCAGATGATAAAGCATCTGCCTCCAATGTGGGAGACCTGGGTTCAATCCCTGCGTTGGGAAGATCTCCTAGAGAAGGAAATGGCAACCCACTTCAGTATTCTTGCCTGAAGAATCCCACGGACAAGGGAGCCTGGTAGGCTATAGTCCATGGGGTTGCAAAGAGTCGGACACGACTGAGTGACTTCACTTCACTTCACCATCTGTTCCGTTCCGTTCCGTCGCTCAGTCGTGTCCGACTCTATGCGACCCCCGTGGATTGTAGCCTACCAGGCTTCTCCATCCATGGGATTCTCCAGGCAAGAATACTGGAGTGGGTTACCGTTTCCTTCTCCAGGGGATCTTCCCGACCCAGGGATTGAACCCGGGTCTCCCGCATTGGGGGCAGACGCTTTAACCTCTGAGCCACCAGAGAAGCCCACCATATGACCCAACTATCCACTCCTACGTATTTACTTGAGAAAGGGAAAGACATGTCTACATTAAGAATGCTCTTAGTGCATTATTTGGAATAGTCAAGAACTGGAAACAATTCAAATGCTCGTCCATAGATGTGTAGGTTAACAAACAGTGGTATGTCCATAAAATAGACTACTACTCAGCAATAAAAAGGAATGAACTATTCATATATGCATCAACATGGATGAACCTCAAAATCATTATGTTGGACTTCCCTGGTGGTACAGTGGATGAGAATACACCTGCCAATTCAGGGGCCACTAGTTCAGTTCTGGTCCAGGGAGATTCCACGTGCTCTGGAGCAGCTAAGCCTATGCACCTCAACTACTGATCCCATGCTCTAGGGCTTTCCAGTCACAACTACTGAGCCCAGAAGCTACAACTGCTGAAGCTTGTGTGCCTAGAGTCTGTGCTCTGAAACAAGAGAAGCCTCCACAAAGAGAAGCCTGTGCACTGTAAAAGAGAATAGCCTCTGCTTACCACAACTAGAGAAAGCCCAAACACAGCAAGAAAGACCCAGCTCAGCTAATAAGATAGATAAATAATAAAAATCATTATGTTGAGTGAAGAAAAAGGTACATACTATATTATTTCACATTTGTAAAATCCTATTAAAAGTATATTAAGCTGTAGAGTAATATACTCTAGGTTAATAGATTAGACTGTAGATTAATATACATTAATATAGATTATATATTAATCTGTAGGTTAATATACTTTTAATAGGATTTTACAAAAATCAGATAATATAGTATAAACCTTTTTCTATAGTGACAGAGGGGCTTTCCAGGTTGCTCAGTGGTAAAGAATCTACCTCCCAGTGCAGGAGATGCTGAGACACAGGTTTGATCTCTGGGTCAGGAAGATTCCCTGGAGAAGGAATGGCAACTCACTCCAGTATTCTTGCCTGGGAAATCCCAAGGACAGAGAAGCCTGGTGGGCTGCAGTCCATGGGGTCGCAAAGAGTCGGGCACAACTGAAGCGGCTTAGCACGCATAGTGACAAAAAGATCAGTGAGAATGGATGGGTAGAGGAGGTGTATGAATGAATCGCAAAGGAATAGCAGGAAACTTTTAGGGACACTGGATATGCTTATAATTATGACTCTGGTAATGGCTTCACAGATGTGTGCCGATGAAAAAAAGATCACATTTCACACAAAATATGTGCAGTTCATTATAGACTGATTTATATTTCCATGAATCGGTTTAAAAAGTTAAAATCAAGCCTTGCCTCCCCGTCTATTTTTTTCACTACTACTTTTTTTTTTTTTTTTTTTAGGGTTGAAAGAAATCCCAAGTCTCCCTCTTCCTCCCCGACGCTAACAACAAAACTTCCACCAACACCGTCTACCAGGCCCCTGAGACCTCAATCCAGTCTCGCTGGTGTTTTTCTGTCGGTCTCCCACTAGGGGGCAGAAGCGGGAGCGGCCGAAGCTCTTGCTTCTCTAGCTCAGAGCCGACACCTTGCATGCACTTCCGGCCTTGTTGTGTTCCGCTTCCCGAAGAATGTCCAAGCTGCGGTACGCGTTCCCAGTGAGACTGTAACCCTTGAGGATACTCTGCCCCGCCGAATTTTGCATCTCGGAATCAGGCAGCTGCAATCGCCTCTGAGGGGGCAGTTCATCGGGTTCACCGCTGCTCGGAGAGGTCCTTTCTTTTCCACTGGAGCGGAGAGTGCTGCCATGACGGCCCCTGCTCAGCCCAAGAAAATCGTGGCCCCTACGGTGTCCCAGATCAACGCCGAGTTCGTGACCCAGGTGGGCGAGGGCGAGTCTGGTGTGTGTGAAGGCATGAGGACTCTGAGGCCAAGGGGTGAAGTTTTCCTCGGGAAGGGAGCACCCAGGAGGCCTTTGTTCATCAGTTCATTAACTCAGGTCTTTTTACTAAAGTGTGTGCTGTGTGCCAGCCACCGTACTAGCTCTTGGGGAAACCATGGTTAAAGAGGCTCTGCCCTGAGGAGTTCATATATACCGGGGGATACAGAAACATGAAAAGAAAGCTTTTATGCCAGGATTTGTCGCTGGAGCGATGAATTCGCTGAAGGAACACCCCCGACTACCTGAGACTGGCAGGATTTCGTAGCAGAGGTGATGCTGAACTGAGTGTTGAAGGAGGAATAGGCTTATTCTTTAGAGTAACCTCTGTCTTTGAGCGGAGCGATGAGAATCAGACAGGAGACTTGCTCCAAATAAATGTGTCTAGGAAGAGAAGTTGGAGAAGGAAATGGCAACCCACTCCAGTGTTCTTGCCTGGAGAATCCCAGGGACGGGGGAGCCTGGTGGGCTTCCGTCTATGGGGTCACACAGAGTCGGACACGACTGAAGTGACTTAGCAGCAGCAGGAAGAGCAGTCTCCGACGCTAATGCGTGAGTGTTCCTCTAGAACAAGTTAGTGTCTTTTATTGTGAACCGCGGTTGGCTTTGAACAGGGAAATACAATCCCGGTAGCTCCTAGCAACATTCCTAATCATTATTTGTAGTTTGGGGTATTGACTAACAGTGCAAGTAGCTCAAGGTGGAACTTACTACTCACCAACTTCTTTCTCCTCTGTGCCCTGTCTCAGCAGATTTGCCAAGGCAGAAGCATAGGAGGCACTTTGAGTCCTCTTCCTAGCCTGCACTTTGCTACATTCTAAATGTCTCTTAAATCTGTCTGCTTGCTGTGCCCTAAGCCAGGTTTCCGTGGTTTTCTTCCTGGACCTAGATAGCCTAACCTGTGTTCCCGTCTTGCTCTTCTCAAGCTCATTTTTCATATTGTTGTCAGAGTGATTTTCAGTTCAGTTCAGTCGCTCAGTCATGTCCGACTCTCCGCGACCCCATGAATCACAGCACACCAGGCCTCCCTGTCCATCACCAACTCCCAGAGTTCACTCAAACTCATGTCCATCGAGTCGGTGATGCCATCCAGCCATCTCATTCTCTGTCGTCCCTGTCTCCTCCCACCCCCAATCCCTCCCAGCATCAGACTCTTTTCCAGTGAGTCAACTCGTCGCATGAGGTGGCCAAAGTATTGGAGTTTCAGCTTTAGCATCAGTCCTTCCAGTGAACACCCAGGATTGATCTCCTTTAGAATGGACTGGTTGGATCTCCTTGCAGTCCAAGGGACTCTCAAGAGTCTTCTCAAGCACCACAGTTCAAAAGCATCAATTCTTCGGTGATCAGCTTTCTTCACAGTCCCAACTCTCACATCCATACATGACCACGGGAAAAACCATAGCCTTGACTAGACGGACCTTGGTTGGCAAAGTAATGTCTCTGCTTTTTAATATGCTATCTAGGTTGGTCATAACTTTCCTTCCAAGGAGTAAGTGTCTTTTAGTTACCTGGCTGCAATCAGCATCTGCAGTGATTTTGGCACCCAAAAAAATCAAGTCTGACACTGTTTCCGCTGTTCTTCCATCTTTTTCCCATAAAGTGATGGAACCAGATGCCATGATCTTCCTTTTCTGAATGTTGAACTTCAAGCCAAACTTCACTCTCCTCTTTCACTTTCATCAAGAGGCCTTTGAGTTCCTCTTCACTTTCTGCCATAAGGGTGGTGAATGATTTTACCCAAGTACAAATCTGATCACCTCACTTATCTTCTTACAATTTCTAAGGAGTTCTAATTGCCCTTAGGATAATGACTGGAATCATCCAATGTGTTTTATAATCTAGCCTGTGCTTATATCCTGGGCTTCCCTGGTGGCTCAGAGGTTAAAGCGTCTGCCTCCAATGTGGGAGAGCCAGGTTCGATCCCTGGGTTGGGAAGATCCCCTTGAGAAGGAAATGGTAACCCACTCCAGTATTCTTGCCTGGAAAATCCCATGGACGGAGAAGCCTGGTAGGCTACAGTCCACGGGGTCGCAGAGAGTCGGACACGACTGAGCGACGGAACGGAACGTGCTTATATCCAGTTTTGTCTGTTATTTCCCCTTTTCTAATTGTGTTTTAGCCATACTGAACTGCACTTAATTGTGCTGTGTTATCTTTCACCTCCTGGGATCTCAACATTGTTCCCTCTACTTAGAATCCTAATCCTCTCTGCCCACCCCCCCGACGCCATGCTGTCCTTTTCTTATATGGTTAATTTGTTGTCATCAATCTACATTAATTTGGAGAGGTTTTTGTGGACAACTTAGACTAGATTGTTATGGTTGTTCAGTCGCTAAGTTCTGTGCAACTCTTTGCAACCCCACGAACTGCAGCACACCAGGCTTTCCTGTCCTTCACTATCTCCCTTTGCTTGAACTCATGTCCAGTTAGTTGCTGATGCCATCCAACCATCTCATCCTCTTGTCACCCCTTCTCCTCCTGCCTTCAGTCTTTGCCAGCATTAGAGTCTTCCAATGAGTCGGCTTGTTGCATCAGGTGGCCAAGTATTGGAGTTTCAGCTTTAATATCAGTCCTTCCAGTGAATATTCAAGATTGATTTCCTTTAGGATTGACTGGTTGGATCTCCTTGCTGTCCAAGGGATCTCAAGAGTCTTCTCCAGAACCACAAGTCAAAAACAACAGTTCTTAGGTTCTCAGCCTTTTTATGGTCCCAACTCTCACTTCTGTACATGACTGCTGGAAAAACTATAGCTTTGACTACACGGACCTTTGTCAGCAAAGTGATGAGTCTGCTTTGTAATATGCTGTTTAGGTTTGTCATAGCTCCAGACTAGATTAGAACCCTCTTTTCACATATACTTGAAATTTTTGATAGGAGTCATTAGTTTCCTTCCCTCAAGGGGCTTACAGTTTAGAGATGAGTCAGTAAATGATCAGTGTAGTTTCAGACAGTGGTTATTGCTATCAGGCAAATGAAATAGCATTGTGAAAGAGCAGGTGGAGTGTATAAAAACAGTCAAGAAAGTCCTCTCTGAGGTGATTTTGACCTGAGACTTGAATGCCAAAAAAGGAGCCAGTTGGGGAAGAGCAGGCAAACAGTCTGGGGAGAAGCAACTGCAGATGCCTTATGGTGTATATGTAAAGCAGCCAGGAGAGCGAACTTGTGAAAGGAAGGATGGTAGCGATGGGGACAGAGAGTATGTAGGGACAGCACCTTTTCCCTGCCCCTCCTCCTCCCTCCATTATTTCTGAGCACCTGGCGCAACTGACCAGAGAAGGTGCTTCCTAATGATTATTGAGTGAATGAGGTTGAAATTTAGTTATAAAGAAGACTGGATATCTGAATTCTGTGATCTCACTTTTTTAATGATAAGCAATTTTTAGCAATATTCTTAAAGTATGTACATTGTTTCTTTTGAGACATAATGCTATCCACTTAATAGACTACTGTTATTATTGTTTAGTCTCTAAGTCATGTCTGACTCTTTTGTGACCCCATGGACTGAGCCTGCCAGGCTCCTCTGTCCATGGAATTTCCCAGGCAAGAATACTGGAGTGGGTTGCTATTTCCTTTTCCAAGGGATCTTCCTGATGCAAGGATTGAAACCTAGTCTGCTGCATTGGAGCCTTCGGCCACCTGATTCGAACAACTGACTTATTAGAAAAGACCCTGATGCTGGGAAAGATTGAAGGCAGGGGGAGAAGGGGACGACAGAGGATGAGATGATTGGATGGCATCACTGACTTGATGGACATGAGTTTGAGCAAGCTCCGGGAGTTGGTGATGGACAGGGCAGCCTGGTGTGCTGCAGTCCATGGGTTCGCAAAGAGTCAGACACGACTGAGTGACTGAACTGACTGACTCCTGCATTGGCAGGTGACTCTTTACCACTGAGCCACCAAGGAAGCCCTCCTGAGTGTGTGCTAATCACTTAAACACTTATTGTTTTGCAGATCAACATTCCTGAGGACTTTGAATCTGGTGTTTAGTATTGGCTCACTTGTTAACATTTTATCATGAGCAGCTCACTTAATGTTTTTAAACTTGGGTTTCGTTAGCTCTATGCTGAAGATGTTTGACTGTGGTTATTAACTTTCCCCTAGGGGTAATTCGGAGAAGGCAATGACAAGCCACTCCAGTACACTTGCCTAGAAAATCCCATGGATGGAGGAGCCTGGTGGGCTGCAGTCCATGGGGTCACTAAGAGTCGGACACGACTGAGCGACCTTACTTTCACTTTTCCCTTTCACGCATTGGAGAAGGAAATGGCAACCCACTCCAGTGTTCTTGCCTGGAGAATCCCAGGGACGGGGGAGCCTGGTGGGCTGCCGTCTATGGGGTCGCACAGAGTCGGACATGACTGAAGCGACTTAGCAGCAGCAGCAGCAGGGGTAATTAGAAAAGTATGTTTTGTTTTTAAAATCACAGTAGCAGGTTGCCATGCAGGGGATTATTGACATTCAGTGGATTGTGGCCAAAGATGCTAACTGGTCTACAAGCCCATGTAGTCCCCTTAGTAGGTAAATGACTCTTATCTAACGTGGCCCTGTGCCAGAAGTGCTTGTTACTGAATGATCTTGGTCTTTCAGCTCTACAGCAGTATGAACATATGACTTACTATTTATACTGTTTACTTTTGCAGTTAGCATGTAAATATTGGGCACCGCATATCAAGAAAAAGTCACCCTTTGATATAAAGGTAAGCATTTTTGATTTGCAGCATCCTTTTTGAATAAGTATGCTCTTTGTATCTCTTTTTCATGAGCTGATTCATCAAAAGCTTTTCACTTTTTTTTAAAGTTAAAATGAATGGTTTTCTAAACTAAAGATTACTCATAAGAGAAAAATTTGAAAAATACAGAGGCTACACATAAGAGAATAAAAGGTCATTTCTCAGTGGTAACCTTTACTATCATTTGTTGTGTTTCCTTCAAACTTTTTAAAACGTGTGTGTGTATTTTCCCGTTCATAGATTCTTAGATTGTTTTTGATTTATCATTATTAGAGGACCATGTAATGAATATCTTTGTAAATATACAGCAGTTTTTCTACAGGTTTTTTGACTGTTCACCTAGGATAGAATCTATTGTTTTCTGGTTGATGAACTTCAATAAAGATCTGTAATAATGGTGGAAGAGGGGTGAAGTTTAGTGTAGAGGATCAGATGAGTAGGGCCAGTCATATTCAGTTAAAAGAATGGAGTTAGGATTCATGTGACACACTTCAAAATAACTGAAAATAAAAAAAGCCTAAATGTAAGATTAATTCTTACTGAAATAGGTTCTTAAAAAGAAGTCCTTACGTGAAATAGAGCTGACACATTGCATGCCACTTAATGTGTAGTAAAGACTGATATAAAACTTTGTCATTATAAATTGCATTGTGATACTTTAGGCAATCTTAGTAAAACTGAACCCCAAATTTCTTATTATTTGAGCTTAAATGTTTTATCTGTAAATATATTTGTTTAGCCAGCAATCCCATTTTATTCATTAGGAAGATATTAAACTTGACATACAGTAGTTACTCTTAATTATTGGCCAGGTTACTTTATCTTACTTTATGTTGTTTGTATATGTTGGGTCTGGGGGTTCCTAGACTCATTTTTCATTGATAACAAAATTATCTTGATGACGCTACTAGACTGAGTTGAACCTAATTAGATCAAGATTTTTAGAGATTAAATTTATATTCAGATCATTTCAGTTAATACTAGAAATGTGGCTCAGAGGTTAAAGTGTCTGCCTGCAACGTGGGAGACCCAGGTTCGCTCCCTGGGTCAGGAAGATCCCCTGGAGAAGGAAATGGCAACCCACTCCAGTATTCTTGCCTGGAGAATCCCATGGAGGGAGGAGCCTGGTAGGCTACAGTCCACGGGGTCGCACAGAGTCAGACACGACTAAGCTACTTCACTTTCAGAGATAATTCTAGGAGAAAGCAATGGCAACCCACTCCAGTACTCTTGCCTGGAAAATCCCATGGATGGAGGAACCTGGTGGGCTGCAGTCCATGGGGTCACTAAGAGTCTGACACGACTGAGCAACTTCACTTTCACTTTTTACTTTCATGCATTGGAGAAGGAAATGGCAACCCACTCCAGTGTTCTTGCCTGGAGAGTCCCAGGGACACGGGAGCCTGGTGGGCTGCCATCTATGGGGTTGCACAGAGTCAGACACGACTGAAGCGACTTAGCAGCAGCAACAGCAGAGATAATTCTAGGTGAAGCTATGTATGCCTGGTAGAAAAATTTTAACTTGATATTTAAAGAAGATTATACCCTTCATTTTATTATTTTTGAATAATTTAGATTTTGATTAAAAAGCAGAAAAAAACAGAAATTTCATATAAATTCAAGACTTGCTTGCCTCATTATCTTCCTGCCTTTACCACCCACAAACATTTATTTGACAGATATACTCTTAGCAATTAAAAGATATCATAGTTACCATAAAATTGTATTATACCATGTTAAAGCACTTTATAGTTTTAACTCTTTTTTAAACTACTCTTATCACTAACACTACTATTACTTCTGCTACTGTTAACTGTTATTAAAGGCTCACCATACGCAAGGACTTGGGCTGAATTCTTTACGTGTGTTGTCTTTTAGCAAGCCCATGGGTTACTTAATAGTATAATTAGATCCTTTTTGTATACTGGGAAACAGCCTTAGAGCAGTCAGGCACTTGCAGAGGTTGTAGCCATCAGCAGTGAAGGTGGCTGGTTTGAATCAGGCTTCCAACTCCAGAACCTGAATTCTTAGGGATTATACCATCTTACCCCACCTCTAACCCAAGTAAATGGAAATCTGAGGTTTTATCATGCATTTGGAAAACAGAATGGCATTTGTTTCTATTATTTCTTTGTGCTTTCAGTTTGCTTTCTGATTTTTGTAAACACATTGTTAAAAGTCTTAGATGAAGCCTGCTAACATTTAGTATACCTTGTTAAAACTATGTTTTAAAACTTATCCTGATCTTGTGAATTTTTGTTTTCCCTAGAAATGAAATAAATACATGATTTTAATAATTATTTCTATGATTATTTTTATGTAGACATATTTATTTTTTCTACTACTTTGCTTTCTTGTTATTTAACATTTTGAGGAATATAATGGGTTTATAAAAAAAATCTCTGAAGTATTATTTCACTAGCAGTAATATATGATAGCTTTCCTAAACAACTTGTTTTGTGTAATCTCAGTAACTGAAAACTCTCAAGAGTCTGAATAAAATTATTTGAGATATTAAACATTTTTATATTTGTAACAACAGGTGATTGAAGATATATATGAGAAAGAAATTGTCAAATCAAGGTAGGAATGAGTTTAATTTTTATACATAGGAATTAGATGGTTCTAACTTGGATCTCATCTGAGCTTCTAAATGTAATTATAAATGTAATTATAAACTTGGAACTTTCTTTTCTTTCTTGATTTGGTCATCAAGGAGATGGTAGCTAGAAAAATTACATCTAGCTGCTGAAGAGTCATAAGATATTCTTTGCCTTGTAATTTTTGATTCAGATTAGAGAGATTAAGTTCTTTAGGGTTTATTTTGTTTTTGAAGAAACGTGAGGAAGACTCAACAGAGATTTTAAATTTTCAATTCAATTAATACTAATTTTCTTAGCATTTTCTGATAAATCTTTTTAAAAGATTATTTAAAAATTGGAAAAGTAAACATACATGATAATTAAATACCAAACAATGAAATAAGTATTTTGTACAAACTATATATGTAATAAAAAATTATTTTGAACGATACACAGAAGGGGGTAAGTTTCAGTAAATCTTTTTCCCTGACCCTTAACCCTCAGTGTCTTTATTTATATATACATCTGTTCCAGTTCCCTACCCCTGTGATTTTTTAAAAACTGCATCTTGGACAATTTTCCACATTTGCACCTGTAGACATAATGCCCAATCAGTATTTTAAAAGGTAATTGACCAACCGTTTTAGTATGAAATGGAAACACTCATGTTATGAATGTCATAGACCTTATAAAATGGCAGATTTTATTTTTTTCATGTGTTCCATGAAATCAGGAGGTGAATTTTGCTAAATATTATGAACACAGTGTCAAATAAGAGGCTAGTTGTTTTGTTTTAATGATTGATTCTAGAGCCTTTGGTCCTAACAGGACTAAAGACCATGTTAAGGTTTGTTTGTTTTAAATTTGAAGAGCAGTAGGAAACCAGTGAAGCCTGATGGTGGTATTTTAAAAATGCCCCCTGTTGGAGGGGGCAAGAGGCAGGTAGTTAGCTAGGTGAATATTGTTGTACTCTGGTTAAAGACAGTAATGGCATGGATTAGCATGGGAGGTTAAGATACAGAGGAGTTACCAATTTGAGAGAGAGGGAAGTGAAGAGATGGTTCGTGGCTGGATGTGATGAGTGTGGAAGGCAGGAATCAAGGATGACTCCACAAAGTTTTTGGCCAAGGCATCAGGTGATTCGGTGCCATTCCTGACTTGCTGCTGTTGGTGGTGGGATTGGATATAGGAATGCTAAATTCTAGCTACTAAAGAGCCCATAGATGCAGAATAAGCAGTTAGGTATCTTGGTGTAGTTATGAATAGAGGGCTTGGTTGAGCCTACTTTGAGCACCAACCACCATTTTAGTGAACACGGCAGGTACAGTCTTACATTGACTCATGGAGCTTATGTTCTGATTCTTACCCAGACAGACAACATATGCAGATGCAGCGTCAGCAGGTCGTGAGAGCTATAAATTAAAGTGGGATTAGCGACAAAGACTGCTAGTTTAGATTGAATGATCAGGCAGTGCTCTCTTAAGGTGTATCACATGTGAGCCGACACGTTAACTATTCTCTTCCTTTTATGGATGAGAAAACCGAGGTACAGAGAAGATAAGTAACTAGCCCAAGATATTTTACCATAGGTAGATAAAGAAGCTGCTCCAGTTATTAAATCCTTGTTCTCTGGCTCTTATCCAATACTCTGTTCTTAGATAGGACAGGGTTCATTTGCTATTTAGGACTCTCTTAACTCATACACTGTGATTTAATTGTTAATCCAATTATGAATCCATCCAAGTGATTTTTATACTGAAGAAAAAGGGATAACTTATAGAGCAGTTTACTTTTGCCAGTGTTTAGATTTCTTTTCATTAAAAATGTTTAAGCCTCTTTACAATGAAATTAACAGATACTGCATAAAATGTACAGCCTTCTGAATTTTACCACCACCAAGGTTTTAAAAAAAAATCACCAACATTGTCAACCCACTTTGGTTTACCATTTAAATATGTAAGTATGCAAACATAAATACTGTTTAATTTTGGTTTTAAACTTTAAAAAAAAATGGAACCACATAATATGTACTCTTTTGTGGCTGGCTTCCTTTGTTCACAGATTTTATTTGATTTTTTAATCTGTGTAACAATCAGTCTGCAGTAGATAGCTCAGAAGTTCATGTCAAGTCCTTGTCAGCCTTTTAACAAACTTTGTATGAGTAATATTTGTCATTATTACTTGCAACTTTTTGTCCTTCAAAGATTTTCTGGCATGTCTAGTCTCTAGACCCATTTTTGTATCTTATATAAATATATATATATATATAGCATTAGTTAAGCTCTTTACTTGTCTCAGCAAGTTTAATTTGCAAAGCTGGAAGCTTATATCCAGTGGCATGGTTCTGGTCTGGCTTCTTTATTTCTAATATACAAAGTGATAAAGCTAAATTAGTGTACATTTGAACCTACCTTTGCAGAGATACCCTGTAACTACAGGATCATTTATCCATATAAAACAAACACTTCTGTTTCTTTAAGTATATATAGAAATATCTGATACTGTCTCTACAATTTTCTAATATTTTAGACTTAATATCAAGACTGCATGACGTGTTTGTAATACACATATGTGTCCCTTATATAGGAAGGCAGGCATGACTACAGCAGAATGTTTCCATTTGATTATTAAATGAAAGAAGATTAGTGCTTAAGAAATTGAGGCAGACTAGCCTTTGGCAATGGTGATCCAATATTATGAATATTGATGAGCACTTGTGTTTTGATTAAATCTACTCAGCTTATTAGTTTGTGTGTTATATCCTTGTATGTCACAGTACTAATTGTGTTTGTTATATGAATAGGATATAATCCTTCGTATATAGGTTTTAAAAATAAATAAACTGAACAAAATACAAATATATAAAAGCAAAATTTGCTTTCTTCAATGTTTTATTGGATATAATTATTCTGATATATGAGTATTAAAACAGGATTCCAGAATACATCTGTATTAGTAACTCAGAAATGTTATAGTCTCTATTTAAATACTTTTACTATTGACTTTTTTATTTTTAGGTTTGCTATCAGAAAGATAATGCTCTTGGAATTTAGGTGAGTTAAAAGACTTTACTTTGATGAAGTTAAAGATGACAACATGACTTAACTTTTAACTAGGTTTTCTGTACACTTCTGTGAGTTGGTAAGAAAATAATTACTATAGACTTTTGAAGGTTTATATTTTTGTGTTTGGCTTATTTTAGAATATGTGTATAATATCTTTTGTTTTCAAGGATGTTGTTCCATTGTTAGTGTAACTGTATTTTGAATTGTTTCTCTCTAAATGTGTGCTGAGCAATTTCTGAACTCTTACTTGGTTCCTCTAGTTATAATGGGAGTAAACTGGAATGCATTCTATAGCCATTTTTTTCCTTCGAAGCTTATTTATTATTGCCAAACCAACCTTGTCCTGGCCTAAACCACTTACAGATATTTCAGGCAGAAGAGGATATGCAATTTTTAGATTATAATTTAGACTATATTACAGCTAGCTATGGCCAGTAGTGGAGAAGGCAATGGCAAGCCACTCCAGTACTCTTGCCTAGAAAATCCCATGGATGGAGGAGCCTGGTAGGCTGCAGTCCGTGGGGTCGCTAAGGGTCGGACACGACTGAGTGACTTCACTTTCACTTTTCACTTTCACACATTGGAGAAGGAAATGGCAACCCACTCCAGTGTTCTTGCCTGGAGAATCCCAGGGACGGGGGAGCCTGGTGGTCTTCTGTCTATGGGGTCACACAGAGTAGGACATGACTGAAGTGACGCAGCAGCAGCATGGCCAGTAGACTGGAAGTAAAAGCCAAGATTCTTGTTGATGATAGTAGTATTTGTCATTTATTGAACCTTGTGCTAGTGTTAAACATTTTATATATAGAGCAGTCATAGCAATCCTGCAAAAAGTCAATATTATACTTTCCACATATGAAGGAAAAAACTGAGATCAGAGCAGTTAAGTAATTTGTTCAAGATAATGCATTTAAGTAATTGGTGGAGCTAGGATGCCAGTGTCTTATGACAAAGCTCATGGTTTTTCCACTTCACACTCCCTTAAGGTATAGTCTGCATCAGAAGTCAGTCTCTGTTTTAATGATTGTACTCCAGGAGATAGTGAAAGACAGGGAAGCCTGACATGCTGCAGTCCAGGGATTGCAGAGTCAGACATTACTTAGAGACTGAAAAATAATAACTCCCTTCATAAACTGATTTGATCCTCACAAAAATGGCATAAGACTAACAATCTCTTCAAGAAAATTAGAGATACCAAGAGAACATTCCATGCAAAGATGGGAACAACAAAGGACAGAAATGGTATGGGCCTAACAGAAGCAGAAGATATTAAGAAGAGGTGGCAAGAATACACAGAAGAACTATACAAAACAGGTCTTCACGACCCAGATAATCATGATGGTAAGATCACTAACCTAGAGCCAGACATCCTGGAACGCAAAGTCAAGTGGGCCTTAGGAAGCATCACTACGAACAAAGCTAGTGAAGGTGATAGAATTCCAGTTGAGCTATTTCAAATCGTAAAAGATGCTGCTGTTGCTAAGTCGCTTCAGTGTGTCCAACTCGGTGTGACCCCGTAGACGGCAGCCCACCAGGCTCCCCCGTCCCTGGGATTCTCCAGGCAAGAACACTGGAGTGGGTTGCCATTTGCTTCTCCAATGCATGAAAGTGAAAAGTGAAAGTGAAGTCTCTCAGTCGTGTCCGACTCTTAGCGATCCCATGGACCGGGCTCCTCCGTCCGTGGGATTTTCCAGGCTAGAGTACTGGAGTGGGGTGCCAGCTACACGCAAGCAAATTTGGAAAACTCAGCAGTGGCCACAGGACTGGAAAAGGTCAGTTTTCATTCCAGTCCCAAAGAAAGGCAATGCCAAAGAATGCTCTAACTACCTCACAGTTGCACTCACCTCAAAATTAAGGTGAATAAAGTAAGCTAGTAGAGAAGGCAATGTCACCCAACTCCAGTACTCTTGCCTGGAAAATCCCATGGATGGAGGAGCCTGGTAGGCTGCAGTTCATGGGGTCGCTAAGAGTTGGACACGACTGAGCAACTTCACTTTCACTTTTCACTTTCATGCATTGAAGAAGGAAATGGCAACCCACTCCAGTGTTCTTGCCTGGAATAATCCCAGGGACAGGGGAGCCTGGTGGGCTCCCGTCTATGGGCTCACACAGAGTCGGACACGACTGAAGCGACTTAGTAGCAGCAGCAAAGTAAGCTAGTAGGTAATGCTCAAAATTCTCCAAGCCAGGCTTCAACAGTGTGTGAACCGTGAACTTCCAGATGTTCAAGATTTATTTAGAAAAGGCAGAGGAACCAGAGATCAAATTGCCAACATATGTTGGATCATCGAAAAAGCAAGAGAATTCCAGAAAAGCATCTACTTCTGCTTTATTGACTATGCCAAAGCATTTGACTGTGTGGATCACAACAAACTGTGGAAAATTCTTCCAGAGACAGGAATACCAGACCACCTGACCTGCCTCCTGAGAACTCTTATGCAGGTGAGGAAGCAACAGTTAGAACTGGACATGGAACAACAGACTGGTTCCAAATCAGGAAAAGAGTATGTCAAGGCTGTATTTTGTTACCCTGCTTATTTAACTTATATGCAAAGTACATCATGAGAAATGCTGGACTGGATGAAGCACAAGCTGGAATCAAAAAGATTGCCGGGAGAAATATCAATAACCTCAGATATGCAGATGGCACCACCCTTATGGCAGAAAGTGAAGAAGAACTAAAGAGCCTCTTGATGAAAGTGAAAGGGGAGAGTGAAAAAGTTGGCTTGAAGCTCAACATTCAGAAAACAAAGATCATGGCATCCAGTCCCATCACTTCATGGGAAATAGATGGGGAAACAGTGGAAATAGTAAGAGACTTTATTTTGGGGGGCTCCAAAATCACTGCAGATGGTGATTGCAGCCATGAAATTAAAAGACGCTTACTCCTTGGGAGAAAAGCTATGACCAGCCTAGACAGCTTATTAAAAGGCAGAGACATTACTTTGCCAACAAAGGTCCATCTAGTCAAGGCTATGGTTTTTCCAGCAGTCATGTATGGATGTGAGAGTTGGACTATAAAGAAAGCTGAGCGCTGAAGAATTAATGCTTTTCAACTGTGGTGTTGGAGAAGACTCTTGAGAGTCCCTTGGACTGCACGAAGATCCAACCAGTTCATCCCAAAAGAAATCAGTCCTGAATATTCATTGGAAAGATTGATGCTGAAGCTAAAACTCCAATATTTGACCACCTGATGCAAAGAACTGACTCATTTGAAAAGACCTGATGCTTGAAAAGATTGAAAGTGGGAGGAGAAGGATACGACAGAGGATGAGGAGGTTGGATGGCATCACCAACTCAATGGACATGAGTTTGGGTAAACTCCAGGAGTTGGTGATGGACAGGGAGGTCTGGCATGCTGCAGTCCATGGGGTTGCAAAGAGTCAGACATGTCTGAGCGACTGAACTGAGCTGAGATGTTCTTATTATTGCAGAGAAAAATTGAAGTTTGTAGCTATGAATTAACTTGTACGTGAAGTGCTTGCTACATCTTAAGAACTGTATTGTTATTAAATATTTGATCTCATTTAAACCTCATAATAATTCCAGTAATATATTCCTTATTTTATAGAGAGCAGGTAGGCTAGAAATTGTATTCATATGACCCTTAGATTAATACATTTTTTCATCCATGCCATCTTTCAAGAGGAACAATAAAAATCAAGTGGATGCTGATATACAGTTAGGATAAAACCGGAGTTCTGTGGTCCTGGCAAATATCAGATACCAAGAGAATTGCAAGAACTAAAGGAGAAAGCGGGAGAACATATTTAAGGCACCAGTGACAGTGAAAGATTTTTAATAACTGAAAAAGTGGGTTGTTACCTTCCAGGAACTTTTATGTAGTTTCTGGGTGAAAATGCCATTTTCTCTGTGCCAGCCTCCAGACACAATAATTCTCAAGTTTGTAGTAGAGATAATTGATGGCCTCTTGCTAGAGTGGAAAGTGAGATGTCATGGAGAAGGTGTCTAGGTGTAGGAGAGTGAACTGAATCTGGAGAAAACTCATCAGAGGGACATGTTATTATATAGATTACATTTGCTGCAATTGCCAAAATAGAATCAGGGAATTAGTGAACAGTTCTTAAAGAGATGGTTTAAAGAGATTTAGTTTGGAGTGTGGTCTCTCATATTCTCAGATTCCTTATCTGAAAAATGTAAAGAATAGGTTTGGAGTTCACTGTGTAATCAGATAATGCCCATGATATTACTGTTAAAAACTGTGGCAAGCCAATGATGTCTGTGGAGCATCTGGCAGAATCAAATATATAAATACTCTGAAATGATACGTATTCCTTCTAGACTGCAAAAAAAATCCTACAGCTAAAACTTTGATGAATGTGAGTCCAGACTCTCAAATTACCAGGCACGTTACAGCAAGATTTAGTTGAAGCAACAAAGAGCAGAATTAGATACTCCTCAGAAAACCACCGGAGAAGGCAATGGCAAGCCACTCCAGTACTATTACCTAGAAAATCCCATGGATGGAGGAGCCTGGTAGGCTGCAGTCCATGGGGTCGCTAAGGGTCGGACACAACTGACCGACTTCACTTTCACTTTTCACTTTCACACATTGGAAAAGGAAATGGCAACCCACTCCAGTGTTCTTGCCTGGAGAATCCCAGGGACGGGGGAGCCTGGTGGGCTTCCGTCTATGGGGTCACACAGAGTCGGACACAACTGAAATGACTTAGCAGCAGCAGCAGCAGCAGAAAACCATGGATAATTAAATAATATACATACTATCAAATCATGTTTAAAATTGTTATGAGTATAAAAGAAGAAATAGAATATGTAAATAAGAATCAAGACACTAAAAATAGACAGGTTTGGGGGAAAATGAAAATAAAAGTCATTGAAATTAAAAAGCTCAGTGGTTAAATTAAATAGATTAGACACAGCTAAAGAAGGAATTAGTGAATGGGGATTTAGAGCTGAGAAAATTAACAAATAACAGAAGAGGAAAATAGATATGGAAAGCATACAAGGCAATTAAGAGATATAGAGGCTAGAATGAGAAGGTCCATTAGGAGTTTCAGAAGAGATTTAGGGAAAATGAGGGAGTAGCAATTTAGAAGAGATGATGGTTAAGAATTTTCTACAGTTAAGACATAAGTCTGTAAGATTCAGTATATATAGAAAGCTGTGGCTTCCCTGGTTTCTCAGAGGTTAAAGCATCTGCCTCCAATGTGGGAGACCCCGGTTCGATCCCTGGGTCGGGAAGATCCCCTGGAGAAGGAAATGGTAACCCACTCCAGTATTCTTGCCTGGAGAAGCCCATGGACGGAGAAGCCTGGTAGGCTACAGTCCACGGGGTCGCAAAGAGTCGGACACGACTGAGCGACGGAACGGACGGAACGGTGGACAGAGCAACAGTAACAAAAATCTTAAAATCTCCTAGAGGAAAAACGATTACTCAGAGGAAGAACAACAAATTGTAGACTTCACAATTGCAGTAATAGAAAATATAGTAGAATGTGTCTAGTAAATAGAAAAATAGAACTATCGACCAAGAAAGAATTCTGTCACCAGCTAAACTGCGTGAAATAAACAGATTTCAGACAGATTCATACTAACAGACGTGCTAGCAGAAGTTCTGAAGGGTATAATTTAGGGAAAAGAAATTTAAACTTGTAAAAAATGGATACGAAGTTTCATGCATTTACTATATGAAAGAGTAGTCTATAACTTGAAGCCGTTGGCAGTTATTTAGGATAAAATATTATTTACCAGTTTCCTAGGCTCTTGCAGTCTAAGTAAGAATGATTCCTAAAGATAGACCCTTGGAAATATCAACATGAGGAGACCTTTGAAGTTTAAGAGGAAGTAGAAAAAGTCTGTGTTATAGCGCAATTTGAAATGCACAACTGTGTTTGTACACATGTGCATGCATGCATGTGTAAATGAAAAGTTACATTGAAAAGTTATACATGTGGAGTGATTTACAATAGAAACAAAAAAGTTTTGTGTTCTGCATTAGTGCTTGAGAGGGTTTTACAGCCCACAACAGTAATTGATGTTTATAACTACTCTGAACAAGAAATGGTTAAGTTTTGTTTTGAAAATCAGAATTACTTAGTTTAGGAATGTTTTCACCAGTCTTAAGAATTTTGGCGTTTTGAAGAGAAAATACCAGTTACCTTGAAAATTGACCTATGTTAAATGCCTTGTAAATTACGTAACAAATCCTCTTTTTGAGTTAGTGTTTTTCTTAGCTTTCAGAAATCATTTGGTCCTGATATGAGCTTGTGTTAATTTCTCAGTTACTTTTGTCTGTGAAGCTGTCCATCATATGATTTTAGAGCTGGTATTTGTCAGATATTTTTGTTTTTTACTCTGTGAAACACCTTAGATAAGGAAATATCCAGTGCTCTAATGGTGATAATTATATATGTCAGTAATCTTTGATGTTTTCCTATTTTGAAAGTATAAAACTCTCATTCTCCAGAGCCATATTTGCTACATATGTTTCCAATAGTAGGACTGACCTACATTATAGATTAATTTGTGAAGGGCTCTCAGACTATCAGTACAGATTTTCAAAAAGTTGTAAGTAATTAGACTTTTTCAGGGGAGTGATTTAATGAGATGGTAGTAACTAATGAAATATTGTATGCCTTTTTGTTCTTTGTAGCCAGTATCTTGAAAATTACCTTTGGATGAATTATTCTCCAGAAGTGTCCAGCAAAGCCTATTTAATGTCAATCTGCTGTATGGTGAATGAAAAATTCAGAGAAAATGTCCCTGCGTGGGAGGTAACAGATTTAAATTACTTCATAGCTTTCTTACTGTGCTCACTTAAGCTGTTACAAAATAGCTTTTTTACTGATAATATTTTTAGAACAGAACTTTATCCAAAAATAAAGTAAATATTGAGAAAAAGAATGGATGTATGAAAAGTATTGGGTTGGCCAAAAAGCTTGTTCAGGTTTTCCCTAAGATGGTATGGAAAAAAACCAAACAAACTTTTCAGCCAATTCAATGATATTTCTTTTGGTTTCAGTTCTTTCTTTAATATGTTGTGAATTGAAAAATTATGAATGTGAAATTATTTTTCTGCTTTGTGCTTAAAGCAAAGAATGGCATGGATTATAAAGACTTTTACATCAGATAAAGTAAATTTTATATTAAAAAGGCAATGGCAAGCCACTCCAGTACTCTTGCCTGGAAAATCCCATGGACGGAGGAGCCTGGTGGGCTGCAGTCCGTGGGGTCACGAAGAGTCGGACACGACTGAGTGACTTCACTTTCACTTTTCACTTTCACACATTGGAGAAGGAAATGGCAACCCACTCCAGTGTTCTTGCCTGGAGAATCCCAGGGATGGGGGAGCCTGGTGGGCTGCCATCTGTGGGGTTGCACAGAGTCGGACACAACTGAAGTGATGCAGCAGCAGCGGCAGCAGCTCAAAGAGTCGGACATGACAGCAACTATAACAGAGCCTTGATCAGCTTACAGAGGTCCAACATCTAGGTTTTCTTTGGCCATTATGAAATGATCAGCTCAACAAAAGAGTTCCTTCCCCTCAGTCATACTTCTTTAAATGAAGGAAAGCTCTGTGTACTTGCCATCTGTTTTGAGGGGATGGTCTCCAAAATGAAAAGGTGTTAACATTCTTTAAGATAAAACCATGGACCCTCAAATATTCATTAGTACCATCATATAAGGGCCTTGTGTCTTATTGAGAAATCTTAGAGGTTTCTTAAAGTTGCTTCAAACCACCAGAGGAAGGGAGAGGGATACCAGAGAATGATTTCATCAGTTTTCATGTTGTTAAGACCATGAGAAGAGGTTACACACAGATTTGGAAAGTAAAATTGATTGGATTTGATAATTGAAGTAGTTGAGGGAGGGGGTTATTATTTTCAGTAACCTTCCAGGTTTGGGCAACTGAATGTAAAAGATGACAGGTGCCTCTTACCAAGATAGGTAAAAGAGGGTTGAGGAATACTTTGGCGGGTACAAAAGTGTTGAATTGAGTTTTGGACTTTCTGAGTTTAAGTTGTTTTTGGAATATCTAGATGAAATTGTAGTAGACAAAGCAATCTAAGGACTGAAGAAATCTGGACTGAGGGTGTGTATTTAGAATCATTAGCATATGGTAGTTGAAGTAATGGGAGAGGGAGAAGAAGAATGAGGCTAGATCCCCCGGGACACTGCCTTGTGAAGTGACAAAGAAGAGAAACCTTCACATCGAAAAGGAGTTGAGAGTTGGTAAGTGTCCTTAGGACTTGACAACCATAACAACATCGAAACTTGTTTTGGAGAAGTAAGTGAAAACAGCTAGTGTAGGTCATACATTTGGAGCGCTTGCCTATGAAAGAAAAGAGAGGTAATAGGTGGGGAGGTAGGTCACAGAGAAGCTTGAATATGTTTACATTATTTACCTTTTCTTTTTAAAACATTCTTTGTGTGTTAAGAGTAAAGAGATAAGATAAAGGAAAGGGTATCTTTGAGATTAAATAGAATAGGAATTCTTCAGTTTTTGCTAAAGATGTTTCTTTGTTTAAATTAGAAGAATTAAAGCACTCTAGATCTTCAATAAAAAAACAAATCCTAAGCTAATTACCAGCCTAATACTTGAAGAAAAAATAAATGAATCAAAGCCATTATTTTATTAGCTGAAAATTTCTGCAACTGTCACATTGTCCTGCCAGAAATCTATACTTGACTTGCTACAGTGAATTTTAAGTAAGCAAGTAATCTTTAAACCGTGAACTCCCAGATGTTCAAGCAGGTTTTAGAAAAGGCAGAGGCACCAGAGATCAAATTGCTAACATCCGCTGGATCATGGAGAAAGCAAGAGAGTTTCAGAAAAACATCTATTTCTGCTTCATTGACTATGCCAAAGCCTTTGACTGTGTCGATCACAATAAACTGTGGAACATTCTGAAAGAGATGGGAATCCCAGACCACCTGACATGCCTCTTGAGAAACCTGTATGCAGGTCAGGAAGCAACAGTTAGAACTGGTCATGGAACAACAGACTGGTTCCAAATAGGAAAAAGTGTACGTCAAGGTTGTATATTGTCACCTTGCTTATTTAACTTATATGCAGAGTACATCATGAGGAGCGCTGGGCTGGAAGAAGCACAAGCTGGAATCAAGATTGCTGGGAGAAATATCAATAACCTCAGATATGCAGATGACACTACCCTTATGGCAGAAAGCGAAGAGGAACTCAAAAGCCTCTTGATGAAAGTGAAAGAGGAGAGTGAAAAGGTTGGCTTGAAGCTCAACATTCAGAAAACGAAGATCATGGCATCTGGTCCCATCACTTCATGGGAAATAGGTGGAAAAACAGTGGAAACAGTGTCAGACTTTATTTTTTGGGGCTCCAAAATCACTGCAGATGCTGACTGCAGCCATGAAATTAAAAGACGCTTGCTCCTTGGAAGGAAAGTTATGACCAACCTTGATAGTATATTAAAAAGCAGAGATATTACTTTGCCAACCAAGGTCCGTCTAGTCAAGGCTTTGGTTTTTCCCGTGGTCATGTATGGATGTGAGAGTTGGACTGTGAAGAAGGCTGATTGCCGAAGAATCGATGCTTTTGAACTGTGGTGTTGGAGAAGACTCTTGAGAGTCCCTTATACTGCAAGGAGATCCAACCAGTCCATTCTAAAGGAGATCAATCCTGGATGTTCATTGGAGGGACTGATGTTAAAGCTGAAACTGCAATACTTTGGCCACCTCATGCGACGAGTTGACTCACTGGAAAAGACTCTGATGCTGGGAAAAGTTGGGGGCGGGAGGAGAAGGGGACGACGGAGAATGAGATGGCTGGATGCCATCACCGACTCTGTGGACATGAGTTTGAGTGAACTCCGGGAGTTGGTGATGGACAGGGAGGCCTGGCGTGCTGTGGTTCATGGGGTCGCGGAGAGTCGGACACGACTGAGCGACTGAACTGAACTGAACTGAACTGAACGTTTGGTTAATAGACTCCTAAAAAGCCTGCCAGTGTTCGCTTACAGGAGAAAAAGAGGTGAGCAAGCCATTTCAAAATGAATTTTTATTCTTTGTCTTTTCAGACTTTTAAGAAGAAGCCAGATCACTTCCCATTCTTTTTCAAGTGCATCTTGAAAGCAGCATTAGCTGAAACTGATGGTGAATTTTCACTTCACGAACAGACGGTCTTACTGCTTTTTCTTGACCACTGCTTCAATAGTTTGGTAATTTTACTTTATCTTTGGGGAGAATGTTCAAATTTTCTTATTCTTTTCAGTTGACTGTAAATGAGATTAACTCTAGAGCCAACTCCTCATAGTAGTAGAGAATGAGGACAGTGCTAACATTTCAGCCCCTTCTTGAGAAAATCATCTTGTAGGATCTGTTTGCTTTCTAATAGATTAGGACTTGATCCCTTCTTTTTTCTATCTAGCTTCTAAGTAAAATGATGGGAATTGAAATTCTCCAAATATAGAGCAGCAAAGAGTCTGTTAACATGAACATTGAGTAATGAGATCAGTGTCATAAACTATACACAGGGACATAGCTTCATTACTTCTAGTCATACCTCATACATAGCCCGGCAGGTCAGCAGCAGAGTTATGGTTTGAGTTGACTGTTTAGGGTTGATTATGGATGATCTTTCAAAATCTCTTGGGTTGCGTATGATACATTTTTCATTCTTTGTAAGATTATGTTCTAAAAAATAAACATTTATAGTAATTAATATTTCATTTGTGCTTCTCTCCTTTGGTTATCTGAAGGTATTTATCTTTAAATAAATAGGTATATACCTGTGTGTGTATGTGTGTGTGTGTGTATATATATAGGTGCTTTTGAATTGATAGTGCATTTAGACCCATGCAGGAGAATGCATGAGGGTCTTTCTTACCCTGAAAACAGTGCTGATAGATGGATGGTTATTATCTGTTTCCGTGTAGTACCTCACATGGGTCTTGCAAAGACTGGAAAAAGATTTATATTCAGTATTACCCCTTTAATATTTTTAAATTAAAGCAAATATAAATAGATGTGATTCCTTGTCAGAAATGGAACAAAGCCAAGATTTAATTAGTATTGGTAGTTTGGTGCTAGTTTAATTAACTTAAAAGCTAGCTTATTATTGGCACTTTTTTTCAGTTTACCACCAGTGTTCTTTGAGGTAGTTATGCTCTAAAAAATAGCTGTGAACACAGAATTAGCTAAAACTGAACCACAGCTCTTAGGGAAAATACAGAGATAGTTTCATGCAAGCCTCTGGTCAGATTTTCATCAGGCGATCAATGTATAGCCTTGTTTTATGTGTTTCTATTTAAAGTCACTTTATAAATATTGTTGATTTGTTAACGTTGAACTTGTGACCAACAGTGCTTAACTTCTGTCTGAACAAATTTACCTAACACACAGTATTTTCTCTTTAAGGCACATCATAGCATTCTTTCACCTGGGAACACTGAACAGCACTGAAGCCCTGTGCTTAGGGCCATTTTAAATAGCAAAATCACCAACAAAAATCACAATGCTGTGAGAAAGTAGCACTAAATAGACCAAAAAGAGATGCTAGTGTAAGAGAGCTGAAGCAAGAAGGCAGAGCACACCTTGTCTAACCTCAGCTCAAAACGTGTGTGTTGGGCAGTTCACACTTTGCTCTGCTCTGTGCTGTCACTGAACGACAGTGAAAGCATTGGGAGTGTTGAACTGAGGGCTACAAACACATTTTGCAAGTTGATGAAATCACATATATGGAATTTGAAAATCATGGGGCTTAGCTTTATCTTTTAAAAATGGATTGAACTTCTTAATAATAAAAAACTCATTAATTTGAAAGAATTGATGACATATTTTCCCCCCGTGACTGTTTTAAACAGGAAGTAGACTTGATACGGAGTCAAGTACAGCAGCTTATCTCTCTCCCAATGTGGATGGGCTTGCAGCCTGTAAGTATCTCAGTTCAGAAACTTACATGTATTTTTAAGTGGAACATGTGGTTTTAGATGGTGTAACTTTAATAAGGATTTAAAATGACAGTTAAAAATCCCCCACCAAATTTGTCTAATTTACTGTGCATTAACTAATCATAGGTGTAGTTTTTTTTTTTTTCAGTTTTAAAGCTTTTGTGTGTAAGCCAATAAATATTTCTCCTAATGTCATTATTTTAAGGTGAAATAAGGTAATATCTATTGATCTCATAAAGGGAGTTAATTTAGTAAAATATTATTATTCATAGATATGTCTCTGGATGAGACTAAATACAGAGTTGAATTTTTAATTTTCCTTGAATGGAATGTACATACAGCTATAGGAGAACATCTGAATTATGTTTAATATTAACAACTTCATTTTTTCCATCAAAGTCTTATTGGATAATATGGGCGAGTATCAAAGCCAGATTAACAGATTTTAGGGAGTAAAGTTAAAACTATCAGTTTTCTATATAATACTGTATTCAGAATTTCATTTCCTGCACGTGGGTGGTTTTGCAGACATTCAGATATGCAAGCTCATTCATAGGTACAAGTTGATGAAGGTTAAAACAGGCGCCTATAAATAATTATTACCAAGTTAAAAATGGATAAGGATAAGTACCATGAGAAAGAGTGGTGGCATAGACATTTCCTTATTATGATAGCTGTTTTATGTGTATTGTTTCAGATTGACTTTTTGAACTTTAATGTTAATGCTCGTATTTTTCAAACTGAAGTCCTATTAGAAATAAGAAAGAAAATGTATTACTGAGCTTAAAATCTTAATGAGAAAAGGCAATTTCTTCTGTCTTTTTTTTCTATTGGCAGGTATTGGAATTGAGCTAGTTTGTTTAAGTGTAGGTATTAGTTTCTTAGATTCCAGCTTTTGTCACGTTCCTATCTGGTTTTATCCCATTGCTTTATATTATATTCTCACATGGGGGTTATGGCTAATTTAATGCCACATCATTCTTTCAGGCACGATTGGAATTAGAATTAAAAAAGACACCTAAGCTAAGAAAATTCTGGAACTTGATTAGAAAGAATGATGAAAAGATGGATCCAGAAGCAAGAGAACAGTATGTTGCCAAAGCTTTGTTCCATCTTGGTTTGTTATACTGAGTTGTCAGTCTGAGATGTTGCTGACTTGTTTTGTTTTTCCCTTTATGTAGCGCTGAACCAAATAAATGGCTAAGAAGTGCTTTTACTTAGGCCATCATAGAAATATCTTTTACAAAGGTTCAGTGGAGGAGCCACACATCGTCATTTCTCCTTTCCCTTGTCTCTGCCCCAGTCACAAGTGTTCCTCTTTGGTCTTTCCTTTGCCTGTTGTCCATCATAGATTGTTCATCATGGATGGGTCTCAATTTTCTCCACAGTCTTCAGGCTATCAGTCCAGTTTTTCTTCCTTTTTCCCATTCCCTCACTCTTAACAATGACTTGCACACTCCACTTTATACACTTTATTCATTCAATAAATCTAAGTATTTATTATTTTACTGGGTACTATTATAGGTATAGGCAATATGACATAGAACAAAATATAAAGTAATTCCTGCTCTTGTGGAGTTTACATTCTAGTTTGGTAAAGCAGCTAATAACAGATGGATTTTATGGTATACTATCCAGTGGTTCATGCTAAGGAGAAAAATGAAGTATATAACGAGTAAGGAAGCAGATGAGGGTGCAGGTTATTTTAATAGTAATTATTATCAATTGGATAAAAGTCTGGTAGCAAGCATTTGTGTCATCAAACAAAGTTCTGTTCGTAGGAAGGAAGGGAAGAATCTGTATACTCTTAAGACAGCAGTCCTCAACCTTTTTGGCACCAGGGACCAGTTCATGGAAGACAGTTTTTCCACAGACCGGGGCAGGGAGTGGGAATGGTTTCAGGGATGATTCTCATAAGGAATGTACAGCCTAGATCACAAGGTCTGTGCTTCCATAAGAATCTAATGCTGCTGCTGATCTTATAGGAGACAGAGCTCAGGCCAGTGATGGGGAGTGACTGTAAATACAGATAAAGCTTCACTTGCTTTCCTCCTGCTATGCAGCCCAGTTCCTCACAGGGTTGGGGACCCCTGCTCCAGGAGATTTGTTCCTCTCTCTTTGAAGCTAACTGGTCTACCTGTGCTCTTGCTTTATTTACTCCGTGACTCTTCTAGCAATGATCCTTTTTTCTTTCCTCATCTTCAGGTGTTCTTTCCACTCATTTTTTTCCTCCCCGTGCTTACGTATATATGCCTGGGACTCACTTCTTGAGCCTATGATAGCTTCTTCTGACTCTTATTTTTTCATCCACTCAGGGTAATACTCTGTTCACCCATAGATAGCAGATGAAGTCATAGGTATGAGTAAGATTATGTAATGAGGTATATAAACTGTGAAAAGAGGGTTGAGGACAAAAGTGAAGCTTGGAGTTGTGCTGGTGGTCACTGAAAATGAGAGAAACTGACAAAAGCTGGATGTCAGAGAAGCAAGTTTGGGAGTAAGGAAATGAGAGGTGTAAGGACAAGACAGTAGGGTCAGAATAGGAATATCCTTTCTTTAACTTCAAACTCCAGTCTCATCTCTTCCATGATATCTTTCTAACCAATAACCTCTTAATTGGGCTACTTACATGATATCTTTGCGTTATTTGACTACTTTTTAAAAATGTAAACCCTCTCTTCCCATTACCTCAGTATGATTTAATTCCAAGTCAATAGACTGTTCATCATTTCTTAAACCTTCCTTTCCTAACCACTTTTGCCCCTCTACTTCACTTAATTGAGGCTAACCTTTTAAGCAGTCTTCCAGACCAAGTACTAAGCCTGCAGTGCTTTCTTCTGAACTCCTGAAACACACAGTGTTTTTCATTGAAACATCAGCTCTTTTTGTAATGATTAAACTGTGTATAGTTGTTTAGAGTGTAAGTTCTACGATCAGACTTACCTAGGTTTCACACCCACCTGCTGTGTAACTTTGGGCAAGTTACTGCGCCTCTGAGCCTCAGTGTGCAGTCAGGACAGTATAGTACCTGTTTCGTAGGACTGCTGTCAGCATTAGATTATCTTGTATGATGTCCGTAACACAGCTCAGATCCCAGCACAGTAGGTGCTCTGTTAATGTCAGGCAGTTTGACTAATTAATGTTGGCCTTGTGTTACTGATTATATTTTATGACTTGTCATCATTTCAAGTGTATTTTAGTCGTTTCCCTCCTTGTTATTTCCAGCAGGGCTGGCATAATCATTTGTAGCTGTCCAATATGTGATGATTGGTTTTTGAATGGTTGAAACATGATGCATCTTAAATTAGTAATGAGTAAAAAGCTGTTTTTTAAACTAACATTTAATTTTTATAATGTTATAATACTCTTTAATAATTTTGGCATATTAAAGTATGAAATTGCTCATTTCAACTACATACTTAAGTATTAGATTTTTAATGTTGAAGGCAGACTATAAATGAAATTTTGAAAACTCCTTTCTAGTCCTGACCTTTAAATCACAAGTGAAAACTTTTATAATAAGACAGAGATGCTTTCTTGGCTGGTTATTAGGCCAGTAATGAGGCTCCTGTTTTCTTCGTGTGATGCTGTATTTCTCTCAAGGAAGAAGCTGTTTAAATTATGGTCCTGATTTCAGAGAGAAATGAAACAATTTGAGCAGTTTAAGAAAGGCTGTTCAGCATTTAAGTTTTACTTTTGAAATAATTATTTCTCCAAAATAATTTGCTGCCTGTTTGTTATCTCTCTGATTTTAGAGCCTATCAAGAAAGAAGATTTCTTTCACAACTCATCCAGAAGTTTATCTCTGTGCTGAAATCAGTCCCACTTTCTGGTGACTATCTTTCTTTTCTCAGCTCATTTGTGAAGTTACCATTCAGATGCCCATCTGGTATTTATATTTAGTCTAAAAACTGCTCTCCAAATGATGTTAAATTATATTGACAAGGGGTTATGCCTTTCCCTTTTCAAGTATGCTACCAGTCTGAGTATTGTGACTGCCTTAGAAATTCATATCATTTAAGGGCCCCAGCATGGTTATTGAAATGTTCATTTATTTAGCAATTTTTTTTGGAGCTTCCTTATAAGATACAGGTTTTGAACAAGGTTTCTGGAACATGGTGAACAAGGTAGTCACAGACCTATCCACATGGCATTTATAATTTGGTATTGAATAATGTTTTCAAGCCATATCAAATACTGTTTAGGAGGGGAAGAGGAGAATTATTTTGAGATATGAGCTACAAGATGAAATGGAAAGTATTTTCCTCCATTGTGTTCCCCATTTATTATGAAACAAAAGTATGTGCTGTGTGGAGTATAAACTTCGAAATATATCACAATTATCCACTGTATATAGATACATATATATGTGTGTGTATGAGTATAAGCTCGATGTACCAAGAGGATCTAACCACATTTTGCTGGGTTGGTAAGACTGACATAAACATCTAGTGAGTGCAAATAGGGCATTGTTTACTTAATAAAAGTATGTGTATGCTATGTATGATGTATCACTGGTTGTTAATATTTTATTTTCTAACTGAAATATAATCTAAGAACAGTTAAATAGGTGTACCATATTTATATGCACCAGAGATTATACCATACATATGGATCAGAGATTGTAGCTTTGTTTAAAATACAACAATGTATACTTATAAATGTTGACTTTCCCCAAGTAATAGTTTACAACTGAAAAGCATACCTGTAATTCAGTGAGGAATAGATAATAATGCTACAGATGCTAATTTATGGTACCAGATTTGGGATATAATATTACTGCCAGTATTAGTATAAAGAAAAAACTGTCATGTGCTTATAATCTGTCACCCAGTGTTTATATATTAAAATCTTTCAGTTAAGCACCTTGAACATGGAAAGATGACTTAGATTTGGTTTCCTTGACACAAATAATAATAATGAGAACCAAATGTATAATAATTAGTGTCAGGTTGGGAATTCCCTGGTCCACAGTATAGGTCTTGGCACTTTCACTACCTTGGGCCCAGGTTCAGTCCCTGGTCAGTGAACTAAGACCCTACAAGCCATGCAGTGTGGCAGCACCCCACCACCTCACACCCTCAAAAAATTGATGTCATCTAGAAAGGTTTGAAAGCCAAGTAAATACAACAGTATAGGGCCTGCAGAAATTTTAATGACTAACAAAGCACTAAATGTTGCCATTGTCGTAATATCTTGTCAGAAAACAAAATTTCTTAGATTGATCTTGAGCTTTAATCAAAATTTATTAACTTGCTGGCAAAGGAAACAACGGAGATGAAAATAGTGTGCCACTTTAGAAGGGGCATAAAACCAGATGGATTATATAGTTAGAAAACAGAAAACTAATTTTTAAAAGATTGTGTGTAGTTCCACTTTGCAAGGTTATTGCAAACAACTGTCCACATCAATTGTTTTAAAGGAAATCTGTGTAGGATGATTTGAAATGTCAGGGCTGCTGTCAAAAGAAGGAAAAAACACAGTACACATAAAAAGCAAGTGATAAGAATTTATTGGTGTCAAAAATTGGAATAACAGGGCTTCAGCTCTGAACAACATGCCTCATAGGGCCAATTAGTGTAAAAATATGCAGCTTTATCCACCAGAACTCAGAAATTGAGTGCCAAGCATCATGTTCTAATTTTAAATAGGCCATTTCCAGTAATTTTCTCAAGATATAAATAAAAATATGGAATACAGATTTTGCTCATTTTAAAATTTTGGACAAAATTACTTTCCTTTGCCAGTAATAAGAACAGAAGATACAACAGAGGACCGGTTTGAACGGATTTAATTTAAAAGTCACTCATTTAAATTCTTTAGTTTTAGCAACTGTATGACCTAGGCTGTGTCTCAGAAAACTGGATTCCAATTCTAACCGGTCAAAAATCAAATCACTTTCTTCTGGTCCTCAGTTTCTCACCTATAAGATGAAGAGCTAGTAAGATGCTCTCTGAGGTCTTTTCGAGCCATGAAATTCTATAGTTACATTATTTTAGGGTTTGAATTATGGGCATGTGTTACTTACAAAAGTATTCATATTTTGTCTTCACATAAAGCCTTCTATTTTCCTATATACAACAAATAAGTAGATTTAAATAAATTCAAATAAAGCATTTGTAGGACACCTTCTGTAGGTCTAGCACTGCATTATTCACTACTGGGAGTCCTTAGACTAGGGACCCTAAATTTTTTCCTTTTCAGTTGAAACAATCTTGCCAGGATGGTTTCAACTGGTAAAATAGCAGAACATTTTCTCACAATAGAAAAAAAAAGATTTGTACTCTGAAAGTATATCATGTCACAAAGTTGTACTTATTTTGAAAACAAAAATGGCCTTGAAAATAAACACTTTAAAAATATTTTTTGCAGGTCTGATTTTTAAAATGTGTCTCTGATGCAAGCTACGTTTTTCATTTTCTCCTACTTATAGAGCTTAATGTAAGGGTAAGGCCTGCCCTTTTTGAAAATATGTGAGGTCTGTACTCTGAATCATAGTTAGTCCAGTTCTGATGAATGAGATAAATAACCTTTTTTAAATAACTAAATAACTGCCAGTTTTAAGATATAGTACCATAGAATGAACTAAGTAAGAAAGTTTTAACATGTTTTCTCTGTTATAGATCCTGTCACTATGGACAAAGTTCATTACTGTGAAAGATTTATTGAACTTATGATTGATCTAGAGGTAAGAAATATGCAGTGATTTTTCTGTTACATAATCATTAAGGAAGCTAATGATTATATATGTAAGATTAAACCCATGACTATATATGAAATATTTCTTTTTCACCTCAAACTGGCCTTATTTTGTTTGTACCTATTTCAAGTGTCTTATAGAGAAGAAAGTCAAAAGTGATTGACTCTTGAAATTTCAGATGACTGTCAAAGGTCTGTGTTTGTGTTAAAAACATTATTTAGTAAATCAACATGAGTCCAGCAAGGGCAATTTATTTTCTGTCACATTTAATTACCCCTTCATAGTTTTAAAAAGAGCTGAAATCATAGGTTTATGGCCATCTTTTTAATCATCTCACTTTTCTAAGTGTGCTTAATATTGTTCATGAAGAAAGATATAGCTGCTTGCTACTGTCAATTTTTAAAATTAAGATTCTTAAAAATTTCATGCTACTAGGAGCAAAATTTTGATGCAAAGTTCAAATGCAGAGCTGGTGTACTTCAGACTGAATTCATTTCCTTTCATTTCCTCTCTCTTTTTAATGCAGGAAGTTGAAAGAAAATCCTTTTTGTTCATTTCTTATTGGGAGAGCTAGGGTGGTTTCTAGACATGAGGATTAGAGTATTGGACTAGCTGTCATTTATGAGATCTTCATTCAGATTCAAGCTCTGCCAGAAACTATCATCTCTGAGAATCTCAACAACCTCCCCTTTAACATGAGGGTATTTGACTGGATTCGTGGTTTCTGAACTATGTTTGTCATAGTTTCTCAGTACTGTCTTGCTGACTATCATAGGACGATGTGGGAAGGAGAAGCTGAGAAAGGAATCTCCAGTTAGGGATTTCCACTCCCTCTCCCCCATTTCTAAACCTACACACAGTATATATTGGGATTTCACATAGGATTTTGTTTGTAAACTACCGGCCAAGATAGAATCTGAGATATTTTTTCCAATGCTGTGTTTTGTTTAGAAACATTACCACTGAGTTTATTTGCATCATGGAGTAGACCCTTTGCTTTGTGCAGTGTCTTTTGAGGGGCTGAGGGTACCCGGTATGTGGTTAACACTTCTGCACAGAGTATCGGTGGATCACCTCTAGCTGGGATAGCATGCAGACTCACTGCTGTGCTGATTGTTTTTTCCAGGCCCTACTCCCCACGAGACGCTGGTTTAATACCATCCTGGATGACTCCCACCTTTTGGTTCACTGTTACCTTTCCAATCTTGTTCGTAGAGAAGAGGATGGCCATCTTTTTTCCCAGGTAAGCATTGGTGTATCTGAATATACTTACTGTTTTCATTTCTAAGTTGATTTTTTTCTTCCTTCGCCATGCAACTGGGAGTACCAGGGCATGGCACAAAGTAAATTTTTGCTAAATATTTAATTGAATGATGTAAATTCCAAATTAGTCATTTTAAAGTGAAACCAACTCTTGATATACGAAGTGGATGCCTTCTTATGTAGGTGACCTCTACTGATGTTATATCATCATATTTTTTTCTCTTCTAAATACTCATTTTATTAATTAAACAGTAAAACAATTAAGCATTATTAAATCTGAGGGGGATGGTTAATTCAAATAAAACTTTTGTTAATATGCAATGTTATCATTGGGCTAAATTATGCATGATATAGTTCCACGTGCTCATATATTTTGATTCTGTGTCAGTGACTACTGTGGACTATAAATAGATGATAAGCATTAATTTCAAGTGAAGTTATTTGAAGTCATTAAATATTAGCAAAGAGCCTAATATCATGGCTCTCTTTCCATGAGATGATAGTGACAGGGCAGCTGGTAAAGTGGAAGTGTGGATATACTTAGTCTGCTGCCTTGAGTTGAAAGGCAAGTGCACTTTGTTTACTGCATTGTGTAGGAAGACAGAGTAGTAGGGTTTCCCATTTCCTATAATGTCATCCAGAGGAAAAGTCTTCTAACAAACTTCTAACACTTGCCTTTGGTGTGATCACAGCTGGAGATAAAATTTTTATATATATTTACATACTCTCCTAAAAACTCTTATCTGGTGTCTGTGAGCATTCCTTTTTTTTCCTATTCTCTTACTAAATTTTACCCAGTGATTGGTCGCATGTATTAAAATACATTAAAATCCTAATATCGGGGAGGGGGAATAAATTGGGAGATTGGGATTGACATATACACACTACTGTGTATAACTAATAAGAACTTACTATCTAGCACAGAAAACTACTTAGTACTCTGTTATGACCTATTTGGGAAAAGAATCTAAAAAAGAGTGGCTATATGTATAACTGATTCACTTTGCTATACAGCAAAAACTAACACAACATTGTAAATCAACCATACTCCAATAAAATTTGACTTGAAAAATCCTAATATCTGATCTGCTGCTGCTGCTGCTGCTAAGTCACTTCAGTCGTGTCCCACTCTGTGTGACCCCATTGATGGAAGCCCACCAGGCTCCCCTATCCCTGGGATTCTCCAGGCAAGAACACTGAAGTGGGTTGCCATTTCCTTCTCCAATGTGTGGAAGTGAAAGTGAAGTCGCTCAGTCATGTCCGACCCTTAGCGACCCCATGGACTGCAGCCCACCAGGCTCCTCCATCCACGGGACTCTCCAAGCAAGAGTACTGGAGTGGCTTGCCATTGCCTTCTCCGATCTGCTAGGTTAGAATTAAGAATAATAAAAACTGGGGGCAAATGCAGCCCCAAATTCTCTTGATTTTGCCATCACAGCGGGAAAGGAGGCCTTCAGCAGTCGCAGGAACTAAGCCAAAGAAAGGGCTTGATGGCCATGGAGACTGAAGAGAGGAATGAATAATTTAGCTTTTCCTCCTACCTTGCTATTTTTGTCTCAATATAGAGAAGAGTATCGCTAATTGTGAATTGCAAAATTCTCATCAGAGAATTCTGAGTGACATAAACCCTCAGGAGTTCCCTCTAATTGTGTGGGTCTATATATTTACAGTGATGTGGAGATATTTTTTTTTCCATTAAAATGATTGACTTCCTTTCATTAGTTCCTTAATGTTTCTTTAGTATTGGGAGTGCAGTTTTAAGTTCTTCCCTGTAGAAGTAGACCAAGTATATGAGATAGACTTAACAATTTATTCACAGTGTATACTTTATTCTCACCTAAATAAAACATTTGTACATGTTCTGAACTGTTTATTGTAGTGTTTACTTTCCAAAGCTTTTCAGTACCTCTAAGAAGATATGTGGACTTACTTATTATTTTTAATAGTGTGTGTTTTTGCCTTCTTGCTCTCATGTTTGCACAGTTTGTTAATTTAAATGTATCCTTTCAGCTTTTGGACATGCTTAAGTTCTATACTGGTTTTGAGATTAATGACCAGACTGGAAATGCTCTGACAGAGAATGAGATGACAACTATTCACTATGATAGAATTACTTCTCTCCAGGTAAGTGAAATGCGTTATAGCCTGTGTATCTGTTCCAAGTTGTGTCATAAATGATTTAGGTTTTATATAGTACAAATAGGAAAGGTACTTATTTAATAGTGTGCTCATCTTGAATTTTTAAAATATTGCTAATTCTGATGGATTTACGAAAAAGAAAGTTTTCTTTTATAGTCCTCAGTCTTGAGAATCAGTATATTGATATTTGACACTCAAAAAATATTAGTTATTGGGCAAATTTGGTGCATTTAAATAACTATTTTATGGAGCATTTCAGCTTGACAAAGTATGTGTGCATACTTCATACGTTTTAAAGATAAAGACATGTAATGGTACTGAAATTTACCAATGCAGCTCAGATATGCCCTAAAAATACCTTTGTTTTTATTACTGAGCTCATTTTGCTCTTGAACTCCATTTCCTCTGGTGGCAGAAAGACTGACTTTTATTTCACAATTTAAAGTAATTAAGATCCTAACCTTTTAAAGAGTCTTTTGTGGGGAGGGGGGCAGGGAACATGTAAAGACACAGCCAAACTTAAGTTCAGATTATCTTTCACCATCAGGTCCACTATCTCTCAAGGTCATTGCTCCTCCTGCACACAGTCCCAACTCCGATATCTTTCCCTGCTTTTCTCAGAGTGTTCGTGTTTTTGTTCCTCTGCCTCTGCCCTTGAATAACTGTGGCTGGTGTGGTGTGTGCTGTTCTCTTGGCACCGGCCAGGTTCAGTGATTGGTCTCTTGGAGGCTGGTTGTCAGCCTACTGACAACGTCCCAGTGCTTGATCTTCATGGTGCCGGCCTCTTCCGGGGAGCTGACTCCTTCATCTTCTAGCTCGGGGAACTCCTTGCCATTGTCTGTGGTAATCTCATGGCTGGCCTTATCCATAATCTTGGCAATCTCCTGTGCAGTCCTTTACAGGGGACTTAAAAACTTGTGGATCTTTTATCTTGGCATTAAGGAGGACTAGAGATGTTACCTCTCACATACTTAATCAAATCAGCATAATGCTGCTCTTTCTGTTTTCTTGTAGCTTACCCCATGTTGATTGGAAGCGTTACCCTGGGAGGGCCTCTCTTTCCTGAGTTCCGAAGTCGGGCAGGGTGCATGCACACTAAGCTGTAGGCACCTCCCTCAGATACCTCTTCAGTGGGAGTTGCCCTTGAGGCTTCCTTGTAGTTTTGTTAAGCCAGTTTTTAATAATAAAGTGTTTTGTTTTGTTTTTTGTCTTTTCCTGTCAATGAAGCTGGCCTTCCTGGCTCTTATCATGTGTATTCAAAATGTGACTTTAGAAATCAAAAACTGAACCTTGACTCTGGTTTTACACTCTTGCTAGAACAATTCTGTTTTCTTTTCCCCTTGTATCTAGTGCTTTTGAACAAGGCAGAGGTCACATTTAAGAAGCATATAAGAAAGAGAAGTGCATTAATATTTTATTAAAATATTTTTTCTGTTGTACAAGTTGTTATATGTAGGCATTAATTTTTTTTTTCCCTATTCTTTTCTAGAGAGCTGCTTTTGCACATTTCCCTGAACTCTATGATTTTGCTCTCTCAAATGTGGCAGAAGTAGATACTCGGGAATCCTTGGTCAAGTTTTTTGGACCTCTTAGGTAAGGCAGTATGAAAGGACGACTGGATTTTAATTTTCTTTATTTGCTTTTAGTTATTTTTGCACTGCTTTAGGTGATATTATTTGTTGCACTACTATTTATTGACAGTTAAAACCAGCTTCTCTCTAGCTTTTCTTATCTTTGGGTCACTTAAATATAATTGTACATCTCTCTTTTTTGCAAAATTTGTTTTTATCTTAAAAATTTTTTTTTTCTTTCTTTTTTATATTTTTTATAACATATACAGTTTTCCTAGGTCATCGGGCTTGAACCTAGGTAGTTGGTTGTCTGATTTCTGAGCCCTAATTTTTTTTTCTTGAGGAGTAATTGACATAAAACATTATATTAGTTTCATATGTATAATGTAATGATTTAATATTTATATTTATTGTGAAATTGATCTCTGCAAGTCTAGATAGCATTCATCTTCATACATGTAGAACTTTCTTGGTCTTGTAATGAGGACTCAGTTAAAATATGAATTCTGTCCAAATTGATCTATAGATATAAGTATGTTCCAGTCAAAATCTCAGCAGGAAATATTATAGAAATTGCCAAGCTTTCTCTAAAACTAATATGGAAAGGCAAAGGAACTAAGATAGTCAAAACCAGTTTTGAAAAAAACCAAGTTAGAAGTTTTCCACTACCTAACTTCAAGATTACTATAAATTCACAGTAATCAAGACATTGTGGTATTGAAAACAGGGTAGACATAGATCACTGAAATAGAGTCACGTGAAATAGACCACACATATATGATTAGTTGGTTTTTGACTCAGGTGACAAGTCAACTCAATGGGAAAAGTCTAATTTCAACTGTGGTGCCAGAACAATTGGACATCCATATGCAAACTATGAAACTTGACCAGTTCCTCATATTGTATACACAGATTAACTCAAAATAAATCATAGACTTAAATATCACAATTAAAACTTACAAGAAGTATAGGAGAAAATCTTTGTCATTGTGCTTTGTGCAAAGTTTTCCATAGATACCAAAGCACAGTCAATAAAGGAAAAAGTGATAAATTGGACTTGGTCAAAATTTGAAATTTCCATTTGAAAGACATTGTTAAGAGTCTGAAAAGAGAGGCCCCATACTGGGAGAAAATACTGGCTAAATTCATATCTGATAATGGACTAGTATCCAGACGTCTTAGAACTCAGTAACGAGAAAGCAACTTAATGGCTGTAGATTTGAACAGATACTTCACCAAAGAAGATATGTAGATTTCAGTGAGTCTATAGAAAGGTACTAGTATCATTTGGCATTATTAATTATTAGGGAAAAGCAAACTTAAATCAAAATGAGATACCATTACAGACCTATTAGAATTGTTTAGAAAAGCAACAATGTATTAACTCTTAACAAAGATGTGGAACAGTTGCAGTTCTTATATGTTGCTGATGAGAATTCAAAGTGGTAGTGCCACTGTGGAAAAAATTTGATAGTTTCTTACAGAGTTTAGCATGCACTTACTGTGTGATCTAGTGTTTTCAGACATACCCAAGAGAAATGGAAACTTAGATTCACAGAAAAATCTGTCCAAAGATTTATATAGTAGCTTTATTCATAGTTGTCAAAATTGTTATTTTTTTGAAGTGAGGTTTATTATTGTTCAGATTTTTTGCTCTTACTCAAATCTGAATAACCATAGTTTGTCAGTCATTCTTTCAAGTAAAAAACGTGTGCAAAGTATGTACTTCCTGTTCTGTCACACAGAATTTCTATAAAACAGATACTCAAGTCCAAACTTAGTAACATTAATAAATCTTTGCTGTTTCGTCGTGGACATTTTTAAAATTGACTTTTTTTAAAAAAATGACTGTGGCAGCAGGAATGCCATGATCACTTACAGCACTGGATGGTGCCACTTCCTTGATCCAGGCTGCCAGTTTTACCCACTGTCACATCTGCACTGTCACTGTCCATGTAAAGACAGTGGGGAAAAGCCTGAATAATGTCTTGGTATTGAAATGAAAAAATGTCCCTAGATCTTTTCAGGCACTATGAGAGGTTAGCAGAAGACTTTGAGAAGTCTGTATTAGAGGTTTAATATTCATATCTGATTTCATATATTTGTTGCTGTGTGTCATAGGATTATATTTTCTAGGTAAAACTTTCCAAGCAGCCTGTAAAATTACTTTTCAAAAGTGAAGTTATAAGACAGTATTCTGATCTCAATATTTTTATTCTGCAGTTCCAATACCCTCCACCAGGTGGCATCATACCTCTGCTTGTTACCAACCCTTCCTAAAGCTGAAGACACGACTTTTGATAAAGGATTTCTTTTAGAATTGTTGGTAAATATTAGTGTTCCTTGAATTATGCATGTTTTTCCTACATTTTAAAATCATTCTTAAAGATGTAGGTTGGTAGAGATTTTTTTCTGGGCTAAAAAATTGGTAGATTCTTTTGCCTGGTTTGGATCATATCAGCATTTGATTTTGTCAGATTTCTTTTTCATCTCTTAGATTACTTTTTTCAAGTCTCTTACCTCTTAAAACTGCTTTCTGGTGTGGATTCATTCCATGCAGACATTTGTGAGCAACGTCTGTGTCAAGCACCGGATTAAAGACCCTGGGGATACGGAGATGACCGACAGCATTTCTGCCTTTAAGTGATCACAGTTACACACACACACATACATGGATAATACACATATATATTCATATCATTTATCTGTTTTTAATGTTATTACTTAAATATAGCACCTTGAATATTAAACCTTACCTTTATCTCTAGCGAATTCATGAATGTTTAGAAATAGAGAAAATTATTACTTCTTCAGTCACTCAGGGAAATGAGTATTAGTTTGAGCATTAACTCAAGCTTTTTGTTAAGTTTTATTTTTTTTAGTGCAGATTTAGGAGAGAAATGGATATACCTTACTTTTTAAACTTCCGTAAAATATTTCCTAAAGAGGATGGTTATTTAACCGTACCCTACCATGAGTATCTAGGTTGTTTGCAGTGTTCACTCTTACAAATAATGATGCAGTCCTAATATAGGCCTCTTTGTGCTCAGATGTGGACCTTTAGGAGAGGTACCTAGAAGTGAAATTATTTGACTGAAGCATGTGCTTATTTAAAAGATAAAAGTTGCAGCCCAACTGTCCTTCAGAAGCTGTATGTTCACGTCAACAGTGTGTCAAAGTCTGTCTCCTTAAGCTCTTTTCAGCATTGGATGTTATGAGTTTCCCAATTTTGCCAATCTCATGTTTTGGTTTTTTTTTAAAAAAAAAGCTTGTTTTAATTCTTTGTTTCCTGATTACTGTAAGATTGAGTTGTCTTTTGTATGTTTCAAACATATTTTTATACCTATATAAACTTACACTGCATGAAGGTGTGTTGTATATATCTTTATTTTATACATAATAATAGGCAAATGGTTTTGAGATATATTTCAAGCTAATACAAGGTTTAAAACACAGTTCCTTACTGTAAAGAGGAAGATGATATGCTTGTTTTTGGGTAGTAACAGGAAACTATTTGTAGCAGGTGTTTTAAGCCTGGTGACAGGTGTTTAATGCCATTTGGAGAGAAATACTTGGGAAGGGTTTTAAATTAACCAAGTATGGAAAATACTTTTTATCCATGTATTCACTTGGATGAATTGTGTGTCTTGGGTCACTTTCTTTGCCTTCCTTCTTACAAATCACTTTTCATTGTCTCTGACTGAAAGTGCTTTCTAAAAATTCCTTGTCCTATTTTCTGACAATGTAAAATCTTCTCTGGTAAGTCAGGTTTTGGAGATTAATAATAAATCCTTACTATAGAAAGAAATGAGGATTTTTTCCAGGGACCTTTCTAATGGAAAATAGGTTTGAGTATAAAATTGATCCTCTCTGTGCTTTTTAGGGTCTTACAGCTAAAATTTCATCCTTAAAATTTAAATAGTTATGCGAAAAGAAAATAGTTTTACAAATTTGTAGTGCTATATCATTATCTTTCATTTTCTCTCTCTCTTAAAAGATTTTCACAGGCTTTGAATTCTACTAATAGCCAACCAAATTATGATTAAAAAGTTAGAATATGCATATTCCTTACATGATAGTACAGTGTCTTCTTTTCTGAAACAATACTATCTTTACTGAAAAGAATGTGACACATTTTTCAAATATTATTTTAGCATCTCTTAACTAGGTAACAAACTTATTTCTATATTTGAGATAGATCTCTAAAATGTTAACAATGGAAGGGCACATAGAGGTCATTAAGTTCAGCTCTCTCATTCTCATTTGAAAAGAAAACTGAAGCCAAGTTATTAATAAACTTACCCAGATTGTTTAACCAGTTAGTACAAGAAAGAAAACCATAACCTAGGACTTAGAGCTCCCCTTTGTTCTTGCATTAATGAGGGCTGTATGCTATAGCATTATCTTTTTTAAGGTCTCGGCATGTGCCAAGCTCTGACAACTACTTTACAGGCTTCCATTTCATTTTTATAGGAAGCCTAAGAGGGGAGTTAATCTGTTTTACTGAAAAGGAAATTAAAATCAGGGTGTTTGTAGTAACTTGCCCAGCATCCACGTAGCCCGTAAGTAGAGGTGCTGGGAGTTAAACTCAGATCTGTCGAATTCCAGAGTTCATCACAATCAGTACCTCTTTCATATTTGATTTATGGAGAATGTGGAAAACAGAAGAAACATCTCTTGTCAAGTTTTATGAAAAATGAAACTTCTCGTTCCATACTTCATGGCGAATTTTTTAATAAGTTATTTTGATTAAAAAAAGATGTTTCTGACTTTCTTCCTAAACTTGTTTCTTTCAGGTATCTCGTCATGAGCGTCGAATTTCTCAGATTCAGCAGTTGAACCAGATGCCTTTGTATCCAACTGAGAAGATCATATGGGATGAAAATATTGTCCCAACTGAATACTATTCTGGGGAAGGTATGGTAATGAAGTACAGCGTTCGGATGTAGCATGAAAGTTAGTGTAGAAGTCATCATTTGTAACTGAACGTGCTTCTATTTGCTATATCGGTCAGTTCAGTTCAGTCGCTCAGTTGTGTCTGACTCTTTGCTACCCCATGAACTGCAGCACGCCAGGCCTCCCTGTCCATTGCCATCTCCCAGAGTTTACTCAAACTCATGTCCATTGAGTCGGTGATGCCATCCAACCATCTCATCCTCTGTCGTCCCCTTCTCCTACCTTCAATCTTTCCCAGCATCAGGGTCTTTTCAAATGAGTCAGTTCTTCGCAGTAGATGACCAAAATATTGGAGTTTCAGCTTCAGCATCAGTCCTTCCAATGAACACTCAGGACTAATCTCCTTTAGGATGGACTGGTTGGACTCCTTGCAGTCCAAGGGACTCTCAAGAGTCTTCTCCAAGACCACAGTTCAAAAGCATCAATTCTTTGGTGCTCTGCTTTCTTTATAGTCCAACTCTCACATCCATACATGACTGCTGGAAAGACCATAGCTTTGACTAGATGGACCTTTGTTGGCAAAGTAATGTTTCTACATTTTAATATGCTGTCTAGGTTGGTGATAATTTTTTTTCCAGAGAACAAGCGAATTTTAATTTCGGGGCTGCAGTCACCATCTGGAGTGATTTTGGAGCTCAAAAAAATAAAGTCTGTCACTGTTTCCATTGTTTCCCCATCTATTTCCCATGAAGTGATGGGACCAGATACCATGATCTTTGTTTTCTGAATGTTGAGTTTTAAGCCAACTTTTTCATTCTCCTCTTTCACTTTCATCAAGAGGCTCTTTAGTTCCTCTTCACTTTTTGCGATAAGGGTGGTATCAACCACATATCTGAGGTTATTGATATTTCTCCCAGCAATCTTGATTCTAGCTTGTGCTTCATCCAGCCCAGTGTTTCTCATGATGTACTCTTCATACATTAGGGTAATTTTCTGGTACCCTCAAGTACAACTGTAGAAGCTAGAAACTGTTCGGTGTTTTGAATGCTTAGCATTAAGAATTTTTATTAATTTTAAGCATTCCCTAATGAATAGTGGTGTGTGTGTGTGTGCATCATGCTGTATAAAATGTGCCCATAAAGCTGTGCTTTAAGGAGACTGAATAATGCTATAAGTGTAACTTTAGTTATGTCATTGAAAATGTATTTTGGGGTTCTTCTTTTTTGACCTTTTGATGTAGGTACTGAGTACTTGGTTATTTATTATCCAAGGTAAATAGTGTTACATGAGCGTAATGGAAAGACTTGTATTCATTAATATTGTCAGAGAAGGGAAAGAACTCCAGGAATAACATAAAGTCAATGCCTAATCCTTAAAGTCTATCAGAAAGGCAAAGGTTCAGAACACAGTGGTGATCACTGAAGATAGAGTTATGTCATATAATATGCTGATTCAGTTTCCTTGGTAAATTTAGTCATGGGCTATGTTTATGGTAGCATTGTTTACTTTGAGATTTGCCAAATGTAAATTATGTGGTAAGAAAAGAATTTTTTAGACCACTTGTGTCAGTTCTTTTAAGTATCTTAAGCACTATTTAGAAGCACTGAGTCATAGATGTACAGACTACATGTATTAATGAAATTCATCCTTTATTCCCAATATTAATATATGGCATTTGTTAACTGCAAGGAGATCCAACCAGTCCATTCTAAAGGAGATCAATCCTGGGTGTTCATTGGAAGGACTGATGCTGAAGCTGAAACTCCAATACTTTGGCCACCTCATGCGACGAGTTGACTCACTGGAAAAGAGTCTGATGCTAGGAGGGATTGGGGGTGGGAGGAGAAGGGGACGACAGAGAATAAGATGGCTGGATGGCATCACCGACTCTGTGGACATGAGTTTGAGTGAACTCCGGGAGTTGGTGATGGACAGGGAGGCCTGGCGTGCTGTGATTCATGGGGTCGCAAAGAGTCGGACACGACTGAGTGACTGAACTGAACTGAACTAACTGAACTTGATTTCAGTTTCTGTATGGAAACAAAAATAAGACCTTTTCAAATATGCTCTATTTTATTTCTTTTTTTTTAATTTTCAAAGTTTTTTATTAGAAAACTGAAATTTATAACGTTTATATCACTCACTGGGTACATGGCATCTAAAAACATCATTACCGAAAGATAACAAAAATACAAAGTCTTAAATCCTGCGGGATATGGAAAACATTATCCACTGAGGCCTTAAATGTAGCAGACTTTACATTAAAAGGAAAAGCAATGAGTATACAAGTATACAGCCAGTTTAAGAAGTTAGCAAAATAAACAGAATAATCATAAAAGAAAGCAACTACTACATACCAGGTATTAATGCAATAAAAATAAAGATAAAATTGAGAGGCTCAACAGAGTCAAAGCTGCCTTAAAAAGCTTCTCTAAAAAGGGAAACATCAGGTAACAATAATCAACAAGAAAAATCTTGCAAATAAACAATACTCAAAATGGGAATTACTCATAGAAGCATTAAGAATATAAATAATAGAAACAACTTTATGCCTTTACATTCGAAGATTAGTTGTCTCTTATACAGGGTTATCATTACCATCTTTCTAAATTCCATATATATGCGTTAGTTTACTGTACTGGCATTTTTCTTCTGGCTTACTTCACTCTGTATAATAGGCTCCAGTTTCATCCACCTCATTAGAACTGATTCAAATGTATTCTTTTTAATTGCTGACTCACTGGAAAAGACTCTGATGCTAGGAAAGGTTGGGGGCAGGAGGAGAAGAGGACGACAGAGAATGAGATGGCTGGATGGCATCACCGACTCTGTGGACATGAGTTTGAGTGAACTCCGGGAGTTGGTGATGGACAGGGAGGCCTGGCGTGCTATGATTCATGGGGTCGTGGAGAGTCAGACACGACTGAGCGACTGAACTGAACTGAACTGAATACCCCATTGTGTCTATGTACCACAGCTTTCTTAGCCATTCGTCTGCAGATGGACATCTAGGTTGCTTCCATGTCTTGGCTATTATAAACAGTGCTGCGATGAACATTGGAGTACATGTGTCTCTTTCAATTCTGGTTTCCTCCGTGTGTATGCCCAGCAGTGGGATTGCTGGGTTGTATGACAGTTCTATTTCCAGTTTTTTAAGGAATTTCCACACTGTTCTCAAATATGCTCTATTTTAACACTATTAAATTAAGTTCTTAACAAATTTGTGGTGCCTTTTTTTATATATATATAAAACAGATGTCTGGTTTTAAAAAAGAAATTCAATGTGGATGTTATTTTCCTTTTCAGGTTGTCTTGCTCTTCCGAAGTTGAATCTGCAGTTTTTGACTCTTCATGACTACCTCCTAAGGAACTTCAATCTCTTCCGCTTAGAATCAACTTATGAAATTAGGCAGGACATCGAGGATAGTGTCAGCAGAATGAAGCCATGGTTAGTAAATTGGTTCCACTTGCAACAAAGAGATACAAACAGTGGCTGACATACTTCTGTCAGAAACCTCACACATGTATTTAGAAATAATACATCTGGCGCAAAGATGCACTTCAAAATAAGAAATATTTACTCTTTGAGAAATTCTTTAATGTGAATTAGATATATCCAAAATACTAAAATAGAAAATATGTTTCTGGGTACTTGGGAGTGAGACTGAGGGAAAGGGAGGAGAGATCATTGCTCTGGGAGGTGGGATGGGAGCGGGAGTAAGTTGGGCAATAGTAAAGGGTAAAGAGGGAAGGGATGGGCTGCCCGGCAGGCATGTACTAGGCAGGGCGGTTTAAGTCCTGGGAGAAGCTTATGATAAAGGGGTATTCTGTTACCCCAACTGCTCTTGCGGCTGTCACCACGAGTCTCAGTCAGCCTCTCTAAAGGACCTGGCAGGAGATGAGGGGCATAGCTGAACGTTGCACAGAGCGGAATATTGGAAAATCTTCCCTGGCCCTCCCTCCATAGGTTGCCTTGAAGAGGCAGAATCTCTAGCCCTCATTTTTAAGGCCTCTTGAGTAGGTTCCATTATTTTAGGAACTTTTCTGGCCCAAACTCAACTTTCCACCTGCTAGCTTACGTCTGGAACTCCTCTAGCTAAGAAAAGCCTTTCATTCTGCTATAGGCAGTTCTGCATTATAAGATTTGTGATGGTTAGTTTTGCTTTTCAGACATGACTGACTTTGGGTAAATGCCCTTCATTCACTGTTTCATTTGAAGTATGAAATTATTATTGACGATAAGTTATATATCACAAATGAGTGAAAATGAGTGAAAGAATTCTGTAAAATGAGTTTTCATCACATTAGTGTCACACCATGCTGACATATACATAATTATACTGCATTCTTTGTGAAAAGCTTAGCGTGTTTTAAATGTGAACTGATTCAGGTATCTTCCAGGATTCTCTCCTGACTAATTACAGAGAGCTGCATGGACACTGTGATTATGATCCTTTTTTTTCACTTCCATATTTTATTTCATACACAGTTCTATTTTTTAATTAGTTATTATGTGGAAAGTTATTCTGGGTGAGACTACAAAACACAGCATAAAGTATTTTTGACTTAATAATCAGTTGAGTCAGTGGGCAGGCCAGCACTGTGAAATTTGTATACCCTCTGGCTGATCATCTCTGCCCACAGCTCTGCTGAAATCACTGCCCATTGTTTGGACCCCGGGGGAGTGCTAGATCAGAAAGCTGCCTTACAATTTATGGTTACCTTGCACTTATGTGTTCTGAACCAAACTGATCATTTTGCAAAGTAGGGACTTCATAGCTAGCAGTTCATCAAGTAGAATGCACTTATACTTTACTTAAATGCCAAATAAAGCAATAATACTTACAGTTCTTATGGTTTATTAATAAAGTAGTTTTTTTAGCTTACATTATTTTCTGCGAGTAGAATATATGACTTTTTGGAGATAATTTCTGATAATAAGTTTTTCTAAATTTTGAAAAATTTATTTTTCTGCCCATCATTGAAAACTGTTAAAAATAATGAGATCTAAAAGGGTGGGTCTTCTTTCTGTTTCATGTTTTGAAGGAGGAAAAGTAGTAGAGGCATTTTTACTCATTACACAGTTCTAATCATATTTTCAGGCTGTTGAAACTACTGAGCAGTATAAGAGGATGTGCTTATGAGGAATCTATACTTTTTTAATACCTCGTGTTGCAGGTAGATTTTATAAAGAGGGAAGAAATTGGAGAGAGTAGATTAGTGGTTGCTTGGGAGTAGGAACAGGATTGACTGAAGTGGATGAGGGGGATCTTTTAAAGCATGATGAAAATGTTCTATAATTGGGTTGTGGTGATGGATGAACAACTTTATAAATCTACTGAAAATTACTGGATTACACATTTACAATGAATGAATTTTATGGTCTATTAACTATATTAAAGTTGTAAAGAATGGAGAACATGATAGAAAATTATTACAGAAGCTTTTATGCTCAAGGTAATGCCTTTTTAAGGGGCTTCCTTGGTGGCTCGGATGGTAAAGAATCTGCTTGAAATGCAGGAGACCCAGGTTCAATTCCTGAGTTTGGAAGATCCCCTGGAGAAGGGAATGGCAATCAACTCCGATATTCTTGCCTGGAGAATTTCACAGACAGGAGCCTGGAGGGCTAGTCCATGAAATCACCAAGTCGAACATACCTGAGCAACTAACCACACACACATTGCCTTTTAGAAATGGTTTCAGTACTAACCAAGTCATTGGAATAGCAAACTTTATTTTTAATTAGTTTCACTCTTTGATGTCATGTAGTTTTACAATTTTTTGTTATTTCCAAAAGCCTTAGAATATTGATTTTCTTTATCTTGGTAAGCATGTTATTTTCAGCAGTACTTTCCAATTTTGGAGTGTTGCTGCAGTTTTTAATATTACAAATTTCCCAAATACACTATTTAATGTAAAAGCTAAAGCACTAGTATAAGAAGAAATAATGAGTGTTTGCATGATAGTGGTTCTCGTTATTAGACCTAGCTTGATTGCTCCCGTTCATGGCAGTATCTTTTCAATATTGTAAATATTTTCCCCTAAAGAAATCATTTGCATAGATATCCTTTGCATATCTTTAGTTTTTTTAAGTCTAATTTGTTCTAAAATATTTTTGAAACAACTTTTAGAAATATTCCCTGATGGCTCAGATGGTAAAGAATCTGCCTGCAGTGCGGGAGACCTGGGCTTAATCCCTGGATCAGGAAGATCCCTTAGAGAAGGAAACGGCTACCCATTCCAGTACTCTTGCCTGGAGAATTCCATGGACAGAGGAGCCTGGCAGGCTACGGTCCATGGAATCACAAAGAGTTGATACAACTGAGCAACTATCTGAAGAGGGAGAAAGGGCAAAAATATAAAACTGAATGCTGGATAATTTTATTCTTTAACAAAATGGCTCAGCTCTTACATATATAAATTATATGTTTTTCTTAAGTTTAGGAATAAGATTTCCATATTATTGCAAGGGCTTAAATACTAGCTAAACATGTATTTTTAGTCACTAGTTTAACTTGTCTAAAAGTTGGGCAAAGTTATTTTTTGTTTGAGTAATCATCTGCTTCTGCTTTTTAGGCAATCAGAGTATGGTGGTGTAGTGTTTGGTGGTTGGGCACGAATGGCCCAGCCCATTGTGGCATTCACTGTGGTTGAGGTTGCCAAACCCAACATAGGTGAAAACTGGCCAACACGAGTTCGTGCAGATGTTACCATCAACCTGAATGTCAGAGATCACATCAAAGATGAGTGGGAAGGTAATTTTGTATTTCAAAAAGTGGTTACCTTTTGTCTTTTACTTTATAGACTTTTGCTTACAGCATTAACAAAAACGCATATACTAAATATTGCCCTTTTAAGTGTACTAAATTTTATCTTTAAAGTTTGGCTTAAAAATTGACAATTGATTTATAATTATTACTAGTAAAAACACTAAGGATCATACAGAATAATAATTAAATACCTTAATACTCTACTAAAAAGCATAAAATAGCATGTATATCGGAGTGTTTTAAAAATTGAAGTTGGCAGAGCTAAGAGGAGAGCATTTTAAATGTTAAAATGTGTCAGAAATGGCTCGTAAATGGATTTAAATTGGCATTTTTCTATTCCCAGCTGTCTACGACAGCTCTTAATACCCTGTTATGAGAAACAGGAGCTGGTGGGCTCTATCTCCTTCTACCTTTGCGGCGTGCCGGAAGGAAAGGGATAGTCCCTTAATGGATCAGTTTTCAGAAATTACTGCTATCAATATAGCTGTTTATAACCTCAGGGACTGTATGATACATTTGTCAAATAATTTTGAAGGAATCCAGCAACAAAGCTGGCCAGATGTTTAACAAATGGCCACTATAATGGGTAGAGTTTGTGACAGATTGTTTTTATGACTCCTGTATCCCTCAAAACTGTTCCAATCTGGCACATTACACATCTAAAATAATGTATACTTTTGTTATTGCTGAATTGTGAGAGAGGCATTCAATTGCTGATGAAGATCTTACATTTATTGCTCCGTAGAGCTTGAGGAGATATTAAGATAAATACAGTTTTACATAGTCGGTAATGAACTGAAGTAACTTATTGGCCACCCCTAGAAGTACTAGTGATGCCTGGAAATAAAACTTTGGGGGAAGCAAAGACCCTTTGTAGAGATATATAGACAAGCTCTCATTATGATGTTAAGCGGGGGAAGAGGTTCTTTACCCCAAACCCCTTGGGAACTCCTTACTTCTATTACTTGGGAGACTGCTAATCAGAAGGCCATCAAGTCATCTTACTTTTTTATTTTAATGGACCTCTGGCAGATGAGAAATAGAATGGGTAAATTTTGATGGGCAAGATAGGAAGCAATAGGTTATTGTGGGATGAGTGATTTATTTGGGGCAGTGGTCCCCAATCTTCTTGGCACCAGAGACAGATTTCATGGAAGACAGTTTTCCATGAATGGGAGTAGAGGGATGGTTTTGGGATGATTCAAATGTGTAACATTTATTGTGTACTTTATTTCTGTTATTATTACACTCTGATATATAGTGAAATAATTATACGACTCATCATAATGCAGAATCAGATCATCAGGCATTAGATTCTCATAAAGAGCATGCACCATAGTGAGGTTCACACTCCTATGAGAGTCTAATGCTGATCTGGCAGAAGGCGGAGCTCAGGTGGTACCTGTCTGTGGCCTGGGAGTTGGGACCCCAGTCAGGTTCATGGTGGGTAGAAGAGTATTTTCTGGGAAGCCAGAGCCAAAATGCAGGCCCTTTATTGGTTCCAGATAGAGCAACCAAATAAAAAATGAGAGAGAAGTTCTGTAATCAGTAATGAGCATTGTCCTGTAAAATGTTTTGTGGAAATGAAGCTAAATACTATAAAAGATCGTTGTCTCTTCAAGAAAGTATGAAGCTCAGGTCATTATCTTCTCCATTACCCCACTTAAAATTACAGAAACAGAATTAATGAAACTGAAATATCTAGAAGACAGAGCCAGGATGGGGTAAATGCAAATGGTTGAAAGAGTTGAGATTATTGTAATACAAATATTTTTAATGTGGACTGAGACATCCCACAGTATCCCTCAGTGATGCCAAAAAGTGACATTGGTAGGGACAAAATTACTTCTCAGGCCCAATTCTTTGACACTAAGACTTGGAGGTTTCAATGAGTTGTGTGCATCAGAAGTTATACAGGCAGTGCCACTCACAGTAGATCATTTCCCCTTCATTGTCATTGTTCTTCTGCTTCATTGCCTAGAATTTGCTGGGAAATAAGCAATCAATTCATTATTATGAGTCAGTTATTATTTCTAGCACACTTGAACCATATTCCATATTGAAACCACCAGAATGGTGCTAATACTATTAGCCACACTCACATTTGCTAATTTGATTGCGTTATCTTGTTACCAAGGTTATGAGCAAGCAAAATGTTTAAATTTGCATTCATACTATACAATAACTAACAAAAAATGAATGAGAAAAATGATATGTAACATTACATGCTGTGTGGTCTAAATAAAAATCCCTCATCTTCCAGTATGTCTGCTTTTAATAGAGCTGGGCATCTTATTTAATCCATTATTTGAGCTAATGAATGGGAAACTATGGACTTCGGCACAAGTCTCCTGTTTCTTGACATTTGCTTATGAAAATTTCAGTATTTGCCAACTGAAGCAACATATATTTGGCTGTCTCTTCAAGATGCTGTCTGTAAACAATGTTTTCGTGCCTCGATGAATTATTCTAGAGTTGACCTGTTCTGGTGAAATGCGGTTAGGCTATTGTTGAAATGCCCCTGATGGATAGTTTAAACTGATGTTAGAAACCTGCTAAATATGATATAGATGCCAGCCATATTTTTGGTTACTTATTAAGAATGTTAGAAATAAGAAAGATGACAAGCATCTAATTTTGGAGTTGTAACATGATGTAGAGGACTTATTCAGAATGTATATATGGCATAAATTTTCTCATTTGAATATAAAGAGAAATTTTTATTTAATTATTGCTTCAAACATTGATTATTAAAGGTATAGGAAATCTATAATTGTATTACAAAGTAAATATAATCATTGATCATCTCTGACATTTTAAATGTTTTTTATATCTTTTCCAAAGATAAAAGGAAGATAATTTACCAATGGAAGACAGAAAGCAACAGTATTCTAATAAGTGAAAATGTGTTTTATGTTTTACTAGGCCTTCGGAAGCATGATGTATGCTTTTTAATTACTGTGCGTCCCACAAAACCTTATGGTACCAAGTTTGACCGAAGAAGACCTTTTATTGAGCAGGTTGGCCTAGTTTATGTCAGAGGCTGTGAAATCCAGGGCATGCTAGATGATAAAGGGCGTGTCATTGAAGACGGTATGATGATCTTTATTTTTGAAAGACTGTGTGTACATAATGATAAATTTCTTTGCCTTTTTGCGTCCTAGGTGATTTTTTAGTTGTTTTATATATTAAATTAGCACAAAGGATTATATATATAGAAGTGTGTAGGGTACCTACCACCCAGTTTTAGAGATAAATAATATGGTTTCTGGACTTCTGTTTTAGATTTTGGACAGGCTCTTTTGAAATTCAGTTCAGTTCAGTTCAGTCGCTCAGTCGTGTCTGACTCTTTGCGACCCCATGAATCACAGCACGCCAGGCCTCCCTGTCCATCACCAACTCCCAGAGTTCACTCAAACTCCTGTCCATCGAGTCAGTGATGCCATCCAGCCATCGGATGGATAGCAATTTTGAAATTGCCTATATTTAAAACTCTTCCTTTTATGATACTTTATTGCTTTTAAAAACTTCTGAATACCTCCTATAGTTGTTCACTGATATATTTTCCTAATTTTTCCTTTTTAAGTTTCACTGACCTGATTCATGATAGCTGCTGCTGCTGCTGCTGCTGCTAAGTCACTTAAGTCATGTCCGACTCTGTGTGACCCCATAGACGGAAGCCCACCAGGCTCCCCCGTCCCTGGGATTCTTCAGGCAAGAACACTGGAGTGGGTTGCCATTTCCTTCTCCAATATGTGAAAGTGAAAAGTGAAAGTGAAGTCGCTCAGTCGTGTCCGACCCTTAGCGACCCCACGGACTGCAGCCCACCAGGCTCCTCCATCCATGGGATTTTCTAGGCAAGAGTACTGGAGTGGCTTGCCATTGCCTTCCCCCGATTCACGATAGCAGTGGCTCATAAATGGAAACAACACTCTCCTGTGATTTAAAATACATGGCAATCCACTCCAGTGTTCTTGCCTGGAGAATCCCAGGGACAGGGGAGCCTGGTGGGCTGCCGTCTATGGGGTCACACAGAGTCGGACACGACTGAAGTGACTTAGCAGCAGCAGCAGCAGCAGCAGCATCTATGATGTCATATGACTGGGGTAGGGAAGGGATGGTCAGCTATTAATGTTTGATGGATGGGGCCAGGGATGTTAAGTACCTCAGCAGAACTGTCTTCTGGAGGGAATTATCTTACCCAGGATGCAAACATAACCGTATTTAGAAGCATCTCCTTGGGGCTTCCTTGGTGGCTCAGTCGGTAAAGAATCCGCCTGCAGTGGAGGAAACCCAGGTTCAATCACTGGGTCAGGAAGATTCCCCAGGAGAAGGAAATGGCAACCCACTCCCGTATTCTTGCCTGCAAGAGGAGCCTCGCGGGCTACAGTCCATGGGGTCACAAGAAGAGTTGGACACAAGTGAGCAACTAACATGCACACACATAGAAGGAGCTATGAGTAACTGACACAAGTGAAGTTCTTTGACTTGTAAGGCGCCTATTCTAGTTGAGGGCATACACAAATAATTGCAGTTGATGGCATCGTACAGTGAACATCACACCATTGTTCTGAGAAGAAATAGTAACAATTTAGAGAAAGGAGAAAATCTTTTCAGCTTGGAATTTGAAATGGATGAGTGGAAGTCATTCTCGTTGGAGGAATGGCTTGCAGTTAAGTCTGAATAGTTTACTCATTTCTAGAAAAAGAATACTGCTAACTTACTTTGATATTTGAAACGTATATATTTCATTTAACAAACTTTGAAAAAAAATGTCTAGGACCTGAACCCAGACCCAGTCTTAGAGGAGAATCAAGGACTTTTAGAGTGTTTTTGGATCCAAATCAGTATCAACAAGATATGACCAATACTATACAAAATGGAGCAGAAGATGTGTATGAAACTTTCAATGTAATAATGAGAAGAAAACCAAAGGAAAATAACTTTAAGGTAATTTGTGGGCTATATGAGTAAAAGTGCTGTGTCTTCATTTGAATAACTTTTAAGCCATAACTACATAGATACTAGGTTTAAAAAGATTTAAAATAGTGATCACTGCTTTTGTTTTGATTTTAAACAAATCTCTTAAATTCTTAACTTATAGATTAAATATAAAATAGATTTATTTGCTAAATCTTATTTTGTCTTTTGATGAGACTAAGAGAATTTTAGGTAGAGGTTAGGGCAAGAAAATAAGATAATGTAAGTGTGATTAACATACACTATCTTGTTATTTCATTATTTGTTGGATGTATAGCATTTATAATATAAAAATGTCTGGTTTTGTTATTCTTTGAAATTAATTGCCTAGCCTTCTGATTTTCATATGTTGCATAGATCACTTTGTTGAAATAATTATTGGGAAGTCTAAGAATCTGCCTTGGCTTTTAGTAATTACTTTTGACAATGTATATATTAACTATTATAGGGACCTCTTATTGTAGTCCTAATTCTTTCATTCTGAAATTTAGACATTTCATTTTTATCATTGTTCATTTATTATTTCTTATCTCTAGCAGTGCTGATTTTAGTATTTCTAAAGTGTGGTGTGTTTCACAATCAAGGTATACATTAATGTGCTTCTGGTTTTATGTGGTCTCAGTAATGAGGAACTATAGGTTATAAGGTGGAGGAAACTCCAGTAATTTCTAAGAGGAAACATGTTTTTCAAGGGTTTGTTCTATAATGTTTTCTTGCTATTGTGTCAACCTGGTCAGATTTTCATTCTACTCAACAGAAGTCAAGTGGTAAACTCATCTATGACATTCTGTCTAAATGATCTCCTAATGGATAAACTGTTCTTGCTAAGTTTGGTCTTTTGTTTAACTCAGTGTATGGTATCAGCTGGAAATATAGCTGTTGATTCAGTCTAGCCAAGCACCTGTCAGCAGAAAATAGCTTCTTGCCTTGAAACACTTGGGAATTCTGGATTAGTGCAGCCAGCTCTACATTCCATTGAAGTGCAAATGTTTGAGATGTCTTCTTGACAAATCGGTTTTTGTCGTCTTACTGACAGGCTGTGCTGGAGACTATCCGGAACCTGATGAATACTGATTGTGTGGTACCTGACTGGCTGCATGACATCATTTTAGGTTATGGGGATCCAAGTAGTGCACATTATTCCAAAATGCCCAATCAGATTGCCACCCTTGATTTCAATGATACATTTCTCTCCATTGAACATTTAAAAACCAGCTTTCCTGGTCATAATGTTAAAGTAACTGTGGATGACCCAGCTCTACAGATACCCCCTTTCAGGTAAAGTCAAAACTGGATATACTCCTTTCCAAGCTTTCTGTAGTTATTCTGAGTGAGGCCATCGGGACTGTAACTAAAGTTTAAGTTTTAAGTATCATATCTAGATTTTGTTTGGGTAGTTTTCACCTTCCCCATATAATCACTGGGATAAATTTATTTTATTTGACTCCATTTCTAATTCCTTGTGTAGTAGCTATTTCAAGACCACAGTAAAAGTAGCCTTTATCTTACAAGGGATCAGTTTGATGAGTATTATATTGATATATTTGTAGCCTTTGAAGAAATAAGTCCTAATTAATATAAAGAGCCATGTGATTTTGAACTCTTGCTTTTTAGGAAAAAATTCTTCTTTTCTTTTAACCCCATTTGCTTTCACAATTTTAAATATTAATAATATTGTTATACTCAGAATTAAAGGAACTTTGGATTAATTTAAGTAAAAAAAAGAACAGTACCTGAAGTACTGAATGCTTCATGAATTCCATCGGATGAATTAGTGGCAAAGCACTAGGTATACCTGGGATGTTAGCAAAGGATTTAGTTACTTTCTTAGTTGCAAATTAGAACATATAGCTTTTAATTAACCGTTAAACATACATATAATAATTATACATATTAAAAACATGTACCCTTTTTAATTCTCAAACCTAGTCTTCCTCCGTACTTCTCTAATCTTGTTAATGGCAAAATCATCTTGAAATCTGAGCGTTATTTTTTAACCTTTCTATTCCCATAACTCCTGCTGTGTCTTACAGATTCTTCCTTAAGGATACATTTTTTTTTTTCCAAATGTCAGTCCTGATGGCTCCCTATTGAAACCCTCAGCACTTTCAGTCTTTGTAATGGTAGTGTCTTTCCTGCCTCTTGTCTCCTTTTTTAAATCCATTATATGATGCCTTGGAGAAGGAAATGGCAACCCACTCCAGTGTTCTTGCTTGGAGAGTCCCGGGGACGGGGGACCCTGGTGGGCTTCCGTCTATGGGGTCACACAGAGTCGGACACGACTGAAGTGACTTAGCAGCATATGATGCCTACTGCTAGAGTCATTCCATTGTCTGACTAAAAACTGATCTCTTAGCTTTTTTTTAATCTGTTTTTTTTTTTTCAGAATGTGAACAAAGACTGGAAAAAGTACAAATAGAGAATTAATTTTTTAGTTTAATCTTAAGAGTTTTCATTGACTTTCCACCAGGTACCTACGGGTATCCCTGACCCCAGGCTAAGAACTTCTGCCTTAAAGGCTTGATATTCCAGAGGTGTCATAACAAGGTGCCAGCCTTTCTCGCTAGCCTTATTTTCTCTACTGTATCCTAAACTTCTGTAGACCTGGCTATTTGTTTCTTCCTGGAATGTCTTTTGAAATTTGAAATTCATTTTAGATACTATCTTTCCCATAAAACCTTTTCTGATTAAATGAAGGACAATGTGTAAAGCACTTTACAGTGAATATGCTGTAAGTATGTAAATTTTCTTTTGTAAACATTATGCCAAGCGAAAGAAGCTAGACAGAAGAGAACAAATACTGTACGATTCTGTTTACACAAAATGACCAGAATAGTCTGATATAAAGACAGAACGTAGACTGATTGCCAGAGGCTAGGTTTGAGTTGGAATATGGAGTGACTGCTTGATTGACATGGAGTTTCCTTTGGAGTGATGAAAATATTCTGGCTTTAGAGAGTAGTGATGACTGTGCAATATTGTGAATGTACTAAAACCCATTGAATTGAACCTTTTAAAATGGTGACTTTTATATGAATATTATCCCAGTTAAAAAAAAAAGTTATTTCCCATAGGAAAAAGTAATTAGATAAATGTTTCTTCTTTGATTCTCCCTTAATCAGATGGCTTTTTTCTCAATCTAAACGCCCTTAACCACATTTCAGTGCTTTTAAATCTACTTTTTGGAAATTTATATGCAGAGTAAGTTCCTTTAAACCATAAATGATTCTTGCTCATGATTGTCCTCTGTACAGTGTCATGCCTGAGACAGGTACTTGGCAAATTGTTGTTAACTGTGAAAATAAACAAAGGTTTTGGTCTTGTAGGATAACTTTTCCAGTAAGAAGTGGAAAGGGGAAGAAGCGGAAGGATGTAGACGGGGAAGATGAAGACGCTGAGGAGGCAAAAACTTTGATTGTTGAGCCTCATGTTATTCCTAATAGAGGTCCTTATCCTTATAACCAACCCAAACGGTAATTCCACTGCCAATGCTAATTATAATAATGGATGATAGTTTGCTATTTCACATGGGTTAGTAATATTTAAAAGTTTTTCTGATTCTTTGAAAATTTTAAGAAACTTCTGTTTCTGGACCCTCTTTACTTTTCTTCTGTTAGTTGACTCAGTAGTTCAGACATTTTTGGCCATTCTGTAATATTTCAAAAAGAAACATTTTCAGGTGCTATGAAAAAGAAATGTTAGCAGTCTGCCTGAATGTGACCACAAGGTTCTTCCTTCATGACCATGTGTTATGTTTAGCAGCTACCCTTGTGCGTGTGTCATGAGTAATACAGTGGCATTGTGTTTGGTATTAGGTGGGGACCCAGTACTGTGACACTCCAGTTAAGATCTGGACTAACCATATTGAAAAATGACTGTAGTCTTTTCTTTCTATAAGATTCATTCAGTTTTAATGGGTCTGTGAAGGGGCAGAGGTAAAGAAAGTCATTCAGAATAGACTGGGTCAGTCACGTGATCTGCTGTGCAACATTGTGCTTATAGTTAATAATACTGTACTGTACATTTAAGATTCGTTAAAAGAGTATGTCTTTATGTACTTTTTGCTGCACATGCACAGCCACAGAAAGGGCTCGGATGGGAGGAAGAAGAGATTGGGAGACCAGGGACAAATAGCGAGCAAATGTCCAGACCTCTCCTTGTCTAAATTCTTATTAACATCATCCATCTTTATGTTTAACCAATTTCTTATCAACTCTTATTTGCAGTAATACAATTCAGTTCACTCATACACAGATAGAGGCCATCCGTGCTGGAATGCAGCCTGGGCTAACTATGGTAAGAGAATTACTGTTCTACTAGTTCTTAAATGGATTCAGACTAGAAGTAAGCATCAGATTTTCAGAGTATATTCCATTTTTAAGCACAGAAACCCAGTTGAATTAAGGGTTTGTAAGTAATTGTGGCATCTTATGTCATTGGACACTACTCATTTCAATGTTCATAAAAAATGTTTCATTAGAACTGAGCTATGGCCATTTGTTTATGTACTGCCTATAGCCTTTTTATGCTGCCACAATGCATAAAGTGTTTATTTGCTGGCTCTTTGCAGAAAAGTTCTGTTGACACTGATTTAGAAGTGTGTTTAATTTCCAGATATTTGGAGGTTTTCTTATTGTCATCCAGTTACTGGTTTCCTGGTCTATATCCATTATGGCCAGAAAACATATTGAATACTTTCTATGATTTTAATTTTTTTAATTTATTAAGGTTTGTTTTATGGCTCAGGACATGATCTGTTGTTGAATATTCCATGTGCACTTGAATATGTGTTCTGTTGTCTTGAGTGGAGTGTCCTGTGTTTGCCATTTGTTTGTTGCTATTGTTCAGTACTTCTCTGTCCTTGAGAGAGGAGTGTTGAAGTCTGCATCTGCAGTTGTGAATTTGCTTCTCCTTTCAGTTCTGTCAGTTTTTGCTTCCTGTGTTTTAAAGCTTTATGATGTACGTACCTTTTCAGGGTTGTTGTGTCTTATTGGTGAATTGATGCTTCTGTCATGTATAATGTCTGTCTTCATCACTGGTAACTTTCTTTACTCTAAAGCCTACTTTGATATTAATATAGCCAATGCAACTTTCTTTTGATTAGTGTTTACATGACACATCTTTTACTGTCCTTTCACTTCTAACCTACCTGTTATATTTGAAGTGAGTTTCTTTCTGACAGCATATATTTGGGCATGGTGTTGTCCCTCTATTCTGAAGTCTTTGCTTTTAATTGGTGAGTTCAGTCCATTTACATTTAATGTTCTTATTGATGTGTTTTGATTTAGCCCTTCTGTTTTATTATTTCTTTTTTATGATTGTTCTCTTTTTGTGTGTTCCTATTTCCATTTTCCTGCCTTTTTCTGAGTTATTTCGATAGTTTTTAGTGTTTCATTTCTACTTATTTATTTTGTTTATATCTCTTGTATAATTTTTCTTAATGGCTACTCTAGAGAATTATATATACCTACTTACCTTTTCACAGCCTACTTAGAATCAATATTTTGTCTCTTAAATTGAATGGCGGATCATTGCTTCTATATAAGTCCCTTTACCTTCCCATTTTATGTTGTAGTTATCATATATTTTACCTGTAAATCCATTGAAAATACTATCACACAATATTAAAATTTTTTATTACAGACATCAAACATATTTTAAAGAACTCCAGAGAAGAATAGTCTATTTACCATTTATCCTTTATTCCTGAAATCTCAAGTATCCTCTGGTATCATTTCCTTTTCTTTTCTTTTTTTTTTTTTTTTTTGCTGTGCAGCATGTGGGATCTTACTTCCCTGACCAGGGATTGAACCCAGGCCCCCAGTAGTAGAAGCTCAGAGTCCTAAACACTGGACCACTATGGAATTCCCTGGTGTCATTTCCGTTGTCTGAAGAATTTCTTTTACCAATTTGAAGAATAGATTAGCTAACAATGAATTACCTTTGTATTCCTTCATCTGAGAGTATCTCTAATTCATTTTCATTCTTTAAAATATTTTTCACTGGACATAGAATTTTCATTGATAGTTTTCTCTTTTCAGCCCTTTAAAAATGTGATTCCACTTCCTTTTGGTTTCTGTGGTTCTGATGAGAAGTGCCCAGTCATCTGAAATGTCTTTTTGCTATATGTAATATATCATTTTTCTCTAGTTACTAGTAAGATTTTTTTCTGTGTCTTTAGATTCCAACCGTTTAATTATTATATGTCTGGTCTTAGATTTCTTTGGTATTATTCTGTTTATTCTTCAGTGAGCTTCTTGAATATGTTGATTTATATCTTTTGTCAGATTTGAAAAGTTTCCAGCCATTATTTCTTTAAATACTTTTCTACACTATATACTTTTCCCTCTCTAGAACTTCAAGGATATCAGACATTTTAATATTGCCCCATGGATTCATAAGACTGTCTATCTTTTTTTCTGCTTTTTATTCAGGATGGCTGATTTCTATTGATTCATCTTCAAGTGCACTAACTCTTACCTTCTGTATGTTGCATTGAACTTACCCAGAAAATTTTTTAACTTGTTTCATCTTTCAGGTTTAAAATTTTCTTTTTCTAACATTGTGGTAATTCAGTAGTTTGACATGTGTTCATCTGCTTTTTAGGTTGTGGGCCCACCAGGTACAGGAAAAACAGATGTGGCAGTTCAAATTATATCCAACATCTACCACAATTTCCCAGAGCAGAGGACTCTGATTGTTACTCATTCCAATCAGGTAAGAAAAAGGGAAAGTGTGTGTCCATGCACGCTCATGTGCGCACATGCCTGTGTGAAGTGGATGTGTGTGTGTGGAACAGGAGATGGAAGCACAGCGTAGATTGCTGCTTATACGATAACCTGATTATGGGCACACAGAATACCAGGGAAGGCTGATGAGCATAGTGTTTGTTGTTGAGTTAACCTTGGATTATCACTGGTCATAACCAGACCATTCTAATAGAGGCAGTCCACGGAAAAGCTGAGAGGAATATTTGGATACGTGGTAATTGACTTTTTCCCCCATCTTCCGTTCTTAGCTAGACCTTTCACTTTAAAAGCATTACCCTTTACTAGTAGTATTTTTCTGCTACTAGAATGGATATTCCTAAAAGACTGAACCTATATCATATTGACACTGGATTGAATTTTAAGTTCTTATGAAGTATAAATATGAATATGTATATTACACGGGTGGACTGTTTTAGGTTGCTGGTCCAATACATAAAACATTTATAAATAGCTGAGACTTCCTTATGGTTCAGGTGGTAAAGAATCTGAGCTGGTAAAGAATTTGCCTGCAATGTGGGAGACCCAGGTTCAATCCCTGGGTCAGGAAGATCCCCTGGAGAAGGGAATGGCAACCCACTCCGGTATTCTTGCCTGGAGAATCCCATGGACAGACAAGCCTGTCAGGCTACTGTCCATGGAGTCGCAAAGAGTTGGACACGATTGAGCAACTGACACTTTATAAATAACTAAAACAAGAAAAGCAAACTCCTTTCTTGTAAATAATGGATGAAAAATGATCTTTACATCTATATGTGTGCCAGGGTATTTATTCTAAAGCTGTCATGGAAATAAGGAAGAACAAGTAATATTTATTAATTCTCATGTAAAATGTGACAGGCAACTCTCAGAATCTTCTGAAACATGTTTGTGAAACTTGCACAGTAGTCTGTGCCAAAGGTATTTGTTTTCTCTGAATACATATTAAAAATAGTGCTTTCAGTACTCTTGCCTAGAAAATCCCATGGATGAAGGAGCCTGGTGGGCTGCAGTCCATGGGGTCGCTAAGGGTCGGACACGACTGAGCGACTTCACTTTCACTTTTCACTTTCACACATTGGAGAAGGAAATGGCAACCCACTCCAGTGTTCTTGCCTGGAGAATCCCAGGGACGGGGGAGCCTGGTGGGCTTCCGTCTATGAGGTCACACAGAGTCGGACACGACTGAAGTGACTTAGCAGCAGCAGCAGCAGCAGTTTTTTTAAAAAAAAACTGATCTATGAAGAAGCACTGGGTTTTTAGAATGCTCAGTGTTATTTATTCTGTTATTCATCAACTTTTAATCCCAGAATTTTAAAACTATTAACTGTCCATCCAATTCATTCACTCTGTTTTCTTATCTTTAATGTTTGTAAGTAACTGGCATGGTACACTAAAACTGTGCAGGGGAGAGGGTAATCGAGGCTTTATCTTGATAAAAGAGGCAAACTGTGTAAAGACTTTTTCTTTCTTCTGTTTAATGAAATTTAGTCTGTAATAATTTTAGCTATTTTCAACTTCTTAGAACGAGTTAGATATTATTCATGTATTGTTTCAACATACTGGGTGTTTTTTTAAACAAATTTTATCATAACTCAATAATGACTTTCTGTAGTATCCTCTACTTATGACTAACTTGTGTAACACTGTTTTAGAGATGATGTTATTTTGCAAAAATAGCCAAAGACATCTTTGACCCTTTGATAATCAAATCATTCTCTTTAATGCAAATTATTTATTTTTCAGAGTTTGTATACCAGATCTTGGTTTGAATATGTTATTCAAGCCATTCTTCAACATTGCTTTAATTCATGATGAAATCTTACAGTTTTTTCTGAGATTGCCATGTGCTAGTATTTTTTGCCCTCTAAATCTTTGTGGTTCATAAGTTTAGATAGGGAAGGTTTAAACAGTGAGCAATGCCATGTGGTCTGATCTATTGTATCTCAAGTTTTAGATGGAGAATATTAAGAGTTTGGATAGTGTGAATTATTTTTTCGGAAAATTTTGTTTATCTCATCAGTTTCTGAGCTCTTAATTGCTAGAATTTTGGTAGTAAAAGATAGCTGTATACTCTATAGCTTGGATGTTTACAAGACTGGATATTGACTGCACGGTCAGGGCTAGACTAGTGGTAAATTCAGAGAAATATTTGAGTGGGGGCTAATTTTTAAATGTCATTTTTATTAGTATATCTTTACATGCAATGAAACATTTGCCTTTCTACAAAACCTTGTGTCTATAGATGTTCAGATAATAAGTACTAGGATTTCAGGAAGCCCCAAAGATGGACATTTCATGGGTCTTTCATCAGAACAGTTTGCAATTAGTGCTCTGCTCCTTATTGTGTCAAGAGCTGGTTTAGACTCAGGCTAAGATTGGAGTGTTGCTCTTTGGTTTCCTCTCTGTGGTCCTCTTGATGTCTTCCACCAACACACCTCCTGGGAGGCCTTCTCCAGCCACAAAACCCTTCCAGTTTTCTGCATCTCATGGAAATTTTGTTGAGTAAGGTGGAATTTGCTGTGATTGTTAATTATTTTAGTAATTATTACTACTTGAGGGAAATAGAAACTGAGCCAAAGCCTTCTCTTTTCATAAATTATCAGAGATGTGATAGATGACTTTTTATGATTTCCAATTATTATTTGACTACATATATTGCATTATCACAAATCAATAAAAACACTATTTCGTTTAAATTATAAATGGCCTAATATGTTTCCTTCTGTGTTTAGACTTTGATTCTTATCTGACTGGGCAGTACTCATTCATTTCTACCCTTGTGATTGTTAGTTTTTGTTACTTTTAAAGGAGCCTACTGATTCTTTAAAACTCACTCATTCTTTTTTTTTTATTCTCCAGGCCCTGAACCAGTTGTTTGAGAAAATCATGGCTTTAGACATTGATGAGCGCCACCTCCTGCGTCTTGGTCATGGAGAAGAAGAGCTGGAGACCGAGAAAGATTTCAGCAGGTGAGCAAATGGGGATGTTTTGAAACAGTATCTGAAGAATTTTTAACCTTCTCTTCTTCTTTAATAAAGAAAAAAACAACAGGAAAAAGAGCAGTGAAAAATCCAACTGAATTCTGAAGGGTTTTAGCGTAACCTACATAGGTATACTAGGTTGACCCCAAAGTCTGGTCATGATCTCCCTCTGCTCCAGTTCTATATGTTTATGTTATTTTCCCCCAAAACATACGGTATTTCGGTGAAAAGAGTTATCTTGTTTATCTTTTTTAAATTGCAGATTTCCGTTTGCTTTCTGTTTACTGAAGTCAACATTGCCAAACCCAAACTATACAGTTTTACACAATTCCATTTTACATTTCATCTAGACATTTTATTTCATATAATCTGGGCACCAGTTAGGTAGATTCACTTAACAAAATGCAACTGGAGATTAGTGATAATATAAGCTTTGGGGCTGTAAGTATTATTTCAGGAATTTATTGCCAGTTTAGCTGGACTTTATGTTAATGTGACATAAAGTGACTACAATTTTACACGTCAGATTTCTTCTGCTGTTAATATTTTGATTTTTCCTTCAAAGTTGCTGTATAAAAAATAGCTTGTTTCATTTATAATTAAACTAGTTTTTAAAGCTTGAATTCTGACATAAACTTAATTAACAGCTGTACATAATTAATACAGCCTTTGACTATTGAACGTTACTTTTGTAATCATTACTAAATTGATTATAGACATCAAAAGAAGTAAAAGAGTATTAAATTACTACATTGCATTTATTTTGAGTTCTTATATTAAAGAGCTCACCAAATATTTTTTAGCTTCTAAAAAGTCAGAGGGCAAGATCAACATACATTAAGTTGCTTGCGGCTCTGGATTCTTAATTTTTGAACAGCTGGTAATGCTTCTTAATTCTTCCCATGGGTATTTCTTCTTGTTAAACCAAACTTACACAAGGTTGGACTCAACTCTAAAAATCTGCTAATCCAGATTTCAGTGAATGTATACAGGCTGATGAAGTGCTAAATACTATAAGTGTATCAGTATAATTTGTAGTTTTTAGACAATATTATAATAGAAAAGAAGTAGAATTTTTAAAGTGATTTCTGGTGCTACCAATTTTCTTGGAGAAAAACTCTTTTTGCTTTCTGATGGGTAAGTCAAGCTCCAGGCCTTATTAGTGATGTGTGTGCTTATTTGATTGTGCGATTATTTCATTTTTCTCTTTGTCATAATTAAAAAGATGGAATAACCAATTGATGGAGCAGAACACATAGTCAGAACATGCTCATTCATCAGTTAAGTTTGCCATCTTACATGGGCATGATTCGTGGCACCCTAAAGTGGTTACAGTAAGAATATCAGAGATCACAGAACACAGATAACAAATATAATAATAATGAAAATGTTTGATATAGTTCAAGAATCTCCAAAATTTGATACAGACAGCAAATGCTCTGGGAAAAAAATGACAGTGATAGACTTGTTAAATGCAGTGTTGCCACAAACCTTCAATTTGTAAAAAACTCAGTATCTGCAAAGTACAGTAAAGTGAAGCCCAATAAAATGAAGTATTCCTGTACATTGCTTTCCCTTTTAAAAATTAATTGAGACTTTTTAATATAGTTTTAGATTTACAGAATACTTGAACAAATATTACATAGGATTCCATTGTATATTGCTGCTGCTGCTTTTTTTTTTTTTTTTTGGTGGTGAGGAATCGTAGCATGCACTTTGTTATGGTGGAAAGAATTTGCACAGGCTTTGGGGTCCAGTTCTGGTTCCACTTTTTTTTCTTAACTACCTATCTCTGGGCCAGGTACTCTCCAAATTTCAGTTTTCTTACACATTCAGCAAATATTTATGAACCTATTTGGTCCAGGTGCCAAGCTATGTTCAATGCCAAAGAATAAGCAAATAAATTTTGAAATGACATTTCAAAAGTTTTAGAGCTAACCTCCTTTTATGATAGTGGTATTCAGAGTAGCCAGTTTGTAAAGTATATTCTGATTTGTTATGAGATGAAGTAGCACTTGAATGTACTATAGTGTTTTCTTCTTTGTGACAGTCTTTTTATGAAGAAGAAAGAAAAGATAGCTGAACTAAAGGTGTTTAATAATATAGTTAATTTTCCTTTCTCACAGACCACCAACACATTTGCACATCATCCTTGATCCATCAGTAGAGTAGATTTTAAGTAGCTTTGGTGTAAAATAACTAAGAACTACCACTTGAGTTATTTTATACCAGTGCTACTTAGTAAATATAAACTATGTTTTCTACCTTTTATTCTCTTTGCGCATTTCTGTAATGATTTTCTTGAATATTTTGCTGACAGTTTCCTTGAAAGTCTCTTCATAATATAATTTTGCTTTTTGGCTTAATTGAAATTTTTAGGTATGGAAGAGTTAATTATGTCCTAGCTCGAAGAATAGAACTTTTAGAAGAAGTCAAACGATTGCAGAAGAGTCTAGGGGTTCCAGGAGATGCTTCATATACTTGTGAAACTGCGGGCTATTTCTTCTTGTATCAGGTATAAAAGATTAAAGATATTTAAATCATACTTTATTGGAACATACTCTTTATTTAGAAACTGGGATGGGTTCTGGAGATCCTTTCTTGAAAATTATTTTTTCGAGTAGATTAAAATATATGCTTTTGCCAAAGCTGTATTTGTGGATGTTAAATGTTTTGTCTCCTGTTGTCTTCAGTTTTCTTTGCTAAATAACTGCTTGATGACTCATTCAATGAAAGGCCAGTGTTGCTGCTTTTAAATTTTTTTCTTCTTTTTTGTTATTGACAAAGTTTCTAGTCTCTCTTTTTTATTTTTTCATTTTTTTTCATTACTATAGAAATATAGCTAAATAGTCTAGCTACCCAGTGGTAACAGGTGCAGTTTTTTAACTTAACTTTTAATATGCATATTAATCAAGGAATAAAGAAAAGCATATTTTCTGTTTAAATTTCCAAAAATACATTTTGTTATAGAATTGATTTCAAAGTAGGAGTTTAAGTTAAAAATTCTTTGACGTCAATTTAGAGGTATGTTTTTGCTTTCATTAAGGTTAATTTTGGGGGTGTGGAAATTAATGAGAAATAGACAGCCAAATAAAATGAATAAAAATAAAATTTTAATACTTACCTGGTTTAATAGTAATTTTAAATGGATTGAACATCAAATAATAAAGATTTTTTTTATAACTCTATTTGTTCTCTTTGTACTAATGCTATTTGTATATTTTAGGTATAAATCACATTATTGAAATTTTTAATGTATACGAAATTTTATGCTCATTATAAGCTGATAAACCAGTTGAGCCCATTCAAAATGAGTATATTTCATGGTTCCTTATGAAACACGGGACATATGTATAATGTTGCAAAGTTATCTTCATTTTAGACTCTTAAGAACTTTGAATAATGGAGTAATGATTATGCTTACGTGCATGTTTGTCACAAGATAAAAATCACCAGGCTCTTAGTGAAAACTACTTTTGAAAGTAGTAGAAACAACATAAAAATTATTGAGGCCTGAGTAATAAATTTGAGAAATGTGAACTGGAGGCCTCACAATGTACATCAACAATTTTCAACACACAGTAATCACATTAGGAAAATTGTTGAAAAGGAAAATTCTCAAGCTGTGTCCCCAGAGACTTTCTTTTAATACGGTGTGATATCTAGGAATCTACATTTTTGTTTAGTTTCTCAGATATTCTGCCTAAGGACCACAGTTTGAGAAACACTGAAGCTATAACAGAAAAACTGAGAGAATTAACAAAAATTAAGTAGGAACTGAGTAGGGTTGTAGTTAACATTAACATACACCAGCATATATTTAAACTATCTATACCCAAAAAGTCATAAAATGAGCTTTCAAATACATAGTCAGCTTAACCAGAAGTTTTTTATACGTATACTAAAGAGAATTCAAAAAATTTTGAAGGTCTAGGAGAAGAGTTGACAAGTGCTAAATTGATTAAAAAGCTACTAGAGCTAGACTTAACCATATATGGAAAGAAACCGAGATAGTGAAAAAATAAGGAATTTCTTTCTTCAGAGACAGCTTTTTGGATCATCGATCATAAACTGTTTTGAATATGCATGGGAAATCTGAAACATCTGAGATAAAAGTCCTATGAGATGATTCTAGGGTTCTTTCCCATCTGTACATGTTTTATTTAAGGGTTTTTTACCCTACAGTCTTAAAGTTTACTTCTATAAAAGAAGAGCAATTTGTCAGTGACTTGGATAAGAAATAGTCTGGTTGGGTCAAAGATTACTTTTCTTTTCCTTTTCCTACTGGACCACCAGAGAAGACCAAACTAAGTGCATTTTTTATTTTATTATTTAAAATGTTGTTGTTTAGTCACTCAGTCGTTTGGACACCAATTCTTTGCAACCCAATGGACAGTAGCCCACCAGGCTCCTCTGTCCATGGGATTTTCCAGGTAAGAATATTGGAGTGGGTTGTCATTTCCTTCTCCAAGGGATCGTCCCAACTTAGGGATCAATCCAAGTCTCCTGCATTGGCAGGCAGATTCTCTCCCGCTGAGCCACCAGGGAAGTCCATTTAAAACATAAGGGCTGGCCAGTTTAACTTCAAGTCTCTTTTTCTTACAGGTAATGTCTCGTTGGGAAGAGTATATCAGCAAAGTGAAAAATAAAAGTAACACGGTGCCAGATATTGCTGAAGTCTCTGCTTTCTTCCCTTTTCATGAATACTTTGCAAATGCCCCTCAACCCATTTTTAAAGGGCGATCTTATGAAGAAGACATGGAAATTGCTGAAGGATGTTTTAGGCATATTAAGAAAATCTTTACTCAGCTTGAGGTAAGGATTCTCAAGTTCTTTTTACTTTCTTTTAAAGGTTTTAAGCTTAGCTGGTTTTCTTTTTTTCTTTTTTATGTGATTAGAATATTCAAATCTAGCAAACAAGATTATTACTTTTAAGTGGAATTATTGGAAGCATGTATTGTTCTAGTTGAAGAAATAAGTAAAAATTATGATGTGAATTGAATCGCCTTTTTTTTTTTTCTGGTGTGAAGGTCCTAGTATTTAAGAAAGGAATGCTTTCTTTAGGAGATTTAACAATAGTTCCTTGATTTGGAATTTGACCATTCTAAATTCTTTGTGCTTTTGACTTGTGGGCAAAAAGTGAGGTTGCTATGTTATCCAAGATGTTCCTGATTATTAAGGTGAAATGAGAATCACGACTATACACAGGGGACAGAGAAGAATGTTTGGAACCCAGGGCCCCTGGGCTTCCTAGTTTTCTCATTCCTTATTGGAAACATCCCTGGAAGACTACAGCAATACTGTAAAAGGACCACATTTCTACTGTAAAAGGACCACATTTCAGACTCACATTCCTCTCAGTTAGAAGGTTTAGGATTACTTCAGATTAAAAGGGCAAAGATCGTCTCTTTTAAAGTCTTTGTACCTTTTAGATATGATTTTATCCCTACTTCCTACAGCAATATCCGGCAGATATAAATATTCAGTAAACATTGACACATGGTTTGAGTAGGTGGATAGAAATGGATGAATCGGTACAGAATAATAAATATATAATGTATATACATATGTAGTATATTATGTAGTATGATAATGATGAAGTTGTAAAACCTGCAAAACAGTGTTGTGGTATGCTTATGATTACATAAATAGAATATAAAAGGATGAAAGCATATAATTTATAATAATAGTTGTCTGGGGAGAGAGTGGGAAGAAGGAAATACAGGGTACCTCCACCTGTGCCTGTGATGCTTTAATTATTTAAAAATAAATCAAAACAAATGTTTAAAAGTATGACATAATGATCAGACTTGATAAAACTTGATATTAGGTACTCTGCATGGCTCATTTACTCCTTACATCCAACTATTGTTGATTCGCCTACTCTGCTCTGGGATCCTCTGCGATGGTCTGGAGGTTTGATTTCCCAGCCTCTCATGTCAGCTGACTTCTGGCTGGGTTTAGCCAATGAGAAATGTGGCAAAAATAGAGGAAAGAAGGAAGCCAGGATTTTTCACCACCAGCTCTCTCTGCCTGGGGTTTCATCCCTTACGTGACTCCAGTTTCTGCTGACCTGGTCCACTGCTGTTCCAGCTTATATTGATACCTCAGTTTCTGGGCTTAGATAACACTTCCTCCTCTTTATCCTTCCTAGCCTACGGATGGTCATAATATTCTGCTGTTGCCAATCTCTGGGTTACTTCAGCATTCGCTGGTTGGCTTTTCTACTCCTCCATCACCTGCATAATGGGTTTCTTGCAATAAATTCCTTTCATTATGAATGCTTGACATAGTGTCTGTTTTCCTGGAGGTACAAAGGTGATCGATATTCAGTATTCTTGTTGATACTATAAATCTTTTACCTTATACAAAAAAACAGTCCAAATAGTAGCTTTAATATCAGTTATTATTTGAACTTAATTAGTAACATTAATCATGGACAGAATTGTTCTTCTTTCAGTTCAGTTCAGTTCAGTCACTCAGTCGTGTCTGAATCTTTGCTACCCCATGGACTGCAGCACGCCAGGCATCTCTGTCCTTCACCAAGTCCCAGAGCTTGCTCAAACTCATGTTCATAGAGTTGGATGAGAGGCTTGGTTTATGCTGCTGCTGCTAAGTTGTGTCTGACTCTGTAAGCCTATGGACTTCAGCCCACTAGGCTCCTCTGTCCATGGGATTCTCCAGGCAAGAATACTGAAGTGGCTTGCCATGTCCTCCTCCAGGGGATCTTCCCAACCTGGGAATCAAACATCTCACACCTTACCTGCATTGGTGGGCGGGTTCTTTACAACTGGCACCACCAAGATATTTATATTAATCTTGCACATAAAGTCTCATAAACTGGATTATTGAAGGTATGCATGATTTTCCTAAATCAAGTATCTCATTGTTTCCCATAGGAATTCAGAGCCTCTGAACTGCTTCGAAGTGGACTAGACAGATCTAAATACCTTTTGGTGAAAGAAGCCAAAATCATTGCTATGACCTGTACTCATGCTGCCTTAAAACGACATGATTTAGTCAAGTTAGGTTTCAAGGTAAAGACATATTTTAGTTCCTTAATTCATCTGTGCAGCTGTTAGTTCCTTTCTTTTCTCTTCTCTCCTTAATACTAGGCCCTTTCCCTTGAATGTTTGCTTCTTACTAAAGTTCGCATTTATAATTACTTTAAAATGTCTCTGAAGTGACAATAACCTCCCATGTTTATATGATTAGTAAACTCTAATAAATCTAATTTTTCTAAGTTTAGTTATTAGATGTATTAATATGTCTTAAGTAACATAGCCATATGATTGTCTAAATAACTTCTAATACCTTCTAAGGTTAATTAATTTACTTTCACTGTGTTAAAAGAATCTCCAAACAGAATTAAAAACTTTATAAAAACTTCTGACAGTGTTTTTCACCTATTAGAAATCTGTATGCTTGCCTTATTTACACTTTTAAGCACACATCCACTGCCAGTTATTTGTTCATTCAGTAAATGAAAAGCGTCCTGTGTGAGGATATGGAATACACTTATTTAGACTGTCAAGATATTTAAATGACTCCATCTCAGGATAAGGACTGGAGAGCCAAAGGGTAAAGACAGCCTGTTACTTGTTACTCAGTTGAAATGTAATATAATAATTGATCAGTAAATTTCAGTTTGCAGACACTTTGTGACTTTGCTAGTGGTACTAAGCTCTGATTTTAATGCAAATCATTTAACTTCCCTCCAACGGGTTTATCTGATGTTATTAGTGTTTTGTGTACTAGTTTGAATTCAAAGTTAGCAAAACACTTGTTGTCGATGAAAATAGCTGACATTTTTTAAGTTTATGAGGTCACTGGAAGATTAAGTGCTAAATAAATTCAAGGTGATAGAATTGTTGAGATCTTGGATTAAAAGTTTCCTCAGCTATAAGGTAGGACAAATATGATAATTTATTAAAAGGTAGTGTGAACTTAACCTAGTGGTGTGAACTTACCTTTTGCAAAGTAGTGAAAATTTTTCACTTGAATATTTTGTTCTTGCTTTGGGCTGACACATAAAATATACTTTGGATTTGCTATTAAATAATATTAGTTTTAACAACACAGGGAAATGATACAATCTAAACTGAGCATTTTATGCTTTCATGCAGCTGTTCACATGCATAATCTATGAAACATTACTTGTAGCTTATCATGTTTACATTGATCATTTTCTTACATTGTGCTGGTAAGATAGTTACTGTGAGTGCTGAGGGTATCCCTTAACATTACTCCACACTCCCCAATTATCTAATCTTTCAACTCTTTTAATATTTTCTTTGTCCTTTTCATTTATATCAATAAAAAATGCTAAATTTCCATTTTAGGCATTGTCTTGATTCTGTGATTCTGTGCTGTCTCCAAGGAGACAGGCAAGCACTCTTGTGTACTCTTTTCCTTCCTTAATGCACCCAGTATAGTTGTGTGATAATTTTGCTTTGTGATTAAAATCTCCTTTTAAACAAGAGCTATAGAATATATTTTTATAAATTAAATCACATTAGATTTTCACAGTTGTTTCTCAGGAAGGAGTCTCTTTAAGCTGTCACCTTTGAGCTTTTCCCATTCTGTTCTCCATATTGTGTCTATCACCTTGAGACCCCACGTGGGAACTTCTGAGAAAATATGGTTCTTTGAACTCCTCCTCTGTGCTACTCATTTTTAGAACAGAAACTGCTGCTGCTAAGTCACGTCAGTTGTGTCCAACTCTGTGCAACCCCAAAGACGGCAGCCCACCAGGCTCCTCTGTCCCTGGGTTTTTCCAGGCAAGAATACTGGAGTGGGTTGCCATTTCCTTCTCCAGCACAGAAACTAGAGGATATATAAACAGTTAGCTTAAAAGAAAAAAGTTAATTAAGCATTAATTATCATTCCTTTCCACTTCCTTGAAAAAAATTCAGGGGAGAAAACTTTGAAAATAGAAAACAAAAGAACTCTACTTTGTGCTTAGTAAGAGTCTCAAAGAAGGTATTTTATGAGGAATAGGATATCATACTATAAATAGAAATCAGAATTAGAAGAGGAAGGGAATGATAAAACCTGATGAGAATAAATCTAGAATAATTTGTGTGTTATTTTTATCTGAATTATTTGAGAGGTTTTGGGATGCTTATTACAGTCATGGTGGTAGCTGTTTGGTTTTCAAACTGTTTCACAAGCTTTCTTTTTCTCCATTTCTCAGTATGACAACATTTTAATGGAGGAAGCTGCTCAGATTCTGGAAATAGAAACTTTTATACCTCTTCTTCTACAGGTAAGATACTGAAACTGAGACAAAGTAGAGGTTTAAGAATTCTGGAGGGTGGAGTCAGAAAACTAGAGTTTGGAGGTGCTAATTGCTATGATTATGTATTCTCCTTAACTTCATGATGTTTAGTATTCTATTTTAAGCATATAAACTTCTTTAATCTATTCACTGGTTATTGAGTAGTTTGTATTATTTGGGAGTACGATTTAAAAATTCATAGTCTGTCTCTAAGTTTTTAAAAGAGCAATTTTTCTCAAAATTATACATTCTTATGCAGTTTAGGGAAGATGAGCTCTTTTTTCATTTCTTTTAGAGATGTTTCTCGAATTATTTTTGATCCCTGGGTACATTATTTTTCTTTATTTTATGCCTGAAATTTTTTAGTTAAATGATGATGTTTAAAAATGTTTTCTTATTGTATAATAATCTTTACTATAGAAGCATAAAAAAAAAAATGTGGAATTCCTGATTGAAGAACAGAGGCTCCTCTAATTTATAGATAATTGGGTTCCGAAAGTTGTTTTATAAAGCCAAGTTAGTTATCTGGTATTTTTATTTTATCAAAATATGTTTCAAGAAATAAGGAGACATGTAGAGTAGGAAATGGAAGTAACAGCGTAGGAAATTAAAGAAGGTATAATTTCTCCTGCCTGTAATTGTGATACAATTTGACATCTTTCCGTTTCCCTGCTTGGGCATCTTTTTCTTTCTGTGTACCCTTTGCCTGATTAGGACCTAAGCCTCCCAGACCTCTTTGGGTTACCCTGTGTAGGGTGAGTCCATGCCTGCCTTCCCAATCCCTCCAGCCTCCCTCACACACTGTCAGCCAGTGGTACCCATACAAGTCATTCTATAAATTTGCCAGATTCTTCTGTGTAGAACTAGTGAATGGTAAGAATTAGCAAACTGTTAAAGCCATCATGTGAAAAGCAAGACTTGTGCCATGAATTGGAGATTAACAGGGTAATACATTAATTAGTGTATTTTGCCATTTCCCCACTTTTTATTCCTAGAATCCTCAGGATGGTTTTAGCCGACTAAAACGTTGGATTATGATTGGTGATCATCACCAGTTACCTCCAGTCATTAAAAACATGGCCTTTCAGAAGTATTCAAACATGGAGCAGTCCCTCTTCACTCGCTTTGTCAGGGTTGGAGTTCCTACTGTGGACCTTGATGCCCAGGGGAGGGCCAGAGCAAGGTAAAGGAGACTGGGCAATGGGAGACGGGAGCAGGGGCCTGGATGGTAGGGATACTGCTCCTTAAGGACATCAGTTTCATGATCCAACTATTCGATAGCATCTTCTGTGTGGACTCTTAGCACTCTCTGCTATCTAGGAACTTGCCTGGATACACATCTACAAATTGGAAAATACCTTTATTGCCTTCAGCATGGGTTGTAAATTGAACAAATGAATTCCTTCATTTTATTCATTGAGATTAATTTAAGTGACTTATAAACTAAGGGCTTCCTTTCACTGTTTCTTCCTTTTTCTTCATGCCCCCAAAAGATATATGATTAATATCACTTTGAAATCTAAAGCTAGAGATGAACAAGAAGAGAACACATTAATTCTTATTCATAAAATATATAGGTTCCCTTTCATAGAGTTACTTGTAGTTTTTTTTTCCACTGTACAGACTCTTCCTTGACTTTCTTATTTAATGAATAAGGATAGCATTTACCTTAGAGAACATAATAGAGTTATCATTTCTTTAATATCATTAGTCTCCTGATTTGCTTGATGGTAGGGAGACAAAGGTTGCAAAAGCATTATTGCTAAAACAATGAGCACAAAGTAGGCAATTTGAAAATTAACAGGAAGAACCCAGTTCCTTAGAAACCCCCTTAGGCATATTAAAAGGGAATGTACACTGCTAATGTTTCTTATTTGGTGGGGATTTGTCTTTGAAAGCTTGTGCAACCTCTACAACTGGCGATATAAGAATCTTGGAAACTTACCCCATGTGCAGCTCTTGCCGGAGTTTAGTACAGCCAATGCTGGCTTGCTCTATGACTTCCAGCTCATTAATGTTGAAGATTTTCAAGGAGTTGGAGAATCTGAGCCTAACCCTTACTTTTATCAGGTAAGAAAAAAAAGAAACTTTTAAGTTTATTTTATATTTTCCTGGCTTACTTACTATCTGAATTAGTATTACTGAACCATTTAGCCAACCACTGAATAAAGGAAAGTTAGATTTCCACCTCACAGACAACACACACTTTTCTATTTCAGATGGATTAACGATATATATACCAAAGAAAAGAAACAGTAAACATACTAGAAAGAAGAAAATATTGATGAACATATAATGTTGGGATCAGAAGGGTTCTTTGAGCTTCAGTTCAGTTCAGTTCAGTTCAGTCGCTCAGTCGTGTCCGACTTTGAGCTTACAAGATCCAAAATCATAAAGAAAAATACTGATTTGAGAGCAGAATTTATTTTCATCATTTAACAAACAAGAATTAACAACTGATAGAAAAATATAATAAGAACAAGAATATACAGTTCACAGAGATACATGTATAGCAAGTATAAATCATTGGAGCATATTTTTCACCTCTGTTGGGTTAGGTTTGGGAAATTCTATACTCATGCAATGCTAGTAGGAAAGTTATTTGGTGAACATATTGTTCAGTTCAATTCAGTTCAGTCGCTCAGTCGTGTCCGACTCTTTGCGACCCCATGATCACAGCACGCCAGGCCTCCCTGTCCATCACCAACTCCCGGAATTCACTCAAACTCATGTCCACAGAGTCGGTGATGCCATCCAGCCATCTCACTCTCGGTCGTCCCCTTCTCCTCCCGCCCCCAGTCTTTCCCAGCATCACAGTCTTTTCCAGTGAGTCAGCTCTTCGCATGAGGTGGCCAAAGTATTGGAGTTTTAGCTTTAGCATCAGTCCTTCCAATGAACACCCAGGATTGATCTCCTTTAGAATGGACTGGTTGGATCTCCTTGCAGTCCAAGGGATTCTCAAGAGTCTTCTCCAGCACCACAGTTCAAAAGCATCAGTTCTTCGGTGATCAGCTTTCTTCACAGTCCAACTCTCACATCCATACATGACCACGGGAAAAACCATAGCCTTGACTAGACGGACCTTTGTTGGTAAAGTAATGTCTCTGCTTTTTAATATACTATCTAGGTTGGTCATAACTTTCCTTCCAAGGAGTAAGCATCTTTTAATTTCATGGCTGCAATCAGCATCCGCAGTGATTTTGGAGCCCAAAAAAATAAAGTCTGACACTGACATATTGTTAGTACTTATTAAAAGCAATATTCTTACTTCTGTGAATTTATCCTTTAAAAAATAGACAAACTTGCAGAGACTTATGGTAAAATGCTCATCACATCTTGTTTTACTGCAAATTATTTTTGAAAAGAAAAACAACCTAAATGTTATCAATAGGAATTAGTTACACTTTTACCTATTCCATATAATACTGAATAGCCACTAAGAATAATATTTTAACTTGGTTTACTGACAGGAAGAATTTTTATGCCATCAGTTCAGTTCAGTTTCTCAGTCGTGTCTGACTCTTTGTGACCCCATGAACCACAGCACGCCAGGCCTCCCTGTCCATCAGCAACTCCCGGAGTTTACCCAGACCCATGTCCATTGAGTTGGTGATGCCATCCAACCATCTCATCCTCTGTCGTCCCCTTCTCCTCCTATCCTCAATCTTTCCCAGCATCAGGGTCTTTTCAAATGAGTCAGCTCTTCGCATCAGGTGGCCAAAGTATTCAAGTTTCAACTTCAACATCAGTCCTTCCAATGAACACCCGGACTGATCTCCTTTAAGATGGACTGGTTGGATCTCCTTGAAGTCCAAGGGACTCTCAAGAGTCTTTTCCAACACCACAGTTCAAAAGTATCAATTCTTCGATGCACAGTTTTCTTTATAGTCCGACTCTTAGATCCATACATGACCATTCATACATATGGAAAAACCAAAGCCTTTACTAGACGGACCTTTGTTGGCAAAGTAATGTCTCTGCTTTTTAATATGCTGTCTAGGTTTGTCATAACTTTCCTTCCAAGGAGTAAGTGTCTTTTAATTTCATGGCTGCAATCACCATCTGCAGTGATTTTTATGCTATATTAATGAAAAATTAGGTTGCAAAGTGTATAGCATCCCACTTTGTTTTTTAAAAACAAGACATACATATAGAAATACGGACAGATGATTACCACATATGCTATTTTCATGTATCATTGTTAATTTAGGATAAGTCAATTGCTCAGTTTTATGAGAGGTATTCACTTGTCCAGGATAGTAACTTGTCACTTCTTGAGGTGCAATGAATGAGCAAATTGTACTAGTTAACTGTTTTCTTTGCACGTGCTGCATGCTTAAGTCACTTCATTTGTGTCCAGCTCTTTATGATACTATGGACTGCCAGGCTCCTCTGTCCATGCGATTCTTTAGGCAAGAATACTGGCATGGGTTGCCCTGCCCTCCTCCAGGCGATTTTCCCAATCCAGGGGTCAAACCCGTGTCTCTTAGGTCTCCTGCATTGGCAAGCAGTTTCCTTACTACTATCCTGGAAAGCCCTGATTTTTCTCTATAAAGGGAAATAAATGCACAATCTGATTAATGTTTTCATTACAGAATCTTGGAGAAGCAGAATACGTAGTGGCACTTTTTATGTACATGTGCTTACTTGGCTACCCTGCTGACAAGATCAGCATTCTGACAACATATAATGGACAAAAACATCTTATTCGTGACATCATCAACAGACGATGCGGGAGCAATCCATTGATTGGAAGACCCAATAAGGTAATTTTATAATATGTTCTTTTATTCATGTTGTTGGCAAGATAGATTTATATTTGAGTTATATATATTGTTCTACTTTTCTATCTCCTTTTAAAATAAGTGAGAAAATGAAATAAAAAGAACTCTATAAGTTATTCTCTGACACTTCTGACAGTGTTATTGATTTACTGTGAATGTCTGTCTCACCTATTGCGTTGAAGATTTTTGTTGATAGTAACCAGAAATAACTGTTTCTAAAACTTCTTGTTGGTAAATGATATCTAATTATATATGTCCTTTACAATAGAAATAGGAATTGTAGCATTTTTTTATCTTGTTTACAAAGGTATTATTCATACTGCTTCTGAGTGTGTGTCTCTGTGTGCGTGTATACACGCATAGGGAAGTGTTTTTCTTGGGGATAAAGGAAAATCAAGTATAGTCAGACCTTAGGATTTTTTTTATTACTTTTTTTGTTTCTTATGTGATATGACAGAGTGATATCAAATAAAAATGAAGATTCTTGATTTTATCAATAAAAGTTTGAAAAATTAGAATTACAAAACGTAAATATAGTATTAGTAATGAAGAAATTAGGACTTTGGTTATGAACGTACCTGCATAAAGCTCTTTCATCTTTTCTTGGAAATCATCCACAAGTAAGAGGAAAATGGGAGGGGGAGAAAACAAATTACACTTTTAGTGAGATGACATGTGTCTAAGACCAGGAAGAAAATGTAGGGAGAAGAGAATTTAGGGGATCAGTCTTGAAAGTGACAGCAAAAACACAGTTTCTGGAAGTGAGTGGCATACTTTGAAGTGTAAGAGCCACATTCCTACTCAACAGTGGATATGGGTATTGGGGTGAGCAGAAGTGTTTCAGGTCCCAGATTGGTTCAAAGGAAACTACTGGTGAAAAAAAAGAGTCTCTGTAGTAGCATTGGAAAAGAGGACCATCTGTTGTGAAAATCACTGAGCCTTTAGGAAACAGTTCTGCTCACCCCAGCCTATCTTCCTTATTAATACATAGCCAATCTAAGAAACCCACTTAATCAGTGGTGAAATAGAAGGGAAAAGGAAACTAGAACAAGCTCAATTTATAAATGAGGTAAAGAGCATCAGAACACACTAATTGATAAGATAACATACTCCAGCAAGCATGTTGGCCTAGAACAGGTGAAAATTTTGAATGCATGTTTGGGTATGAATTTTTAAATGAAGCAGCCACTTCTGTAAGGAAAGACTACAAAACAAAGAAATTGAAGAACCCAGGAAGAGTAAAATGGGAGCTAGAAAAAAGTAAAATCAGAGATGGAGACAAAAAGAATGGGGAGGAGCAGACACTGTGGAACATTCCATAAGGGATATAGAGAGTGAAAATGAGAAACTGATAACTTTGAAATATAGAAAGTTTAGAAATATAAGAATCTATCTCTGTCCTTTTACTTATAAGTAACAAAAAAAAAAACTTAATAGGGAAAGTTACTCTCTCTTGTATCAAGAAGATAAAAGGGACACTAGATATATAAGTAATGAAGATGGTCCCTGCTTTCATGGGGCTGAGTAGTCTAGTAGAGGGAAGACTATTAATACCACAAATAGTTACTTCGTTATCCACAGAGTTAAAGATGAGTGCTCTAAGTGTGACATAGGGACATAGCCTAATCTGGTCACCATGGTTTATTTCATAGGGTTCCTTTACTTGTTCCTTCAGTTCCAAAGGATAAGATTTTTATTTCTAGCATATTATTTTAATGATCTCTCAAGAGTTTTCGCTTTTGAAAGTATACCACATTCCCCTTTTTTTCCTCCCAGGTGACAACTGTTGACAGATTTCAAGGTCAACAGAACGACTACATTCTTCTGTCTCTAGTACGAACCAGGGCAGTGGGCCATCTGAGGTATGTAAGGAAGCATTTTCTTAATAGTGTTGAATCTTACTATCTGCTTCAATTTTGAGCTTTCATAGCCAAGTAGTTTTCAGGTTTAAAGTATAGTTAATTGTTATGGCAATTTTTGGTGCTTTTTGTTGGAATGTAACAGTATTATATTTTTTGTGTAATCATTGCCATTGCCTCTGATTTTTTTGAATCTTAAATATTTTAGTCATTTTAACTTTTTTTCTCTTCAGGAGCATTCAGAAATAGCATTTGATCGTAAAATATTATACACACACATATATATGTGTATATATATATATGTATCCTATATCTGTTTGAAATTTAATGTAAGAAATTAAAGGAGGTAAAGTGGTAAAAAGTCTCTTAAGTGAATTTTTCATTGCACGGGGTTTCTGACTTTACCTGACACAGTCTTTTAGCTCAGTGTTAGAGAGGATAAAGGAACCATTTGTTCTCTCAGGATTAAGAATTGTCAAAACAAACAGTCACCTATTTTTATCATTTATTGTGATGTATTTATGTGCTGGAGATTTTGTGGGAATAGTATCTCCTTATTACAGAGCAGCCATTTATTTTTATATAAACCTTCATCTCATATGACTTGCTAGCAACTCATATGACTTGCTAGCAAAACTGTAAGGAGAGTTCATTTTATTATTTTATTTAATGGATATAAAAAGAAAATTCTGCATGCTCTCTTAATGTTGTCATTAAGTCAAGATCTATTTGGTATTTAACCCAGAGTGATCAGGTTTCACTGAGCCAATAACTTTTATGTAGGAGTAAACAAAGATGTAATGTTTCAAGAAATAATTTCAAGACTATAGCATTCTAAAATACAGTTTATTTTTACTTAAGTGTCAAACGTGTTTTTGGAGACTAACTTTTCTAAAAAGCATTTCCATTTCCACATTGAAATTTATAGCTGCTGCTTAATAGGGCATCATTATGATTTACCGAATTAAAACCTCCTTTCCAAGCTCACAGTATGAATATGAGAATGCTGCTTCCTCCTCTCCCCACCTTTTCGCTTCCTCTGTAGTGCTTTTGTCTTTTTCACATTCCCATGACTTTATTTCTATGCTGTTCTTTACCTGACTTTTCTGAAAACGCAGCTAAATGAAGAGGAAGATGATGATGATAAAATGCTTATAAATGAGGACTTAAAAAAGAACCTGATTTCATTAGTCCCACATATCCAGCTTTTCTTTATCCAAATAAATTAACTTTGTATTTGCCAAACTTTTGTTTTGGAAGTTCAGTTTCTTTGGTGGCTGCTGGTGATCGTGATGGTAGTTTTATTAAAGCACAGAGGGGGAAAAACTTAATTTACCCATTACTTGTAATTCAACTATCCAGATAGTTTAGGTATCAAGCTTCTCATGGAATTTTTTGGTTTGTAGATACAATCTTTCTTGTCTTTCTTTTTCTAAGAAGCAGTAGAATATTTTGTCTTTCAGATTTCAAGATGCCAAGGAACCCTTCTGTCTTCCATATTTTTCTTTTCAGTAGCATCTTTATTGAGATATAATACACATGCCGTACAATTCAGTGTGTAAATAAACTGTATTTTAAGTGTACAGTGACTTCCCTGGTGGCTCAGACGGTAAAGCATCTGTCTACAATGAGGGAGACCTGGGTTCGATCCATGGGTTGGGAAGATCCCCTGGAGAAGGAAACGGCAACTCACTCCAGTACTACTGCCTGGAAAATCCCGTGGACTGAGGAGCCTGATAGACTACAGTCCATGGGATCACAAAGAGTCGGACACGACTGAGCGACTTCACTTTCACTTTAAGTGTACAGTTCAATGATTTTTTAGTATATTCATAGAGTTATACAACTATATTCACAGTTTTAGAACATTTTCTAAAATAGCAAGAGACCCTATACCTGTCAGTGGTTACTCCCTTCCTCTCCCCCTCAAGTCCTTGGCAACTACTGTTCCACTTTGTCTATAGATTTGCCTGTTCTGGACACTTCATGTAAATGAAATTACTTAGCATAGTGTGTTCAGAATTCATCCATGTTGTAGCATGTGTCAGTACTTCATTCCTTTTAATTGCTAAATAACAGTTTTTGTTTTATGAATATTTTGCTTTTTATTTATCCATTCATCAGGTGAGGGACACCAGGGTTGTTTCCACTTTGTGACTATTTGGACCGCTGTGAACATTCGTGTACAAGTTTTTGTGTGAAAGTATGTTTTCCTTTCTCTTGGGTGTAGACCTAGGAGTAGAATTGCTGGGTCTTGTGGTAACTCTGTCTAACCCTTTAAGAGACTCCTAAGCAGTTTTCCCAAGTGCCTGCCATATTTCTTTCAACCATCCAGGAGAGACTAAGCAGGTGATTGTGTAGGAGCCAGACTATTCAGCTTTGGTTCCAGAGACCTGTTTTAGGACACTGTGGAGCTGTTCAGAAGCTAGAATAGTGAGACATTTCTGGTCCCTTTTCCAACATTCATTGTTCTTGTCCCTACTGACTTGAATAGCCCAGCTACAAATAGAAATGCTTGTGACTTGTTCAGAGCAAGTCAGTGAAACTGTCCCCAGCCATCCTCTGGAGATCATGAAAGAAGGTAGTAGTTCCCATTGCCCCAGTTTCAAGATACAGCTCCAAGGAACCCTATTCTTCATGCTGCCACCCTGTACTTTTTTTGCCTGGTAGTCTGTTATGTTTATGGTGTTTGATCATTCATTTAACAGATATTCTCAGATCCTTCTATTATTTGGCAGTGTGCTAGGTTCATGATATATAATGGTAAATTTAACATTCATTATCTCTGCCCCCATGAAGCTTAGAATCCAGTGAGGGAGACATTAAACATGTCTTTGGGAAATACCTACATTGGATTCTGCAGAAGATTTTAGTCTGTACAGTGGAGATGAGCTTAGTAGAGCCACTTAACTGCACTGCAGTACAGGGGACTAGAGGGAAGAGTTCCTCAGAGGAACAGGTTTGCTGTCACTGCAGTAGGGCTGTGGCTGTGCTCCACCTAGAGACAGAGCCTTCTGGATGAGAAGAGGAGAACTGAATAAAGTTTTAATACTTTTTTGAGAGCTCACGCTAAGTATTTCTAGCCTTGTACCTCTCGTTACTAGTTTTGGAACCACCCACCTATGGCATGACCCCTTGGGCTTCTAAGGAAGGTGGAGGAAGTGAAAAACAATTTGACTTGCAGTAATCTAAAGATAACATTTCCTTCAAGAATCCAGTGTATCACAAATGTAGAAATTCATCAGAAAAACTGTAAAAGGGTATGCTTTCTCCTTCCAGCTAAATGAACTTCTCTTAGTTTGGGTTGGTGGGGTATAAGGATTGTACACCCCCCAACATAACTGCTATTATATACTGATGTTGTACAGTTCCTTCTGATAAGGGAAACTAGATCCTTATCAAGGCCATAAAACACAACAGAAAATGAGACTGAATTAGAGATATTCCCCAAATATCTCTCATTATGCAGAGACATAGAAAAGCCATTTGATAAATATTTCAATTCCCAATTCTCTGTCTGGTTATTATATGATCTTTGTAACATTTGGTCCCTATAACACTCTTTAACACTTTCTTTCAGGTATTAGAGATGCTTATACCAGATTTTATTATGATTCATAAGCATCTTCTCTTTTGTAGAATACTCACATTAAATAACCATCTAACAGCATCTTAGGAAAACAAACTGTCCTCCATATTGAAAACTAAAACCATATTTTCTTACTAAAACACATTGTAACTAATGTGAAATAATGAAGTGAAATCAGGCTTACATAACTACTCTTTTATTGTTTTTTTTCTTTTTACAGTAGATCCTTGTTGGTTATCTGTTTAAATATAGCAGTCTATACTTGTCAATCCTTAACTCCCAGTCTATCCCTCCCCACCACCCTTTTCCCCGGGTAACCATGAGTTCATAATCTAAGTCTGTTTCTGTTTTGTAAATAAATTCATTTGATTCAGGTAAATTCAGTAAAGTTTTAAGAACATATTCTTTCTAAAAGATAAAGGAAACTGCCATCATTCATCAGACAGACAGCTACCTGTGTAGCTGAAGCATGCATTTTGGCATTTTTATCACTGTTTATGTGAACACTGAGACCTGTTATAAGCCAGGGATTGGGCGTAGGTACTAGAGTAAATGCATGAATAAGACATGGTATTATGTTATATCATATCATCATATTGTATTTATGCTTGTATTATAATTATTATAAATAAGTATAAAGCAGTATGATCAGAGTTATCCAGGAAGTAAACTTTGACCTATTAACGTTGACAGAGCATGGGAATTTGGTGGGTGAAGTAGAGGAAGGGCTGGTTTGGATTGACTTAATGGTGGTGACACAGTAAATTGGTAACTAACAACTGAACTATTATGGCTGCTTAAACCTTTTTTTAACTTATTTTATATTGGAGTGTAGTCAATTAACAGTGTTATGATAGTTTCAGGTAGACAGCAAAGGAACTCAGCCATCCATATACATGTATCCATTTTTCCCCAAACTCCCCTCCCTTCCAGGCTGCCACATAACTTTGTACTTAAACCTTTTAAATCAGTGCATTGGTTATTTAGTGATTTCCGCCTACTCTCTCCACTCAAAAACACTTAGAAGTTGGTAATAAAGCATTAACTTCTTACTTGGTTAACTAGTTACATAGCACTGATTAACTTAATGTTTATCCTGTTAAGTTTTTGAGAAACCTAACTTTATTGCTACAGCTTAACAGTAATATTTAGTAGAATGTTTAAAACATAAAAGGCTGCATAACTATATTTTTAATCTTGATATATTTTAATTAAATTTGTTTGTTTCTCAAAGGGATGTCCGTCGCTTAGTGGTTGCTATGTCTAGAGCCAGACTTGGACTTTATATCTTCGCCAGAGTATCCCTCTTCCAAAACTGCTTTGAACTAACTCCAGCTTTCAGCCAGCTCACAGCCCGCCCACTTCATTTGCATATAATTCCAACAGAACCTTTCCCAACCAGTAGAAAGGTAAGGAAGACTTCTTTCTTCCTTGTGTGGGGCAGCATTTCTTAGAGGTGACTGCATTGTTTGAGAGCACCACATGGGTCGTCTGATCACTGGTTTAGAGTGCTCCTTACACTGAGGAACTGAATTAGATCTTCTATGTAAAAATAATACCAGCTATCCTAATAAGGAAATCGTTATTGGACTCTTAACACTTACATCTTAATGTCCTCTTACAGTTCTTATGTCCTCCAAACCCTAACAGTGTTCATACTTAAGTTGGAAACATGAACTTCTATTGAAGTGTTATCTTTCAGTGTTTTTCACTATATCCTTAACTGTCGTTTTCTGTTTTTTTAAAATTTATTTTACTGAAGTATAGTTGATTTACAATGTTGTGCTAGTTTCTGGTGTACAGCAAAGTGATTAAGTTATATATACATTCTTCTACATACTTTTTTCCATTATAGTTTATCATGGGATATTAAATATAGTTCCCTGTGCTATACAGTATATTGTTTATCCATTCAATATATAATAGTGTGCATCTGCTAATCCCAAACTCCCAGTTCATACCCCCTCACCCACTCCCTTGACAACCACAAGTGTGTTTTCTCTCTGTTTCTTTCGTAGGTAAGTTCATATGTGTCATATTTTAGATTCCACATATAAGTGATTGTACTTAACTTTCTTTTTGCCTTCGTCTAGAATGGAGAGAGACCATCCCATGAAGTACAGATAATAAAGAATATGCCCCAGATGGCAAACTTTGTATACAATATGTATATGCATTTGATACAGACCACACATCATTATCATCAGGTAAGTTTTCTCGGAAATGACTTATTATTGTTCTTGCTGTAGAATCTTCTCTGTTGGCAAATAAATCTTTAAAGTACTTGCTTATTCCTTGTGAGACACTGGCTAAACCAAAATAGATTACTATTCATATAACATCTATATTTTAAAAATATCTTTTATAGATATAATCTGACATATGATAAATTCCACATATCTAAAGTATACACTATGATATGTTCTGATATTTGTATGTACCCATGACTATAATCAAGATTATGAACATATACATTATCCCCCCCAAAGTTTTCCATGTATACCTGAATAATCCCTCTCATCCCTCACCAGTTGCTATTTCACCTTCTCCAGGAAACTGAGGATCTACTTTCTGTCAAATAATTAGTCACCATATTTTAGATGTTTATGAAAATAGACTCAAACAACATGTACTCTTTTTCCCCTACCTGTTTTTGCTCAGCATTGTTTGAATATTCATTTGTACTTCAGAATGTATCAGTAGTCCTTTTCCTTTTATTGTTGAATAAGTAATCCATATACAGATGTACTAAGTTTACCCATTCATCATTGATGGACATTTGGGTTTGCCTCCAGTATTGGCTCCTACAAATAAAACTACTATGAACATTTTCCTACAAGTCTTTGTACCTTCTCTTTGGTAAATTTCTAGGAGTGGAATGGTTGGGTTAAGTATGGGAAGTATGTATTCAACTTTTTTTAAGAAACTGCCCACTTGTCTTACAAAGTTGTTGTCGTTGGTCAGTTGCTAAGTCATATCCATCTCTGCAACACTTGGACTGCAGCTCGCCGGGCTTCCCTGTCCTTCACTGTCTTCTGGAGTTTGTTCAAACTCATGTCTGTTGAGTCAGTGATGCCATGCAACAATCTCATTCTCTGTCACCCTATTCTCCTTATGCCCTCAGTCTTCCCCAGCTTCAGGGTCTTTTCCAATGAGTGGCTCTTCACATCAGGTGGCCAAAGTATTGGAACTTCAGCATCAGAACTTCAGTGAACATTAAGAGTTGATTTCCTTTAGGATTGACTGGTTTGATCTCCTTGCTATCCAAGGGACTCTCAAGAGTCTTCTGTAGCAGCACAGGTCAATTCTTTGGCGCTGAACCTTCTTTATGGTCCAGCTCTCACATCCGTATATGACTACTGGAAAAACCATAGCTTTGACTATAGTCTTACAAAATTGTACTATTTTATATTCCCACCAGCAATGTGTGAGTGCTCACACATACTTATGCTTGGTCTTTTTTATTTTAGCATTCCAGCAGCTATGTAGTGGTCTCATTGAGGTTTTAATTGGCGTTTCTCTAACAACTATTGGTGAACATCTTTTCATGTGGTTATTTGCCTTCTGTATATCTTCTGTGAGGATGTATCTGTTTAGATCTCTCACTCTTTTGGGTTGTTTTATTATTAATGAGTTTTGAGAGTTTTGAATTTTAATCTGACTACAAGTTCCTCATCAGATGTTTGTTTTTACAAATATTTCCTAGTCTGTGACTTTTTTTTTTTTTCTTTTCATTTTTAGGTGTCTTTCAAGTCCCAGTGTATCAAGTTGTTTCTTCGTGATTCATGCTTTTTATGTCCTAAAAACATTTAGCATTACCCAAAGTTATGGTTTTATTCCAGTGTTTCATTCTAGAAGTTTTATAGTTTTTTTTTCTTTTATATTTATAAGTATGATACATTGTGAGTTAATTTATTTGGTGCAAGGATTGAGTTTTGCTCATTTGCATGTGAATATCTAGCTGTTTCAACAGCATTTTCTGAGGAGGCTGTTTTTTCCCTCTGTTGACCTTATTTTTTTTTTTTTTGAGATTAAAAAAGCAATTTTTCAAATTGAGATCTAATTGAGACATAATTTTATATTAGTTTCAGGTGTAGAACTTTTAAGATCTTACCTTGTGGTCTTTGTAAAAAAAATCCATTGACTGTGTATATGAGAGTCTTATTTTTGGGCTTTCTGTCTTGCTCTGTTGATCTTTGTGTCTTTCCTTTTGCCATTACACTATCTTTCTTAGAGTTTCTTTATAGTAAATATTGAAATTAGATAATGTGAGTCCTGGAAATTCCCTTGGTAGTCCGGTGGTTAGGAAGGACCCCCACGCTTTCACTGCCAAGGGCACAAGTTCAGTCTCTGGTCAAGGAACTGAAATATTGCATGCCACACATTATAGCCAAAATGATAATAATAATAATGTGACTCCTTCAGTTTTGTTCTTTTTCAAAATGTTTTTACCTATTCTAGTTCCTTTGCTTTTCTCTTTACATTTTAGAATCAGCCTATCTCTTTCAATCCCTAGAAAAAGTCTGCTGAGGTTTTGATTAGGATTTTTGAGTGTTATTGCTAGGATCAATTTGGGAGAAATTAGCATAACAATATTGAGTCTTCCTTTCCATGGGTATGATATCCCTCTCCACTATATTTAGGTCTTCTTTGAATTCTCTCATCAGTGTTTGGCAGCTTTCAGCCTACTGCCTTCATACATATGTTGTTAGTTTTATCGCTAAGTATTTCACATTTTGTGCTGCCATTGTGAATACTGCTTTAAATTTTTTTCAGTTTCCAACAAGAGAAACAAAATTCCTAAAGAAAGAAGCCAAGCCTTAGCTCCAGGAAGGGAAGCCGGGTATATAGGGCTGCTCCAGTGCACTGGTTAAGTGCGACAGGGCCCTGCCTGTTGCTCTCTACCTGCCGTGTCTCAAGGCTTGGTTCCTCCTCACCATCACAGCGCCCCTTAATTGAAGTGGGCCCTTTCTTGAGTTGGTGTGCCAGTCAGTCCTAATCAGCCACTCTTTTCCAGTGTTTATAATAAGTTCCTTCATGAAAAAATTTAATAGCTTTTGATAATGGTTTTTCTCCCCAAAGATTTAATATATATTCTCATCTTATTATCTGATATCTGTGTAAGCATATTCCATGGAATCGGCAAAACCTAGGCCATTATCATCAGAGTTGTTACCTCTGCAATATAAAACTCCCCTCAGTGTTTTGGAGCTTTCTAGAGTGACAGTCGGAGAAGGCAATGGCAAGCCACTCCAGTACTATTGCCTAGAAAATCCCATGGATGGAGGAGCCTGGTAGGCTGTAGTCCATGGGGTCGCTAAGGGTCGGACACGACTGAGCGACTTCACTTTCACTTTTCACTTTCACACATTGGAGAAGGAAATGGCAACCCACTCCAGTGTTCTTGCCTGGAGAATCCCAGGGACGGGGGAGCCTGGTGGGCTTACGTCTATGGGGTCACACAGAGTCGGACAAGACTGAAGTGACTTAGCAGCAGCAGCAGAGTGACAGTATCTATTAGGAAGATAATGTGAGAGCCTAACTTTATAAGTCAGGTGTTTGGTTTTTTTTGATTCATTAATGTTTTCTCTCTTTTTTTCTTCATCAGACTTTATTACAGCTACCACCTGCTATGGTAGAAGAAAGTGAGGAAGTTCAAAGTCAGGAAACCGAATTGGAAACAGAAGAAGAGGCCATGCCTGCTCAAGCTGACATTGTACCTGATACAGCAACAGATGCCAGCGCCAGTCAGGAAACCTCAGCCTCTGAGACTGAAACCACCCCCAGTCAGACAGCAGCCAGCTCCAGTCCAGAGGCTATCCCTGCTGAGTCTGAGATCACTGGGACAGGACTGGTAACTGTACCAGTGGAGAATAATACCCCTCATGTTGTCACATCCACTCCTAGAGAAACCGAATAGCCAAGCTGTAGCCCTTCTTAGAGAGGACATTTCATTGACAAAGTCATAGGTAAAGTTGCTTCTTGTATTTTATATATACTTCTGCCATTATAATGGCACTAATTAATATTCAGTCCTTATTTTTGTTAGCTGATTGTCAATGTTTGTCTTCTTGGATGTATTAAAAAAGAATGTATGTGTGTGAACAACTCCAATTTTATTTGTTCAATTAGAAGAGTAAATAACCATTCCTTTGCTATTTTGATCATTAACTATGTCTGTAATCATACTTACATTAGAAAAATTTTGTATGGAATAATAGCTCACATTTTTAGTGAACTTCTTTAGTGAACTTCTCTAAAAAAAGGATAAAATGTACTGGAATTAACCATAAATGACCTTAAGCAAGTGTCCGAATTGGGGAGGAAATTGTTTCTTCTATCATAGTGTGAGATGCTCAGGTCATGTTTCTTTCTGTCCTTCATTTCTTTGCTATCTTCCTTGATGGAAAGGCATTAATACCATAGGATATAGGTTACTGCAGTCCATCGAAGAGGACATGCATTTCCTTCCCCCAGACCTCAGAATGTGTTAGAATCACCTAGAATGTTTATTTATTCTTGAGGCTGCTCCAAACTAATGAATCAGAGTCTCAGGGTTAGAGCCCAGGAGCCTGCATTTTTATGTTTACAGGCGCTACACCATTAACATTTGAATTGCTGACTGATTGTCATTGGATTAGTCTGGTGAGGCTGAGCCAAAATTTGTCATTCAGCTAAGCAAGAAGAATCTGGCAAATCTATCTGGGCAGGAGCAAAGGTCCAGGGTCCGGGCAGTGAAAATCAGTGAACTTAATTAACTCCTGTATTCATGATGGATTTCTCCCAACACAGAGGTTCTGAGTTTTCTGTCTTGTTTAGTTCTCCTGATAGATAACCAGCTACAAGGAGACCTCAAGGTAAAATGTGCTTCAGATTTGGGAAAGCAACTGTACTAGGACCTTGCTACTCAAGTGTGGTTTGCAAATCAGCAGCATCAGTGTTGCACTGAAATTTGTTAGAAATGCAAGTTTGGACTGTAGCCCAGGTCTACTAAATCTCAGTCCACATACCACAAAGTCCCTTGGTGATTCATCTGCCCTTTGTAGTTTGAGAAGCACTGTACTACCCTCACATGAACCAGAGTTAGAATAGTGATTCTGTGATGATAGAATTTACAGTGAGTGTGACTTACGTTTTCTGACAATGATCCTCTATTTACAAGATCCCTGGGCACGGTGACCAGAGAAGAGATGAATATGTATATGTAGGGAGGGTAAAATTGCCCACTGGTTCTCTTCCCCTTTCCACATCTGCTGGAGTGGCTAAGGGACACATTTCCCCACAGTTCTCCTCCAGTGCATCTACCTTGAGGCCTGACCATGTCCAACAAAGTTTTGAAGAATTAAGCAAGAATTGGCACAGTGCCAGTGAAATGCTTCTCTGGTCTTGACATTTTAAAGGAATGATGAATTCATCAGGAAATTAAACCCAGAAAGTCAAGTCCCTGATATTTTTGAGTAACTAGTGTTTACTTAACTTTACCAGTCTGTGGTGGGTATAATTTAGACTGTCATCTTGATGCTTCCTGCCGCATCAAGAATTGTGCAAAGATTGGATGGGGAAGGGGAAAGTGAAAGTGACAGGATAATGAGGAGAGTGAAATGCCACGGAAACTAAACTCAGAAACCCACCTCTGTTTGTTTGCAGAGCCAGGATGGCACCAAATAGTCTGTTACATAACCTCTCTGGGTATAAGAATTTGAAAGCAGGTGTTGCGGGCCTCACCTAGTATGAGGTCTAACTCAGAATTATTTTCACTTGTGAATATATAGTATCAGGCTAAGCAAGAGGGAAATCCGCTTTACTGTATTACTGTCTTTCCCAGAAAAGATTGATTTTTCCCTCTAGCCTTTAGAGGATATGAATCATGGTACCTGAAACCAAAATAAGCAGACTGTTGTGCTGTCTTTGCTTAAATAAGCCATTTCCCTAAGACTGTATGTCACTCTGTCTAACTCGGTGACTGAACTTTTTTATCTGCCGCCTGATTTTTATCACTAAAAAGAAAATTTTAATTGAAAGGTAAATAATTTCTTTTTCTTATTTTAAATAATGAGGAAACTGAATCAAAGGTTCTTAACCAGGGTCACAACCATGGGAGACTGGGGTAGAATCCAGTTTATAGACTAGGACAGTTTTTTGCTTTTTTTTTTAAAGTCAACCACACATGAGTACTTGCTTCATAAATGTAAAAATTTTCTACTTAACTTGGAGTTACTACAGACACAGGTATCCTCGCCAGGTGACCTTTTCAGATTAATGTTCCCATTGCTCTGCATCTTGTTTATCATATCTGAATATGTCATGATTTTGGAGTTTATTTTTAAAAGCAAACCAAAAAGACACATGCCAAGAGAAACAGCATGAAATGAAGCAATTCAAGTATTTAGACTTTTTTCCACAAAATGCTGAGTTAAGAAAGTTCATTACCAGCAGTTGAGAATAAATAGCTGTTTTGATTTGGGCAAGTGAGTGGAAAGATCTAAATATTATCAGTTCCCTTGAAGTTAGTGTGATGATAAAAGATATTTTGCTAGATACTGAGAGAAATAGTACAAATGGACCATTTGTGCTCCTATACGATAAAAAATGAAGATTTTTATGGTCAGGAGACAGCATGATATTGTAAAACAGACTTTGGATTCATCCAGTCCCGACTTAAATTTTACTTCATTTGCTCATCAGCATTTGGTTTGACCTTGAGGTGTCCCAGTTTTGTTATCTACAGAATGGGGGAAAGATCTATTTGTTTGTTAATAGGGTAATTCTTACAAAAATATCTGGCACCTGGCTGCTCAGTAAATACCAGTACCCACCCCACTCTTTGAGACCGGATATTACCAAATTCTCTGACTCGAGCACTTAGCTATGCCCCTATCCAGGGAGCGTGGAGGACAATGAAGAAGGCCAAACGTTGTGGCAGTTGACATTTGAGATCAAGGGTCAAATTTACTGATTCAGAACCTTGAAATCAGCCCATAACAACATTGAGGAAGGTCTATGCTGAAATTAAAATATCTGGCAGATGAAGACACTAGGTATTATTGTGCTTGGGATGTACTGATAACATCGGTTCTGTATCCTGTATCCCCCACCCCAAGATCATCTACATTATTGCACTTATCTAGCTTGAATATGCTTTTTCCTTTTCATCTTGCAATCACTCATGGTGTTTTAGAGATGTTTCTTCAGTTAAAATACGATTAAACAGATTAAAAAAAAAACGACCCTTTTGCACACGCCAGAATAGCTGTTAAAAACAGGCAGTGCTTTGCTTCCTGTGAAAAATGCTTGGCCATTAGCCTTTGTAATTATGAAGCAGTCATGTTAATAGATGTTTAAGAATAACAACTGGAGCTGTACTGAGCCAGTGATGGAAACGAGCGTGTGAGACTGTTTTTTCTTTATCCATTGCTACTCTTCAGTGCTCAAGAAAGGGTTCTAATCCAGTATTATCCAGAAGCTTTGGATATTCTTGTCTTCCTTCATAGAGACAAACCGCGGCTCAGTCCTCTGGAGCAGGACTCAGAACGCAGCACAGTTGCTGTGCAGACTCACAGCTTTATTGGCTTTATTGCTGTCTCTGCCTTTTGGTTTCATTTAACTTCTCTGCCTACTTAAACTTTGGCACTTACATATAGAGATGGCTAATCCCAGTATTTCTCAACATATGTTACAAAAACCATTCATCTGAAAGAATACTTGGAAAAAAACATGTTCCATGGTCAAACAAGTTTGAGGAACATAATTAATTATTATTCCCCATTTGCAGACTAACAGTGCATTGTTAGTTAATGGAAGGTTATTTCCTGCTGGAAAAAATCAAGTTAACTTTATTTAATCTAGCCTTTTTCAAACTTATTTGACATTGGAACTCTCTTTTTCTTCTTCAAAGTAAGACATTCTAGGGAACTGGTTCTGAGGTTTGATATTTTTACATTAGCAAATGAACTTTGATTCCCCCTTAGAAAGTTAAGGGGATAAGAATACACAAGCCCCAAATATGCTGCTTTGGCACAAGGAGTATTTTGAGCTGAGGGCAGTTGAGAAGGTGCAGATAGAGGAAGTTTTCTCAGTCCTTTTGCTTCTGCCTAAAAGCAGGGCATGGATTTCCCTTTGTAAAGATGTCCCCTCTCTCCTGAACTAGGAAGAAAACACCCCTTATTACTATACACAGAGATGGTGCTGAAATGAGTCTGCATAAACCTTACTAAAATAACTCACCCTTATCTTCCATTAATTTTCCCATATATTTACATTCCCACAATTTAACACCCCTAAAAAACCCGAACTCCTTTTTTTTTTTTTTTTGCCTTATTTACTTTTCCATAATTTATTATCTTCTGTTAAAATAGTATATAAGCTTAGAAGCCTAATAGTCTGGGGGGAATTTTTACTTCTTTTCTGTGCAGCTCCATGGAAGAAAAGTTAAAAACATCAATTAAGTTTATATGCCGTTTCTCCTATCAATTTGTCTTTTATCAGCTTAATTCATAGACCCCAGTTACAGACCTAAGAAGGCAGAGGAAAAGTTTTCTCTCCCCTACAAAAATAAGACTTTAATATATTGTTTTTCCACAAGTAACCAGAGGCTCAAGTAACAGCAGAAGAATCTAGAGGTGAAGTGATTTGTACAAAATGTCATAGTGTAATTTGTTGAGTGTCGTGTGGTATTAATAGCAACATCCTGAAAATGCAAATGAGTAAAAACTTGATCAGTGTACCATGACATTTGTTCATGTGAGCCTTCGAAGAAAAGGTCACTGAGCATTTTCTGTTTACATTTTAACTTTAGGCTCCAGGATTTCACACCAACTTTTTCTCAGTTTTTTACTCTGCAGTAAAAGAACAGTCTGTATTTCCAGTGTGTGTTGCTTTCTCAGTTCTCTAAATGTTTGTTTTCTTTAAAAGTTTGTTTCAAAAAGGGAGAAGATTTAACATGTTCGATGGGGGTGGACCAGAAATAATAGAAGAAAATTTAGACAAATGTAAAACATGAAAAAAATTTCCTTTCAGAAAAATGTAAGAGAGAAGACCCCAAAACTTACCTTGCATCAGACATGTTGAATTCTCTCTTAGTTGATCTCCAGAGATGATGACTGCCCACTTCTCCCTTTCTCTCCATCTTTACTTACACGGTACATTCACCTGAGACTTCTTCTTACAGTAAATCAAAGGGCAAGAACTTCAATGGTAGCTTTCTACTTGGGAGATGGCCTGGTTTAATATGAATAGCTATTTTGAGAAACTGATTTTGTCGACCTTTTTTCAAAAAAAGTCAAGAGTTCTTGATAGAAGGTGGTCGTATAAAATATTATCTTTTTCTTCTCCAGGCATTCATTCCTTGTGAGGGGCGTTTTCCTCTGGTTTTTGGTTCAGGTGTTCACAATGAATGTGGTTCTGTGTTACTGTATTTTCATCGCCCCTCTGCTTCTAGGAGCACTTTCTGGTGCTGGTTTCTCCTAATCCCAGACCTCCCCAAGAATAATAGTGGAACAAGACTAGACGGAGTTAATTTACATTTTATTTTGCTGGTTGACTACTTTTCACAGAAGTGAATTAAGTTCTACATAATAAACTGTTGGAAGATACCTTTGAAACTGTCTAATTCTTGCATATTCCTAGACTGAGCCTCTACTGTGTGACAGGCACCAGTGCTGTAGTTCATAGATGAGAAACACCGAGGCACTGGTGGTTTGCCTTGGACACGATGGTTAGTTTAACTGGGACAAGAACCACCATCTGATATGCAGGCAGATCCCTTACCTCACAGATGAGTAAGGCAAACCTACCCAAGGGTTCCTCTCAGGGGAATTCCCTGGTGGTCCAGGGGTTAGGACTCCACATTTTCACTGCCAAGGACCCAGAGTTCGATGCTGGGTCAGGGAGCTGAGATCCCACAAGCTGTGCAGTGTGGCCAGGAAAAAAAAAAGAATTCCTCCCAGGCTTAGAATACCAAAGAGAAGACTAGGTTGCCAGAATCAGGATAGAAAATAAGAGGTCTATACAAAAAGATATACTTTGATGTTTACAGTGTTTATACTTAAGGGTGAAAGCCAAATTAATATTTGTTTTGGATTGAAAAAAGTGTGAGAAACATATAATGTGAAGGGACTATAGTAAGTCATGTTTAATTGCCAAAATGCTAGTTAATTATCCTAAAGCTATTTTTTATTTTTAAGCAAAGCCAAAAGAGGTTAAATAGCAATTTTGAAAAAATGTAACAAATGATAGGGGAAAAGTTAGAATGTACCAAGACCTGCACTTTCAATTACTATTATAGGCATACGTCGGAGATACTCTGTGTGTGTTCCAGACCACAATAAATGAAGTATTGCAATAAAATGAGTCATACTTAATATTTCAGTCCCCTAGTACATATAAAAGTTGTTTACACTAAAATGTAGTCTATTAAGTATGCTAAATAGCATTATGTCTAAAAAGATGTACACACCTTGGTTTAATATTATAAAAAAAATCTCTAACCATCATCTTAATATTTAGCGAGTCATAATCTTTTTGCTGATTGCAGCCATGAAATTAAAAGACGCTTGCTCCTTGGAAGGAAAGTTATGACCAACCTTGATAGTATATTAAAAAGCAGAGACATTACTTTGCCAACCAAGGTCCGTCTAGTCAAGGCAATGGCTTTTCCCGTGGTCATGTATGGATGTGAGAGTTGGACTGTGAAGAAGGCTGATCGCCGAAGAATCGATGCTTTTGAACTGTGGTGTTGGAGAAGACTCTTGAGAGTCCCTTATACTGCAAGGAGATCCAACCAGTCCATTCTAAAGGAGATCAACCCTGGATGTTCATTGGAGGGACTGATGCTAAAGCTGAAACTGCAATACTTTGGCCACCTCATGCGACGAGTTGACTCACTGGAAAAGACTGTGATGCTGGGAAAGGTTGGGGGCGGGAGGAGAAGGGGACGACGGAGAATGAGATGGCTGGATGGCATCACCGACTCTGTGGACATGAATTTGAGTGTACTCCGGGGGTTGGTGATGGACAGGGAGGCCTGGCGTGCTGTGATTCATGGGGTCGCGGAGAGTCGGACACGACTGAGCGACTGAACTGAACTGAACTGAACTGAATCTTTTTGCAGTAATATCATGCAGGATCACAGATCACCATAATAAATATAACAATAGTGAAAACAGTATGAAATATTGTAACAATTTCTAAAATGTAGCCCAGAGACACAAAGTGAGAAAATGCTGTTGGAAAAAGGACACTAATGGACGCCAGGTTGCCACAAACCTTCAATTTGTTAAAAAGTCGGATCCATAAAAGTGTAGTATCCTCGGTGCACTGTACTATAGCCTTTGTCACAAATCAAATAATTGTATATGTGTGGGTCTGTTTCTGAAAGTTTCATTGATCTATTTTTCTTTTCTTGTGCCAGCATTTCACTGGTTTAATTACTGCAGCTCTATATTAAATCTTGACGTCTGGTTGTGTATTCTCCCTTAGCTATATTCTTCAAGATATTGGCCACTCTTTAGTTATCTATTTTATAGATAGTATATATATTTATGTCGATTCCAGTCTCCCAGTTGAAAATCCATAAAAGAGGGGATATATATATATATATTTATGGCTGATTAACTTAACTGTACAGCAGAAAGTAACACAACATTGTAAAACAATAATACGCCAGTAAAAAAATTTTTTTAGAATATTGACTACTGTTAATCTCTGTATACACTTTAGAATCATCTTGTCAATTCTAAAAAAAAAAACTTGCTTGAATTTTTATTGGGATTGCATTGATTCTTTAGACGGATTTGGAGAAAAGCTGACGTCTTTATCATCTAGGAATGAGTCATTTCTTTCCATTTACTTAAGCCGCCTTTAATCTCAGTAATGTTTTGTAAGTTTTCTAGATTAAGGTTATGGCCATCTTTTGTTAAATTTATTTATATTTGATTTTTTATACTATAAACGGTACTTTGAAACCTATGTTTTACCATTATCTTTTGTCATTGTTTGTTACTGGTATATAGAAATACAGTTTATTTCTTGTATGTTGACCTGGTATGTAACAGTCTTGCTGAATTCACTATAGTTTGACTGTAGATTATTTTGAATTATCTACGTATATAATTATGTCACCTATATAAATAATGGTAGTTTTATTTCTTCAATCATTGTGCTTCTTATTTCCCTTTTAATCTCTGTGCCTTATTGACCTATTGAAGACTTCCAGTATAGTATTGAATGGAGACAATCAAAATGAGTATCTGTGTCTCCTCCCAGTCTTAGAAACAAATCTTTCAGTATTTAACCATTAAGTATAGTGTTTGCCATAGGTCTTTGTAACACTCAGATTTTAAGAGTTTCCTTCTATCCCTAGTTTGCCAAGTATTTTTCTTTTTAACATGAATAGATGTTGAAATCTCACAAATACTTTTTCTGTATCCATCAACATGATTATATGCTTTTTCTCCTTTATTCGATTAGTGTGGTGAATTGTACTGGTTTATTTTTCTATTGGTTTTTTTTTCTTCAGGTCATGGGCCAAAATTACTATTCTTCAGGTACCTAATAACTTCAGTTGAATACTAGAAATTACAAATGCTATCTTTTTTAATGTTTAGATTTTGTTGTCTTCCTGTGAAGACTGTTGAAGTCTGTTTTAGCAGGCAGTTAATTATGGGTATTAGGTTGATTTTTGTGGGAGGTTTTGTTTTGGTTTGGTTTTGGGGGGTGGGGCCCAGTACATGTCCTGCAGGATCTTAGTTACCTGACTAAGGATCGAACCCTCAACCCCAGCAGTGGAAGTGTGGAGTCTTAACCACTGGTCCATCAGGGAGGTCCCTAGGTTGATATTTTTGTTTTTGTTTTTAAACTTTGTCATGCAAGTATAGTAGGGCTTCCCTGATGGCTCAGACGGTAAAGAATCTGCCTGCAATGCAGAAGACTGGAGTATGATCCCTGGGTTGGGAAGATTCCCTGATGGAGGGCATGGCAACCCACTCCAGTATTCTTGCCTGGAGAATTCCAAGGACCAAGGAGCCTGGCGGGTACAGTCCATTGGGTCACAAAGAGTGAGACACAGCAGAGCAACCCTGCAGAGCACACAGGTATGGAGTACTTCGCTTTTAGCTCTGTCACTGAATTGTAACCTTTCTATGATCACTGCCCCAGGTGTTCAACTGAGGTGTCTACTCAAGCTGGTAGAAATTTAAACCTTGATTTTCATGTGAGCTCTGGAAAATACTTTGCTTATAGTGCCCAGATTCTTTGATTGACTTCATGGAATTTCACCCTATATATGTACAGATGAGTATTCAGCCAAAGACTCGAGGGAACCCCTGTTCAAACTTCTGAACTTCTTTCTATGCATAATTCTCTCCTTTCATAGACTCTGCCCGCAAAGTCCACCCAGCTCAGCCTCCTCAGGTTTTAGTTTCTAAAGTCATTGAGACTGCTGGGCTTCTCAGGTTCTCCTTCCATGTGCTGCTGTTTAAGAAGTTGCCTTTTGGCAAAGAGCCAAGGCAATTACAGAGCTTACTTTATTTTATTTCCTTCAGGAATCACAGATCTTTGCTGCCTGTTGTTCAGTGTCTGAAAATAGTTGCTTTGTATATTTTGTCCAGTTTCCTAGTTGATTTATAGTGAGATGATGAGTTACTATGAGCAAAAGCAGAGGTTCTTACATTGATTGGTTTTTCAAATATTAAAGTGACCTCATATTCCTATACTTTGGCCTCCTAATGGGAAGAACTGACTCAATGGAAAAGACCCTGATGCTGGGAAAGATTGAAGGCAAGAGGAGAAGCGGACGACAGAGGATCAGAGGATGAGATGGTTGGATGGTATCACTGACTCGATGGACATGAGTTTGAGCAAGCTCTGGGAGACGGTGAAGGACAGGGAAGCCCAGCATGCTGCAGTTCATGGGACTGCAAAGAGTCGGACATGACTGAGTGACTGAACCAAACATATTCCTAATATTTAAAAAATAATTGCTATATCAAGTATACTAATGCTTTTATTAGGATTCTTGCATTATAGATCTGAGGTGGATCTATAATTATGATGATGATGATATTAGTATATCAGATTGAGTATCAAGATTATTTTGACCTCATAAATTCAGTTGAATTTTCTGTTTCTTTCACTGGAAGTGATTTTGTAAAAGTGGTGTCATTTTTTTTTTTTAGCATTTGGAACATTTTACCAGTGAAGTAATCTAAGCCTAGAGATTTCTTCGTGAGGTTTTAAATTTCAGATCAATTTATTTAATGGTATAGGACTATTCTGCTTCTTTGTGTTGGCTTTGGTTAGTTGTTTTTCTATAGGAATTTGTCCATTTAAGCTGAATTTTCAGATGTATGTGGGCAAAAGTAATGTATATTATCAATTTTATAGCACAGCTCTAGCTGTGTTGCACACATCCCATATGTTTCCATTAACATCCATTTCAAGATGTTTTCTAATTTCCACTGGGACTTTTTAAACACATTTTTTCATATTCTTTGAAAATGTTTTGGAACTTAATAGATATGGTAGTTACACAACATTGTGAATGCATTAAATACTACTTAATTGTTCCCCTTAAGAAGGTTAACTTTATGTTACATGAATTTCACCTCAATTAAAAAAAAAAACACCTTTTAAGAAATGAGTCTCTAAATTTCTAAGCATTTGGGCATCTTTCTTATCTTGCTGTTATTTCTCGCTTTGTTCCACCGTGGTCAGAGAACATACGTTGTATGACAATAATCCCTTGAAATTGTCAGGACTTTTATGGTACATTTTTCATGTGTCCTTGAAAAGAATGTGTATTTTGTAGTAGTTAGGTACCATTAGGTCAAGTTTGTTAATTATTTTGTTCACATCCTTATATTCTCACTTTTTTTTTTTTTTTTGGTCTGCTTGTTTTCTCAGTTACTGAGAGGTGTGTTTAAAAAAAAATCTGAGTGTGTTATAGACTTGTTTACTTCTTCTTTTGAGTTCTCAAGTTTTGCTTTGTGTATTTTAAGACGATGTTATTAAAAGCATACAAACAGAATTATTATACCTTCTTGATGGATGGATTTTTAATTATTTAGAAATGTCTGTCTTTAAATATACTTCTTTCCTTAAAAACTACCTTGTCTAACATTTATTATAGCTATACCAGCTTTCATTTGTTTGCTTTTTATATGGCATTTTTTTCCATTCTCTTACTCAAACTTTCTAGGTCCTTTATATTTAGGGTTTCCTGTTGTAAGCAATATATTGTTGGGTTTAGGATTTGATTGTACCTATTTATAAATAATAAGTTGAAGACACTGAAGTTCTGAGTGAGAAGCAAAAGACTAAATCATGCACAGACTAGCAAGCAACATGGACATGTTTGTTTGCATCGGATCCTCTTGCCCTCAAAGTCCCACAGTGGTGACCTGGAGGCCCTGAAGGGTGCCTGCGTAGTCACAGGTTATGTAATAGGAGAGGAACAGTGGGGAACCCCCTGCTTTTACAGGAAGCAGCAAGCAAACCTGTTCCTAGTCCCAGAGGGAGGCATGTCCTCCTCCCTCAAGGTGTTTTTGCTGCACACTCAACCCTCTTGGGAAGTGGCCTGAGTGAAGTGCAGCCTGGCATTCTTGACATACCCCCTGAGAGCAGACTGGGATATTCTGTGAGCTTATTTGTTTCTCCTTGTATTCTCTCCTTGATGTATTTTCCTCTTCACGGATCACAGCCTTGTCGTGGCAAAGGGGCTTGTGTAACTCAAATGAAGCTTTGCCATTCAGGGCCACCCAAGATGGATGGGTCACAGTGAAGAGTTCTGACAAAATGTGGTCCACTGGAAGACGAAGCGACAACCCACTCCAATATTATAGCCGTAAGAACCCAGTGAACAGTTTGAAAAGGCAAAAAGATATGCTTGCCCCTTGGAAGGAAAGCTGTGGAGGACAAAGGAACCTGGTGTGCTCCTGTCTGTACGGTCACAGAGTCAGACACGACTTAATGACTGAACAACAGTCAAAAATCTTATACCTTCTTGATCAACCCTGTTTTATCATGAGAAAATGCCCCTTTTTAATAATGCTTCTTGCCCTAAAATCTACCTTCTCAATTTAATAACACCAGTTTACCTCAGGTTAGATTTTCCACTCCATATCTTTTTAAAAACCATCCTCCTCAATCTTTCTGTGTCTTTAATTTTTTCTTTTGTAAGCAACTGTATATTTAATTTTATACAATTGATGATATATTGGGGTTTATTTTAACCATTTTACTCTCCTGTGTTTTTAGTTCCTTTTCATCTTTCTTGCCTTCCTTTGGGCATATAAAGTATTTTTTATTATTTAATTTTTCCCATGCTATTAATTTGTTAAGAATACATTCTCTTATGGCCTGACACTGCATGTGGAACATACCACAGGCCTTGGATGATGCATTCTTCCTGCAGAGACGGTTCCCCCTCTCCTTTCACAGGCAGCCCGGAGGCAGATCGCCTCCATCCAGAAGGGCCACACCTCTCCCAGACTGGTGTACCGTCTTTGGGAAGGTCAATTATGACTCTCTCTCATTCCTAGGATATAGCCACGTAGAGGTTCCAGTTGAGAGTCTGAGATTTTCTGGGGGACCAGTCCTTTTTGGTAGGTTCTGAATTCAGTATTGGTCTCCATAGCATTATGAAATGGTCAAAAAATTCCGCTTTGCTTTTCCACCCAGTTTCTCTTTGGCTCTAAGCCTCTTGCCTACACATCTTAATCAGTAAATAACTTGAAGAAAACTCATGCTGATGTTGGGGTCACACTTTTGCACCCCTCTTTTCTGGGATCTTGATTCTGCATGTCCTAATTACCTGGGCAGCTTCAAACTTCAATTTTTATCTTCCCATTTCCATCACATTACTGCCAACTTCTCAGCCATTTGCCCTGCACTAAGAATTGCCAAATGCCCTTTTTCAATTTGGGTTGCTTTAACAAAAATACCATAAACTGGGTGGCATAAGCAACAAACATTTCTCAGTTCTTGAGTCTGAGGAGTCTAAGATAAAGGTGCTGGCAGATTCAGGTCGGTGAGAGCCCACTTTCTGGTTTGTAAAGGACTGTCTTCTCTGACCTCACACATTGGACAGAGTAAGAATATTCTCTGGGGCCCCCTTTAAAAGGTCAGTAATCCCATCCATGGGTTTCCCAGGTAGCTCAGTGGTCAAGAATCTGCCTGCCAGTGCAGGAAATGCAGGTTCAATCCCTGGGTCGGGAAGATCCCCTAGAAAAGGAAATGGCAACCCACTCCAGTCTTCTTGCCTGGAAAATCCCATGAACAGAGGAGTCTGGCAGGCTACAATCCATGGGGTCGCAAGAGTCAGGCATGACTGAGCAACTGAACAACAACAAAAATCCCATCCATAAAGGATCCACCCTCATAATTATTTCCCAAAGGCCACATGTCCTAATAACCATCACAGTGCAAGTTAGGATTTCAACCTAAGACTATGGAGAGAAGACCCATTCAGTGCATGCCCCTAGGCACAGAGCAGTGTGCAGGAACTTGGAAATCACTACAGTAAGTACCTTTCCCTCAAGTCCTGGCTATGTCAGCAGGTTTCTAGTGCCTCAAGCATTTTTTTCCATTTTTTTCTAGCCTTTTCAATCGTTCTTGATGAGTGTTGGTTAGCCCATCCCATCAGAGCTGGACTGGACCACCTTTGAACAACACTGATTAAATGCCTTAGTGTACCTATTTTATAACGTCTCATTTCCCTTACTGAACTCTTAAGTCTGCAGAATTACCATTAATTCTCAGCTTGATCAGACTAGGCCTCCTTCCTGAAACTACTGGTTGGCTCTTCTTTTCATTAAGGAATGTCTCGACCCTACCTGCAGGTGTAGTTTTAACCCTGTTTTTCAGTCACTCAGTTGTGTCCAACTCTTTGCAACCCAATGGACTGTAGCATGCCAGGCTTCCCTGTCCATCACCATCTCCTGGAGCTTGCTCAAACTCATGTCCACCGAGTCAGTGATGCCATCCAACCACCTCATCTTCTGTCACCCCTTTCTCCTCCTGCTTCAATCTTTCCCAGGATCAGGGTCAATCTTTCCCAGGATCAGGGTCTTTTCTAATGAATCAGCTCTTCACATCAGAGTGCCAAACTATTGGAGCTTCAACATCAGTCCTTCCAATGAATATTCAGGACTGATTTCCTTAAGGATTGCCTGGTTTGATCTTCTTGTAGTCCAAGGCACTCTCAAAAGTCTTCTCCAACACCACAGTTCAAAAGCCTCAGTTCTTCAGCGCTCAGCCTTCTTTATGGTCCAACTCTCACATCCATACATGACTACTGACAAAACCATAGCTTTGACTATACTCACATTTGTTGGCAAAGATAATGTCTCTGCTTTTTAATAGGCTGTCTAGGTTTGTCATAGCTTTTCTTCCAAGGAGCAAGCCTTAACCCTGACGTCTAACCAATCCTGGGACTCACTGGGAAAAGATGAAAGAAAGGCATGCATCACAGACTAGCCCCGTGATCTGCAGCTTCAGGTCACCCCTGCTATCAGATGGGTTCAGAGCGTATTCATTAGACACAGGCAGTTCCAGGTTTCAGTGGGCCCAAAGTGTATACAAATTTAAGAGCCATATTTAAGAAAAAGGATTCAAAATTATGATCACAAAATAAATTATAAGGTTTTAGAAGAGGTCATACATGAGAGGAGTCTTGAAACTTAACTTTCATTAGCTTCATACCAACTCTGTGTCTGGTATGGGTTTAAATTTTTGATCCTAACTTTCTTTCCCCATCCTTTTTAAACCCCTATTTTAAGGAGCAGCTCCTCTAGAAGTGTTTCCTTCACACAAGGTTTGGATTCTAATGTTTTATCCCTAAAAGTGGCTGGCGGGAAACAATGTCCTAAGGTTCTCCAGAAAGAAGGACTATGGAGTCAGGAGAAGGAAGCTCAGAATCAATGAGAGACGAAAGATGTTCATGGGCTGGTGGCTCAGCTGGTAAAGAATTCACCCACAATGTGGGAGACCTGGGTTTGATTCCTGGGTTGGGAAGATACCCTGGAGAAGGGAAAGGTACCCACTCCAGTATTCTGGCCTGGAGAATCCCCTGGACAGAGGAACCTGGCGTCCATGGGGTCGCAAAAAGTCAGACACGACTGAACAACTAACATTTACTGACTACACTATTTGTCAAATACTGTGCTTTTACATGCCTTCTCTCATTTAATCATCTCAGTGACCCTGAGACTTAGGTATTACTTTAAAACCCCTACTGTGCAGATGAGAAAACTCTAATCCTTATTTGTCCAAAGTAATCAAATGATTAAGTGAGAGAACTAGGATTTGAACTTTGACCTCAAAGTCTATCTTTCTCTAAACTGCTTCAAAATATAACCATTTCATTATATTTATCTACAGAAGCCTGGCCCATAGGTGGGTTATAGTGTCTGCGATGACACTGGAAATGTTGCTTTATGATGTTGCGATCATGATGCATCACAGATCTACTTTTCTTATTAACTGGAGATGATAATGTTTTGCTTATAACAGCTGCAGAATTTGCTTCAGGCAGGTCCTCTTTGGTTCAGTCACCATGGTTATGAATTTATTTACATCATTTTTATTTAAGCATTTTTTAGTTTCTTGTGACTCAAGTGTCAGAGAACTCTCCATTGCCTAGTTTGAACCATAGTGCATTTAAAGTATCACAGGGAGGGGCTTCCCTGGTAGCTCCGTGGTAAAGAATCCACCTGCCAATGCAGGGGACATGGGTCTAATCCCTAGTCCAGGAAGATCCCACATGCCGCAAAGCAGCTAAGCCTGGGCACCACAACTCCTGAGCCTGTGCTCCAGAGCCTGCAAGCTACAACTACCGAAGCCCGCACACCTAGAGCCTGTGCTCTGCAGCAAGAGAAGCCACTCCAAGAAGAAACCCACACAGCAATGAAGACCCAGCCCAGCCAAAAAGAAACATAAATAAATAAAAATTTTAAAAATCATCATAGGGATACAAACTCTTGATCATTTCATTATTTATTACAAGAAGAGTCAGTATTCCTCCAGGACCAGAAGAGAAACCAAACAGACACTGTTTCATCTTAGCAGGATCTGTAGTTGCCTTTTGTCAGCTCTGCTTATGTAATTCCAAAGAAGAGCACTTAGCACTGTTTAACAGACTTTTTCTCAGAGAGGGCTTGGGTGTGCAGCACCCTGCCAAGTTTCCCATTAGTTATAGAGAAAAGCCATTTGTATTCTGAAATTGCAAATCAGCCAGGCAATCACCACACAGAAATAGCCCCAATGAAAATAAAGCAGTGCTATATTTGAAACCTTAATCATGTATATTTATAGATCTGAGTTTAGTTCTATTTGGAAATTTTCACATTATACAGTAACATCGTGATTACCAACATGCTCAGAGGGTGAGGGGGATGGGACATTTGATCCACTTATATTTTCTGAGTAATGGGGACTAATTCACAAAGAATTTTTCTGTCCATCCTTTGCTGAATGCCTTTCAAAAATTGCTTTGGTCGCCTCATAAGGAGATCAGAAAGCCACCTGTGAAGTATTGGGGGTGAGAGGAATAAGGGAGTGTGTCACTCACCAGATTTGTCACTTGACACATTGAAAATCCACCATTAGGGATTCAGTTTTATGGCTTAGGACCTTGTTCCCATATTAAGACAAAAAGTACTTGGGTTGGCTAACACATTGCACATATTAGTGTTTCAGGACTCAATGTGTTTATTAGGAGATTTCCTGAGAGAAGATTCAAAAATATGTAGGGCACCTGAGGCTGGAGGAGGGCATGGCAACCCACTCCAGCATTCTCACCTAGAGAACCCCCATGGACTGAGGAGCCTGGCGGGCTGCAGTCCATGGGGTCACCAAGAGTCCAACAGAACTGAGTTGCTAACCACAGTACAGGGCGCCTGAGGGCCTTTGGTACCTGGAGCTAGAGAGCAGTTCACATGTTTCCAAATGTTGCCCAGGGCCAGGCCTCTTGGCAACAGGCTGCCCCACTTCAGGGATATTCATCACCTATCTACCTGGCTCACCTTTCATTGGCCCCTCAGACTCACATGCAAATGACTCATGAGCTTCCACTCTCACCGCTGTTTTGTGACATTCACTCTCCCTGTCTCCTAGTCATTCACGATGGTGAGGAAAAGCCCCACTAAGCAAGAAGGTGAGGCAGAGAGACATTCGATATCTAGAGGAAGAATGTTGCAGACAGAACAGTAGTGGAAGGTCCTGACCCAGGACATGGCCCAAGTGTTTAAGACAGATGAGGTGGTGCATTTTGGAGCCAAGGAGACCTAAATTAGAGCTCTCCAAAGGAGCTCTGCTGCTTGCTCACTGGGTAACCCTGAATCACATGGCTTTAGTTTTCTCATCTGCATAATTGGGGTAGTAATACCTTCCTTGAAGAGTTGTTATAAGGATCAAGTATTTTGAGATACGGGATTGAATAATATAATGCCAGACACAGCAGAAACTGTAAATGGTAGCTGTCGTCACCATGATGATTATCTACTGGTCCATGGCCTGTTAGAACTGGGATGCACCCCAGGGGTGAACGATGGGCAAGCGAGTGAAGCTTCATCTGCGTTTACAGCTGCTCCCCACACTTTGGGTGTCACTGTCTCCCATCCCATTCGGATGGGACTGTCCAGGTTCAGGGAAACAAGTAACCCATTCAAGAAATTATGAAACCCATTCAAGGTTTTCACAGCCGGTAAGTGGTGGAGCCAGGATCTGAACCAGGAAAACAAGCTCAGGGCTCCCACTGATCCTGCGTTATGGTGAGTTATATAATTATTTCATTATATCACAACATAATACTAATAGAAATAAAGTGCACAGTGAATGTATATATTTGAATCATCCCCAAACCATGGCCACCCACCCTCTCTGATCCATGGAAAAACTGTCTACCACAAAACCAGTCCCTGGTGCCAAAAATGTTGGGCACCGCTTACACACCTGAATGGTGGCGTTACCACATGATGCTACAGTTACTAGCTTATGAATCTTCTCTCCCACATTAGACTGGATTCCAGAGCGGCCTTCCTATTTCAAGCAGGTTAGAAGCCTCCAGATACAAAGGAGGAATATGTGCCTTGGTTTGCTAGATAGAAAATTTCCAGGAATCATTTGTTTGGCTAAAAATGTTTAGAGCACTCTTATGTGTAGCAGCATCCTTCCATCAGACAGACCAATAGTAGGACAAACATGTATTAATACATCCAAATCTGCTTTGCATGGTTTTAAATATTTGCAAAGATCTGGTCAAGAAGGTTCCTTAGTCCTGACAGTGTCCAAATCCTTCTCTGTGATTTAGCAGAACAGTGTCAGAGGTGGCATAGGAGATACTGCTGCTGTTGTCTGGCTCTGACACAGAGTAGGCATAATCTGAGCTGGGGAAATACTTGAGACAATGACAGTGATGATGCTGATGGTGTTAATTAAGCATTTATATTCAGATACTGTGGTATGTGTTTTACACAGATGGCTATATTTGATTCTTACAACGACCCTAGGGTAACAGATTTCCTATTTTATAGATGAGGACATTGAAGCCTACAAAATTAAGATTCACATTCAAGGTTTACGCAGCCAGTAGTGGAAGAGCCAGGATTTGAACCAGAATATCTGAGTGCAGCCTGGCATGCTTTAGTCCATGGGGTTGCAAAGAGTCAGACATGACTGAGCAACTGAAAAACAATTTGAGTACAGGGGGGGCGACAGAGGATGAGAGGCTGGATGGCATCACCGACTCAAAGGACATGAGTTTGAGTGAGCTCTGCGAGTTGGTGTGGACAGGGAGGCCTGGCGTGCTGCAATCCAGGGTCGCAAAGAGTCGGACACGACTGAGCGACTGAAAACAATAACAACAGTTTGGGTACAGGTCTGTACCTGTGACTGGTTCAGGCATGGAGGTGCTACCCAGAAGGGTGGACCCAGGTTTTGGGAAGGGGAGAGAATGGCAGATGTGTGTTCATGCCACCAGGAAACAAGGTGGAGTGTGGAGAGGAGCCAAGTGAGATAAAGCGGGTGCAGAGTCCATTTTCATCTGCTCCTGAAACAAGTGTAGTAGGTGAGCAGACTCACGGTGCTGGGCTGTGCTTGTGCTTAGTCGCTCAGTCGTGTCTGACTCTTTGTGACCCCATGGGCTGTAGCCCGCCAGGCTCCTCTGTCCATGGGGATTTTCCAGGCAAGAATGCTGGAGAGGGAGTCATTCTTTTCTCCAGGGGATCTTCCCAACCCAGGGATCAAATCCAGGTCTCCCACATTGCAGGCAGATTCTTTACCATCTAAGCCACCAGGGAAGCCCAGGAATACTGGCATGGATAGCCTATCCCTTCTCCACGGGATCATCCCGACCCAGAAATCAAACCGGGGTCTCCTATATTGCAGGCAGATTCTTAGCCAGCTGAGCTACCAGGGAAGCCGAGCAGCCTCACTCTGGCCTCTCAAATGAGTGTGAGTGCTCCTTGGCCTTCTGGAGTGAATTTCTGGTGGTGGGGATCCGCGGACAGAGCCTCACGGGTTGCTGCTGGTCACACGCTACCTTTCCCTTGGCACAATGGCGGCAGCATCCCTGATGGGCAGAATGTGTTCAAGAAGCATTCATTCCCCTACATCACACTGCGCTGAAGATGGGACCGCTTTTATTAGTAAAACACATAATGGGTTCGCTCACATCCGTTCTGAAGGGAAAAAATCAGCTCCTCCTCAATCATTTTTCTTTTTTCAGAAATGACTAGAGACTTGGCTTCAAAAGAGGATGAATGACTGCCGGGTGCTGACTCACCATACAGCTGCGACTGCCCAGCCAAGGGCAGAGGCGGGGTGGCGCCCTGAGGCATCAGTGCAGAAGCCGTGTCCTGCCCAGGTGGCGCGTGGTGGGGGACGGCAGCTCAAAGCCTTCCCTTCTGTTCTGGCTCACAGCCCAGGCTTCCATTTCTGCTCCTCCTCATCAGCATGTGCCGTGACCTCCCAGTGTCAGAGGTCTTGAGACCCTCGCTGCGCTCCCCAGACCCATTCCAGTCTCTGCCCTCACCGGCTCATTTCCACCTCCACTGGAGTGTCCTCTCCTGAATTCCTGCTCGGGGCACAGAGCACTGCTTACCTCCTTTACCTCCCACTCCTTGGCCCTTCAAAATGTTTTCTTCCTCCTTGCTTTGCTATGACAGACACCTAATCCCAGCAGCTGTGCTCTGAGAAGACCTCAGGGCCATTGCAGCCCTGAGCTGCTCTGGCTAAACCCTGCCTGGAGCTTTGAACAAAGACCTTTGCCATCACAGACAAACTAAATCGTCGAACATTTGACCACTGCGGGGAAAGTGGCTCACATACTGTCAGAGATGTTTGCATGGGGAGAGGAGCTGGGAGAAAGCACATCAGCTAAAGTCACCTGTTCAGCATGTGGCCAGAACTTTGCTAGGATGTTGCCACCTGAATTTTTTTTCAAGCCTGAGAGGGTAGCACAGACCCATTTAACAACTCAACAGGAATAGTTTTCTGTTCATGTGCCCGTGTGTTTAGAGCTTGAAATGCTGGCCATGCTGCAGCTTCATAGTTGCTCAGGGTCAGCCTCAGCTGTTACCTGCTGTGTGTGCTGTGCTCAGTTGCTTCAGTCGTGTCCGACTCTTTGCACCCTATGGACTGTAGCCTAACAGGCTCCTCTGTCCATGGGATTCTCCAGGCAAGAATACTGGAGTGGGTTGCTATGCCTTCCTCCAGGGGATTTTCCCAACCCAGGGATCCAACCTGAGTCTCTTAACATCTCTTGCGTTGGCGGGTGGGTCCTTTACCACTAGCACCACCTGGGAAACCCCTAAATCATTACCTCGAAAGCTCTAAATGCTCACTCAGTGGCATGTAGTGATGTACTTAGAAAATCTTGAAGTGGTGGAATTTACATCTGGGTGTCTTAGCTTCTCCCCAGGTATTAAAAAAAAAAAAAAATTCACTCATCCCCATACCTGGAGAGCCAAAGAAATGCCAGAATATTTCTCAACCACTATCGTCACCACCACCTTACAAAGAGTAAGGGTCCTTTTCACAGCCCCTCACTACCCCAGACTTCTTGCAGTGTATATAATCCATTCAATTTTAGAGGTAACTTAAATAGAAGTTCTGTGATATTGATTATTGACTGGAGGAAGCATCAAGGTGTTACACAAAAGTTTCTTCAAACAGAAAGAGACTTTTATGAGGAAGCTAGATATGAAGGCCTTTCCATATCTTTGTCCCAGAAAAACAGGTGAAACCTGCCTTGTCCCCAGCTCCAGAAAAATTGAAGATCCATCATGTCTACGTTGTGGGCTTTCCAGGTGGCTCAATGGTAAAGAATCTGCCAGCCAAAGCAGGAGATGTGGGTTCGATCCCTAGGTCAGGAAGATCCCCTGGAGAAGGAAATGGCAACCTGCTCCAGTATTCTTGCCTGGAGAATCCCATGGACAGAGGAGTCTGGCAGGCTACAATCCATGGAGTCGCAGAGTCAAACACGACTGAGCACACACATATGCACACAAACCCATGTCAGAAACGTGAAGCTGTGGAACTACTCAGCTTAAGAAAATAATAACAACTCAGTGCTGGAAGACAGTCTATAAATAAGTGCATCCTGTGAGGACCAAATTTGGAAACTATGATCCTTGAAGAAAAAGTCAGACTCCAAACACGGATCCATACCTGTGTGAAAGTAATAATTTACACCATAAAGATGGGACCAAACAGACGACATTCCCCATCCACACTGGTTAAGGCTTACCAGCAGCTTCTTAATGATATTGATGCCAGAATCCTCTGTATTCTCTTTACATTACACTCAAGTGTGGGTCGAAATTCTCAAAAAACCCCCCTTGTGATCATCATTACTTCTTTGTCAGAGATAAATGACCTTTCAGGGCACAGTTATTTGTAGATAGCTAGATCTTCCTATCCCATTGTTGAAAGAAGCCTTACATAAAAGAATAGATAAATTATTCAATTTATATAAAATTCAAAAACATGGCCACAGGAATCTATGGTGAGAGGAATCAGAACAATAATTGCTTGTGAGTATAGAGATCGACTGGAAGGGGGCCCAAGAAAGTTTTGGGGTGATGGAGGTGTTCTGCATCTTGACCAGGGGTGTTGGTCACATGGGTGTATAGGTATTCATCAAGCTACACACAAATATGTGCTCATCAGGTATGAAATTCTAAGGCAAAATTTATAGAATTTTAAGTCAACCTAAAAGAAAAAAAATTATCTAAGCCCTTGGGTTATTATATTGTATAGCACTTTCTAGAATAGCCCTTTCATCAGAATATATTCTTACCTCTCAGAGTATCAAATCCCTCTTCCTTTCTAGTATCTGGAGAGTTTCTTTTTATAGAGACTTCTACACACTTTTACTTTGCCAACCAAGGTCTGTCTAGTTAAGGTTATGGTTTTTCCAGTGGTCATGTATAGATGTGAGAGTTGGACTGTGAAGAAAGCTGATTGCCGAAGAATTGATGCTTTTCAACTGTGGTGTTGGAGAAGACTCTTGAGAGTCCCTTGGACTGCAAGGAGATCCAACCAGTCCCTTCTAGAGGAGATCAATACTGGGTGTTCATTGGAAGGACTGATGCTGAAGCTGAAACTCCAATACTTTGGCCACCTCATGCGATGAGTTGACTCACTGGAAAAGACTCTGATGCTGGGAGGGATTGGGGGCAGGAGGAGACGGGGATGAAAGAGAATGAGATGGCTGGATGGCGTCACCGACTTGATGGACATGAGATTGGGTGAACTCCGGGAGTTGGTGATGGACAGGGAGGCCTGACGTGCTGTGATTCATGGGGTCGCAAAGAGTCGGACACGACTGAGCGACTGAACTGAACTACACACTTATAAAAATATATTTTTACTCAGAATTTCTAGTTGTTTGTTCTAGGCTAAAGATTATCCTGGTCCACTATCTGCTGAAACCAGAAGCCTTTATGTTCTGTAATAACTTGGCAGTTAACATTTTGCCTTGCCTTTGAAATGTATAAATATATACACATTTCTCTCTGTGTGTATATACATACATGTACTCATACACATGTATAGAGAAGTCTATATTCTCTTTAGTAGCTTTGAGACTCTCATCTTGGATCAAAACACATGCTTGAAAACCATTGTCCAAATTCTGCTAGTGGACAAGCCAGGTTATATGTCAGGAATACCTAAAGGCAGTTACCTATTATCAGTACCATCTCTCTCAGTCTTATACCTGAATGTTGCTCACCAAGCAGCATGCTACTGGGTAAAGCATTGAAAAAGGAAACAGAAAACACCATCATGAAAGCCAAGAGGTCCTTTGGGAGCTGACAGATGGCTATGTCATCTTCTATTCTTGTTTATCTTTTCTCATTTACCTTATATTTTTCTCCTGTGGTTAGAAGCCATGTTTAACCTTCCCCACAAATGTCACATCTAACCTCTTTATTGAGTTTTAGAAAGTGATTGGTCCTAAATAATTAGAATTATATAAATCAACATAAAAAATAATCTATTTCCCTTTGTGATATAATTTAAATGCCTCTGAACACAATGAAAATCAATGTTGGGATCACCACTGCTATTTATACTTAGCCGTGTTCACATGTGATGTTTAGAAGTTATTCATCTAATTTGGGAATTTCCTGACTGCAGTAAATTTTAACTAAGCATGATATCATCACACTGAAATTTTCATTTTCACTGTAATACCTAAAGAAGGGAGAATGGCACCCGACCTGTGAAAACTGCCTCACTTATGTGAGAAGTGTGCTTCTCCTGATGGCATGTGTTAATCAGGATGTGAGGTTGAAATAGATTTACTGTGATGTTGGAGGTTTTCCCACATAGATAATGATGATGGTGTGAGTTTGAGAGATATATTTTTATATATTGAAAATACATGCTTATGAGAAAAAATACACATTATATATGTATGTCCTTATAAAAACATGAAGGGACTTGCCTGGCAGTCTAGTGGTTGAGACTCCACCTTTCAGCAGGGGATGCAGCCTTGTTTCCTGGTCAGGGAGCTACGATCCCACATGCCTCATGGCCAAAAATACCAAAAATATAAAAGAGAAGCAATATTGTAACAAATTCAATAAAGACTATGAGAATGGTCCACATTTAAAAAAAATCTTTAAAAAGAACATTATCTATTACCTAGATTCTAAGACGTACCTTTCTCTCTACCTTAACATTTGTAACCATGTATACATTTTATAGAGTGACTTCTTTCTGCCCAAACACCTGTTGTTGAACTGATGGTGCACTTAGTCAGGAGCCCCCTAGTCTTGGGAACATTGTACGCACCCACGGAGAACTGAGAATTTTGGCGGAAGGGATAGCATCCGACATGCGTTTCCTCAGCATGCAGATGCTCATACCTACTAAACCGGTAGGGAACTTCACAGAATCAACATTTTCTGTTTGTCAGTTTGTACTTTCTGGGGACACTTTGAACATACTTTTCAGATAACTCAAGCCCCCCAAAATACCACATTTGAGAAATATTCATTTTAATTAAAGGAAAATTGATTTGGCCAACATTTCTTCAAAGAAGTTAGGTTAAATGAACAAATGTGTAACCATTTTTATGGCGTTCTAAGATATATAGATTGGACGCCACCAGGAGAAACATTGATAGGTAGAAATAAGGAAATACATTTTAAAGCTTAAGAAACTTGGAGAACAAATCTTCTACCTTTTGGCCTGTTTGATAGTAGCAAGCACAGTGTCTGCCAAGTGTTTGTTTAATGATTGTAATTATTTATTTAGTGAATTACATTTACCTGTCAAAAAATAATACTTTCAACCTTTCAATGAAAAATAATCAGTCTGCAATGCTAATACTTTGCATGATGCAGATATGATCTGAGATGCTCTTTCTCAATATCTTCTCTTCATGCTATTGGCTGTTACATTCAAATGTAGATATAGTTGAAAATTCTTGAATGATGCAAGCTAAGAAGTGCATTTGGAAGACCTAAAACTTGGCCCCTTATCTCGAGATTCATTTCTGTCACTCTAGTTAGGAAGGACTCACTACTGAGCTGTTGAAATTATGAGCAATATTGTTTTTAATACAAACTTCATAAGTTGATTCAGTAAAGTAATAATAGGACAATAGAAAATGAAAGTTAATTAAAAGGAAGTATGGGCAATATGAAAACACTAACTCCAAATGGAAAATATAACTGTGCTAGAGTGTAGGTGGTGGCTTTATCAGAAAAAAGACCATATGCTAAAATAACAGAACTTCAGACCTCATTGCTTTATAGGTAAATGTGGGGACTTTTAGCTGTAATGCCGAACAGAATGAAAAAAAAAACAAAACAGGATAATACATTTCCAACCGTAATCCAACTATTATAACACTTTAGAAAAACCCTGCAAGGTCCAGCTGTCTTTCCTAGTCTGTTGCTTGCAAAGCTGTGCATTTTCCAGTTCATATTCAATTCAGTTCATTCCATTCCTCCACTATTTTCAAAACTTTCAGGTTAGATTGTTAGCTTTGATTCTTCCACATAATCTTTTGGGTCTGTGGTTTTGTTTTATTCCTGAAATATTAAAGCAAGTCAGAAATGCATCTGATTCTCTGTTTTGGAGAGAATTAGATTTTTAGCAAACATTTCATAGTCACATCTTTTACTAGAATTTTCTCGTTTGCCAGTTTTATAGCCTATTTCATGAAAACATTACCTTTATCTTTATTCTGGCTTGATGGTCTGTAGCATATCCCGTAGAAACAGCATATCTTTCTCTTCTTTTCTGCCTAGCCAAGTATCCTCTGCTTTTGGCTATCCATGACCATGTAATTTAAGATTTCCATATAATTTAAATACAGTTTAAAGATGCATTTCTATACAATGTAATAACAAAATAAAAATCTGATTTAAAAATGGGCAGAGGAACTGAATGGACATTTTCCAAAGAAGACATACAAATGACCAACAGGTATGTAAAGGTACTCAACATCATTTATCATCAAGGAAATGCAAATCAAAACTACAATGAGATATCATCTCACATCTGATAAGATAACTGTCATCAGACAGACGAGAAATAGTTTTGGCGAAGACATGGAGGAGAGGGAATCCTTGTGTAACACTGGTGGGAATATAAATTTGTATAGCTGCTATGGAAAACATTATGGAGTTTCCTCAAAAACGTAAAAATAGAATGACTATATGATCCATCAATTCCACTTCTGGGTATACATATGAAGGAAACAAAATCACAATCACTATCTTGAAGAAATATCTGCACCCCCATGTTCATGGCAGCATTATTTACAATAACCAAGACATGGAAACGGATGAATGGACCGAGAAGATGTGGTGTATACACATATGGAGTACTATTCAGCCATAAAAAATAAGGAAATCCTGCTATTTGCAACAACATGGGTGTGACTTGAGGGTATTATGCTAAGTGAAATGCGTCAGACAAAGACAAATGATGCATGATATCATTTATACATGAAAACCAAGAGAAAATGAATTCATAGAAGCAGAAAACAGATCGGTCATTACCAGAGACAAGGGGCAGGGGGTTGGTGAAATTGGGGAAGGTGGTAAAAAGATATAAATTTTCAGTTATATGATAATTAAGTTCTGTTGATACAATATACAGCATGTAACTTACTTAGAAATATACAATATTTAACTATTGTATACAATTATAGTTAACAATATAGTTAACAATAACTCTGTATTATACATTTGAACATTGCTAAGAAAACAGATCTTAAAAGTTCTCATCACAAGAAAAAAAGTTGTAACTATGTGAACGGATGGATATAAATAAACTTGAATATTATTTCACAATATTAAGTAATTGTTGTACCTTAAACCAATTAAATATTTACATTAATTATAGCTCAGTAAAACTGAGAAAATCATAAAAATGCAATTCTATTTCCCTCAGATTATTTTCAACATGTCCTAATTATGAGTTTTATTTCACCAAGTCATGATACCTAGGAGATAACTCCAAGTTAATTTATTGCCCATGGATGTGTGAAATATATAAAGAACTCCCAAATGAGATGGGTAGCTATGTTTTCAGAGCTGTCTGAAAAAATAGGTGGTGAGTGAGGTGGTGAGTAAGGGACTCACCATCTTCACTGGTGTTTAACAGAGACTCAAAAACAGATAGGGAGTGGAAAAGTTTCATAGTCCAGAAAGGAGAAAGCCTGAGGTATGCTCTGATTGAAGACTGTTGACTTGAAGAAGCTGGAGGTAGGCTAACTAGAAGCAGGGCCTCTCACATGACTGGTTTGGGGAGCATATTTGACTTTCTCTGATTGGTCCTGCATCGGAAGCGGGGATTAAACATAGGAAACCTGGTAGTCATTGTCCAAGTTCTTACCATTCTAGGCTCATTGCTCCAGGGGTTGAGGTTTGGCTTCCTGGATTGGTTGCTACAGACCTGTGGGGTGCTCATTGGAAGGACTAGTGCTAAAGCTGAAACGGCAATACTTTGGCCACCTCATGCAACGAGTTGACTCACTGGAAAAGACTCTGATGCTGGGAAAGGTTGGGGGCGGGAGGAGAAGGGGACGACAGAGAATGAGATGGCTGGATGGCATCACCGACTCTGTGGACATGAGTTTGAGTGTACTCCGGGAGTTGGTGATGGACAGGGAGACCTGGAGTGCTGTGATTCATGGGGTCGCGGAGAGTCAGACACGACTGAGCGACTGAACTGAACTGAACACTGCCTTACTTTACTGTTATCTGTTTATATACTCATTCTCTCACGTGTCAAAGTTTTGGCTTAGTAGCTATTTGAATCAGACCCAAGAATGGCTGGTAACCAAGACATGGAAATAACCTAAGTGTCTATCAGTGCATGAACAGACCAAGAAGAAATGGTGTATACATATACAAAGGAGTACTATTCAGCCATAAAAAATAAGGAAATATGGGATGGGTTCACTTGGACATGGCATAGGAGTTTGGACAGCTAAAGGAGCATCCCGACATCTGACAAACCAAGTTCTACACAGTAGACTATGGGTGACCAGCATGGATGGGAAACACGTGTAAAGACTCCAAAGACTTCCTTTAATGCTAAGAATCTCAAGATTCTATGAGATAGTTGTTGAGAAATGTAGTCTCTCAGTTCCTGCTCTGCTACATAAGAATGGGCCTTGACCCTGGAAACCTTAAGAGAATAAAGAGCCCTTACATCCTGTGCTGAGTTTTTGCCTTGGGTTTAAATATCTTTTCCTGTTTTAGACTCAAGTGTACTCCTTTTGTTCTGTGTAAGCCTGTGCACCATATGGCACTCAGCTGACCAACTACTATATCCATTACTTATGAGGAGGGAACCGGGTCCCTCTCTTGCAGCACGAGAGGGATGTATGCAGACCATCACCTTGCAACAGCTGCGGGGTGAGACCCACTGGCTGTGGGGGAACCACCACCCACCCCTGAAGTTGATGTTGCTCTGTCTCATCTCTGTTCGAGTGAAATGTTTTTCCATTCAGTGCCTGTGTGCATTGTATCCTCCTTGGTGACCTCAAACCGTGGAGTGGATTGACATCCAAGGGCTGCCACTCCTGGTGGACTGGGACTTTTCCCCTTGAGGTGATGGTGGGTGTCACTTGCCTGATAGTTGTCATCAAGGAAATCTGGCTGTAGAAAGAGGGAACTCAGACACAAGACTAGGATTCCGAGAGGAAGATTTAAGCCCTAGGTTCTAGAGTATTACCAGGTCCCTTGTAGATAGATGAATGAAGGGAGGACTGAGAAGAAAACACAACCTTATTCAGCAACTTACGACGATGAAAAATGGGGCTAAATCTGGACAATAAGGTTCTCTGCCAGAAGCCAGGCACTATTAATAGAACAAGGACATAAGGTCCTGCTTGATGCTGAGTTACTCGAAATTGCTCATGATTAGAAATTAAATGGGCCCCAAACAACTTTATGTGAAATGGCAGCTGCCTTCCAGGCAACATCACAAGCCGTGGGTCTCCTTTAACCCAGGGCTGAGCTGACTGCAGCAGACTGTTGCCTGGACTGTTCATGTTGTTCCTCCAAGCACGCACCAGTCTCCTTGCCTCCTTTCCAGAGTATTCCTGTGCCTCCAGAGCACCCACCAGATCCCCAGTTCCCTCAGACCTCTGATTCAGGACTTCCCTGGTAGTCCAGTGGTTAAGACTGTGCTTCCACTGCAGGGGCATGGTTTCAATCCCTTGTCAGGTAAGTTTCACATGCTTCACAGTGAGGAAAAAAAAAAAAACACCAAAAAACCTCTTATTCAAACATCTCATCCTTCCACCTCCTCTGGCTTCTCTCTGAGGTCTTTGGCCACCAGCTCATCAGAGAGACCCCTAGCCCTCCACTCACGCTTCTCCAAGCCCTCTTTTTCCACTTGTCTCCATTGTTCCTGTCTTTTGTAAACAGCATCCTTATTTGAAGCTAGAGTATCCTGTTCCTTCCTCTAAGTCCATCATTTCACTGTTTAAATCCTTTCAATTTCTCTTAAGCTAAAGACCAATATCCTTAATAAGGCCATGGAAGGCACTAAGTGAGCTGGTCCTTGCCAACAGCATGATGAATAAGTTCTCACAAGGCATGAGGATCTATGTAGTAGAGAGTTTAACCTAAATGAACAGGCTCCCTACCTCAAAGTACAGACTTCATCTCAGATTCTTGAGGTTTTACACTCATCCAACAAGTGTTTAAGTCATCCGTGGCACAGGGCACTGAGGCAGACACTGAGAAGTCAACAAAACAAAACAAAAAAAACAGCAGAGGAGATCCTTGCCCCTGAAGGAGTTAAGACTCTAGTCCATTGACTCTCAAACTTCAGAATCACCCTGGGGGCTAGTTAAAACCTGAAATGTTGGGCCCCACCCACAGAGTTTCTGACTCAGTAGGACTGGAGTGGGGCTGGACGATTTGTATTCCTAACAAGTTACCAGGTGATGCTATCGGTCCACAGCATACATTTTGCGAACTTCTGCTCTAGCAAGGCATAAAAATAAAACAGTTAATTACATAATACTTTACATGCATGCCAAGGAGAAGTATAGGGTATGATAATCTAGGTTAGCCAAGACCTCCTTGAGAAATCATTGAGCAGAACCCTGGGAATGAACTCAAATGGGATGGATGAACAAGGAGAAGGAGTAAGATCCTTCTAGGCAGAGGGCCTTTGTGAAGGTTTGATGCATTTGGAGGAATGAAAGAGGGCCTTGGTTGGAGGTCAGGACAAGAGAGAAGGCATGCTTTCAGATGCAGCTGGACTCATCTCCCTTTACTTAACAGGTGGTGTTTACTGTTGATTAACTAAAAGAGCATGTCCCACCCAGGGTGCACATTGGAATCACAAGGGGGAACTTATAAAACTACTAATGCCCAGAAATTCTAATTTAACCAGTCTAGGTTGGGACCTGAACTTTAACAATTTAAAAATTTTCCCCCAAGTGTTTCTACTTTGCAGGCAGGGTTGAGAATCTAATAAGATAAAGTTTCCATTTTTCCTCTCACTTCTCCAAAGGACTTGTTTCATTGTTTTCATCTTTCCCAGTGGGTTAACATTCCTATATTCTAAGTCTCCACCCTCCCCTTTAAAATATATCCTCTGGGATTCACTGAAAGATGAGAGAAACCAACCCAAAATTCACTAGTAATCTCTTCTTTTAAGCAATAATCAAAGTAAAAATGGAAACAGGAGAGAAAAGGACTGATTTTAATCAGCTAGGAATCTTAAGTTGGGCTCATTGACTTTTAGGTGATAGAATTTCTGTTTGAAGCTGAATTTTTCACCATGTAATTTTATATTCTAAGTAAAGTGGAGTTTTTTCATTCATATATGTAGAGTTATAAGCATCTAGATAGAAGGATTATGTCTTATGTAGTGAGACGTTTCCCACAGAACCTGGTTTGCAATGACTGAATAAAGAGCTAATGTAGAATTAGTCATTATTTTGTATTTTATCCCCATCTACCTATGGGCTCAGGCTTCCCTGGTGGCTCAGTGGCAAAGAATCCTCCTGCTAAGGCAGGAGACTTGGGTTTGATCCCTGGGTTGTGAATATCCCTGGAGAAGAAAAGAGCAACTCCAGTATTCTTGCCTGGAGAATCTCATGGACAGAGAGACTGGCAGGCTACAGTCCAAGGGGTCCCAAAAGTATCGGACGCGATTTAGCGACTAAACGACCACCGCCACCTATGGGCTCCTGATTTTTCCCCATTACACTCCTTTAAAGGAAACCAGTATTCTTCCACTCAGTATATGTGTGTCTGATTCATTTTGCTGTACAGCTGAAATTAACACCACTTTGTAAAGCAACTAAACTCCGATAAAAGTTAATTAAAAAAATTTTTCCACTCACATTGTCACTCTAGTCAATGAATGCTTATTAAGGGAAAAGACAGAAGGAAGGAAGCCTGAGAGAATGGGAGCAGGGGGAGGAGAGGAAAACACCAAGATCAAGACTGACCCCAGGAGTCTGCCCACAGAGCAGAAAAGAAGCAGCAAGGGGGCCAGCCGTGGGCGGTGTGCACTCCACACACACGGCTTCATTCGATCCTCCCAAATACCCTGGACAATGGTACTATCATTCTTATTTTGCTCACAAGGAGCCAAGACTGAGAGAGTTTAAGCTCACAGATTTTTTACTCCATGCTAGACACAGTGTTAAATATTTTCTGTGAATTATTTTTTCAAACACTCACAACTACTTGAATTAGGCACCGTGATCCCCATTTTACAAAGAAACCATTGGGGAGAGACAAAATCACCTGCCTGGTCACACACACCTAATCAGAGGGGCAAGCACAACCTGAACTCAGGCAGGAACTTCTCACCCCAATTCTGGACTGTTCACACATGGTTGCTTCACAAACGGAAGCAGGGAAGGATGTGGTTCTCCATGACCACAAGTCCCTGGTTTTCTTAGTGATCCCACGCTGCCAAGGAAGAAGGATATGTCTGCAGCACAGAAGAAGGAGAGTCAGTCAAGAATGGACTTAGGAACGGGGAGATGAGACACTAGAAGACACTGGTTGAGGGACTTCCCTGGTGGGCCAGTGCTCAAGACTACATACTTCCACAGCAGGGCGCGCAGGTTCAGTCCTTTGTTGGGGAACTAAGATACTGCATGCTATGCTGTGCGGTCAAAAGTAAAATATAAGACACTGGTTGATGCTTATTTATGCTGTCTTCCTGGGACAACCTGTGTGGAACTCCATACCTGTATCTGGGCAGAGGACAAAAAGGGAGAAAAGTCATGACTTCTGTTCTTAAAGACTGAAGAGAGGATGTAAATAGATATTATGAGCTTGAGGACACAAATGGAAAAGTGACACTGTGTAAATAGCCCCAATTAAAAATACACATGTGCTAGGGGCTCTGCTAAAACTGGATCGAGGATCTGGAGCCAGGGAGGGTCAATCAGGGCAGCAAGCGTGAGCTGGAAAGGAGGTGAGTTGGTGGGAAAGAAGGGGTGGGCAGGAGAAATGCTTTGAAGGTGACCATGTGAGGAGCATAGGATGTGGGCCTTGCCAGGATGGGACTGAGAATTGAGCCAAGATGTGGCAAAAGCTGAGGGCAGTGGGGTCATGGAGTTGAAGGGTTGGCAGACCTTGCTAGAGTTCTTAGACCTGCTGAGTGTCAATGAAGAGTCCTACACAACAGGCCAAGCAAAGTTCTCCAGCCAGATCTGGATAGGACCTTAGAGGTCATTGGGTCTGATGCTACTCAAAGGTGGTCTGGAGAGTTTATTGGGCTGCCTTGGTGGCTCAGATGGTAAAGAATCTGCCCGCAATGCCAGAAGCCTGAGTTCGATCCCTGGGTCGGAAAGATCCCCTAGAGAAGGAAATGGCAACTCCTTCCTGTATTCTTGCCTGGAGAATTCTATGGACAGAGGAGCCTGGAGAGCTACAATCCATGGGATCACAAAGAGCCGAACACAACTGAGCGACTACCACACACACACACACACACACACACACACAGAGCTTATTAACATGCAAACTCTCAGCGCCCTCCCCACTCCTGAATTAGGATCTACATTTTAACAAGACCCTCCAGTAACTGTATGCACACTGAAGTTTATCAAGCAGTGAAGGAGAACGCATAAGGGATTAAGAGTCCTTGTCTCTTGTTAATGTTGAGAAGAACCAGATCCAGAATGCTAAGAAATGATCATTTTCTGAAAGAGAGAAGTGGCTTTTTAATGCTTCTTATCATTTAATGCTTCCCTGGTCCTGCAAAAATATTGAACTTCTTGAGAGATAAAAGGTGAGCCCTCACCCCTTGGAACAGTAGAAGATGTGGTTTGGCCTCCTACAGGTCTAAGTCAGTAATTTCAGAATGCTTCAGCCAGCTGATCCTAGTTGCTGCAACTCTTATTATCAGGCACAAAACCCATACAAAGTCCAGAGAATCAAGGCCCCTGGGAAGAGTGGTCTGAGGAACGAGAAGGGAGCTTGGTGCGATGCAGGAGACCCAGAGAGCCAGAAGTGGTTCCCAGGTTCTCGGTGACTGTCAAATATTTCAAGCTGGTGGTGGCTTGAAATCAGATGTAGCAGGAATCTTTATATCACAGAAGTCAACAAACGGTACAAATCCAGGCTTTATTTTTTTCAGAGAGCCACTTTAGCAGCACATGGCTGTAGGAAAGTACAGGTGGGAAGAAAGAAAGCCCAGGAGTCAGTATGTGTGAAGTGTGGAGGGAGAAATTCAGGGAAGAAGACAAGCGAAATCCTAGGAAATGATGCTACTAGAGGTCCCTCATTTCAAACTCCTGATAGCGAGTGGGATTCATCAATAGCCTCGCTTCTAAAAGCCCTTTTCAAATGTCTGTCTTAAGAGTGGGAATTCATTGAAGCTTTGATGAACGTGAAAAAGTGTGAACAAATGTGAAGAATAACACCATGAACTGACTAGAGAAATGTATAGAGATGAACGGGCAGCTGCTGCTCTATGGGGTGAAATGCCCTGGTAAGTTTTCACCTGCTAGGGTATAAGCCTGGAGAAAGTGCCTGGCAGGTTCATCTGGGCTGGGGGTTTTTCATCAATCACCTGGATATGTGTTGAATTCTCATCATGTTTGCACCCAAACCAATCTTTTCTGTGACTTACGTTTATCCTTGTGCTTCTGATATTATCACTACTTCTGGTTAAAAAACAAGTGTCTGAGAAAGAAGCATGTCATAAGAATTCATATCTCTGTCTTTTTTAATTAAACTGTCAAATACATTTAATAAACTATATCCCCCAACATCTCTGCTTCAGTCAGGTCATTTTCCTTAGTTTCCAGTGAAAATGTCTTGAACTATTCCACTTTTACAGCTTGGCTTTTTCTGTGCCTCTTGTTTGGGATGCTATTCCTTTTCCTGTCCTCCTGGTCAACTCTACTTGAAACTTAAGACCAAATAGTACCTCCTCCAGGAAGTCTTCTTGGATCACTCTAGTCAGTAGTAACCTTTTTCTCCATTCAATGCTGATTGTCTGGACAATGTCCTTGGGATTGTGTCTTGTACTTTCCCAAGTGACTTTTAGGAGGTGTGGTCTATCTGGGCTTCTGTGGTAGCTCAGCTGGTAAAGAATCTGCCTGGGTAAGGAAGAACCCCTGGAGAAGGGATAGCTACCCACTCCAGTATTCTTGAGCTTCCCTGCTGGCTCAATCAGTAAAGAATCTGCCTGCAGTGTGGGAGATCTGGGTTTGACCCCTGGGTTGGGAAGATTCCCTGAAGGAAGGCATGGCAACCCACTCCAGTTCTTGCCTGGAGAATCCCCATGGACAGAGGAGCCTGGTGGGCTGCACTCCGTGGTGTCACAAAGAGTCAGACACACCTGAGCGACTAAGCACAGCACAGCACATAGTCTATTCATTGCAGAGTTCCAGCTATGGAGACTTATGACAGTCAACAGTTGCCTGCGTTAGGGCTCTTGATAAAGGTAATACACATTTTTCCTCTTCACACATCTTCTCTCCACTCTCAAATTCCTCAGTAGTCTAAGCATGCCACCCTGTGCCAGTTAGCATTCTTCTCTGTCTCTTTGTTCTAAAACTAGACATTGTGACTGTACCAATGGCACCACTGCCCCTCCTTCCACCCTACTAGCCAGCTCAAGTCAGTAAAAAGGATCAACTGACTTTGGTTCTGATCTAAATCTTTGCTTTGAGATGATCAAACTGCATAAAACCTAATTTAAGTAAACAAGAATAAGTGCATTAATAATAAGATAGGCTTACCCTTACTGGGGCAAAGGGAAAAAATTGATATCTTGATAATCCTAAATGAGTCTCTTACTAGCTAAATAGAAAGGGATATACTTTCGCGAACTGGGAGATGGGAGCAGGGCAAATATTCCCAGCCTTCCTCCCTGGCACCCCAGGAGACCCATGGCAGCACTGTTGGATAGTAGGGTGGCCTGATCATGTGGGCACCTTTCTTATGCATACACAGTATTTTCCTTGAAGAGAGGATTTTTTTTTTTTTGCCTTCTGGTGCCTCATGAAAAGCTTAGACTAGCTCGTGTCACACAGAGACGTGACCAGATCTCTAGAAGAGCTTCTAATTATAAACATGTTGTTTATTTTCCTGGCTTCATGTCATCTGATTTTCTTTTCATTTATATGAAATAGGAGACATAAGCTTTGAAGACTTGCTGACACTTTAAAGAAAAGAACTTTGGTTGTGAGTTGGGTGCTTTTATTTGTTTCCACATAGTCCCTAAACTGACTGTCTCAAATTAACTTTGGAGCTGAGATTCACATCCTACTTTCTACTAGAGAAAATCCATAAATTAGCACAAGTTAGGAATCTGGCCCTGACTCCCAGTTATATTTTTTGGTTTTATAATTTCATGTGATCTTTTTTCATAGGTTCCAATCCTTTGATGAAATTCTCTATGTTGCCGTTTATTTTCTTGAACATATTCATCAGGTTTTAAAAAATATATCTCACATCCTTGTCAGATAACTTCAGTGTCTGGATCTCCTGGTGCTCTCTTTCCATTGTCTATGAGTTTTTCTCACAGATTTTTAGTTATTTGGTCTTGCCAAGTACTCCTTTATTACGTACTAGACAGTATGCATGAAAAAATGTAGAGATAATTTAAAGCTCTGTAGGATATCTTTGGGCTTCCCAGGTGGCACAGAGGTAATGAATCCACCTGCCAATGCAGGAGACCTGGGTTTGATCCCTGGGTAGGAAAGATCCGCTGGAGAAGGAGATGGCAACCCACTCCAGTATTCCTGCCTGGAGAATCCCGTGGACAGAGAAGCCTCGGGGGATACAATTCATGGGGTCGCAAAGAGTCCGACATGACAGCATACATGCACACTAGATATCTTCCTCCAGAGGCAATTTACTTTTGATTTTGACAGACAGGATAAGGCCAGTTACTCTAAATTATCCCGGGATTGAGCTGATTCAAATCCTGTTTACTGTCAGCCTGTCCTTACTCATGGGGTATAACCCACTTCAAACAAATGTTTTTATATAAAATAAATGTTTAAAAAATATACCTTCAAATAAATGCCTTTTTAAAATGCTTGGGACTTGCCTGGTAGTCCAGTGGTTAAGACTTTGCCTTCCAATGTAGGGAGTGAGGTTCAATCCCTGGTTGGGGAGCTAGAATCCCACATGCCTCATGGCCAAAAAAAAAAAAAACAAAACAGAAAAGAAAGCAATATTGTAACAAATTTAACAAAGAATTTTTTAAATGGCCCACATTAAAAAAAAAAGGTTAAATAAATAATTTCAAAAATAAAATCTTTATCCAAATTTCCTAGTTAGTGCTGGATGGGGAACATGCTAGTCCGTCGTAGCCAGTGGAGATTTATGTGAGTTAACGATTCATCAACAACTTAGTGTTCATCAACAACTTAGAATCAGAGGAATTTTTAATGTGGGAATGGTTTTCTATGAAATGTCACTGTGTCGATAAACTTCATGTTAAGAAGTCTTAACTCATCTGTTTAAATTAAGAAAATACAACTCAAGGAGAACAAGATGGCAGAGGAGTAAGTGGACATGTAGTACACGTCTCTCCACAGATACATCAGGAATACACCTTCAGACACAGAAGTGCACGCAGAACACCAGCTGAGAGCAGACAGGAGTACCTGACCAGTGGGAAAGAATATATAGAACCACAAAAACTCGATAGGAAGAAGAAACTAGGGGGAAAAACAGGAGTGTTAGTAGGACTCGGCGGGTGAGGGAACTGAGGCAGGGGTCCAATCCCCATATTGGGGCAATTGTCTGAGTCAGAGGAGAAACATTTAAGGCTGAGAGTGAAACAACTGATCTGTGGCAGCCTAAATGGAATGAGAATCAGACAGTCCTTGCCGCAGCCATACATGCCCTGGACAGGAACGCTGGTCCCCTGGAAAGTGCAGTGGCTGGGAGCTGGAGTATAGGGATTGTGGAGCAATCCCAGGCCGAGGGCTGCTGTTGACTGTGGAGAGATGGATTGAGGGAATGTGAGGGAGGAGACTGTGGTGGGAAATACTGGTGGAGGAAAGACAGCCAGCCATGAAAACAAGGCAATACTGCTGAGTCAGGCACAGGGGGTGGAACCATCTCTCTCCTCACACCCCAGCATCGGCAGCTGAACAATAGAGAGGCAAGCCCATCAAACGCCTGATGCCCTGAACTACAGGGTAGGATCCCACCCAGGGTGCCCCTACAAGTGCCTGTCACCCCGAAAAACAGGGAAGGGCCCCAGGCAAGGGAGCCCTCTAAGTGCCTGAATGGGCAGAGCTATGGAGAAAGACTGGCTAAAGAGGCCTTCTGATCCCAGCTATAAGAGGCTCAAAAAAAGACTACTCAGTTCTGTTCAGTTCAGTTGCTCAGTCGTGTCTGACTCTTTGTGACCCCATGGACTGCATCACGCCAGTCTTCCTTGTCCATCATCAACTCCTTGAGCTTGTTCAAACTCATGTCCATTGAGTCAGTGATGTCATCCAACCATCTCATCCTCTGTCATCCCCTTCTCCTCCCACCTTCAATCTTTCCCAGCGTCAGGGTCTTTTCAAATGAGTCAGTTCTTTGCATCAGGTGGTCAAAGTATTGGAGTTTCAGCTTCAAATTCAGTCCTTCCAATGAATATTCAGGACTGATTTCCTTTAGGATGGACTGGTTGGATCTCCTTGTAGTCCAAGGGACTCTCAAAAGTCATCTCCAACACCACAGTTCAAAAGCATCAATTCTTCAGTGCTCAGCTTTCTTTATAGTCCAACTCTCACATCTCACATCCAGTATACATGACTACTGGAAAAACCATGGCTTTGACTAGAAGGACCTTTGTTAGCAAAGTAATGTCTCTGCTTTTTAATATGCTGTCCAGGTTGGTCATAACTATTCTTCCAAGTAGCACGTGTCTTTTAATTTCATGGTTGCAGTCACCATCTGCAGTGATTTCCGTTCTGTTCCGTTCAGTCGCTCAGTCGTGTCCGACTCTTTGTGACCCCGTGGACTGTAGCCTACCAGGCTTCTCCGTCCATGGGATTCTCCAGGCAAGAATACTGGAGTGGGTTACCATTTCCTTCTCCAAGGGATCTTCCTGACCCAGGGATCGAACCTGGGTCTCCCGCATTGGAGGCAGACGCTTTAACCTCTGAGCCACCAGGGAAGCCCCAAGAGCCCCCCAAAATAAAGTCTGTCAGTTTCCATAGTTTCCCCATCTATTTCCCATGAAGTGATGGCACCAGATGCCATGATCTTAGTTTTCTGAATGTTGAGCTTTAAGCCAACTTTTTCACTCTCCTCTTTCACTTTCATCAAGAGGCCTTTGAGTTCCTCTTCACTTTCTGCCATAAGGGTGGTGTCATCTGCGTATCTGAGGTTATTGATATTTCTCCCAGCAAACTTGATTCTAGCTTGTGCTTCCTCCAGCCTAGCATTTCTCATGATGTACTCTGCATTTAAGTTAAATAAGCAGGGAGGCAATATACAGCCTTGACGTGCTTCGTTCCCGATTAGGAACCAGACTGTTGTTCCATGTCCAGTTCTAACTGTTGCTTCCTGACCGGCATACAGATTTCTCAGGAGGCAGGTCAGGTGGTCTGTTTTTCCCATCTCTTTCAGAATTTTCCACACTTTGTTGTGATCCACACAGTCAAAGACTTTGGCATAGTCAATAAAGCAGAAGTAGATGTTTTTCTGTAACTCTCTTGCTTTTTTGATGATCCAGCAGATTTTGGCAACTTGATCTCTGGTTCCTCTGCCTTTTCTAAATCCAACTTGAACATCTAGAAGTTCATGGTTCACATATTGATGAAGCCTGGCTTGGAGAATTTTGAGCATTTCTTCACTAGCATGTGAGATGAGTGCAACTGTGAGGTAGTTTGAGCATTCTTTGGCATTGCCTTTCTTTGGGATTGGAATGAAAACTGACTTTTTCCAGTCCTGTGGCCACTGCTGAGTTTTCCAAATTTGCTGGCATATTGAGTGCAGCACTTTCACAGCATCATCTTTTAGGATTTGAAATAATTCAATTGGAATTTCATCACCTCCACTAGCTTTGTTCGTAGTCATGCTTCCTAAGGCCCACTTGACTTCGCATTTCAGGATGTCTGACTCTACATGAGTGGTCACACCATTGTGATTATCTGGGTCATGAAGATCTAGTTCTTCTGTGTATTCTTGCCACCTGTTCTTAATATCTTCTGCTTCTGTTAAGTCCATACCATTTCTGTCCTTTATTGTGCCCATCTTTGCATGAAATGTTACCTTGGTATCTCTCATTTTCTTGAAGAGATCTCTAGTCTTTCCCATTCTGTTGTTTTCTTCTATTTCTTTGCATTGATCGCCGAGGAAGGCTTTCTTTTCTCTCCTTGCTATTCTTTGGAACTCCTTATTCAAATAAGTATATCTTTCCTTTTCTCCTTTGCCTTTTGACTCTCTTCTTTTCACAGCTATTTGTAAGCCTTCCTCAGACAACAATTTGGTCTTTTTTCATTTCTTTTTCTTGAGGATAGTCTTGATCTCTGCCTCCTGTACAATGTCATGAACCTCCATCCATAGTTCTTCAGGCACTCTGTCTATCAGATCTAATCCCTTGAGTCAATTTCTCACTTCCATTGTATAATTGTAAGGGATTTGATTTAGGTCATACCTGAATGGTCTAGTGGTTTCCTCCACTTTCTTCAATTTCAGTCTGAATTTGGCAATAAGGAGTTCATGATCTGAGCCACAGTCAGCTCCCGGTCTTGTTTTTGCTGACTGTATAGAGCTTCTCCATCTTTGGCTGCAAAGAATATAAACAATCTGATTTTGGTGTCGACCATCTGGTGATGTCCATGTGTAGAGTCTTCTCTTGTGTTGTTGGAAGAGGGTGTTTTCTATGACCAGTGCATTCTCTTGACAAAACTCTATTAGCCTTTGCCCTGCTTCATTCTGTACTCCAAAGCCAAATTTGCCTGTTACTCCAGGTATTTCTTGACTTCCTACTTTTGCATTCCAGTCCCCTACAATGAAAAGGACATCTTTTATGGGTTTTATTTCTACAAGGTCTTGTAGGTCTTCATAGAACCGTTCAACTTCAGCTTCTTCAGCATTACTGGTCAGGGCATAGACTTGGATTACTGTGATATTGAATGGTTTGCCTTGGAAATGAACAGAGATCATTCTGTCATTTTTGAGATTGAATTCAAGTACTGCATTTCGGACTCTTCTGTTGACTATAATGGCTACTCCATTTCTTCTAAGGGATTCTTGCCCACAGTAGTAGATATAATGGTCATCTGAGTTAAATTCACCCATTCCAGTCCATTTTAGTTCACTCATTCCTAGAATGTCTACGTTCACTCTTATCATCTCCTGTTTGACCACTTCCAATTTGCCTTGATTCATGGACCTAACATTCCAGGTTCCTATGCAATATTGCTCTTTACAGCATTGGACCTTGCTTCTATCACCAGTCACATCCACAACTGGGTATTTGTTTTGTTTTGGCTCCATCCCTTCATTCTTTCTGGAGTTATTTCTCCACCGATCTACAGTAGCATACTGGGCACCTACCGACCTGGGGAATTCCTCATTCAGTATCCTATCATTTTGCCTTTTGATACTGTTCATGGGGTTCTCAAGGCAAGTATACTGAAGTGGTTTGCCATTCCCTTCTCCAGTGGACCACATTCTGTCAGACCTCTCCACCATGACCCGTCCATCTTGGGTGGCCACAAAAGGCATGGCTTAGTTTCATTAAGTTAGACAGGGCTGTGGTCCATGTGATCAACTAGCTTTCTGTGATTATGATTTCAGTGTGTCTGCCCCCTGATGCCCCCTCGCAATACCTACCGTCTTATTTGGGTTTCTCTTACCTTGGTCATGGAATATCTCTTCACAGCTGCTCCAGCAAAGCGCAGCTGCTGTACCTTACCTTGGACATGGGGTAGCTCCTCTCTGCCACGCTTCTGTGCGTGGATGGTTGCACCACGCCACCAGAGCCGGCGTCTCTCGCGTCTGCACAGAAACCAAAAGGAAGAAAGAATTCAACCTTCTTCAAGGAAAGAATTCAACTTTCCTTGAAGCCTGGGAAAATGAGACCTCAAACAAAATAAGTTAAAAAAATAATGAAAAAGCAGAGAAATACTACACAAACGAAGGAATAAACTAGAAACACAGAAGGCCAAATAAATGAAAAAGAAATAGGCAAACTACCTGAAAAAGAATTCAGAATAATGATAGTAAAGAGGATCAAAAATCTTGAAAACAAAATGGAAAAAATCCAAGAATCAATTAACAAAGACTTAGAAGAATTAAAGAATAAACATACAAACAACATGACTGAAGTTTATTTTTTTGTTGCTTTTTTTTGAAGTTTAAAATACTCTAGAAGGAATCAATAGCAGAATATCTGAAGCAGAAGAATGAATCAGTGAGCTGGAAGATAAAATGGTGGAAATAACTTCTGAAGAGCAGAATAAAGTAAAAAGAATGAAAAGAACTGAGGACAGTCTCAGAGACCTCTGGGACAATATCAAGTGCATCAATATTTGAATTATAGGGGTCCCAGAAGAAGAGAAGCAAAAGAAAGGGTATAAGAAAATTTTTGAAGAGAGTATAGTGGAAAATTTCCCCAACATGGAAAAGGAAATAGTCAATCAAGTCCAAGAGGCACAAAGAGTCCCATACAGGATAAACCCAAGGAGAAACACACCAAGACACATACTAATCACACTAACAAAGACTAAACACAAAGAAAGAATATTGAAAGCAGCAAGGAGAAGCAACAAGTAACACACAAGGGAAACCCCATATGCTTAGCAGCTGATCTTTCAGCAGAAACTCAGTAGGCCAGAAGGAATGGCAGGATATACTTAAAGTACTAAAAGGGAAAAATCTACAACCCAGATTACTGTACCCAGCAAGGATTTCATTCAAAATTGATGGAGAAATCAAAAGCTTTTCAGACAAGCAAAAGTTAAGAGAATTCAGTACCACCAAACCAGCTTTACAACAAATGCTCAGTTCAGTTCAGTTCAGTTGCTCAGTCGTGTCCGACTCTTTCCGACCCCATGAATCACAGCATGCCAGGCCTCCCTGTCCATCACCAATTCCCAGAGTTCACTCAAACTCATGTCCATAGAGTCGGTGATGCCATCCAGCCATCTCATTCTGTGTCATCCCCTTCTCCTCCTGCCCCTAATCCCTCCCAGCATCAGGGTCTTTTCCAGTGAGTCAGCTCGTCACATGAGGTGGCCAAAGTATTGGAGTTTCAGCTTTAGCATCAGTCCTTCCACTGAACACCCAGGACTGATCTCCTTTAGAATGGACTGGTTGGATCTCCTTGCAGTCCAAGGGACCCTCAAGAGTCTTCTTCAACACCACAGTTCAAAAGCATCAATTCTTCGTTGATTAGCTTTCTTCACAGTCCAACTCTCACATCCGTACATGACTACTGGAAAAACCATAGCCTTGACTAGATGGACCTTGGTTGGCAAAGTAATGTCTCTGCTTTTTAATATGCTATCTAAGTTGGTCATAACTTTCCTTCCAAGGAGTAAGCGTCTTTGAATTTCATGGCTGCAATCAGCATCCGCCGTGATTTTGGAGCCCCAAAAAATAAAGTCTGACACTGTTTCCACTATTTCCCCATCTATTTGCCATGAAGTGATGGCACCAGATGCCATGATCTTAGTTTTCTGAATGTTGAGCTTTAAGCCAACTTTTTCACTCTCCTCTTTCACTTTCATCAAGAGGCCTTTGAGTTCCTCTTCACTTTCTGCCATAAGGGTGGTGTCATCTGCATATCTGAGGTTATTGATATTTCTCCCAGCAATCTTGATTCCAGCTTGTGCTTCTTCCAGCCCAGCGTTCCTCATGATGTACTCTGCATATAAGTTAAATAAACAGGGTGACAATATACAACCTTGAAGTACTCCTTTTCCTATTTGGAACCAGTCTGTTGTTCCATGTCCCGTTCTAACTGTTGCTTCCTGACCTGCATACAGGTTTCTCAAGAGACAGGTCAGGTGGTCTGGTATTCCCATCTCTTTCAGAATTTTCCACAGTTTATTGTGATCCACATAGTCAAAGTCTTAGAGGAAAACATAGGCAGAATACTCAATGACATAAATCAAAGCAAGATCCTCTATAACCTCTTCCTAGAGTAATGGCAATAAAAACAAAATAAACAAGTGGGATCTGATTAAACTTAAAAGCTTTTGCACAGCAAAGGAAACTGTAAGCAAGGTGAAAAGACAACCCTCAGAATGGGAGAAAATAATAGCGAAAGAAACAACTGACAAAGGATTAATTTCAAAATACACAAGCAGCTCAAAAAACTCAGTACCAGAAAAACAAACACCCCAATCAAAATGTGGGAAAAAGAGCTAAACAGACATTTCTCCAAAGAAGACATACATATTATTAACACATGAAAAGATGCTCAACATCGCCCATTATTAGAGAAGTGTAAATCAAAACTACAGTGAGATCTCACCTCACACCAGTAAGAATGGCCATCATCAAAAAGTCTGCTGCTGCTGCTGCTCAGTCACTTCAGTCATGTCTGACTCTGTGTGACCCCATAGACGGCAGCCTACCAGGCTTCCCCGTCCCTGGGATTCTCCAGGCAAGAACACTGGAGTGGGTTGCCATTTCCTTCTCCAATGTGTGAAAGTAAAACGTGAAAGTGAAGTGACTCAGTCATGTCTGACTCAAAGTGGCCCCATGAACTGCAGCCTACCAGGCTCCTCCATCCATAGGACTTTCCAGGCAAGAGTACTACAAACAATAAATGCTGGAGAGGGTGTGGAGAAAAGGGAACGCTCTTGCACTGTTGGTGGGAATGTAAATTGATACAGTCAGTATGGAAGACGTTATGGAGATTCCTTTAAAAACTAGGAATAAAACAACCATATGACCCAGCAATCCCACTCCTAGGCATATACCCTGAAGAAGCCAAAATTGAAAGAGATACATGTATCCCATTGTTCATTGGAGCACTCTTTACAATAGCTAGAACATGGAAGCAACCTAGATGTCCATCGACAGATGAATGGATAAAGAAGTCGTGGTACATATACACATATACTTATACATATACATACATACATACATATACTCATCTATGAAAAGGAACACATTTGAGTCCGTTCTAATGGGGTGGATGAACCTAGAACCTATTATACAGAGTGAAATAAGTCAGAAAGAGAAAGATAAATGTCATATTCTAATGCATATATACAGAATCTAGAAAAATGGTACTGAAGAATCTATTTACAGGGCAACAATGGAAAAACAGACATAGGGAATAGACTTATGGACATGGGGAGAGGGGAGGGGAGGGGGAGATGTGTGGAAACTTACATTACCATGTGTAAAAAAGATAGCCAGTGAGAATTTGCCATATGGTTCAGGAAACTCAAACAAGTGCTCTGTATCAACCTAGAGGAGTGGGATAGGGAGGGAGATGGGAGGGAGGTTCAAAAGGGAAAGGATATATGTATAACTATGGCTGATTCACTTTGAGGTTTGACAGAAAACAGCAAAATTCTGTAAAGGAATTATCCTTCAATAAAAAAATTAATTAAAAAAAAAGAAAGTACAACTCATCATTTAAATTAACCTATTAAATTAAATTAAGAAAGTCAGAAATGTAGCCATGCTTTAAAAACAAATGATGTGCTTATTTTATTTGTCAAGTTGAGTTCTCAAGTCACCACAGATGGCAATGCTCTAGATTTTAAACCACACATTTCATGCATTATTTTGTTTGCACACTTATGAACGCTTAAATGAGAGACTTCGTGTTTTTCTCAAACTATAGTCCATTCTATCTGAGGTGCCCCAAATAATATATTATAAATTCATAAAAAGTATCAGTGAGAGGAACACTAGACCAGTCCCAGGAACTGGAAAAGAGTAATGACAAACTCCGGAGAAGGCAATGGCAAGCCACTCCAGTACTATTGCCTAGAAAATCCCATGGATGGAGGAGCCTGGTAGGCTGCAGTCTGTGGGGTCGCTAAGGGTCAGACACGACTGAGCGACTTCACTTTCACACATTGGAGAAGGAAATGGAAACCCACTCCAGTGTTCTTGCCTGGAGAATCCCAGGGACGGGGGAGCCTAGTGGGCTTCCGTCTATGGGGTCACACAGAGTCGGACATGACTGAAGTGACTTAGCAGCAGCAGCAATGACAAACTATGTTTGATTTAAAGCATGTGTCAGACCCCTGCCCCAAGAGCCTTTGATTCCTAAGATTTGAGGAAGAAAATTTCCAGATGATTCCTTTGCAGATAATGTGAGAAATACTAGTTAATAGATTTGATCCCAGCAATTCCCAGTGTCTACTCTTACTCAGTTGTATCTGTATTTCATGAAAACCAGAAACTGATCTGAAGTTTTTGGAGTTCCATGTACATTTAATTTTTAATACAATTATATCCATGGCCACCGTAAAAAAATCTACAAATAATAAATGCCAGAGAGGGTGTGGGGAAAAGGAACCCTACCACACTGTTGATGGATCTGTAAATTCATATAGCCTCTAATGGAGAACTGCATGGAGTATGAGGTTCCTAAAAATCTAAAATTAGAACTACCATATGACCCAGCAACCCCACTCCCGAGCATATACTCAGAGAAACTATAATTCAAAAAGACACATGCACCTTAATGTTCATTGCAGCACTGTTTACAACAGCCAAGACATGGAAAAACCCAAATACCCATCAACAGAGGAATGGATAAATTATATGTGGTACATATATACAGTGGAATATTATTCATCCATAAAAAGGAACAAAATGTTAATAGTGCCATTTGCAGCAACATGGATGGACCTAGAGACTGTCACATTGAGTGAAATAGTCAAACACAGAAAGACAAATATCATACGATATCGCTTATATGTAGAATCTAAAAAGATGGGTACAAATGAACTTATATACAGAACAGAAATAGAGTCACAGATGTAGAAAACAAACTTATGGTTACCAGGGGATTGGGTGGGGGAGGATAAATTGGGAGATTGTGACTGACACATAGACATGATAGATAACTCATAAGAGCCTGCTGTGTAGCACGGGGGACTCAGTGCTCTGTAATGGCCTATTTGGGAAAAGAATCTAAAAGAAAAGAGTGAATATATGTTTATGTATAACTGATTCACTTTGCTGTACACCTGAAAAGAATACAGCATTGTAAATCAACTGTACTCCAACAAAGATTAAAAAAATTATGTGTAATTACTATCCAAAGCAGTGAGTATTTATTGCATTAGTGTAGTGTAATAAATACTTAAGTGTATGAGTTTGGGAGTCTCCCTAATGTTCAAATTCTAATCTCATCCTAACTAGCTGTGTGACCTTGGAAAACTAACTTAACTTCTCTGAACCCTGTGCAGGGAGTAAATTGTTATAATGTATGAAATGTGTTTATCAGTGATAAAAAGCACTTTTTAAATACTAATTATTACAACAACCTTCTGAGTAGATGGCATAAGGTTTTTTTGTTTGCTTTCCTGAAGGGGAAGTTTAAGTCTAGAAAATTTGAGTAAATTATTTAAGATCACGTAGTTGCTGAGAGGTAGAGGCAGTGGAGAGGCTCAGGTCTTTATGAGCCGATTCATTGGCTCTTACTCTGAACTGCTTCCCGCTTTCCAGTGTCGCCAGCACCCTCACCACCTGGTGGGTATACATGTTATCTCAGTGAACACTTACCCTAGGTCAGTGCCACTCAGAGTGTGTTCCTTCAGCATCAGCATCTTGCAGGAACATTTCAGAAATGCAAATTATCATGCCCACCTCAGACCTACTGAATCAGAAACTCTAGGGGTGGGGCCCACCAATTTGAGGCTGACCAAGCTCTCCAGGTGATTCTGCTGTAAGTTTAAGTAGGAGAAGCACACAGTTAGATCTATGATTCTTACCTTTGGCTAGACACTGTCATTACTTAGGGTGCTTAAAAAAAAAAACAACCCTAGGGACTTCCCTGGTGGTCCAGTGGTTAAGAATCCGTCTTCCAATGCAGGGAATGCAGATTCGATCCCTGGTTAGGGAACTAACATCCCACATGCCACACGGGAGCTAAGCCAGAGCACCACAACCACTAAGCCCCCTCACTCTAGAGCCTGTGGTCCACAAGACAAACCAGCATGCAGCAAGCAACTAGAGAAAAACTGTGTGCCGTCACAGAGAGCCTGCTACAACAAAGACCCAGTGCAGCAAAAATAAGTAAATGAATAAAGAGTGCTGAATTATTCCCATAAAAAATTTCCCAAATCCAGACCAATTAAGTCAGAATCTATGGAGGCACGACCCAGCTATCAGCTCCCCAGTTGATTCTATGTGTGGCTGAGATCGAGAACAACTGGCCTAGATTTTTGTCTGCTAGATGCCCCTATCCGCACAACTAATGGTTCCCATCCCCATCCCTCATACACTCCTGCCTTTTTTAGGTTCCCAGGAGTCCCTGGGAATACTTCATGGATGCTCAGGGTAAAGTGTGGGCTGTGCCCTTTGCCTGCTGCCATGCCTTGTCCACTCTGGCATCATTTGAGCATCCTCATATGCTAGTAAAGTCATGCTCAAAATTCTCCAAGCAAGGCTTCAGCAGTATGTGAACCATGAACTCCCAGATGTTCAAGCAGGTTTTAGAAAAGGCAGAGTCACCAGAGATCAAATCGCCAACATTTGCTGGATCATGGAGAAAGCAAGAGAGTTCCAGAAAAACATCTATTTCTGCTTCATTGACTATGCCAAAGCCTTTGACTGTGTGGATCACAATAAACTGTGGAACATTCTGAAAGAGATGGGAATCCCAGACCACCTGACCTGCCTCTTGAGAAACCTGTATGCAGGTCAGGAAGCAACAGTTAGGACTAGACATGGAACAACAGACTGGTTCCAAATAGGAAAAGGAGTAGTACATCAAGGCTGTATATTGTCACCTTGCTTATTTAACTTATATGCAGAGTACATCATGAGGAACACTGGGCTGGAAGAAGTACAAGCTGGAATCAAGATTGCTGGGAGAAATCTCAATAGCCTTAGATATGCATATGACACCACCCTTATGGCAGAAAGTGAAGAGGAACTCAAAAGCCTCTTGATGAAAGTGAAAGAGGAGAGTGAAAAGGTTGGCTTGAAGCTCAACATTCAGAAAACAAAGATCATGGCATCTGGTCCCATCACTTCATGGGAGATAGATGGGGAAACAGTGGAAACTGTGTCAGACTTTATTTTTGGGGGTTCCAAAATCACTGTGGATGCTGATTGCAGCCATGAAATTAAAAGATGCTTACTCCTTGGAAGGAAAGTTATAACCAACCTACATAGCATATTAAAAAGCAGAGACATTACTTTGCCAACCAAGGTCTGTCTAGTCAAGGCTATGGTTTTTCCAGTGGTCATGTATGGATGTGAGAGTTGGACTGTGAAGAACGCTAATCAATGAAGAATTGATGCTTTTGAACTGTGGTGCTGGAGAAGACTCTTGAGGGTCCTTTGGACTGCAAGGAGATCCAACCAGTCCATTCTAAAGAAGATCAATCCTGGGTGTTCATTGGAAGGACTGATGCTAAAGCTGAAACTCCAATACTTTGGCCACCTCATGTGGAGAGTTGACTCACTGGAAAAGACCCTGATGCTGGGAGGGATTGGGGGCAGGAGGAGAAGGGGACGACAGAGAATGAGATGGCTGGATGGCATCACCGACTCGATGGACATGAGTTTGAGTGAACTCCGGGAGTTGGTGATGGACAGGGAGGCCTGGCGTGCTGTGGTTCATGGGGTCGCAAAGAGTCGGACACGACTGAGCAGCTGAACTGATGCTGCTTGCTCCTTACGGCCAACACTCCAGCCCCACTGATGCCTTCTGGTGCTACATCTCAGGCTAAACACCACCCACTGCTCTGCTGTGGATCTGGATCAGCTCAGGAAACTGGCTTCCCATCCTTGAAATTCTGCTCTTTTACTCTGGGATGGTTCTCTTTGTTAGCAAAATAGGCCTTCCAGTTCAAGTGTTTACTTGCGACAGCAGTAGCTCTCCTGGGATGTTTTAAAGAGCTACCATGCTATTAATCAGGAGCATCACCCATCTCCAGTCTTCCAAGTCTGCTGAGTCTGTTTGTTGTACCAGATTCTACCTTCAGTAGGTGTAAACTCTCTCTGGAGCTCTTCCATCACGCTGTGGTTTGCCTACTGTCATCGAGACCTGATTCGTCAGACTTGCCCATGGACATTGGGACCTCTTCAGCCTCAGTGGCGCCTAATTGCACCTGCCAGATCTAAATTGGGCCAGCCAGTATTCTTACTATAAATATAAAGATATATTTAATATGACTAGTACTTAAATTTCATAACTATGGTAACCTGAACATAGGAACTAATTTATTCAGAATCAGACTGAATGGAAAACTGAAAACATTGGATTTTAGGGAGTGTACAGTGTGCTTTATTTTCAATACTTTTATATTTTGAGATAATTGTAGATTCATATGCAATTATAAAAAACAATCCAGAGATCCTGTATACCCTTCATTCAGATATCACTATGAAACCCTTCATTCTTGTGTAACTATGAAACCATATCACAGCTAGGAAACTGGCACCGATGCAATCCATCAACAGCATTCAGATATCACCAGTTTTAGTTTTACATGCACTCATGTGTGTGTCTATGTGTGTTATTTGTTGTTTACTCACTAAGTCATGTCCCATTCTTTTGCGACCCCCATGGACTGTAGCCCGCCAGTTTCCTCTGTCCATGGGAATTCCCAGGCAAGAATACGGGCGTGAAAGGTTGCCTTTTCCCTCTCCAGGGCATCTTCTCAACCCAGGGATTGAACCTCTTACATTGGCAAGGGGGTTCTTTAACACTGAACCTCCTGGGAAGGACATGTGTGTATTCAGTGCTTTGTAATTTTATCACACACAGAGATTCACATGGCCACCAAAGTACAGAACAGTTCCATCACAAGGATCCCTCATGCCATCCTGCTGACACCACCCTGGTGAGAGGACAGGAGCATTGCCTGTTGATAACAGGCAGGAAAGAATATATCAGCTCCGAGATCATCCTACCAATACCACCAGGCAAGAGAATTAGAGCACCACCACCTGCCTCTGCAGAGATGGGGTGGGGAGAAAGATCAGCTCCCCTTCCTGCCCCACTGAAATGAAGGGATATCGGGATGCAGTTTCCTTAGTGTTTGGCTGGAGTGGGGTAGGTATTGGCACAAAGGCTTTCCACCGTGAGGCCTCTCCTTCGTTGGTCCTTTGACCAGAGCCCTTATGGCTCAGATGGTAAAGAATCTGCCTGCAATGCAGGAGACCTGGGTTCGATCCCTGTGTTGGGAAGATCCCCTGGAGAAGGAACGACTACCCATTCCAGTGTTCTTGCCTGGAGAATTTCACGGACAGATGAGCCTGGCAGGCCCCAGTCCGTGTGGTTGCAAAGAGTTGGACACGATGGAGCAACTTTCACTTCACACTGACTGGCGGAAATTTTTGCAGAGCTCTCTTAGAGCTTTTCTTGGTCTTCCCTGGTAGCTCAGTGGTAAAGAATCTGCCTGCCAATGTAGGAGAGGTGGGTTATATCCCTGGGATGGGACGATCCCCTGAAGAAGGAAATGGCAACCCACTCCAGTGTTCTTGCCTGGGAAATCCCATGAGCAGAGGAGCCTGGCGGGCTACAGTGCCTGGGGTCTCAAAAGAGTCAGACACAGCTCAGTGACTAAATATCAACAACAGAGCTTTACTTAGTGCTTCCTTTATCTGTCCCGTTGGCAGTTCCAAGATGGAGGCCACTAGAGTTCCTGTCCGGGGTCTACGGAAGGCGACAGGGGAAGCTATAGAACTCATCACTGTCCCTAGGTCCCTATGAGTCCACCTCTTCTCTCCTCCTTTGAGTCTTCTTCTGCTTGCTTGTTATATAATGTCCACAGTTGTAAGAGGGAGGACCTGGGAGGAATAGTATGCTTTACCTTGGCCAGAACTAGAAGTCAGATCTATACTTGATTTTTTAAAAAGTCTTTATTGAATTTATTACAATAAATTTGCTTCTGTTTTATGTTTTGGGTTTTCAGCTACAAGGCATGTGGGATCTTAGCTTCCTGACCGGGAATCGAATCTGCACTCCCTGCATTGAAAGGCAAAGTCTTAACCACTGGACAACCAGGGAAGTCTCTATACTTGATTTTTAAGAGGAATAAACATTAATAGATAACAGGTATGTTGATACCAACAATTATTTCATATAAGCGACTTTTCATGGTTACAATTTTAGTTCAGCTCAGTATTCCATATCTGTCATACATATTATGCTTATTTAACAAGAATTCACTTTCAAAATAAGACTATTCTATAAATGACTCCTGAAACATCAAAGAAAATTAAATTATCTCCTCTGTAGTTTTGTGTAGGTATACTTGTTTTCCACGTAACAAGAAACTCAATACCTAACCAATTTAAATAAAAGAGATTTTATTGCACATGGAAATATTGGAGCAGAGTGAGATAATTGACCAAATATGCAGACAGTTTTAAAAATAGCATTACTGGAGAAAAAGATCCTGAACAACACTCAGAGATGCAATATCTTTCTTTAAGTATGTGGAGGCTATTATGCAGAAATCTCCACTGGCTAAGCAAGACAAAAGCATTGATTGAATCAACAATATCTTGATTTTAATGGCTAACCCCATTTAGCCACAAAATTGGACTCTTCCTCTTGTTCATATCTATATTTGCAAAATAAGCATCATTCTTTTGATCCTGTAGTTGGAAATAATGCTTTTTCAAATCAGAGGGTTTATTCATTTAAAATATTTTGCTCAGTGACTTGCAAAATGGCAGACTAAGAACACATTTGAGCTTCCACATAGGTGAAAGCAAGCCTGAATGTCTCAAAGAAATTATTTGAAGCCCTTTGTTCAAAATCAGTCACTGAGAACTGAATATCTTCTTGATTGATGCTGAGAATTTAAATAGTATTCAGAGACACTAGGAGGGTAAAAAATACTTTATTAGAAATGACACAAACTCCGAGAACAGGGTACCAAATTTTCCTAGCATGACACTTTTTTGGATGAAAGGTATATTGCCACACATCAGTCTCAGAGTGGTGACATTATGAAACGTTACCTAGCCCTTCTACTCCCACAAATATCTGAGGAAATAAAGAGCATTAGTTCATTCTTAGTCACTGCCCAACACCAACATTTTTAAAAATTTATTTTTTAAAATTGAAGTATAGTTGATACACAATATCATGTTAGTTTTAGATGTACAGCAAAAAGAATCTTCAGATTCTTTTCCTTTATAAGTTATTACAAAGTATTGAATACAGTTTCCTGTGCTATAATATAGTAGGTCCTTGTTTTTCTATCTTACATATAGTAGTGTGTATATGTTAATCCCAAATGCCTAATTTATCCCTCCCTGTCACCCTTTCCCCTTTGGTAACCATGCATTTGTTTCCTATGTTCGTAAGTCTATTTCTGTTTTGTGTATAACACCAACTTTTAAAAAATTCTGTCTGTGTGATTGTGGCTAAAGCAGATGCTTTGGGAAGGTGTGCTTGGTCTCGCCACAGCAATCTTTTTATGAAACAGAGGAAACAGGAGCAAAAAGATTTTTACTCAGAGTCTCTCAGATTCACACAAATATGTTCCAGGTGAGCAAGTAGGCAAGCTTAACATTTAAGCTTTCATATTTAGTCAGAATAAAGGTTAGTTTCCAAGCAGATCAAAGAAAACTGTTGAGTACACGAAGATATAAACTATAAAACAATATTTTAGGGTCTTCTCTTTAGGCCTGAGGGGCTTCCCTGGTGGCTCAGTGGTAAAGAAGGTAAAGAACGTGCCTGTCAATGCAGGAGACCTGGGTTCAGTCTTGACCCCCTGGAGAAAGAAATGGCAATCCATTCCAGTCCACTTGCCTGGAGAATCCCATGGACAGAGGAGCCTGGCGGGCTATAGTCCATGGGATTGCAAAGAGTTGGTCACCACTTAGTGAATAAAGAACAACAACAACTTCAGATCTGAAGTGTGGGTGCTTCTAGACCATTGGAGCAGTTCTAATAAACGCTTTCCGCCTCTTAGGATCACTTTTGCCATTTCCATTACCATTCTGGGGTGAACATCCCAGAGCAGGACAAGATGAGCACAGTTTACCTAAAATTTTCCACTGCCCTGTGTGAAAGCAAAGCATCACAGTATATACAATGTGTTTCCAAATTATCATTTTTCATTTCCTATTCAGACAGAAACTAATGGGGAGGGTGGAGGGGACATAGGTCTGTACCCCCACACCCATCTCCCCACTTGTTTCCCTCTTTCTCCACCACCACCTCTGGCAATACTTGAGTGAACACAGAAGGAACTGGTTGTGCCTATCTAAGGGATCCCTTTCTGCACCCTCAGGAGTAGGGCTCTGAGCAGAAGATACAGAAAGAAGATAGCTGTACCCACGATGGAGAGGGGAGCCCCCTGGAAAAGAGCATATTTAAATAGAGTTTACAAAAGGGTTAACTGAACAGAGGGCACCCTTCCTGTTCACCCATAAAGAATATTCTCACTTGATGTCTATCTAGTCCTTGCAAGTATTTCTTGGGTGATGTGATACTTTACGTGGTTACACCCTGTGGGTCATGCTCAAGATTGTTCTGATCACTTTTCAAAGTCAGGGCTCAATGGTGGATTCTTTTCTCAGCTCCCAAAGCCTGGCTCATCTCTCTGAAATGCCATATACATGGAGACCTAGTTATGTGTGTGAGTGATAGCATCTTCACTCAAGTAACAACTCAAGAAGACTTTTTGATTGCTTTTTTAATTGAGTTGGCCAAAAAGTTCATGCATTTAGTGAATACATTTTTCAATAAAGTTCTTGGCAAAAATAAAGAGTATGTCTTTTATTTGTACTTAAAACCAAACATACTTTTTGGTTAATCCAATATTTTGGAGGAACAACCTCAGTTTCCTATCTCTGGTGAACACAGGCTTTAGGCAAAGCCTTTATTTTTATTACTTTTTAATTTATGAAATTAAGTTAGAGGCTATAAAGGAAAGAGGAGTTGGTTATTTGTAGTCCAAAGAAGAGTTTGGAAATATTGATTATAAAGTAGCTATAAATATGTTCCCTAAAAACAACTGTTTTCAGACTCTTCGCAAAAGGACAAAGCCTTCAGCAATATAGTTAACACTGTTTAGTTTTGTGTTCATGATAGATTCCTCTTTTTAATTTTGAAACAGTTCAACAGCTGTGTTGGCAATGAAAACCCACCCTCGAAAATATAAAAGTGAAATGTAGGTTCTGTAATCCTAAGGGCAGAGCCTGTTCCCGGTTTGGCATTCTTTGGTTCCAGCTGTTGACTAGAGATAATTTAGATTAATATAGTAAAACCAAAAAATGCTTTTAATGCAAATTCCTTGCATTGCTTGTCTCTCTTTAAAGAGCAAGTGGACATTCTTGCAAACGACCAGAATAGGAGGAATAGATATGGAAGCCAAGGCCTCATGAATTTTACGTCACATTTAATTTTATTTTAGGGAAGTTAAAATGGAGGGCTTTAAAAACTCAACCAGACATGTCATTTTCTTTGTCCTTCTCTATTCAGTGTTTCCTAGTTTACCACAATAAGCACTTATTATTTTTATAGTGAGGGAAAGGTTATTTTAAAGATTTACCATGATGTTAAGAGGAAAATAAAAAAGATACAATGCCTCATAGGCAAAGGGTGTTTTCATGAAGCATATATGCTTGCATTTGGAAGGAAAAAACCAGCAGACATATGAAAGATATCTTGGATTCTTGGTTATTTGATCACCCCAATTTCAATTTCAAATATTCTCTCTATGGTCCCATGAGTTCATTTTTATCTATTTAACCATTCACCCTTTGTTATCTCTCATAGAAGATGCATGGCAGCTTATGAAGATAGATGGACATAGAAAATTTAAAGGTGGAAGAAGAAAATGAAAAATACAGGTGGATGTTTAAGACAGATCATGATGAACAATTGGGCCACAAGTGTAGTTTTCTGAGGTTTTTCTTGTGCTCTGCTTAGTTGCTCAGTCATGTCCGACTCTTGGTGACCCCATGGACAGAGTCCATTCTCCAGGCAAGAGTACTGAAGTGGGTTGCCATGCCCTCCTCCATGGGATCTTCCCAACCCAGGGATCAACCCAGGTCTCCCACACTGCAGGCGGATTCTTTACCATCTGAGCCACCAGGCAAGCCCAAGAATACTGGGGTGGGTAGTCTATCCCTTCTCCAGGGGATCTTCCCAACCCAGGAATCAAACTGGATCTCCTGCATTGCAGGTGGATTCTTTACCAGCTGAGCTTCCAGGGAAGCCCTGAGGGTTTTCTTGGCCACTGCCAAAAGAAAAATCTGATCGGTCACTAGATTCAAGATCTACAGGAACAAAACAAACCAGTTACTTGGTAGAAATCCTTTGTTCTTGGTACAATAACCAGACAGTAAATTCTTCTAAGAGGCTCATAAAGAAGACCATACTCTATGTATTATTGCTGATTTGTGTTGTTTATGGCAGAAACCAACACAATATGGTAAAGCAATTTTCCTCCAATTAAAAAATAAATTAAAAAGACCATATCCTATGAAGAACACACATGACAACATCCTTGCATCCTTCTAATAGAGGTGTGACTTGTTTCCTACACAGCCTTTTCATATAGGCTACTAACATCATATTAAAGAGTAGGTCTGTAAAAATGGATTCAGCAGCTAGCAGTCAGTCCAGCTTCATCTAGAAGCTTACTATGTTGATCATGTACACATATGAAGTCACAGTATAGTGCATGGACCCAGTATATACTTTAAAAATGTTAGCAATTAGTCTTACTGCTACTTCTGTTGCATGTCAGATGTGTGCTTACTTTTTAAAAAGTTTTTATATGCAGTATAGGTGATTTACAATGTTGTGTTAGTTTCAGGTGTACAGTAAAGTGAATCTGTTATACATACACACGTATGTATTACAGAGCATTGAGTAGAGCTCTTTGTGCTATAAAATTCTTATTAGTTATCTATTTTACATATAGTAGTGTGTTTATTGGAGAAGGAAATGGCAACCCACTTCAGAATTCTTGCCTGGAAAATCCCACGGACAGAGGAACCTGGTAGACTACAGTCCATGGGGTCACAAAAGAGTCGGACACGACTGAGCAACTTCACTTTCACTTCACAGTGTGTTTACATCAATTCCAGTCTCCCAATTTATTCCCCCGCTACTTATCCCCTGATAACCATAAGTCTGTTTTCTATATCTATGACTATTCCAATTTTGTAGATAAGTTCTGCTGCTAAGCTGCTGCTAAGTCACTTCAGTCATGTCCGACTCTGTGTGACCCCATAGATGGTAGCCCACCAGGCTCCACTGTCCCTGGGATTCTCCAGGCAAGAACACTGGAGTGGGCTGCCATTTCCTTCTCCAATGCATGAAAGTGAAAAGTGAAAGTGAAGTCGCTCAGTCGTGTCCGACCCTTAGCGACCCCATGGACTGCAGCCTACCAGGCTCCTCCACCCATGGGATTTTCCAGGCAAGAGTACTGGAGTGGGGTGCCATCGCCTTCTCCCTATATAAGTTCATTCCTACCTTATTTTTAAGATTCCACATATAAGCAATATCATATGATATTTGTCTGTGTCTGCCTTATTTCACTCAATATGACAATCTCTTGATCATCCATGTTGCTGCAAATGGCACCATTTCATTCCTTTTGATGGCTGAGTAATATTCCACTGTATATATACGTACCACATCTTCTTGAGAGATGTGAGTGTTGGACCGTAAATAAAGCTGAGAACCAAAGAATTGATGCTTTTGAATTACGGTGTTCAGGAAGGCTCTTGAGAGGCCCTTGGACAACAAGGAGATCAAACCAGTCAATCCTAAAGGAAATTAGCCCTGAATATTCATTGGAAGGACTGATGCTGAAGCTGATGCTCTAATACTTTGGCCACCTGATGCAAAGAACTGACACATTGGAAAAGACCCTGATGCTGGGAAAGAGAGAAGACAGGAGGAGAAGGGGATGACAGAGGATGAGATGGTTGGATGGCATCACCAACTCCATAGACATGAACAAGCTTCAAGAGTTGGTGATAGACAGAAAAGCCTGGTGTGCTGCAGTCCATAGGGTTGGAAAGAGTTGGACACAACTGAACAACTAAACTTGACTGACCACATCTTCTTTCTCCATTCCTGTATTGATGGACATTTAGGTTGCTGCTGTGTTCTGGCTATTGTAAATAGTGCTGCAGTGAACACTGGGGTGGATGCATGTTTTTGAATTACGGTTTACTCTGAGTATACGCCCAGGAGTGGGATTTCTGGGTCATATGGTAGTTCTATTTTTATTTTTTAAGGAACCTTCTCTCCATAGTAACTATACCAGTTTACAATCCTACCCAGTTGTGCCTACTTTTTGACAAGGCAGAGATGGACTCCACACACACACAGCTGAGGGAATGTGGCTGGCAGGAGGATTGCTGAGATCACAGCTCTCACCTCCCACACAGACCCCCTAGCTCTTGTGCGATCTCAGAACTTAGGCTTGGGTTTGGCTGATGCCACATTTGGGCTCTCTAGGGAAGACTGGATTGCTCCAGGTAACACTTGAAAAGTCGAAACTCCATAAATAGTTTCTGCCAGTGTGGGGAGCAAGCCAAATCTAAGCTAAAAGGAATACCTTCCAAGCAGAAACCTGTGAGCTTCAGCATTTCTAGAAGGATTCAAACTCCTTTTAAGGAATTCAGATTAGGAAACCTTTGTGATTTCCCAGGATAGAAGAGAGTAAAGATTTGGCTTTTCAAGCATTAGTCCCAGGTGACTCAGAAGGACGCCCTTCTACATGATGCTCCCCTTCCCTCGTCCTCCTTGTCTTTTCTCTAAATCTCATTAAATGGTTCATCACAGTTGCTCCTATCATGTCAGAAGGCAGTGGGTGCCAGAATCTGCCTAGAACAGAATCCATTTGGAGTTGAAATACCCTCCCCTGGGTTAATCTTCTCGGCGGTTGCATGTAAAACATGGGGCAGCATGTGGCAGAGATTAGGCATGCCCTGGTATTGAATTCAGAGCGCCAGGATGTGTGGGGGCCTGCATCCCTCAGAGCCCTGTCACTTTCCTCTTTTAATGAAAACTGAAGCCCAGCTCCTGCCAGAGGGCAGGGCGAGTGAACAAATGTGTAGGAAAAGAAAATAGAAATGGTTAGGAAGGGTGGCTCCCTGACCCCTGGTCTGGGCTAGAAAAAGCACCTCCCCACACTGCCTCCTAGCACATGGAATGCAGGAGGGGCTACAGGAGGAGCTAGGAGGGCTCCTGGGGAGGAATTAAGTGTGGCTCAGTCTGTTTCTGGCTTCTCTGTAAATACTGTGACACCTCCGAATGGAGGAACAGCTGAGATAAGTGACTGCTAATCCCCCAGTGCCGGGAGGAGGCCAGCCGCTCCCTTGCAGATCCCAGCAGATGGTGGATGAAACAGGCTTCCCTCGAGGCAAGGGCAGCGGGAACTGTCCCACCTTCTGTTCCTTCAGCCAGCCCTGCACGTCTCCCTCATGGCCTGTCCCTGCCCAGAAGGGCCTTGCTGACCCTCGAGAGCCTGGGGACATGCCCGAGTTTGGCTTTTGCCATCCCGCTGGGATGTGCAAGGTCAGCCAAGCTGGATTCAGGCCCGTGTGGGCAGCTTGGGCAGCCTTCAGCACAGCTCCTCGGGCCTGGGGAAGAAGAGCCAGGCAGGGCCTGCAAGTTTCTCTGTGAAGTACCTGGGGAAGAGGGGTGGTGACTTATTTAAAATGCAGATTCACTCTTCCAGGGTGAAACCTGGGAATTTGCATTGCTACTAGCTACGAACAAAGCTAGTGGTGGTGATGGAATTCCAGTTGAGCTATTTCAAGTCTTGAAAGATGATGCTGTGAAAGAGCTGCACTCAATATGCCAGCAGATTTGGAAAACTCAGCAATGGCCACAGGACTGGAAGAGGTCAGTCTTCATTCCAATCCCAAAGAAAGGCAATGCCAAAGAATGCTCAAACTACCGCACAATTGCACTCATCTCACACGCTAGTAAAGTCATGCTCAAAATTCTCCAAGCCAGGCTTCAGCAGTATGTAAACCGTGAACTCCCAGATGTTCAAGCAGGTTTTAGAAAAGGCAGAGGCACCAGAGATCAAATTGCCAACATCCGCTGGATCATGGAGAAAGCAAGAGAGTTTCAGAAAAACATCTATTTCTGCTTCATTGACTATGCCAAAGCCTTTGACTGTGTGGATCACAATAAACTGTGGAACATTCTGAAAGAGATGGGAATCCCAGACCACCTGACCTGCCTCTTGAGAAACCTGTATGCAGGTCAGGAAGCAACAGTTAGAACTGGTCATGGAACAACAGACTGGTTCCAAATAGGAAAAGGAGTGCGTCAAGGTTGTATATTGTCACCTTGCTTATTTAACTTATATGCAGAGTACATCATGAGGAACGCTGGGCTGGAAGAAGCACAAGCTGGAATCAAGATTGCTGGGAGAAATATCAATAACCTCAGATATGCAGATGACACTACCCTTATGGCAGAAAGTGAAGAGGAACTCAAAAGCCTCTTGATGAAAGTGAAAGAGGAGAGTGAAAAGGTTGGCTTGAAGCTCAACATTCAGAAAACAAAGATCATGGCATCTGGTCCCATCACTTCATGGGAAATAGATGGAAAAACAGTGGAAACAGTGTCAGACTTTGTTTTTTTGGGCTCCAAAATCACTGCAGATGCTGATTGCAGCCATGAAATTAAAAGACGCTTGCTCCTTGGAAGGAAAGTTATGACCAACCTTGATAGTATATTAAAAAGCAGAGACATTACTTTGCCGACCAAGGTCCGTCTAGTCAAGGCAATGGTTTTTCCCGTGGTCATGTATGGATGTGAGAGTTGGACTGTGAAGAAAGCTGATCGCCGAAGAATCGATGCTTTTGAACTGTGGTGTTGGAGAAGACTCTTGAGAGTCCCTTATACTGCAAGGAGATCCAACCAGTCCATTCTAAAGGAGATCAATCCTGGATGTTCATTGGAGGGACTGATGCTAAAGCTGAAACTGCAATACTTTGGCCACCTCATGCGACGAGTTGACTCACTGGAAAAGACTCTGATGCTGGGAAAGGTTGGGGGCGGGAGGAGAAGGGGACGACGGAGAATGAGATGGCTGGATGGCATCACCGACTCTGTGGACATGAGTTTGAGTGTACTCCGGGAGTTGGTGATGGACAGGGAGGCCTGGCGTGCTGTGATTCATGGGGTCGCGGAGAGTCGGACACGACTGAGCGACTGAACTGAACTGAACTGAACTGATTAGGCAGTCCAGGTAATTTGGCTACAAGTGGTTGCAGCATTCCACTTGGAGAAACAGCAGTTTGAGTGGCCTAGATGGCGTTTGAGGTGGTGGTTGGGATCAGGGAGTGGTCTGGTGCCTGGATTTGAAGCCTCATTCTTCCATTTGCTCACCCATGTGACTCTGGGCAAAGCAGGTACAACAATGGTTCTCTACCAGTAAAAGACAGTCTTCCTCAAACTGCAGGGCACAGCCATTCCTGGATTGTGAAGTCAATTTAGACACAAGTTACATCAAAAACTGGGAGTTTGGCTGGCTGCACAGTAATGTGAATGTACTTAACACTACTGAACTGTGCAATTTTAGAGGGTTAAAGTGGTACATTCTGTGGCATATATATTTTACCAAAATTTTTTAAAAAGTCCAGAATGCACCACAAAAGGTAAGTAACTTCTCTATACTTAAGTAGACACTATCAATTTTCAAATTAAATGGATCCCTGAAAAATGGTGTCAAAGGAAAATCAGTCTTGGAATCTTATATTCCCATTGATTTAAATTTTAAAACATATAAAAATAGGATTTAGAGTTTTAAAATGTGTAAACTGAACACTATTACAATGAACAAAGATTGAACCATCATGTCTTGAATGGGAAAAAGTTTTCTTACCATAAGTATAATGCATAAGAAAATATATTTTGTTCTAAATGGGAAAACATGAAATTATTTTTTAAACATTTTAAGGTTTCAGTACTCCACCGACCTACTCCCAGGGCAGATTGATCCTTAGGTGGGTGGGCTGGAATTGGTGTCCTGAGCCTTGGAAGTATTTACAAAGGATTCAGAAATAACCATGGTGTTTGGTGATCTGCTAAACTTTCCAGGAGTTGCCTTTACACAAATGGTAGTGAACGTGGGAATGTGCCATCAGCCACTCGCAAGGAGAAACTGTTTCTTTCACACAAATGGTCATGAATTTCAGTCCTACTCTACTTTAAAAATAATGAAATATTTCCTCAGGGTGCCTTTCTCTGAACTCTTATTTTTTGGTGGGGGAAGCATACCACGAGGCATGCAGAACTTTCCCTGTCCAGGGATTGAACTCTCACCCTCTGAAGTGGAAGCCTGGAGTCTTAACCACTGGACTACCAGGGAAGTCCTGAACCCTCTTTTGAATCCCCATTTTTGTGACTATCCCAGTGATTCTCTCCTTGTCCTTCCCAGCATGTACCATTAATGTCTCTGACTCCTTTGCAGTTGCTCTGCAGTATGAGTCCTGCTCTGTTTTATTACTATTTCCCAGTGACAAGCACAGTTCTTGTCCCCAAAATATTTGCTGAATCAATAAGTGAATGAAATTGACCCAAAATTTCAAAAGTGAGAACTGCAGCTGCCTGTGTCATTATTACTGAATTGTAATAGTTACTATTTGTTTTCTATCTTCTCTGTGGCTTATATCACTTTTCTCTAGTTATTACTATAACTAGTAACCCCTGCTGGAAAAGAGGTGCATCCTTTTTCAGAGGATAAAATTGGGGCTTAGAACAGTGAAGTGATTTGCCCAAGAGCAAAACAGGTAATAAGTAATAAAGGCAAGGGTCAAACTCAGGGATGTTGGGCTGTATCACCAGTCGCATTTCTGCTTTTTCTTGGTTCTTCTGCATCTGCCTGAGCCCAAGTAGCTCTGCTTTTTGCCTCCTGTCTATAGGCATTTTCACTGAAAAAGGCTTACCGCATGGCAGAACGAGCCCAGCTGGCATGACCCTCACCTGGCTCCATCACCCAGCTGCCCTCAGGCTTTCTTCTCCAGACCAACCCAAACATGGTTGGGGAGCTCAGAGGGGAGGACCTAGCATTCCCCAGTCTGGACAAGTATCTAATCAGCAGGCCTTCTTAGCATATCAATCCAAGACCACTCCAGAGATGGATGCCTGTGCCCAGTTTTCTATTTTTAACTGGTGTGAACAGGAGGAAAAACACAAGCATTAAAAATCAAAGTGCCGGTCAAGAACTGAGAATACAGGGCACCCCAGGGCAAACCAGGGATCTGCATCCTTCTTCTGTCTCTCTGTTCCTTTCTCCCCTCCTTGCTTCATGTCATCCCTTTCTCCAAAATCCCAAGATCCTCCACAAAGGAGCTGATATCATTTATACCTGGGCTTTTTACATGTCGACATACATATGAATCAACTAAGCATCTTGCTAGAAAGCAGCTTCTGCTTTAGTAGTTCTGGGGTGGGACCTGAGACTCTGCTTTTCTAATTCCTGCCTGGTTATGATGCTCTCTCTTTGATATGTTCATAGGTTGAAGTTGCTGTTATCTTCTTGACAAGAATAGTTCTCTTTCAGTCTTATCTTCACCTAGAGTAAAGGCCTTGGCCCTCAGTTTATGGATGTTCCCCTGTGTGCATGTGTTAAGTCACTTAGTGGTGTCCGACTCTTTGTGACCCCATGGACTGTAGCCCACTAGGCTCCTCTGTCCATGGAATTCTCCCAGCAAGAATACTGGAGTGGGTTGCCATTACCTTCTTCAGGGGATCTTCCCAACCCAGGGATTGAACCCAGGTCTCCTGTATTGCAGGCCAACTCTTTACCATCTGAGCCACCAGGGAAACCCTCATCCACCAGCTAAGGGACAAGCAACCTTTGGCATTTATTCCTCCTTCATTCACTTTGACAGCAAGAAGTCCTTTTCTGGCCCAAAGACAGGAGTCTGAGTTTGAGCAAAACCCTGGAGACATGGAGAAAAGCCACCTGATGTCTGGGCCGGGGTACACCTACTCTGTCCCCCAGCAAGACTGGGCAAGCTCTCAGAGCAGCTCTGTCTGGCCTCTTCCCTAACCAACCCCTGGAACCAAGCATAAATCTGGGACCAAGGTGGCCTTGGTTAATCTTGGCTTTCTGCCACTGAAGAGTACAGATCTCTGCATGACAGAGCTGTCATGCAGGTTGGTGGGGACTAGCCCAGGAGGGTGTTCTGCTCCATGAGCCCCTTTTCTGGGCCCCAATTGTGCTGCTGGGGTGCCGCTAGGGCCCATGAGGATTCCCAGGGCTCTGCTCCTCCAGCTCCCAGAGCGGGAGGATGAGAAGCTGCCGTCACTCCCCCGCTGCCCTGGCCCAGCTGTCAGGACCCCTCAGCAGAGGGCAGAGCGCCAAGCCTTCCCACTTGTATGTGGCTTATTGTCTCTTAGGCTGGCGGGGCTGCGGAAGAACCAGCCCGGAGCACACCCAGGGAGCACCCCCACCCAGGAAGGGGGAGGGGGTGGGCTGGCGTCACTCAGTCTTCCCCTGCCCCCTACCCTTCACGGTCTGCCCCTCCCTAGCTCCCTATTTGGCCATCCCCCTGGTTGCCCCCTCCCCTTCCTTACATGGTCTGGGGGCTCCCTGGCTGATCCTCTCCCCTGCCCTTGGCTCCATGAATGGCCTCGGCGCTCCTCAGTGGTGCGAAGGCGACCAAATAAGGCAAGGTGGCCGACCGGGCCCCCCACCCCTGCCCCCGATCGCTCCAACTGACCCCGTCCATCAGCGCGCTATAAAGCGGCGCGCCGCGCGCGGGGCAGCAGCGCCTGCCGCCGTCTGAGCAAGCGAGCCGAGCCCGCCCCGCGGACGGTGAGTCAGCGCCGCCGCCTCCGCGCCTCCCTCCGCCCCGCGCCCGGAGTCGCGGCCCCGCGCTCCCGCCGCGCCGTCACTTTGCTTCTTTTTTCCTTAAGACCAAACTCTCCATTTGGTTCTAACTTCTTCTGTCCTGGGTCTCGATCTTCACAGGAGAGGGGCTCGCGGAGGGGGAGCCTTGCGCCCCACTGGGGGTCCCTGTTGCCTTGTGCTTTCCTCTCCCCCTGGGGCTGGAGCATGGGTGGGAGTGTGGATGGAGCCGTCGTGGGTTCCCAGTTTGCGAAAAGGCGAACGTGTGAAGGGCTGGGGAGGACCTTCTAAGGGATGACTTGCCCTGGGGCAGAGGGTGAGCCTGCTGGCCGGGGAGCCTGTCCGGGCCCTCTCCTGCTCCGCAGCTGCTTCTCCCCCTTTCTCTGCCCCAGGGGATGAGATGGCAGGCGCCCCCCGCCCCCGACTCCCGCCCGCGGAACCCGCTCTGCTCTGTCCCCTCCTCCCGGGGAGCGGATCAGGCCAGCTCCGCAGGCACTGAACTTGGGCCGCATTGCTCTGCTCCACCTGCAGCCCCCGCTGAAGCTGTGCCAAGATGTGCGACGATGAGGAGACCACCGCCCTGGTGTGCGACAACGGGTCCGGGCTGGTGAAGGCCGGCTTCGCGGGCGACGACGCGCCCCGCGCAGTCTTCCCTTCCATCGTGGGCCGCCCGCGCCACCAGGTAAACGTCACCCCGCTTCGTGGTCCCCAGCCCCATCGCACACCCCTCTCCTCCCACCTCTTCAGCCTACCAACCGAGGAAATGACTCACTCGGCCCTCCTGTTTCGTGAACTCTTTGGGTCAGATAGGAAAAGATGAATTAGCTTCAAATCCGAGCTGACAAGTAACAACTTACACCCGCCAAGGTACCGGGAAATGTGCATCCACACCCCCACCCCAATCCACTTCAGCTTGCCAAGGGTCCAGCTCCCTGGTGTGAAAAGGCAGCAGCTTCTTTCAGTCTTCTCTTCCTCTTATACATTTCACCTTACTCCTTGGCCTTTTTTTTTTTTTTTTTTCAGTCCTGCTCAAAACTCATAATAATACAACTTCTCCCAAACAACCAGGGGCCAAGCCACATTGCTTCCTCTTGTTCACAGCCAGTTTATAGGGCTCCCGAAAGAGGTAACCTATCTGCTTCCTGGCCATTGCATTTTTAGAAACCAGGCGTGACAGAGGCAGTAAGTGCATAGTGATAGTGACATACCACCTTGTTTATTAAAAGAGACACCATGCTCTCTGGCTGTGCCACAATGCCTGGCCAGACAGACTGCCAGGGAGGAAAGCGGTATTCCTCAGTGTGGGTGACCATGGGTACTCCAGGACACTCTGGGCAGGCTGGATTTCACAGACACAGTGATAATGGCATATCTGTCCTTTTTAGGTTCACTTGGTGAATGTCAAAATCTTTTCTGAGGAGATATACAGTGTGTCATTAATGCAGTCATTCCACAATGTAGTCATTTATATTCCAGTTTGATAAGCTTAATAATTTAATGAAGATATTATGGCAATTTAAAAATGAGATGAAGCTCTGCTTCTTCAGTGAAGTAGCTTCATTCCTCCTCACCCCCAGTTATATTCTAAACAATAGAATTATGCCTCCTGAGGGTGGGGTGGAGAAAAGGTACAGGACTGATTTTAAATGATATTTCTGAATTGGGGTAAACTATTGTTTATTATTTCTGGTATTCATAAGATGCCCCTTGATTTGGGCAGTTAGACAAATTAATTAGGCATTGAATACATTCCTGACATGGAGGAAGCTTGATTTTCTAATCTCTTTCTTCTTGTAGGGAGTCATGGTGGGTATGGGTCAGAAGGATTCCTATGTAGGTGATGAAGCCCAGAGCAAACGAGGTATCCTGACTCTCAAGTACCCCATTGAACATGGCATCATCACCAACTGGGATGACATGGAGAAGATCTGGCACCATACCTTCTACAATGAGCTCCGTGTAGCCCCAGAGGAGCACCCTACTCTGCTCACCGAGGCTCCACTGAACCCCAAGGCCAACCGTGAGAAGATGACTCAGATCATGTTTGAGACCTTCAATGTCCCCGCCATGTATGTGGCCATCCAGGCGGTGCTGTCCCTGTATGCTTCTGGCCGTACCACAGGTGCGTTTGGATTGTAAGGTGTGCGATTATGAGATAGTCTCTGGTTAATTACGCTCCCAAGTCACTGACCTTGCTGTGAATCAGTTTCCCCAGTGAAAAAAGAATGATCTCTTTCCTCACACTCCCTAGGAAGGTGTCTGTGCCAAGAGAGAGAGGTAACAATAGTACCCTGAGCACACTTATTTCTAAGAGCGGAAAGAATATGGAGTTAGAGCCTTTCCTTGCCTAAAATATGTGATGCCAGATATTGAGGCTCTGCACAAACTAGTAACCTGGAATGCAGCAATCATTGGTGTGTGTTCACATTATTGCAGCCCCTGGGCAAACATCTCCAGTAGAGACGAACCCAGAGAGAACCTACATTCCCTGCAAGGTCTGAGTCAAAAAAGAGAAACGTGTAAGTTAGATGTGAGGAAAAACAAAAACAAAAAAAAACACACCTGGAGGCTTGCATAATGTGCTAATGACTGGTAAGAGGGATGGCCATTTGAAAGTCTCCTGGGGAAATTCTTCTACCACAATATTTAAAAGGATGAGTTGTCACTGGCTTTAGGCTGAGCATTCATTATGCTCATTTTTATTCTTCACGTCTAAGGGATCTAATTTTATCTGGATCTTTGCCCAGTGCTAGTATCTCTTAGCCAAGAGTAGGCTTTGACATGGCAAAACCAGTGGTGTCCTCAGGGATTTACCTTGTTTTTGCCTATTTCCCCTGACAGGCATTGTTCTGGACTCTGGGGATGGTGTGACCCACAACGTCCCCATCTATGAGGGCTATGCTTTGCCCCACGCCATCATGCGTCTGGATCTAGCTGGTCGGGATCTCACGGATTACCTCATGAAGATCCTCACTGAGCGTGGCTACTCCTTTGTCACCACCGGTGAGTCTGTGTGTGTTTCATCTGCCACAGTAGGTGTCTGGTTTTCTCCTCCACCAGTGAACCCACCTACCTCTCCAAAGCTGATGTCATTCTTCAGAGCTTACCTGTGACCCCCTTTATTTCTGCAGCTGAACGTGAGATTGTTCGTGACATTAAGGAGAAGCTGTGCTATGTTGCTCTGGATTTTGAGAATGAAATGGCTACAGCTGCTTCTTCCTCCTCCCTGGAGAAGAGCTATGAACTGCCTGATGGCCAAGTCATCACTATTGGCAACGAGCGCTTCCGCTGCCCTGAGACACTCTTCCAGCCTTCCTTCATTGGTGAGTTGTATGGTCTGGTGCAGAAACACAGCTTGGGGCTTCCAGAGAAAAATCTATTATAATCAACAATGATTAAGGGGCCCTTGTGTTAAAAGTAGTCATAGCTTGGAGACCCACACAGTTCAGCCTCATGTCCTGATGGCTTTTGCAGGGATGGCCATTCCTCCTCTGCAGCAATGATATGATAAAGGATGACACACCGGCTTCATCTTGAAACAAGGAATGAGATAGAGTAGTAGCTGAGTAATCCATATCTGCAAGAAAGAAACGATGACTCAGGAGTGCTGACTTATTCTGCTAGACTTCATCACCAAGTAGCTAGACCTTACTTCCAAGTCACTCATTATTAAGTGTGACAACAATCCTACTTATAGTAATAACTGGACACTCACGTGTCACTGAACATCTTTCCTAAGCAGGGATTTCCAAGAGGAAGCTTGTCAGTATCTTATTTTAGTCCATAAATAAGAATGGCATTCATTTTACATGAATGTGTGTCTCATGCTTTTCTATTACATCTCCATAGGTCTGATGGGTACAGTGAGTGTTCCCTCCAAACAGGTGCTAAAAGCAGTTGTTTGCGTCTTGGCAGTCGGTTGTAGATTACTCTCAGCACTTTTAAGACACCTGTTCCACAAAACTCTGCAGTGTGTCTTATAGAGGAACATATGTTTCAGAGACAAATGGTGACAGTTTACCAACAGAGTCTTGTTCTCTCCCCTCCACCCTGGCCCCATGGGCTGAATGCACTGTGACATTTTTAAACTTGTTCATAGGTATGGAATCTGCTGGCATCCATGAAACGACTTACAACAGCATAATGAAATGTGACATTGATATTCGCAAGGACCTGTATGCCAACAATGTCTTATCCGGAGGTACCACCATGTACCCTGGTATTGCTGATCGCATGCAAAAGGAAATCACTGCCCTGGCTCCCAGCACCATGAAAATCAAGGTAAAGAACTTCTGTGGTGGGGTGGGGGGAACCAAGGCAGGTCTCCATATACCAAGCAGAATTCCTAACTCCTTTCTCCTTACACAAATAGCTTCCTGTCTCACAGAAACCTTCTGCTTTTATAGCACCTTTTCTGATTATTCTGGCACTTCTCCCAAGATAGGAGATTTTAAAACACTTTAAAGCAGTGGACAAAAATAAATCTTTGAGGAAAAAAAATCTAAATCTTTGAACACATTTTAAAAGACCCCAACTTTCAGGCTTGGCTTCACCATGCCTATAGCTTATTGCCACATATTCTTTGGTTCAGAGAAGCGGGGAACTTCTATTTTATAGAGTCTTTGATTATGGAAATGATGAAATAGAGAAAATACTTTCATCATGAGTCAACCATATTCATTTGTAGGATTACTGGGATTATTCATTTGTATCACATTACAGTGACTTGATCACCGGTGTATTTTCCATGAATCTCCCCCACCATGTTGCTTACTTTGTTGTTTGGAACCTCAGAGTTCACTGGCAGTTTTTGCTTTCCTTCTGCAGATTATTGCTCCCCCTGAGCGTAAGTACTCTGTCTGGATTGGGGGCTCCATCCTGGCCTCCCTGTCCACCTTCCAGCAGATGTGGATCAGCAAGCAGGAGTATGATGAGGCAGGCCCCTCCATTGTCCACCGCAAGTGCTTCTAAGGTGCCTTCTGTCCTAGTCTACATTACATTCAGGATGATGGTATGATGCTTTTTGGAGTCTTCCGAACCACCCTCCCTCATCTCTCATCAATCATTGTACAGTTTGTTTACACACGTGCAATTTATTTGTGCTTCTAATATTTATTGCTTTATAAATAAACCAGATCAAGACTTGCAACCTACAAAAGCAAGCATTTCTTATTTCTGTTTGGGGTTTGGGGAAGGAGTGGGATGGGGCCAGTGTTTGCTTACTCTGTCTGTGAGCTCGTATACTGATGGCCTTGATACCATGAGCTTTGTGATATTACAGCACCACATCAGTTCATCAGTGTGACTTTTAGCTGGGAGTTACAATATTAAATTTTGATTTTACCCTTTGGGACAGAATCATGAAGATAGTTTATATCTGAAAAGCAGATTAGGTTTTCAGTTTAGTTCAGTTGCTCAGTCATGTCCGACTCTTCGCGACCCCATGAACTGCAGCATGCCAGGCTTCCCTATCCATCACCAACTCCCAGAGATTGCTCAGACTCATATCCATCAAGTTGGTGATGCCATCCAACCATCTCATCCGCTGTCATTTCATCAGTGTGATTAGGATTAGGTCCACATAAGTGAGAAATGGATTGGAGAATACAGTTTGTCAAGATTAGTTTCTATGATAACACTGAAAATTGTGGTTTTAGCACATGTTCCAGTTATTTTTGTGACTTTGCCGAAGCCACATAGATATTGGTAATGGGAAAGTCAAAGGTTATTTTAAATAGATTAGTACAAATTCTCAACTCACAGTCTCTTCAGTTGTCGTCCTGAGGCCCATGCATGTTAACAGTGAAACAGTGAGGCCAGCTGATAGAAAAGCCCAGCCATACCCCATTCCAAATACTCCCTAAGCAAATCAAGACCACTGTGAATGTTCTAAACAAATCTGAGGATGGGGAATTCTCTGGAGGTCCACTGGTTAGGACTCCGAGCTTTTACTGCTGTGGGTGCAGGTTCAGTCCCTGGAACTAAGATCACACCAGCCACATGGTGTGGCCAAAAACAAACACAGAATGAAATGTGAGGAAACAGGCACCAGATACCTCCGCCTAATCAGTGACTAACTTGTGGGACAGACATCTTCAGGCTCTTCAGTTCTTTGAAATCTTGGGATCTTGGGTGGAGCAGAGTGAAGGCTCTAAAGTCCTGAGGGTTAAAGGGGGCAGAAAGGCACAATATTCCCTTCATTCTGTGCTGCACTCTTTGCAAAGGACGTTGGGGATAGCACTTCTCTCATACTCTGTCCTTGAAGGGTTCACATACACACTACTCAGAAGCTCCCAGTGTATGTGGTTTGGGAGGCTTCAAGGAAATGGACATATAAGTATGGGTCTTGAAGGGTGGTTAAGAATTAAAGAGGTGGGAAGAGGAGGGAGAAAACTTCAGCAGGAGACAGGACAGACGCCATCACACAAAGCACGAGGCAGGCTGGTGGGAACTTTTAGGCCATCAATTTGGAAAGGTAGATTTCAACCTGATTGCAGAGCTTTAAAATTTTTCACTTTCAATTTAATTGTTGATGAACTGTTAGACCATTTGTATGTGTGTGTGCATTTCCACTCAGTCGTGTCCAACTCTTTGCAACCCATGGACTGTAGCCCACCAGGCTCCTCTGTCCATGAAATTTTCCAGGCAAGAATACTGGATTGGGTTGCCATGCCCTTCTCCAAAGGATCTTCCCAACCCAGGAATCGAACCCAAGTGTCACGTCTCCTGCATTGGCAGGCAGATTCTTTACCACTAGTGATACCTGGGAAGCCATGTAAGAACAATTGAATGAAGTTAATTAAACTTTTATCTATTGATGACAGAATTAAAACACAGATTAAGCAATGGGTACAATGTTATGTGGGCTTCCAGGTGGTGCTAGTGGTAAAGAACAACCTGCCCATGCAGGAGACATGAGACACAGGTTTGATCCCTGGGTCGGAAAGATCCCCTGGAGTGGGAGACGGCAGCTTACTCCAGTATCCTTGCCTGGAGAATCCCATGGACAGAGAAGCCTGGCGACCTACAGTCCATGGGTTGCAAAGAGTCGGACAAAACTGAGTGCACATGCCCACACATACACACACACACAATGTTATATAGCTTCTTTGTGGAATACCCAAGTCAGGAACCCAGATTTTTTGACAGCTAATCTAATAATTCTTATACAACAATCTTTTCTAACTTAGTCACAGTTTATCAAAAGTAACCACATTCTGTCACACACCCTTTTGAGAGTCTGGGTTCAAAATTCAAAGTATTTATAGCTCATCAGACAATCTTAATAAGTTCCTAATGTCATTATCATTCAAGGTAGTAATTATGTCTTTATGTTCATTCATTCATAAAAGCACCTCTTGATCCTTGATTCTGGGCCAGGCCCAGTAGTGGGTGTGGGGGACACAAAGATGGAGTTGAGCACATTGGCTGTGCTTCAGTTCAGTTCAGTTCAGTCGCTCAGTCGTGTCCGACTCTCCGCGACCCCATGAATCACAGCACGCCAGGCCTCCCTGTCCATCACCAACTCCCGGAGTACACTCAAACTCATGTCCACAGAGTCGGTGATGCCATCCAGCCATCTCATTCTCCGTCGTCCCCTTCTCCTCCCGCCCCCAACCTTTCCCAGCATCAGAGTCTTTTCCAGTGAGTCAACTCGTCGCATGAGGTGGCCAAAGTATTGCAGTTTCAGCTTTAGCATCAGTCCCTCCAATGAACATCCAGGATTGATCTCCTTTAGAATGGACTGGTTGGATCTCCTTGCAGTATAAGGGACTCTCAAGAGTCTTCTCCAACACCACAGTTCAAAAGCATCGATTCTTCGGCGATCAGCCTTCTTCACAGTCCAACTCTCACATCCATACATGACCACGAGCTCCATATTTAGCACAGCTAAATGGAAGTCTTTCTTTGTGTTAAGGGTTAAAGAATAAATTAATTAGTGACATTTACGTAAGATACAGCAAACTTTCCTGTAGATTTTCCTTTCTTCCCCCAACTATTTCTTGTAGCACAGATAGATTGATTTAAAAGCTAAGTATCAGCCAGAGACAGATTTGGAGCGTGTACGGGGAGATACGACTTAGACAGTCTCTGTGTCTCTTGCTTCTCAAATTGAACACGTTGTAAATTATGAATTTTATTCTCTAAATACAGTATTAATACTTTAGGTTTAGGCAACTGGCTTCTGTATCACCTGTGTTTCTATGTGTGAATGTAAATGGAATGAGTATTGTTTCTGCTTAAAAGTGGAAGTTTTTGGAATAGTTTCCGATATTTGTATCAAAAGTGGAAAGTACACAGGTTCTTATTGAATTTTGAGGTTTCCTCATCTCTGCTTGATAGGGTGTAAGATATTAGAACAAGTGACTCTTCTAATAATCATGCTTAAGAAAGGTATTAAGGCAATAGGATTTTTCTTAAGGCCACCCTCATGTGTATAAATTGAAATGTCTACAGTAAATAGATCTTGGTTAAGATGCAATGTAAAGCAACCCATATTGATCATGATATTTTTCTCAGTTTAAAATGAAAGAAGTACTTGGATTTATTTCTAAGATCCTAAAACACTGTGTTGTTATTTTCCTTAACAATGGTCACTTCTTCAGTTCAGTTCAGTTCAGTTCAGTTCAGTTCAGTAGCTCAGTCGTGTCCGACTCTCCGCAACCCCATGAATCACAGCATGCCAGGCCTCCCTGTCCATCACCAACTCCCGGAGTTCACTCAAACTCATGTCCACAGAGTTGGTGATGCCAGCCAGCCATCTCATTCTCTGTCGTCCCCTTCTCCTCCCGCCCCCAACCTTTCCCAGCATCAGAGTCTTTTCCAGTGAGTCAACTCGTCGCATGAGGTGGCCAAAGTATTGCAGCTTCAGCTTTAGCATCAGTCCCTCCAATGAACATCCAGGATTGATCTCCTCCAGAATGGACTGGTTGGATCTCCTTGCAGTATAAGGGACTCTCAAGAGTCTTCTCCAACACCACAGTTCAAAAGCATCGATTCTTCAACGATCAGCCTTCTTCACAGTCCAACTCTCACATCCATACATGACCACAGGAAAAACCGTTGCCTTGACTAGATGGACTTTGGTTGGCAAAGTAATGTCTCTGCTTTTTAATATACTATCAAGGTTGGTCATAACTTTCCTTCCAAGGAGCAAGCGTCTTTTAATTTCATGGCTGCAATCAGCATCTGCAGTGATTTTGGTCACTTCTTAGCAATGGTTATATGTAGATGTGTTTAAATAATTAGAGTGTAGAGTTAGAAAAGGATAATAACTGAAGAAAATGGAATAGAGAGGTAAGATCAGTTTTCTATACCCCGAGCCTAATACAATGTCAGCCTAAAACTGGGTCTCCACCTTTCTCTCCACCTCTTCTATGGAATCTGTTATGGCCTGAATTATGTATGCCAGTCCCAACCCACTCTGACCCCTGCCACAATTGCAATTCAGATGTTGAAACCCAACCTCCGCAACATGACTGTATTTGGAGACAGGACCTTTAAGGATTCATTAAGGTTAAATGAGATATAACGGTGGGCCCCTAATCCAACAGGACTGGTGTTACAAGAAGATGAGCTCCCTGGAGTGTGCCCATACACAGGAAAGGGCAGGTGAGGACACAGCAAGAAGGCGACTGTCTGCAAGCCACAATGCAAAAAGAGAGAAGAACACAGGATCCCTACACCTTTGTTCTTTATCTCCAACCCCTGACTGCAAGCCCCAACTTGATTCTCCTAGGTTCCCTATGGAGGGGAAACACAGTTCTTGAGGCATGAGCCTACTGTGTTCTCTCCTCTACCGGCTTGAGGATTAAAGTCATTTTTCTACTTCCTCCAAACTGTCTCCGTATTTTCTTACTTGGCTCCGGTGGGCAGAGAAAGCCAAGATTTTGGCGGCAACAATCTCTCCAGACTCCACTGTGGCCTGGGGATCCAGAAACCCAACAATCTCTTTAAGACCTGATTAGCCGTTGAAAAGGAAATAAAAAGTCAGACTCACTTTATGATTAAAATTACATAAATACTATAAATATTTCCTAGGAACTAATAGGTAGGGAAGAAATTTCAAGTCTTTTAGGCCTGAAATAGCAAAAGTTGTCTATATTCAACTTGAGCTCTTCCAGGCTCATTATAGAAGGAATCTCTCCTTCAGGCAGAGCTTGGCCATTGCTATGGCAACCAAGCTCATACTAGGAAGAAGGGGGAAAATGCAAAAGTCTGCTTCTGGTCACTGGTGAACTCAATGCTAGAAGATAATTCCTGCAACTCACTCATCAGCTCTGCATGCAACAGATGTAACAAAGCTTCCTTTGAGGCTCACTGGTAAACAATCCCCTGCCATTGCAGGAGACTGGGGTTCAATCCCTGGGTTGGGAAGATCCCCTGGAGAAGGAAATGGTAACCCTCTCCAGTATTCTTGCCGGGGAAATCCCATGGACAGAGGAGTCTGAGGGGCTAGAGTCTATAGGGTTGCAAGAGTTGGATCCGACTTAGCAACTAAAGAGCAACAACAAAGATTGACTAGTAGGTAGTCAAGCATAGCTCTCTTGAGTCCTCTGGTCCTGGGCCCTCTCTCCTGCCAGGGAAAGGGAGCTGAGTCAGAAGAGATGTAAGCAGGGGTGGTCTGCAGTTCCTCAACGGCATTATTTACTAATTGCTCTGCACTGTTTTACTGAAGCTTCCTTGGGAATTGGGGTTGGGGAAGAGAGGCAGAGAGAAAACAGACCCAAGGGAAGATTGCAGTAAAGCTGAACTAAAATGTAGCAACGATAGTAGATGAAAAGTGAACTCTGGAGTCAAGGGTAAGCAAGAGATCAAGCCAATAGGTTTAGTGCTGAACATGGAAAGATGATTTGAAGAACTTTGGAAATATTACTGGATGATGACATCATATTGGGTAGGATATGATAGAGCAGGCAACGTGTGGGAAATTTAAAAGCAAACCTGCCTTAGGCAAAATACTGAAAATTTCTCAAGGCATCTTTAACTCTAGGATCTATGCTTTGGACTTCTTTTCCAGTGCCTTCGACCAAGGCTGGCCACCCAGGAAATTCTTCCTACTACTCATATGGCGATGACACTTGCCTGACCTTTATATGCATTCCTCAAAAGCAGGCTATGCTAATTAACATATTAGTTACCTAGTTACCTAATCTGTTAGAACATATGTTCCCACTAGAAAACACACTCATAATTTAACAATAATTTTTGACATTGCATGGGCTTTCAGTCAAAAAAGATTTGAGTGTAAGTCCCAGTTCTGCTGTTGACTAGTTGCCAACTAGTTAAGTAAATTAATTACCTAACTCTCTAAGCTTTAGAACAGAAGGACTAACCAAAATCATGGTCCAAGAATTGTCATGGGAATGTAATGGTATCATGCATTTAAGACACTAAGCACAGTGCCCATCAGGAGGGCATTTGGGCTCCAGATAAACAAAAAAGTTTACTTCCCCCTCTTCTCCCCCCCTTTTTTTTTTGTTTCTAGCATAGATTTTGGAGGCTTGGGCTGGGTGGTAGACAGGGAGGTGAGCTGTAAATGTCTCTTTACATTGCAGTGGTTTTTTCTCTATTTGTTGCTGTTTAGTTGCTCAGTCATGTCCAGCTCTTTTGTGACCCTGTGAACTGGGGCCTGCCAGGTTCCTCTGCCCATGGGATTGTCCAGGCAAGAATACTGGAGTGGGTTACCATGCCCTCCCCCAAGGGATCTTCCTGACCCAGGGATCAAACCCACGTCTCTTATGTCTCCTGCATTGGCAGGTGGGTTCTTTACCACTAGTGCCATCTGGGGAGCCTGTATTTCCCAGTAAAATCTTTTAATTCTATTACTTAGAACTTTTCTTCATTCCTCTGCCCTCCAGACTAGCTCCTATATGTTTGAAACTCACATCCAAAATTGCCCAGATGCTCATGTATCCATTTTGGGGAGCATATTGTCAGTCATAGAGAAAGCATGGGGGTCAGGAGGTGTCTCTTCAGTGTTTTCACAGTGCCTTGTTTCTGACTCTACAAAGCGTTTACAGCACATGACTACAACAGTTGGTGCACTTGTGAATCTCCTTAGACTGAGCTCGGGGGAGAGATCTATGTTATTAATGTGTGTGTTTGTGTCTGTATGTGTGTTAGTCGTTCAGTTGTGTCTGACTCTGTTAACCACTGTCTGGAGCCAACCAGGCTCCTCTGTCCATGGAATTCTCCAGGCAAGAATACTGGAGTGGATTGCCATGCCCTTCTCCAGAGGATCTTCCCAACCCAGGAATTGAATCCGGGTCTCCTGCATTGCAGGCAGATTCTTTACCATTTAAACCACCAGGGAAGTCCATGTTACTCACATGAGTATCCGATCCTATTACTCAAACAGGGATTGCTGATGATAAGACATTAAAGTTTTCTTCATTAACGACATTGAAAGGTACTTTTATTTGCACATTACTCTGGGCTTCTTATCCCAACTAACCAAAAAGTATGATGATATTTTCTTTTTTGTAGTAAACAACAGATTTGGCTCTGTGCCCTCACCCTTGCCTTTGCATAAGGAAGAAATTACTCCATTCCGAGAGCTTATTAGGCGGCTGGCCAGACAGTCTTATCCCCTGAACAACTGCAAATAGAAAGCAAGAGGGGTCAGTCTCTGGCAGTGTGATGGTGGGTTGAAATGTCCTTTGACCCCAAACCTTTGGGAAATATTTTCATCTCTCGCATCAGATACATGGTGCATAGTTTTCCTTTGTTCCTCCCTACTGACTGGTTCCTACAAGTTATAAGAAATCAGTGTGAATTGCTAAGCCATGTCCAACTCTTTGCGACCCCGTGAACTGTAGCCCACCAGGCTCCTCTGTCCATGGGATTCTCCAGGAAAGAATACTAGAGTGGGTAGCCATTCCCTTCTCCAGGGGAATCTTCCTGGCTCAGGGATGGAACCTGGGTCTCACACATTGCAGGCAGATTCTTTACTGTCTGAGTCACCAAGGGAGCCACTTACAGTGCTTACAGTGGCTAAGTTCCCACAAGCTGTTAGAACAGCCAGAGTGGGTGAGAAAGCAGGCAGCTGCAGTGCGGTAGCAGCCTCCCACTGCTCTTCCCAGCCCTCTTCCCGAACAATTGCTTGTACACACTCCTCTGCAGACATTGGGTGTCCTCAGCAAGGAAAGCAGATATACAGGATATACTTATGTTTTGTCGAACTAAGTTGGGTTAGAAACTTAGCTTACGTAGTGGGAATCCTTACTGCTTCCTGGAGTGAAGTAGACATGGCTTCTTCTTTTGAGGCAGCTTTTTATCTTTGTGCTTCTCACATTGGCCACCGTTAGACCAGAGCAACTTGACCTCACCAATAGGTTGGGTGCCTAAAATAATGATAAGGATACTAATGTTATTATTTAACAATGACTGAGCCCTTACCTGGAGAAGGCAATGGCACCCCACTCTAGTACTCTTGCCTGGAAAATTCCATTTAGGAGGAGCCTGGTGGGCTGCAGTCCATGGGGTCGCTGAGTCGGACATGACTGAGCGACTTCACTTTCACTTTTCACTTTCATGCATTGGAGGAGGAAATGGCAACCCACTCCAGTGTTCTTGCCTGGAGAATCCCAGGGACAGGGGAGCCTGGTGGGCTGCCGTCTATGGGGTCGCACAGAGTCGGACACGACTGAAGTGACTTAGCAGCAGCAGCAGCAGAGCCCTTACCTATATCCTCCACTGCACTTAAACCTTTCAAATCTATTATCTAATTTAACCAAACAATGAATTACTATCCCCGTCCCCACCCTTTTTGATGAAAACTGAGAGCTGAAGAGACCATTTGCCTTAGGTCAGGCTGCTAGTAAGTGGCAGAGCCAAGAATCAGCACTCTTGGGGTGTGGCTCCATGTCCCCTGTCACCAGTCCAGAGGGTCTCAGGATCAGTGAGGAGAGCTAGAGACCAGAGGACACCCTCTCTCAGCATGTAGTCAGATACTAGTCCAGTAAGGAGTTTCTGAGTTCCAGTCATGTTCTCTGTGTTCAGAAAGGATTTTTCTTTTTTCTTTTTAAGAAAGGAGCTTTAAGGAGAAGGGGAAAAAATGGTGGGATGAATTGAGAGAGTAGCAGTGACATAAATACACTACCACATGTAGGACAGATAGCTAGTGGGAGGCAGCTGTATATCACAAGGAGCTCAGCCCAGTGCTCTGTGATAACCTAGAGGGGTGGGGGGGGGATGTAGGAGGGAGGCTCAAGAGGGAGAAGATATACATATATACTTACAGCTGATTCATGTTGTTGTACAAAAGGAACTAATACAACATTGTAAAGCAATTAGCCTCCAATTAAGAAAAAATAACCTGTCAAACTGTTTAAATCTGGTTAGGGGAATTGATTGTTTGATTGACTAATTGATTAGACCAACATATACTCATTGAGATGGAGAAGGCGATGGCACCCCACTCCAGTACTCTTGCCTGGAAAATTGCATGGATGGAGGAGCCTGGTGGGCTGCAGTCCATGGGGTCGCGAAGAGTCAGACATGACTGAGCAACTTCACTTTCACTTTTCACTTTCATGCATTAGAGAAGGAAATGGCAACCTACTCCAGTGTTCTTGCCTGGAGAATCCCAGGGATGGGGGAGCCTGGTGGGCTGCTGTCTATGGGGTCTCACAGAGTCACACACGACTGAAGCGACTTAGCAGCAGCAGCATACTCATTGAGATCTTTCTACTGGGTGCTAGGGACAAACAGACATAGCCACGGTACTCATGTGGCTTACAGTAGCATGGTCCAGGGCTCATGTGTGTGCGTTATGGGAGGAGGGGAGATAAGAAATAGACAAATCTTCAAATACACAGATACCCACATAGAACATGATCTCAGCCCATGCAAGGGATAACAGAGTGCAGTGAAAGGAGATTCCAGTTGACAGCAGGGTTTTACTTAGATAAGGCTGTCAGAAAAAGCCTCTTTGAAAAGGCAACATTCAATCTGAGAACTGAAGAAGGGAAAAAGCAAGCAGGGAAAACAGCATCGGCAAAGACCCGGAGGTAGGAAAATTGATCATGTTCAAAGATGTGGGAGAACCCAAGTGGATGGATAGTGATGGGGGCCTGTGGGGAGTGAGGTAAGTCATGCTAGAGAAGTGATCAGAACACCCATCAAGGATTTCCCTGGTGGTCCACTGCCTTAGACTCCATGCTCCTAAAGCAGGGGGCCCAGGTTTGACCCCCTGACCAGGGAACTAGATCCCACATGCTGCAACTAGGAGTTCTCAGGCCACATCTAAAGATCTTGCAGGCTGCAAATTAAAAAAAGAAAAAAGGATCCTGCACCCCACAATTAAGACCTGGCACAGCCATAATAAAGAGCACTCGTCATATAGGTCCTTGACTATGCTGAAAGTTTAGATTCTAAGTGTAACAGAATGATGCTAAAGGGTTTGAAACATGGGAATAGGAACCATATCTTTTAAAAGCTTGTTCTAGGTACCATGTGGAGACAGGATTTGAGAAGCAAGAATAGAGACAAGTAAACCACTGGGAAGCTCTTTGATGCAGGTGGGATATCGTGGGTCTTGGACCCGGAGGAAGCTGTGAAGATGGAGAGCAGTGTGGACAGGGTCCAGATGGATCTCCGAAGAAACCATGGCAGGATGTACTAGTCGGCTAGAGAGGGCCAGGCAAGAAGAGAGAGTGCCACAGAGGCTGCCCAGGCTGTGGGCTTGAGTGGACAATGCGTCTTCAGGGAAATTAAGGTTTCAAGGTAATTCAAAGGCAGCTTCAGCCCAGCATTGGAAAGGAAGGTTTTGCTCTCTCAAACCTCAAAAATGGGATTTGCTCTGGGTCTTGGAACTGTTTTCTGGGAGAAAGGGAGGGAGACTGAATGAGCAGGGAGTGGTTTTGGGGACAGGGAGGTGGTGAACCGAGCGGGGAATGTGTGTTGGGATACAGGTGGATTGGGAGCTGATAGGGTAAGGGCCACAGCACGGATTTTACAGACACAGGTGGGCTGTGTTCTTGCCTATAACACACAAATGATGATAGAGCTGTCCTTTGAAGTTACTGGTATGGGATAAAGTCAGCAGTATGCTCAGGCCTTGGCACATACTGGGAGTTTAATTAATGCTCAATAATTATAGTTATTGATATTGTTGTATTTGCATATATTTCTATTTGGCACATATATATTGTATGTTAATATACATGCGTATGTATGTGTGTGTGTTGTAGAAGAATTGAAAGACAAATGTAGGAATTCGTATTTTTGATAAGAGAGTGTATGTGGTTCTGCTGATGACACTTCCTGACAAGTAGTTCATTGAATGATACTTGAATTCTGGCCCCTGGGCCCAGAGCAGTCTAGTGATTAGAGAACCTTACTGAACCACCCAATAGTCCAAGAGCAACTAGAGAAAGTAGGGAGAGCATATTCCAAAGAATGAGACTGCAGAGTTAGATCTCTTTCATCTATCAAAGAGGAGACTGACCTAAAGAGCGTCAAGAAGTCAGGAAAGTATGGCTTCATGATACAGGAGATAAACAGTTTGATTAACAATCACCATGGCCTTCCATTATAGGAACTGTTAAGAAAATCTGAACTGGCTTCCTGAATTCTCAGTGCAGGAAGAACTTTTTATACACTTTTGAGTCTCCTCTCAAGTTAAAGGGATTTATTTTAAAACTGTTTAAATCCTACAGCAAGGGGCAGCCATATTCTCTTTTATACCCATTACCCTAGAGTGTCAATTCCATTGTGTTCTAATAACTGGTTTGATTTTAATACATAAAAGGAAACTCCAGCACTGAAATATAGTATGAGGATTCCAGTCTTTAAAAAGAAAAGTGTAGGCTGGTAGGGAAAAGGGATTCAGTAGGAAGAATTTGATTAGTGTTTACTCCAAACATAAATCTTAACTTGGAGGATATAAAATGTAAAAGTATGCATGCAAACTCTGAGAATAAAGTACGATACAAGGAATAAAAAATCTACTGTAATGCTCACTTGCTGAAATTGACGCCTCCGTCAGCCTGGGTCCTCACAAGATTAGAACGAGCAGCACCCCCTGCAGACTGAAAGCATGAGTGAGGTACAATCTGTTAAATAACCACTGAGGTTGTGCTTGTTACCACTGCACAACTCAGCCAGTTCTGACTGTTATCACCAGCTTTTCACTCACCTCTGGAAGATTTCACTTTGCTCTGGGGCCCTGAGGTGATTTAATGCCAGAGGAACAATACATTTCGAATAACAAACGTAATCCTGAACGGTTTTCATTTCAGTTGGGATGGTTTGGTTGTTCAGGGTGTCCAAAGTGCCACACTTGTCAGAAATGAGTTTAGTATTGGGTAATTTTTTTCCACGTTTGGAGGGAGGGCATGGAATTTTGTTTTTCTTTGGCATGTGAATGAAATAGAAAATGTATCTGAAGTTACCCCACATACATCTTGTTGGTTCAACACGTGAGTAGGAGGCTAAAAATGAAGAGTTTCATCCAGGTTACTTTGCTTAATCTGTGTGTAAAGTTTGCACCTGAACTGGCCTCATCATGGAATTATATAACCTTATTGTTTTACAGCTTCAAAATATCATTCACATATACAAGTCACTAAGATTTGGACACGACTGAGCAACTGAACAACAAAAGAATATACAATTCAACTGTTTTTTAGTAGTTTCACATGTAAGTGCTACCATGGCCACAGCCAACTTTAGAATGTTTTCATCACCTTAAACAGGAGACTCAGTACTAAAAAGTAAAAAGGGAAAAGAGAAGAAAAGAACGAAGCCTCAGACTCGATAGTTCTTACTCCATTGTAACCCACCCCTCTGCTCTCGCCTCCACAAGGAATTAGTGGGATGACCTGCTTGCATATATCTTCTCTCCAGGGAAGAGTAAAATTAGGATTCTTGTCTTAATAAAGTCCTCTATTGCAAGAGACATGAAAGGAATGATCAGGGTTTTTGCTCACGTGATTCTTTCTGTATCAGCCTCTTTCCTCCTGGTGGCCAAGAACCTCCTCTGCAGCGCAGCCTTCTTGAGACAGCCCTCTCAGTTGCACTCCTGCTTCACCTCCACTCTTTGCTTGTTGTATACCCCATATTATGTTTGTTTCAACTTAACTTGATTAATGTGTAACTTAAATAAAATGTGCCATCCTAAGCATGCAATTCATTTTGCCAAATGCTTATAATCCAGTAACCACCCCAATCAAAATGTACATTCCATCAGCCGCTAAATTCCCTCTCCTCCTCCAGGTTTAACCCTCTCCATCTCAACTCCAGAGAACCCTTTTTGTCACTATAGATTAGTTTTGTCTGTTCTCAAATTTCATAATAATCATAATTTAAATTGTTCATTTCTTTTCAGTTTCTACAACTAGATCTTTTCATACAATTCTTTTTTATTGAAGCATAATTTATTTACAATGTGTTAGTTTCAAGTGTATAGCAAGGTGATTCAGCTATATATATACATATTCTTATATACATATATTCTTTTTCAGATCCTTTTCCCTTATAATTTATTACAAAATTTTAAGTATAGTTATCTGTGCTACACAGTAGGTCCTTGTTGATTATCTATTTTTTTTTATAAATTGATATTAGAGTATAGTTGCTTTACAACATACATTATTTTTTTACCCACAATTTTCTAGCACAAGGCCAGGCGATGCCAGAATGAATAAATGCCAAATCATTCTATTCATCAGCGTTAACTTAGAAAATTGAAACAGCTAAATATGTGAGAGTAACAGTGAGGATTTGATTGCAAGGGTTAAGGAACAGGAGTCTTATTCATCGTGTTGGCTTGCTTTCTTACCCTGCCTTTCCCCTTTTTATCACAACAATGACAAAGGAAGCCTTGGATGGGAGAGAAAGCTGTGTTAGGAGTCACATTCCTTCACCTTTGGGCAAAATGTGTTACCATTTTGAATGAACAGGTAGAAATAGTTTCATTCGTTTTGTGACTTTCAACTTTGAGTTGTCTTGATGAAGACATTTTAAACCTGCGCCGTTGATAAGATGCGAGATCCACTCAAACGGTATCTCAGTTTCTGAAAATACAGCTGAGATTTGTGTTCTATCAGCAAAATCATAGCAGCTCTGTTAATTTTTGGCAAGATATTTCTCTCACTGCAATGTAATCAAGCCTCATCACATACCTGTGAGCTGGCCTCTCTCATTCAAGCACAGGAGAGGAAGGGGTCATGCTCAGCATCTCTTCCTCACAGAGGCAGGAGCTGGGGTAGAGACTCTCCTGAGGGCTGCTTTTCCTTGCTTCTTTGCATGGATTCATTTCCGGTTTGGCAGTGTGTGCATCCCCCTTCAGCCCAAGTTCTAAATCTCTTTCTCTCTCACTATCTAGGACACATGAGAATTAACCTACTCATGTAGATTACAGGGCCCCAGCCCTCATTAACCTTAATATTGAAAGAAATACAGCTTTTGCAGTAGGAGAAGTGAAAATGCCCTTCCTTTCAGCATGAATAGTGGCACCAGTGTGAGCCAAGCAGATGGGCTTTTTAGGTGGTAGTTCATCCCACACACGCATTTGCGTCCACTCATTGGCAATTTCACATGGGTGATATTTCTGGATTTGTGGGCACCTTGATACAGCATTGTAAAATTGCAGCCCTAAGGTGATTTTGGCGTAGCTCAAGGTGTTGCCTATTCTGTATTTTCTTCGTGTCCTTTGAATTAACAATTCGGTCCTGAAATCCTCATCTTCCTTCCCAGTGGGTACTCAACTGGTACGTGTTGCAGGACTGAAGAGCTGACATTTCTCTCTTAAACGCTGTAGTCAGTGTTCCCTTGACCTCTCTTTTCCAGACATCAGGTGTTCCGTCTGCCCCCTGCTTGCCGGGCCTGACCTTTGCTTTAATGAGATTTGAGTGCTGAGCAGATCTCAGCCATGTCCTCATCCCTCCTCTATGGACGATGCAGCTTTGGTTGATGACCCGTGAGTTTGGGGAGGACAGTAATCATTCAGGGATGGGGAAGGGGCAAGAGGGGACAGCATACAAATTCATAACTCAGACAACGTTAGAAGAATGCTGAGGATGGGCTTGAACCTCAGAGAAGGCAAAACCAGAAGACAGGTGGAATGAAAAGCTGCTCAGAGCAGCCCAGGCCATGACTTCTGGCTACAGTACAGTTTCTAGAATCAAATAGAGAAGTTGGGCAATGGGCTGATGTACAAAGAAGTGGGAGCTTGTGAAACTCTTTCATTTCTAATCCTGATGACACCAGAGGAGGGTCAGGCTTTCCCAAGAACACTGGGCAAATTTTCATTCATTCTCTTCCATTGCTCCCACTTTTCTCTTGATTCAGGCCAACAGGAAAATATTGAATTGCCTCCAGAGTGATCTAATACCATTTAGAAGTATGTCCTTCAAACTGTGGATCAAGATCTGTTAACTATGGATCAAGATCTATTAAATGAGTTTTCAATCAGTTGAGTAGATTTCAGCTAGCACACACACACACACACACACAAAACAAGCAGGGCAGAGAACAGAAAATATCAGAGTATACTGTATGTAGTGAGAGTAAATAATATTTTGTGAAACTGTTTTAGCCTCTATGTGTATGTATTAAGTTAAAATATGGAAAGTATTTTGTGAATCATGGTGAAAAAAAAAGTTTAAAATCAATGGTTTACAATGATCAATTTTCATATATTATTTAAAAACTTTTTATTAGGAAAATATAGATAAATAATAACAATAGCAAATATACCTAAAATAGCAATATAGTAGGGTAGACCCTGTACATTGTCATCTAGTTTCCAAATTGTCTTTTGTAGATAGTACAATTCTATTTATTTCCTTCAGTAATTAAAAAATTTTTTTTCTCCATACTACTAAATTCAGGGGAGATTTTGGGTAGAACTGAAGTTATCCTTCCTAAAGTTTCCAGCTGTGAGTATTTCAAGTCAATTGGGAGCCTTCCTGAGAGGCTATGGGAAATTACTGGGGAAAACAAGTTTGGAAGAAAAACTGAGGCAAATCTCACAGATGCTACTTGTACTCTATGCTTTTCCTAGAGTCAGTGATGTCTCCTGATTTAGTTCAATGTTTTCCTTTGTCCCCAGCCCACTTACAGAATAGAGAAAAGTAGAGCTGGGTGGGACTGGAGAACACTCAGTCCAACTTTGGTGTCTTATGGATGAAGAAACTGAACTCTGGGAGTGAGAACTGGGTTATTACCCAAGAGAGCGTCTCATCTCAATGGCCTTATCCCCCATGCCAGGAGCCATGTATATTTCAGGTATAATGAAAAGTTTTTTTATACTCAGCCTTAACCCCTTCTCTGTTTTTCCTCCAATCTCCTGTAATGGGTTCTTGCTCTTCTAATCCACGAATCAGTATCCTTTATACACTTGCCAACTATCCATATACCTACTAAATGTCCATGCAGAAAGGATAGGCTATTGGTTCCAGTGTTTTACATTTATGCAAATGGAGTTATAGTCTACTTACTATACAGCATATTGCTTTTTTCACTCAATATTTAGTTTTTGAAATCTATCTTTGTTGAGATATATAGATCAATTTCATTCATTTTTCACTTTTGAGTATTATGCCGTGAGATGAATACATCACAGTTTGATACTTCTATCACTGAATTTTGTGTTTTTCACTTACTATGTTTTTTGGTTTGCTTTGTTTTCTTTTCTTCTTTTACTGACAGTTATGGGTTGAATGTGTCTTCACAAAATTCATATGTTGAAGCCTTTAACTTCACTGTGATGGAGGCTGGGCCTTTGTGAGTAATTAGAGTTAGATGAGCTCATAAGAGTGGGACCTTTATGATTGACTCAGACAGTAAAGAATCTGCCTGCAGTGCAGAAGACACCAGTTTGATCCCTAGGTCATGAAGATTCTCTTCAGAAGGAAATGGCAACCCACTCAGGTATTATTACCCACAAATCCCATGGACAGAGGAGCCTGGTGGCTACAGTCCATAGGGTTGCAAAGAATCAGACACAACTGAGTGATTAACACTTTCACTTTTAAGAAGATTCATCAGAAAACTTGCTTTCTCTTTTCTCTATTTGAGGACACGGCAAGAAGGTGGCCATCTGCAGTTCCTTGAATGCAGGAAGAGACCCTCAGAGAGATCAGCTGGCATCTGGATCTCAGACTTTCAAAAACTGTGAGCAAATACATTTCTGTTGTTTAAGTCACCCAGTTTACGGTATTTTGTTTTGGCAGTTTGAGCAGACTAAAACAGACCGCTCCTGAGTTGGTGTTTTCTCTACTAGTCTGGAAGTTTTTACATTCCATTTCTATTCTTTCTTAAATCTTCTCTAACATTTTTAATATACATTAAAATAAACACAACCTAAAATTAATTTCTATGCCTCTCCTATTAGTGCACATTCTTTGTCACCCAACTGTGTCTGACTCTTTGTAACCCCATGGACTGTAGGTCACCAGGTTCCTCTGGCCCTGGAATTCTCCAGGCAAGAATACTGGAGTGGGTTGTCATGCCCTCCTCCAGGGGATCTTCCCAATCCAGGGATCAAATCCAGGTCTCTCACATTTCAGGCAGTTTCTTTACCATCTGAGCCACCAGGGAAGCCCCTCCTGCCTTGATTTATCCCCATTCTGCCCACATTAAGTATTTACAGTAGTTACCTTTATAAGCAAGACTATCTTTCTTTTTTCATAATTTTTTTTTCTCATATCCCTCTCTGGGTTTAATTTCTTTCTTGACTGATAGTCCTTCACTATTCTTTCAGTGCAGATGTGTGTATCAGAAACTCTTTCATTCTTTGTCTGAAAAAGATATTTTGCTCTCCCTCTTTAAGATAGTTGGGCATATAGGCAAAGAAAAATAACTGCAAGGTAGTGCTTATGTGTGAATGGAAAAACCACTGGCAGTTTTCTTCAGTTACTTGCACATTGTACTTTTTCTAGGTTGAATATTTGTGTAATTTCTCAAAAGTTAAAAAATACACACCAAGATGCAGTAGGATGTGAAAATCCTTTGATTGGTGCCTCATCCAATCAATGCCAAATCTTCAAGTATTCTGATCTAGTTTCTGCAAGATTTTCTTCAGGAGAACTATTGAAGGTGATGCTGTTGCCATGGCACCATAGAAGTAGTCCCCTGAGATATTGAAATGGAGGAGTCTCCTCATTCTAGGCTCAGGTTTCAGCTGCTCTGGGCTGCTTTTATTTGCATACCTTCAACGCAAATGTGCCTTTAATCTTGCTTTCTACTTGACATTAGAAATTTTTCTTCACAGTGATGGAATGCAATGTCTGTCTTCATGCAAAACTTGAAGCTAGAGTGTAAAAGAATTCAGACCAGCACCCACTATACCTGGAAAGTGTGGCTACATGCCCTCTCTGCTTTCAAAGCAGTTTTTTTTTTTTTAATGCAAATGATGCTCCATTTGGCCTTGAGAGCAGCATCTGTGCATGAGATGGAAATCCAGAGCACAATCCAGGTCCTCTCCAAAGTCACCAAATTTCAAAGGAAAATAGTGAAAATTAGATTTATAGAGAGCAACAGATCTTGAGTGACCTTGAGCTAAGATCGTTTTCCAGCTGCTCAAGGAGCTGGTCAGCTGGAGAAATCTGAATTCTTTTCACATAGAGCTTCAGTTAGTCAATTAGTCCACACTGCTATTTTATTTTTAGTAAATTATGTTTGGATTCTTGTTTTCTCTTGGGTTTAGGTTTAAAAAAATGTTTCTTCCTGGCTCCTATCACACTGCATCCTGCAGATTAAATGGGCTCCAAATTAGCTTTTCCTCATACTTAGTCAGTAGATTTATCTAAGAAATAAACCACATGCATTTACTTTCATTTGCTGTCTGTCCCTTCAGAAGTCTCACTAATAAGACACTAAAAGGACTTTTAAGAAGTCATAGTCTATAAAGGCAAAGAGAATAGGAAACTGGAAAGCAGATACACAGTGATAGTAATTCAGCTCAGGTATACAAAAAGCTGAGCAGCAAGTATTTTGTTTAGTAGAAACCCACCTCTGCCCCCAGTGAAGGTTTAGAAACTGGGCATGAAGGGGAGGTAAGAATGTAGCTAAAATCAGGATGATTGCTTAAAAATCTATTTAAGAAACTAAAATTCTATGTTTCCATTTCCCATTTCATACAGCCAAGTAACTCCCTTTCCTCCATCCTAGAAGAAAACTGGATGCTTAGCCTCTGGAGGGGGGTTCTCTGGATTGGGGGAATAGTGGCTATAGTTGATGATAAGGAGACAATATTGTCAACAGAGTGATTGCCCACCAACTGTTAAAACCACAAGCCCACTACTCCTGGTTTTCGGAATACCGGAAGACCGGGCTATCCCCACCAGGCAGGAGGCTGGTAGTTTCTTGTCTGCAGAATCTGACCAGGCCAAGGGGTGAAGGGGAAACAACCAATCAGGAATTTTCCTAACAAACTGGTCCAATGAAATACTCTATATTAGGGTTTCTCAACCAAAACTAGACATTCGGGACAGGGTAACTCTTTGTTGTGGAGGCAGTCCTGTGCATTACAGGATGTTTAACAGCACCCCTGGCCTCTGACCACTGTATGCTAAAAGCACCACTCTGCACTGAAGCCCACAGTTAGCAGGCCCAGCTCATGCCCTTGGTCTTCGATCAGTTCCTTAGTGCTTCATTCACTTTCCAATGTGAGCTGACAATCAAAAGTCAGAAGACACCAGAAAAGGAAAGCCTCTAATGCGAAATATGGACATGAAAACAATGGAAATGTTTTTCCATTGGAGGACAGTGGATTGGGGAAGTCACAGAGATGTGCAGGGTTGGAGTGCAGACATTGTGTGGGAAGAGGACAGGCCTTTAAACGAGACAGGCAGGTACAAACCAGATCTGAGGAACTCTCATGGGCTTGTGTACGGTCAGGTCACTAAGACGGCTGTTCTCTTGCTCTCTGGACATCCCCTACTTGACCAGTGCCTTCTTTGCTGCTGCTGCTGCTAAGTCGCTTCAGTCGTGTCCGACTCTGTGCGACGCCATAGACGGCAGCCCACCAGGCTCCCCCGTCCCTGGGATTCTCCAGGCAAGAACACTGGAGTGGGTTGCCATTTCCTTCTCCAATGCAGGAAAGTGAAAAGTGAAAGGGAAGTCGCTCAGTCGTGTCCGACTCTTCACGACCCCATGGACTGCAGCCCACCAGGCTCTTCCGTCCATGGGATTTTCCAGGCAAGAGTACTGGAGTGGGCTGCCATTGCCTTCTCCCAGTGCCTTCTTTACCTGCAACTTATTCACGTGAATGTGTTTACCCCCAACTCCAGCTAGTGATTGTTCTAATCCTTAGGCCAGAATGGTTCCACCAGCTAATTTATTAAAGGGAAATATCTGCCCTTGTGATGATCATTAATCTGAGGGGCTGTGCAGGTTTCCCTGCCCCAGCTGCTGGTTCCCCTGGTAACAGAGAAGTCAACCTGAGGTAAAGCTACATGCTCAGAGGCTTCAGTCATGTCCGACTCTTTGTGATACTACAGACTGTAGCCCACCAGGCTCCTCTGTCCATGGGATTCTCCAGGCAAGGATACTGGAGTGGGTTGCCGTGTCCTCCTCCAGGCGATCTTCTTAACCCAGAGATAGAACTTGCATCTCTTAAGTCTCCTGCACTGGCAGGTGAGTTATTTACTACTAGCACCAGCTGGGAAGCCCAACCTGAAGTCAAGTCCCACTGAAAACAGTGGCTTCATTCTCTCCAAGGAGTGAAGACTGTTGTCATGTCCTGCTTGCATTTGCTGTACATGGTGGGGTGTCACTCCAGGACTCTGTTTCAGACATGTAAAATCCCCTCTCTGATGCACCACCATCACCATATCCAGGCTTTTTCTTGGGACTTGAGGCTGGGTGATTGCAACTCTTGCAGGCCTACAGGGTGGAACCCAAGAGTTTGCTAAAGAGTCTGACCTACCCAGAAGGCCACAGGAAGCCCTGTAGAACTGTCAGGAAGTTGGCTTGTTACTGTAATAATATTCCCAGTAAACACACTTTGAGTGAAAGGTTAATCTATCCAGCATGACCTATCCATTCATCAAAAAAGCTACGCAGTCTCTCACCTCATATTATCACAAACACACAAACTTGACAGTGTGAACCGCCACATATTTCAAAGTAGCTCCTCTGTACACTACTTGGAAGGTCCCACGTATGCTTCACAGCATGCCCCCAGTACACAGAATATTTCAGGAACTTGCTTGATGTTATTTGCTCTGGAGCTAGCAAATATGTGCATGAATATTTTCAGAGATGGCAAACCCCACACTTCGAAGGGGAGTTTGATTTTGTAAATAGCTAAAAGTCATTAATGACCAACACAAGGAAACCTTCCAACTTGAATGCTGAAGAAGCAGAAGGAACGTGAATCCCAGCTCACAGTTGGCAAGAAAATCTATATGATGCAGGTGCAAATCATTTTGTCTCCCTCTTTTAAATTTCACTCATTGAAGTATGTATTTTAGAAGCTACTAATGAAAATAAATTGGGTAATCAAAGTGGCTCATATACCTTGTAGTATAAAACAAGGGGTGATTTTTCAAATAATGCGGATTTTCTTACATATTAACAAGGGGATGATTCAAGTGCATTACATTTATTGTGCATTTTTATTATTACCTCAGCTCCACCTCAGATCATCAGGCATTACATCCTGGAGGTTGGGGTCCCCTGCCCTAGATTATTTCACTGAGAGCAGGCAGGCTTAGATACTGGAGGCGCTTCCTCGGTATAGCCACCCACTCCCTAGGAAGGCAGGCAAATGCATATGGGTGTTCCTGAGTGTAGCCCATCAGCAGTGGTGGTGTGGTCACTGGTTTCCCTGCATCCAGCCTTGCCCAGCCCCTCCAAACTATTCTGTCTACAATGCAAATAGACTGAGCTTTCAAAAACAAGCCTAATTATGTCAATCTCCTCTTAAGCCTTCAAAAGTGGCACATTATTTTTATGGAAAAAGGCAACTGCTTTTTCCTGGCCTGTTACCCTGGCCCGTGGGTCTTTCTTGATGGCTCAGGGAGCAAACAATCTGCCCGCAATGCAGGAGACCTGGGTTCGATCCCTGGGTTGGGAAGATCACCTGGAGAAGGAAATGGCAACCCACTCCAGTCTTCTTGCTTGAGAAATCCCATGGACAAAGGAGCCTGGTGGGCTACAGTACATGGGGTCACAAAGAGTTGGACACGACTGAGTAACTAACAACAACCTTACTTTGGCCTGTAAGGTTCTGCTTGATCCGATTCCTACCAGTAACTCCAGCATCCCCACTCCCGACCCTCTTGCTCCGTGAACCACCATATTACCTCCTGCAGTTCTTTGAAGATGCTTCTGCCCCAGGGCCTGTTCACTCCTGTTCCCCCAGCTCAGAAGCACCTCTTTCACCCTTTGCACTTGGTTTACTCCTCCTCCTTCAGATATCAGCTATAGAATACCTTTCACCCCTACCCTTTACCACAAAGTAGGTCAGCCCCTTCCTGCTCCATTCTTTTTTAAAAAAATTATTTATTTATTTGACTATTTCAGATCTTTGTTGAGGCACTCAGGATCTTCATTGCTAAGCTCCAGCTCAGTTGTTCTGTGGCCTGTAGAATCTTAGTTCCCCAAGCAGGGATTGAACCTGTGTCCTATGCATTGCAAGGTTCTTAACCACTGGACCACCAGGGAAGTCCCCCTGCCCCACTCTTTACTCAGGGCTACAGATCTATCTTTGAGTTATCTACCGGTAGCACTTAACTCAATTTTTAAATTATACATTAGTATTTGAGATTATTTGATTAATTAGTTTGTCTCTCCTAATAAAAATAAATAAATAAATAAACTTTAAATTCCATGAGGTCAAAGTCCATATTGTTCTACTCACTTTTATATCCCCCTGGCGCAGAGCAGGAAATGAATAAATCTTCACTCAAATGACAGGGCCAAGAATCTATGTGCAAATAAAAAAAGAATCTATGTCCAAAGATGAAATGTAATGGGTTGGTAGAATCTGGTTGCAGCATAGCATATATTGATACATGGTAGACACACTTGCATCTCTGTCCATTTTTAAAATGTATGTTCTAGGAAGGTAAAGGAGCAGGCGAGGACGTGACTAGTTAATACAGAATGAAGTGAAGAGTAAAAGTGTTAGTCGCTCAGTCAGGTCCAACTCTTTGCGACCCCATGGACTGTAGCCTAGCGGGTTCCTCTGTCCATGAAATTCTCCAGGCAAGGATACTGGAATGACTAGTCATCCAGAGGATCTTCCCAACACAGGCATCAACCTTGAGTCTCCCGCATTGCGGGCAGATTCTTTACTGACTGAGCCACCAGGGAAGCCCAATAAAGAGTGAACAGCATGTTAATTAATCCATTCATTCATATTTCATTCATTTTTGTTCATTCAGATGTCACAATATGGAAAGACTTCCTTTTTATTTGAACAATTGGTACTCTAATTTCCCTTTGGAAAAGAACTCTTGATTGCAACAACACAGAAGACTATGGCAAGTATTCAGGTTAAGTTGTTCCCCCCACCCTCCACAACCTGCAACCCTTTCCTCCTCAACCGAGAAGGCAAAAACATATAGTCTAGGCATGCAACTACTGTTGCAGAGACAAAGCCTAAACAAACTAAGAAAAAGTTATTAACTTAGCTCTGAGGTGATCCTTCTTGTGTACCAACTGTCACAAGTTGGTTATTAATATGAACTATATGATGGACATTTAAAAACAGAGACTACTAACAAGTGGTTTATGCTTTTCTCTGAAATATCTATATCACAGATACCAGGCAGCACAATTAAAAGTTTATTGAAAGCAACAACATTATTTGATTTATACTCTTACCTTAATGGAAGACCATGCCACCTCTGCCTGAAGTAGAAAGAATAACTTAATTACTGACATCATGACAGAAACAGTGATGCTGGAGAAAACACACGGACTCTTCTTGTGCTCTGAATAAAAGATGAAATCGGATGCAATCATTTCATTAATACACACATGGCTCTGTAATGGGAAGACAGGGGACCAGATGGCCAGGAATGGACTGAGATGAAATGAGATGGGTGCTTGCAGTTTAGCAACTAACTACTTAGCCTGTATGGATTATACTAAGTCCTTACAGAATCACAGGAACACATTTTCAGAATGAAATTCTGGCTTTGTCTCCAGAAGCCCGATTCCCAGCACAAGGAGAAAGCCCATCTTATGGGAGTCCTACAGGGCTATTGTGTATAAGTAGTTGATGGTGGTTATAATTGCACTAGTGCGCTAGTGCTCAAACTTAACTGCATATTAGAATCACCTGGAGAGTTCTTTAAAAAAAAAATACCAATGCTTGGGGCTCATCTCCAGAGATGGTGGTTTAATTGGTCTGGGGTCCAGCCCAAGCACTGGAATTTTTCAAAGCTCCCCTGGTGATTCCAAGGTGCAGTAAAATTTAAGAACCATTGCATTAGTGTAATTCCTGTATTTATACAAGTAGTCCCACTTCATAGATCAATGAAAGAAGCCAGTGCTTGCATGGTATGATTTGGGACAGCACAGAATATCTCTGGCCCTCAAATAGCTATTCTCTCCTTCAGTGTTTGGAAAACTCCCTAGAAAAATTCATTTCTTTGAATGAAGGCTTTGCAACTTAAATGAGGATAATTCCTCTGAGAAGGATAATACATTAAGTGGTTATCAGTTATTAACACCCTGGTGTGCCTGTTTATCGGATTACTTTCCTTAATGGTGGGGGAATCAGGGGGCAGGGAATGAGTGAAGCATGATGGTGGGAAGCTCAAAGGTCAATAGGATGTGGATTCAAGGTGAGTTCCAGGGCTGGGGGATATGGCCAAAGGCAGTCTATAGGCAAGGAGGAAGGATGAGTTTAGACCAAAAAGATAAATCTTTGTGTGAAATTCTGAAGGTCAGAAAAGACTGAACCAAATCCAATGGACAAGTGGGAGAGTTGCTCTTGACAAACCCTTGGCTGACTATCCACACACCGTGACCAGGGAGCTGAACACGTGAGTGGCAAGAACGTGGGAGCCCCTTTCCAGTCTCGTTCATCGCTAGAAACAGGAGGTTCTCTGGACCAGACTTGGACATTCAAGAGGGATCAGAAGGCAGGTAGATTGACAAGAACTGGAACATCACAAAGGCCTCTGGGTTGATCATGCCTGAGTTGCCAGAATTCTGACAAAAATGGGAACTGGCTAAATTTCAGGAGGTCAAGATACCAGGCAGCCAGGAGCATCCATGCATGATTGATTGAAGAACCTTGAAAATCAGCTCCAGGTCTTAGAGAAGATTCCTTTGGGGACAAATATCAATTCAGCATAATTATCTTGGCTGTAGATCTGAGGCAACAGGATGAATCCAGCTTTTAGCAGCCTACTCTGATGTGGCAAAAGTGCAGGAAGGGCGCCTATGGGAACTAACATATATCCTCTCAGCTTAACAATTCTGTCCAGGGTAGGTCCTACCCATGTGCATTTCCCCTACAAGTTCCTCATCTCTTCTATACAGATTGGAAACTCACTCAGCAGGAAGCCCAGCTATATCCCTTGTGGCTGGTTCTCTATCTGGACCATGACAATGACAGTGTAAAGAGGCGGATGCTCACCAACCAGGCAGGCTCTTCTGCACTGTAGCTGAATGACTTTTGAATAGTGTTGACTTAAAAGAAATCTCTTCCTGCAGGTTTAATGAGCCCCCCTGGGAAGTTCCTGATGTGAATGGGGATCACAACTTGACATAAACATGAAAGATTATGTGTCAGCAGGCCTGATTTGATTCTTAATGAGTGTTAATTTATTTGCTGTGATTTCACACATCTGCTTTGGCCACAATGTCATATTACATTAATCCTGAGATATTACTACACATACTATATTTTCTATACACAAGGTGGGGAATGGGAAATTAGTACATGTGATGTTTCTTAAAGGGATACACACCCTTTAATGCAAAGGACTAGCAGGCAGATGTTAGATTTCCCCACTATTTTGATATACAATCTCTTGAGGCTAAAACATAACTTGGCGTTTGTGTCCGTGACATTGCAGAATAGTTTCCATGGTAACAGGCTCAGGGGAATCCTAAGGTACACAGTAAGCTACCATATTTAGGGTTACTTATGATTGGCGGATCAGACAGTTCTATTTCTGTATGGAATATTATTCTCTACTACTTTGTCTGAACAATAAAAACCAAAAGGTGTTTCCCTAAACATATACGCCAGGGCTTAAACAGAGGGAAGGAAACACACAAAAGAGGAGAAAAATCACTTTGCAGCATAAAAGCGTCTGTTCCACCTGCCACTTATGTTCTTTCAAGTCTCACAAGACAGGTTGGGTTCCGTCAGAAGACAAATTTGATGGCTTCATTAGTAAACAGATGTATATAGGCCACTGGGGGAGATAGAGCTCGGTTAATCCTAGCTGCTTGTGAATGAAATATGGAGGACTTTAACACAGAGACCAATCCCAAACTGAATGCAGTCCCTCACAAATCCTGGAGGCTACAGATGCTGGCTCTTCCCAGAGGCTGTGTATCCAGAGCTGAGATCAGCTTTCCGAGGCTGCCTCTCTGATGCTGAAGCCCAAATCCTGCACACTCAGCAGCATTTTCCAGGTAGTTCAGTGGGTGTTGGGATCACAGTGAGTAGACGCAGCACAAACATGAGAGCAGGGGGCTAGTGGTCAGCAAGGAAGCTTTTTAGTGAGGGGCCCGGCTGCCCTAAGTGTGTGGGATTGTCACTGAACAAAGGGAACTTCTTTCTTTTCTTGATTTGAATATAATCTATAGTTGTGCAGAAGCCAGGGTCCGCCTCTGCTCAAAGAACATGCAGCTTTCCCAGGTTGACGGTAATAGAGAGCCAGAATAGCTACCCTACTCCTCCAACAAACTAAGTTTCCAACAAACTAAGTTCCAACAAGGAGATCCAACCAGTCCATTTTAAAGGAGATCAATCCTGGGTGTTCATTGGAAGGACTGATGCTAAAGCTGAAACTCCAATACTTTGGCCACCTCATGCGAAGAGTTGACTCACTGGAAAAGACTCTGATGCTGGGAGCGATTGGGGGTAGAAGGAGATGGGGACGACAGAGAATGAGGTGGCTGGATGGCATCACCGACTCGATGGACATGAGTTTGAGTGAACTCCGGGAGTTGGTGATGGACAGGGAGGCCTGGCGTGCTGTGGTTCATGGGGTCACTAAGAGTCGGACATGACTGAGTGACTGAACTGAACTGACTGAAGTTCCAACAAACTAAGTTTCCACAACACTGTGGAAAGTGCTGTGAGGTATAATGCATGTCCTCTGCTCTCCAAGAATTTATGATCCAGGAGAGGACAGATCAGTGGATTCACTATCATTCTTATACCTTACAAAGTTCCTAGGGGGTTTAATTTACCAAGTATTTGAAGCTACTAAGCCACAGGACTGGAAGAGGTCAGTCTTCATTCCAATCCCAAAGAAAGGCAATGCCAAAGAATGTTCAAACTACCGCACAATTGGACTCATCTCACACGCTAGTAAAGTCATGCTCAAAATTCTCCAAGCCAGGCTTCAGCAGTATGTAAACCGTGAACTCCCAGATGTTCAAGCAGGTTTTAGAAAATGCAGAGGCACCAGAGATCAAATTGCCAACATCCGCTGGATCATGGAGAAAGCAAGAGAGTTTCAGAAAAACATCTATTTCTGCTTCATTGACTATGCCAAAGCCTTTGACTGTGTGGATCACAATAAACTGTGGAACATTCTGAAAGAGATGGGAATCCCAGACCACCTGACCTGCCTCTTGAGAAACCTGTATGCAGGTCAGGAAGCAACAGTCAGAACTGGACATGGAACAACCGACTGGTTCCAAATAGGAAAAGGTGTACGTCAAGGTTGTATATTGTCACCTTGCTTATTTAACTTATATGCAGAGTACATCATGAGGAACGCTGGGCTGGAAGAAGCACAAGCTGGAATCAAGATTGCTGGGAGATATATCAATAACCTCAGATATGCAGATGACACCACCCTTATGGCAGAAAGTGAAGAGGAACTCAAAGGCCTCTTGATGAAAGTGAAAGAGGAGAGTGAAAAGGTTGGCTTGAAGCTCAACATTCAGAAAACAAAGATCATGGCATCTGGTGCCATCACTTCATGGGAAATAGATGGAAAAACAGTGGAAACAGTGTCAGACTTTGTTTTTTTGGGCTCCAAAATCACTGCAGATACTGATTGCAGCCATGAAATTAAAAGACGCTTGCTCCTTGGAAGGAAAGTTATGACCAAACTTGATAGTATATTAAAAAGCAGAGACATTACTTTGCCAACCAAGGTCCGTCTAGTCAAGGCAATGGTTTTTCCCGTGGTCATGTATGGATGTGAGAGTTGGACTGTGAAGAAAGCTGATCGCCGAAGAATCGATGCTTTTGAACTGTGGTGTTGGAGAAGACTCTTGAGAGTCCCTTATACTGCAAGGAGATCCAACCAGTCCATTCTAAAGGAGATCAATCCTGGGTGTTCATTGGAGGGACTGATGCTAAAGCTGAAACTCCAATACTTTGGCCACCTCATGCGATGAGTTGACTCACTGGAAAAGACTCTGATGCTGGGAAAGGTTGGGGGCGGGAGGAGAAGGGGACGACGGAGAATGAGATGGCTGGATGGCATCACCGACTCTGTGGACATGAGTTTGAGTGTACTCCGGGAGTTGGTGATGGACAGGGAGGCCTGGCGTGCTGTGATTCATGGGGTCGCGGAGAGTCGGACACGACTGAGCGACTGAACTGAACTGAAGCTACTATACCTGGGAATCTGAGGTTGAAAAGATAATGAAATGGATGAAGGTGGTCAAAATCTACAGACCTCCAATTGTAAGATAAAAGTACTAGGGATATAACGTAGCTGATCAATTTAATTAACACTACTGTATGTAATATATGAAAGTTGTTTAAGAGAGTGAATCCTAAGAGTTCTCATCACCAGGAATAAATTGTTTCTATTTCCTTTATTTTGTATCTATATGAGATGATGGATGTTCACTAAACTTGTGAAAACTATTTCATGATATATGTAAAGTCTACACCTTAAATTTATACAGAGCTGTATGTCAATTATATTTGTAAAAGACTAGAAGAAAAAGAAAAAAATTCTAAGCATATATAAAGATAAGAGCAAATCCAGATATATCCATGTAGAAAATTGGATTATTCTTAGTAACTCTTCATTTCCACCCTGTATTAGAATATTTAACTAGGCCGTTTGCTATGTGTCTTTAGAGGTTTTTTCCCACTAGACATGGAGAGTCTTTCCCTGATCTACCAAGGGAAATTTCTGCTTGGAAAGACCTAGCTTCAGAAAGCCAACAATCCTGGTATGATTTTACTTTAGATGCTTTCAGGTGGCTATGTCCCCATGACCCAAACCATGTTTAAGTTCTTCTTCTTTTCTTAAAAGTCATCTTTTGAATGACTTTTTTTCAATGACTTTTTTCATAATTTCTTTTTTCATCTTTTGAAATTATTTGTTCCTCCTTAAATAGCACTTTATTCATAGCTTTTTCCTTAACTACTTGCATGACTTTAGGTACCTAATCTTTGGATCAGTTTTAACATCTATCAGAGCTACTGGTGAGAACTTGAGAAAAATGCAGGTACCTAAACCTTACTTCTATAGATTTTAATTTAACAGATCTGGGAGAGGACCCCAGCATCTGTATTTGTATTGAGTATCCTCAGATGGGCTAAGATACACCAAAGTTTATTCTTCAGGTTCTTCTTTTTTATGCAAAGCTATTATTTTAATAGAGTAGAATGAGTTTTAAATAAGAATTAAAGAACTTCCCAGCTGTCTTAAATGGGGATCTTCAACCAGACAGGAATTGAGTCAGAATCCAGTTGGCTGAGACAATGTACTGAGGAAACAGAGATTCCCAGCTCTACACAGAAACTTTTCATATAACTGCAGCACAACCAGGACAATTTATTAATTAAGAGTATTGGTCTCAAAAAAAAAAAAAAAGAAATACATAAAGAATGAAATGTTATTTGTATTGACAGGGATACACTTGGAGGACTTTATGCTTAGTGAAATAAATCAGAGAAAGACATACTGTATGACAGGGATCCCCGACCCCTGGGATCTAATGCCTGATGATCTGAGGTGGAACTGATGTAATAATAATATAAATAAAGTGCACAATAAATGGAATGCACTTGAATCATCCTGAAACCAACCTCCCCCACCCCACTCTGTCCATGGAAAAACTGTCTTCCACAAAACTGCTCCCTGGCACCCAAAAGGTTGGAGACTGCTGCTGTATGATATCACTTACATGTGGAATCTAAAAAATACAACAGACTAGTGAATACAATGTAAAAAGAGACAGATTCACAGATACAGAGAACAAGTTAGTGGTTACCAATAGGGAGTGGGGAAATGGGGAGATGCAATGTGGGATAGGAGATTAAGAGGTACAAGCTATTAGATATAAAATAAATTATAAAGATATACTGTACAACATGAGCAATGTAATCAATATTTTATAATAACTACAAGGGAAGTATAACCTTTAAAAATTGTGAATCATTATATTGTATACCTGTAAAGTATATATTGTATATCAACTATATATCAAAAAATTTTTTAAAGGTTAAAAAAAGGAAACATAGCATAGTAATGTAAGACAACTTATAAATGATTTTTAAAAATAAAGAGTTCATTTTTTCAAGGTGTAGTGGGGAGAATAAGGTTTTTATCTAAAAGCAGGCTACCGAATCTAATAAATGAGTCTTTAAAAACTACAGATTCTGTATTAAAAACTAGAGATTCTGTATATAGGTGTTTCTGTGTGTTTACACATGTGATGTATACACGTGTGCTCCTGTGTTAAATCTATATGTCATGCTAATGTAATTTTAAAACAATTAATTAAATGATAAGCAATTTTGTCATAGCCCAGTACTTCAAAACTTCACTGTGAAAACATTTGAAACGTCTTTCCTGTGATCTATGTCCTTAGGATCACCATCTTAAAGGGTTTTGGAAAGCCACATGTATAGAACATAACAATTTTTGAATCATGCAGCCTATTTTGGGGACATTTAAATATTTGAAACAGATTTCCTTAGGGGCTTTCTCATTCATTCACTCCTTGTCTGAGACCCTTCACCCCAAAGAGTCTGCTAGGGAAGGAGGAACTACAGAGAGCTAGAGCCAAAGGGAGCGGACAGAAGTCTGAGCAAATACACCAAGTCCGAGTTGGGGGATCACCATTCCATCTGGAGGCAGATTAGGTAATAGGCTGTCCAACCACTCCCATCTTTGTACCTCTTCTCTACCCTGCAGGAAATAAGGAGCACTTGCCATAGCCCTAATGTTCCATTTTCACCCTACACCTTACTCCATTTTCAGTGGACTCTTTCCTCCTTTGCAGTGAAAACCAACTTCCTTGGTCTAAAGGTGTCAGGTCTAGGAGAGATCTCACTGATCCCTCTCTCACTGAAGCGTAGGTTGTGTCTTTAAATGTCATTTTATGTAGAGGTGCACTGTGAGTAGACTCAAGCCCATGCCCTGTACCCAATTCTTCCCAGTCTGGGCCACCAACTAGCCAACTAACTTGTATGGTTACAAACTGAAGGCTTATCATGATGTAGCTTATATAATACATGCATAATAATATGTGCGATGACCCCTGTGGATAATTAAGGCTGCATTACCTGCCTAGAAGGGAGCTAGCAGCTCTTTCACAGCCGTGTTTTTTAAAAGGGTGACAACCACTTACTGTGTTTTTCGTACATGTATATGAGAGAGTCTCAACTACTATGTCTCCTAATACCTAGTTCTGTGCAGGCGTGCTCAGTCACTCAGTCCTGTCGGACTCTTTGTCACCCCATGGATTGTAGCCCACCAGTCTCTTCTGTCTGTGAAATTCTCTAGGCAAGAAATACTGCAGTAGGTTGCCATTTCCTCCTCCCGAGACTGAACTCACATCTCCCGCGACTTCTGCATTGGCCGGCAAGGCAGATTTTTTTACCCCTAAGCCACCTGGGAAGCCTAATACTGACCCCTGAGCTAATTAGTATCAGTGGGATTGTCTTAATTTTCTAGCTACCAATTAAGCAGTTGCTCCAGAGAGAACTGTCAGCAATATGTAAATTTAAAAACAGGAACCAGGAGCTGCTGGTTGAGAGCATAGAAAGCCGAGGTTGGAAAACAAAAGTGATGGTGGAGTGAGACTGTGAGTGGCTCTTCTAGCTAGTTGAATACTGAGCTTCCGATTAGCTCACAGTTTACCGGAGAAGTACCCACTCCTCCAAATAAATAAGTAAAAGATAGGTCTAGAATAGGATAGTGTCTGGGTTTGCGCTGGGGAAGAGAGTCCTTTAACCATGGCCACCCTCTCGCTCAAACTAGGCACCTATTTGGTAGAGTCTTGTGTTCAAACCCCCATCCTGAGACAGCTTCACTCCCACATTTAAGCTTCAGCCTAAATGGACACTCATCGAGCTTTCCTCATTCCTGTATCGGATTCACGATGCCACCGACCGCAGACTCACTCTTAAGCCACGCAGTCCTCTCTTATGATAGACTGAAAACGTCGTATTGTTGCCCCCGCTCTCCTTCCCCCAACCGGCATCTCCATTTAGAGAGGGAATTTCAGTTGCATCACCAAACACAAAAAGCAAAAGGTGAGGGACGCAGGGAGAGACGCTAAACTCCCTGCTCACACCCCTCCCCACTCACCCCCGCGTCGGCTCCCGGCTCCCCTCCTCCCGCCCCGGGCTGGCGGTCAGGTGAGGTTACCTGGGCGCCCCGAGAAGCCTCGAGGGGCGCTGCGATCCTTCCTCTCGAAGTCGCCCCACTCCCCACCGGGCCCCCAAGACTCTGGCCCTTCTCCCCCTGCGCGCGTCGCCTGCCCCTCGGGCTCGGGCGCGCAGCGACAGCCGCACGCAGCGCTCGGCTCCCCTCCGCGACCTGGCGTGACGCAGGCGGAGACTACTTAAGGCCGGATTAGAGGCGGCGGCCGCGGATTCCCGAGCCCTGCAACCCGCTCCGCGCGCTCCGCCCCGGCTTCGCAGGCGGCAGCGCGGGAGCGCCCGGTGCCCGCTGACGTGCCAGGCGCGGGGACCGGCGCCCGGACCTTTCCTCGGGCCCTAACCCCCGGGAGTGAGTGGCGCTCAAACACCTCGCTCGGGCGGTGAGAGCTCGCGGACCTGCACGCGGCCACCGCCGCTCCGCCCCGCCCCTCGCCCGGTCATCCCCCGGCTGCAGACCTGACCCCCGGACGGCGCCCGAGGTTCGTGCCCGCTCTCTGGACCGCGCCAGCTGCCCATCAGTTGGAGGCGCCTGGGCTTCCTGCCCCATTTTCCCTGTTTTAGGTACAATAAAAGGGAGAGGGGGATCTTGGATTTTTTAAACATTTTGTTTGATTCTTTAATTGGGGGGCGTTTCGCTCCCAGTCGGGAGGTGCGGCCCGGGGAGGGGCCCGAAGCGGGAGCGTGCCCGGTGCTGCCCAGTCCGTGTCCGCTGCCTCCGATGCACAGCGATGGGGGAATGGACCATCCTGGAGAGGCTGCTGGAAGCCGCGGTGCAGCAGCACTCCACTATGATCGGGAGGTAAGGGCGACGAGCCGGCCATCGGCGGGCCCCGTCGGGCGGCCCCCGGGAGTCCTTTCTAACGTCCAGTCCGAGCCCCAGCAGCCCTCAGACCATCCCCTGCCTCCTTCCCATCATCCTTGGTCCATGCGCCTGTGTTCCCAGCACTGAGGGATTGCCTGACGCCCAGTGATGCCCCCCTCCTCCAGCTGCTCCTCGTCAGGAATCCATCCCTTCCCTATGAAGCACCACCAGGGGATTCACTTTTCTTCCATTAGCAAAGGAGCTATTGGCTCAGTCGTGGTACCCCCACTCTCCGGAGTCAGAGCCAATCTTCATCCGGTTCCCTAAATAGAATCTACAAAGAAAGCAGGATTGTATTTGGACAGAGACGGGCAAATGGGGAGATGGATTTGCTCTTCTGAGCAGATATATCTTTCCCCAACAAATATTTAACAAGCTAAACTGATTTGCCTGTTAAGACCTACAGTGCCAGAAACCCACACACCCAGCTGACACATTTTGTCTCCATATATACTATATATATTTGTGTATATATGTGTAGATGTAGTTATAACTATCTGTTTATGTAAAGCTTAAGTTCAGTATTCATATTGAGGATAAACTAAATATCCAGTTGGAGCACTTACATATACATGCTCTGTGTGTAGAGTTTGTATTTGCTGTATTCAGCTGTTCCATGTGCATTTGCCATATCCAGAAGGAAGTTTTGGTTTGTGCCTATGTGCTATGTATACAGATGAGATCGATCTGTTGCAAATACACCATGTCCAGTGTGTGGAAATGCACATGCTAAGATCCCTGTAGTATGAAGTGTTCCCAGACTACCAACAACCAGCAGAAGGGTTTGCTGAATTCCCAGTTCAGGACCACTCTGGATGGATAGCTCCCCAGTCAAGGACAGAGCTGGGAACTGAGCAATAGGGCTTTTCTACTGAGTCAGTGACTCAGCCCTTGAGAACCTCTCTCCCTCCCTTTTCCCCTGCTCAGGATCCTCTTGACTGTGGTGGTGATCTTCCGGATCCTCATTGTGGCCATTGTGGGGGAGACGGTGTACGATGATGAGCAGACCATGTTTGTATGCAACACACTGCAGCCCGGCTGTAACCAGGCCTGCTATGACCGCGCCTTCCCCATCTCCCACATACGTTACTGGGTCTTCCAGATCATAATGGTGTGTACCCCCAGTCTCTGCTTCATCACTTACTCTGTGCACCAGTCTGCCAAGCAACGAGAACGCCGCTACTCTACTGTCTTCCTGACTCTGGACAGAGATCCTCCTGAGTCCATGGGGGGTCCTGGAGGAACTGGGGCTGGCGGCAGTGGTGGTGGCAAACGAGAAGATAAGAAGTTGCAAAATGCCATTGTCAATGGAGTGCTGCAGAACACAGAGAACACGAGCAAGGAGACGGAGCCAGATTGTTTAGAGGTGAAGGAGCTGACCCCACACCCATCAGGGTTGCGTACTGCAGCTCGATCCAAGCTCCGAAGGCAGGAAGGCATCTCCCGCTTCTACATTATCCAAGTGGTATTCCGAAATGCCCTGGAGATTGGGTTTCTAGTGGGCCAATACTTTCTCTATGGCTTCAGTGTCCCAGGGTTGTATGAGTGTGACCGCTACCCCTGTATCAAGGAGGTGGAATGTTATGTGTCCCGGCCTACTGAGAAGACTGTTTTTCTAGTGTTCATGTTTGCGGTGAGCGGCATCTGTGTTGTGCTCAACTTGGCTGAACTCAACCACCTGGGATGGCGCAAGATCAAGCTGGCTGTGCGAGGAGCCCAGGCCAAGAGAAAGTCAGTCTATGAGATCCGCAACAAGGACCTGCCCCGGGTCAGTGTTCCTAATTTTGGCAGGACTCAGTCCAGTGACTCTGCCTATGTGTGAAAGGGCAGGTTTGGGGAAGGCCTAGGGGATGACAAGTAGCCCCAAGGCAGATGACTATGGAGGGTGGCTCTATCTGCCCTCATTTATGTGACTGTAATCATTGAGATATAGAATGAGGCTGGTTAAGAGAAGATCTTTCATCAGTCGGAGAGGAGAGAAAGTAGAACTGTTACCACATCACACCACTGGTTCCAGAGACAACTGGACAGAGTGATGAGATGGATGAGTTGGACTCCTTTGGGCCCTTTTCTTTTATGGTCCAGTTTGATCCTGATCCTAGTGGACTGGAACAGTTACCAAGTAGGATTTAGCTCTGCATTCTGGTGAATGGCATGAGTCAACTATTTTACCGGTACAAAATTTGTGACCTATCTCAACACATCCCTTCATCCTGGGCTGCAGGACAAACATCCTTGAGGCATCCTTCATGTACCTCCTCCATCAGCATGCCCCTCTCCCTCAACCCAGGACAGCATGCCAGCTTTCTCCTCAATCTGGCCTTACAGTAAACCTAATATGGTTTATCTGCAAGCTAGAGGGAATTTTGTGGGGTGTTTTTCAGAGAATGGCCATGGCACAGGTTTGCATCACAGCCCCATCTGACTGGCCCTTAGTCATTATGAAAACCTTAGGAATGTCTCAATATTTCCAGTTTTCTAACTCAAACTGCACTGGTGCTGTTTATTAGGGGCAGGGGTTGGGTGGGAGGGAGGGGATTGCGATATGCAACTATAACAGTCCTATGGGATGGTCATTGCACTGTTAGGCATGTGGTTATAAGTTTTGGGATATTTCTGCCTTCCAGATTGTGGACTTTGGACAGCATTAAAAATATTTCTGTTGTTGTTGTTAATATCAAGGGTGTCAACCCAAGCCACAGAATCTCTAACTGGTATATTTCATTCATTTTCTTATATAGTTTTGTTGCGCAACACAGCTGCACTTCATTTTGCCATGGTTTGAATTTACCTGTGTGCTCACACCAGAGACCTTAATCAGCCCATGTCAATCCTGATTTATTATTTTATCAGTTGTTTTTGAAACACATACAATCACTGGCTTAAGAAACCTGAAACTAAACACTATTGGCTAACACACGTTTACGGATACTTATTTGAGATATACATATACCAAAGGTTCAAAAACCCGTTGCTTTGGACTGTGAATTTGTTTCCTTCTCTTTGCTCTTATTTATTTAAGTGCCATACTGTACCTTTCATATCCACTGTTTATTTAGTGAAAGCATTGGCCAAGAGTAATATTTGGATAATGTGCTTTTATGAAGCCCTCCATTTCCTTTGCATTATCATTATGATTTTTGGTTTAGATAACAGATGTGATGTAATACACAACTGAGGATATGTTTAAAATAAAGTTCTTGCCTTTTTTTTAATGGGGAGAGTCTGCAATTTTATGTTTTGATTTGGATTCTATTTGTTTAAATATATGTTCAAAAATGTTTTGTTGCATATTTAAAAATCAGAACTGTGAGGGTAGGAAGTGATGGATGGTTGAATCGTACATTATGACCGATAATGTCTAGTCACTAACAGATGAGACAAGACTGGTACATTTTGTGAAAGTTTAGAAGACTGTGATGAGGTATTCAAATAGTGGTGTTTACTAACTTCTTTCCATTTTAGTCCAAGATTTCTCTGCTTGTCTAGGCATATTTCTTGTAATAAAATGTCAATGCTGCAACATATTAGTTTATTCCAGGAGTGGAATTATTTTTCCCATTTTACCATACTTTCCTGCTCTCAGCTGTCACATTTGGCAGCAGGCCGTGCTCCCTGTTCTCCTCTATTTGAGACCTGATGTTTAAATGATGCTAATCCAGTAGTCAAACAGAACCTTCTAGACCAGCATTGTCCAATACACCTTGGTGTAATGATGGAAACTTCTGTTGTCTTTGCTGCTTAATAAGACAATGACTATTGAACTCTTAAAATGTGGCTACTACAATTGAATAACTGAATTTCTAATTTTATTTCATTTTAATTAATTTAAATAACCATATGTGGTTAGTTGCTACTATATCATAAAGCACAATTACAGACTTTTAATCAAGCACTTCTTATTGGGTTCTTCCAAAAGAGATTAATTCTTTGCTTATGTGTCCTAAGATATTACTTTTTAGCAACACATTTTACTCACATATTTGGCATTTTCTTTCTTTTATAGTTTCTTTTTTAAAAAAACTTTTTATTTTATATTGGAATATAGTTGATAAACAGTGTTTGTGATATTTTCAAATATCACAGCAAAGTGATTCAGTTATAGATGTACACATATCTGTTATATTTGGCATTTTCTGTCTACATTAATTAATGGTCCCATTAGTTCAGTAAACTAATGCTCTTCCTTAGTTCTTAAATTCTATTCACCTTCTAATTCCAATACGCCCTTCATCTGAATATTGCAAAGCAATGTGAAACTTCTTGGATGATTGTTTTTCAAACAATGTTGTTGCATCCTTTAACTATGACAGTGTGGATGCCAATTTTAGAATGAAAATCTGTTTATTTCAATATATAGGTTTCCATCTGCAGTATAAACAGGCAGTTGAAAAGGATTATTCTTGAGTAAAGAAACAGATCCTCCTCTGTTTTGTATTTGGTGAGCTAAAAATGTCTTAAGATGCCTCCCAGAGATGGAGGAAGAGTGTTGCTTGAGAGCTCTTAGCATATGCTTGGGTGTGAAAGAAGTAGGAAGCTGTGTGGAAAACAAGGGCTGTTGTATTTATGCCACAATGGGAGATTGGAAGAACAGTAGTGTTTCCTGGTAGAAATGCATCCCGTATCAGTGGAATTCTTTGATGTTTCCAAACACCTGCAAATACAAGATTAATTCACTTGTTGGTAGTGGAGAAGGGAACACACCTTCCTCTCAGCTTATAGAGTCATTCCTCAGATTTACTGATGTGTGTCAGTCTGATTCTTTCGCTTTCTATTTAATGAAGGAAATACACTGATTATTTGATGGTTCACATAGCTATGTGATGGGTATGATCTTAATCTGTACTTTTGAGAGGACAGCACCAATCTCTTCTTATAAATTTAAGAGCCCTACAGTGAACCACAGGGCTTCCCTGATAGCTCAGTTGGTAAAGAGTCTGCCTGCAATGCAGGAGACCCTTGTTCAATTCCTGAGTCAAGAAGATCCACTGGAGAAGGGATAAACTACCCACTCCAATATTCTTGGGCTTCCCTCATGGCTCAGCTGGTAAAGAATCCGCTTTCAATGCGGGAGACCTGGGTTCAATCCCTGGATTGGGAAGATCCCCTGGAGAAGGGAACAGCTACCCACTCCAGTATTCTGGCCTGGAGAATTCCATGGACTGTATAGTCCATGGGATCGCAAACAGTTGGACATGACTGAGCGACTTTCACTCACTCACTAGTGAACCACAGGCCCTTTTGGCCTGTGTGTGCATAATGTGTATGTGTGTGCATGCGTGCATGTTGGTGGTGGGTGCTAAGGTACAAACTGAGTCTAAACGTTTGAAAAATAGCCTGGAGAGACTGAAGTTACTTAGCCTGGGGAAAGGAAAGCCTAAAGTACAGAATCTGTCATTTTTAAGTCCTCAAGTATTTAAAGGGTTAAAAGGTATAAGGGATAACAGCTGTACTTGCTGACCTCTGAGAGCAGAGGAAAAAAACCGGATTCAAAATCAAGGGTTTAGAAAATTACTGAAGTACCAGAAAGAACATGGCTTCTCTTTCACCTCTGCTTTTCTTTCTTTTTTTTAAATGCTGTTTCTTCTGCAGGGAATACCTGTCTCACCACCCCCCTTTCACTACATGTGTTCCTCTTCACTCTCTAAAAATTGGTTTGACCCTCTGCTCGCACAGGAACCTATTCTAAACTTTCCTCCAGGCTGGCTTAGTGTGCCTGTGCTGAGCCTCCATAGACGTCTCTCTGCCCCTTACTGCTTGGAGGTGAGATGTTTCTAGCTCAGTGTGTGGGTCCTTGAGGGTGGGAACTGTGCCTTCCCCATTGTAAGCATATGTGACATTTATTATTATCGCTACATCTACTACAAGAGAGATGGGCGCCTCAGTTTTCCATCTGGCAACAGTCTTACAGACTCAGTGTGTGGAAGCTAAAAGTACCTTCAGTTCAGTTCAGTCGCTCAGTCGTGTCCGACTCTCTGCGACCCCATGAATCACAGCACGCCAGGCCTCCCTGTCTATCACCAACTCCTGGAGTTCACTCAAACTCATGTCCACAGAGTCAGACCTTACAAAGACATTAAGTCAAACTCTTTATTATATGGTTGAGAAAACTGAAAGGTCTATAATTAGGACACCGAGTTTCTTGGAAAATGATGTAACTATTCATCTTGGAGAATTGTAATATTTCGGAAATCAATATTTATGTTGGTTTTACTTACTTTATATTTTACAAAGTGTATTCGTCTGCTTGGGCTGCCATAACAAAATATCACGAATGGGGTGGCTTGAACAAGAGGAATTTGTCTTCTCACCACTCTGCAATCTACAAGTCCAAGATCAAGGTGTCGTCAGGATTAGTTTCTTCTGAGGCTTTTCCTGGTTTTGCAGATGGCCACCTCTCTGTGTCCTCACATGGTCACCTTTCTGTACATGTGTACTCTTAATGTCTCTCTGTGTGTCTTAATCTGCTCTTCTTATGAGGACATGAGTCACATTGAATTAAGGCCGACCCTAATGGCCTCCTTTTAACATAATCACTTCTCGAAAGACCCTGTCTTTAAGTACAGTCACATTTTGATAAAAGGGACACAGTTTAGCCCATAATACTAAATATTTTCAAAACTTTAGGTACCCTTGTGCTTGGGAGTAGTTACATAATTTACTGTACAAAGTGGGCTATCTTTGAGAATAAAAGGGGCAGGATATCTAATTGAATGGAACACCAGACCTGTGAGTGTAAATTGGATCTGTCCTTAAGCAAACCAAGTTGTGTGGCTGCTTTACTTAAGACAATCAACAATCACTGAGCTCTTGCTCCAGGGCCTGAAACCCTGGAGATAATGACACCTAAGTCTCAGCTCTTGAGAAGGGCTATGAACTGCTCTCAGACAGAGATAAAAATTTATATCAGTAATAATCAGGCGGCACTAGCGGTAAAGAACCTGCCTACCAATGCAGGAGACGTAAGAGACGTGGGTTCAATCCCTGGGTCAAGAATATTCCCTGGAGGAGCGCGTGGCAACCCACTCCAGTATTCTTGCCTAGAGAATGCCATGGACAAAACAGCCTGGTTGGCTACAGTCCAAGTGTCTCGAAGAGTTGGACATGATTGAAGCGACTTAGCACTCAATAATGGGAAAATAATATTAAAAAAATACACATGTCTTTGCCCTCCAGACAACCTAACTTAGAATCTCTGATGCTGTAGCCTGGGCATTTCTTTCCCTATTTCTAGGGGATTGAATGTATAGTCAGGACGGAGGGCCACGATGTCAGAGATACACATTAGCACAAAATAATGAGAATCAGATATTTGGAGGAGGAGTTAGGAAAGGGGGAGAAGAGAAGTGTGAGGTTCTCAATGCTGCCCTTGCTTATGTCATGTGAAAAGTTAGTGATGAGAAGCTCTAAGTAGAGGAATAACAGCAATTCGCAGGGCTTTAAGAGTAGAAACGGTGGCCTTGGCGGTAAGAGAGGCTAACCGTGGCTAGAGCCTGGAGTGAATAGGGGAGGAGAGGCCCAGTTTAAGGGCTGATAGGGTAAGTTGCAAAGTGGTTTCATAAAGTTCAAGGAGGCGGAATCTCAAGGAAGAAGGTCTGTTCTGAGTATTCAACTTATAGTAAGCATTCATTAGACTAAAACGCTAAATTGAAGCTAGTTAAATCTTTCAAACCATCCACTAAACTTGGTGAGTGAGTGGGAAGTGAGAAAGCAGTGAGCACAGACTGTCCTTGGTTTTGGATACTTCCAGACCTCCTGCGGTTTCATTGAAAGAGTTAAAGTCAGAGCTGGTGAACAGAAAATTACCCATCCCATCCCAGCCAGGGCTCTGAGACTCAATCAGGCATGGCAAGCCAGCTTTGTGACTACTCAAAGCTTACGTTCATTTAGGAGATGGTTATGCACCAGGTTATAATGTACTTTAGCTCGAACAGATCTGGTGGAACCCAGCTTAAATGAATATTGTGGCTAAAACGTGTTTAGTGGCTCTTGTCATCTTAGGGTCTTGGGGCTGTAAGCAAGGACAGTGTATAAATATAGAGGCCTCTGGTAATTCCCTGGCTGTGGCTAGGACTCCACGCTTTTTCTGCAGGTGGCATGGGTTTGATCCCTGGTTGGGGAATTAAGATCCCACATGGTGTGTGCCATGGCCAAAATAAATAAATTTAATTTAATTTAAAATGCCAAAAAAGAAAAAATAGAGGCCTCTGAGAGGATTTTTGTTGTTGTTCAGTCGCTAAGTCATCTCCGACTCTGGAACCGCATGGACTGGACCATGCCAGGCTTCCCTGTCTTTCACTATCTCCCGGAGTTTGCTCAAACTTATGTCTATTGAGTTGGTGATGCCACTCAACCATCTCATCCTCTACTGCTCCCTTCTCCTCCTGCCCTCACTCTTTCCCAGCATCAAGGTCTTTGCCAATGAGTCAGCTCTTTGCATTAGGTGGCCAAAGTATTGGAGTTTCAGCTTCAGCATCAGTCCTTCCAATGAATATTCAGGATTGATTTCCTTTAGGATTGACTGGTTTTATCTCCTTGCAGTCTAAGGGACTCTCAAGAGTCTTCTCCAGCACTACAGTTTGAAAGCATCAATTCTTTGGCACTCAGCCTTCTTTATGGTCCAGTTCTACCACCTGTACATGACTACTGGAAAAACCATAGCTTTGACTATATAGATCTTTGAGAGGATACTGGTACCAAATATCCATGCACCATTTACTGTTGTGAATCAGATCCTTGGTTCACCCAGGCCAGTATTCTAGGTCTCTAGCAGCTGGGGCAAACCCAATTCTGAGGAATGGGCCAGTTCTCTCTGACTCCAAAGACTAGGATGCTCTTTAAGTTAGATAGGTCTATCTAACTTAAAAAATAAAGGACCTATCATCTATAACTACACCCCAACTCCCCAGTCCCCAATCCCTTTCTTGAAAGTCTCAGTACATCCAAATATCAAGCAATAGAAAGTCATTCAATTCAGTTCAGTGCTTTCTTGAATGCCGATGGTATGCAAGGGCTTGGATTAGGTATTAAAGGAAATTTACAGACAGGTGTGATGCCCTCCCTGTCCTCACAGGTCCTACAGGCTATCTGAGGGGAATAAATGAAGTTCATAAAGAATATGAAGTGTCATGTTCAAAGCTCAAAGTTTTCTGAGATCTAAGAAGGAAGCCATCATTCCAGTGTGTGTGTTTGTTGAAGGTGGGAAGCAGGTACAGAAAACATCACCAACAAAGTGGTATTGAGTTGGGTCTCCTTGAAGAATAAAGGAGGTATGGACCAACATAACCATTCCTCTCTCAAGTGGTGCTAGTGGTAAAGAACCTGCCTGCTAGTGCAAGAGAGAAAAGAGACAAGGGTTCTATCCCTGGGTTGGGAAGATACCCTGAAGTAGGAAATGGCAACCCACTCTAGTATTCTTGGCTGGAAAATTCCATGGACAGAGGAGCCTGGTAGGCTGCAGTCAATGGGGCCACAAAGAGTCGGACACGACTGAGCTCACACAGAGCACACCAGCACACGGAGAACTGGGAGATTTTTGTTTTGTCTGGCTTTCACAGAGAGAAGTGGTGGGAAGTGAGTTTGGAAGCTGAGGAGAGAGGACCACGTGGTGTATTCGGCAAAGAAATCTGTACTGAACTGGGGAGAAATGTGAAGAAACACCTTTCAACAACCCCTTCATGCCATCATTTTGAGTACACTTAGGTCCCCAGGCTTCAGCCACACTGTCCCTTTCTGACCATGCAGTATCTCCATCTCAGGATCAGCCTTGATTTGGAAAACACATTTCAATCTCCACAGTAACGGATTGGGGCAAATATCCAGGGTGAAGGTTGGGGATTTGGCAGCATGGCCCCATTAACATTAGTGGGAGTTAGTCTGCTAAATCCTGGACACTGAACGGAATCCTCATGTTTATTCACCAGGATGACCTTTCTGCTGTAAATTGATACAATATTTCAAAATCACTTAGAACCGATTAAGCTTTGTAGCATCTCTCTCCTAAAAGGGAAATCTTTTTGAAAATTGCTGTTCTGTGCACTAAAACGTCTGTATTTGTGGGCAACTCTGACCAGCAGGAACATATGGGCACCTAAATATAGAATTGGTGAATTTTGATACCTCTGAGACATTTGATCTGGGGAACTTTGTTGTACCTGTCTCCAGGTAGGGCCCAAGCTTTTTGCAAATGATTGCTTTCTCCAAAAAACTTCTTTTTTGCATAATTTTCTACTTTCTTCTCTTCATATTTTTTATTTTCCTAAATATAATTTTAAAAATTCTGAAGGTTTTATATTATGAAATTCTGATCTCAATAATAGCAAAGATGTATTAAACGTTTCCCTCTTAACCCTCACAACAGACCTGTAAGAAGAGTGCTAAGTATGAGTACATCCATTTTTCAGATGAGGAAACCAAAATATGTAGATGTTAAGTCAATTTCCTAGGGCATATAGCTAGTCCACAGCTATGTTTAGACTTCAGCCCATGCAATGAAACCTTGAAGGCAAGTTTTAACACTTCTTGACCTTGCCATCAAGAAAGCTCTGCAGGGTGAGGTCTCAGGAAACCTGACACATTGGTCTGCTACCTTGCTCTCAGTACATTTTTCAATGGGAAGTTTCTGCTTCCCACCAAGAGTGTTCTTTTCTTGGTATGTCTCAGTGCAACGTGAGACTGTGATGTTTTCCAAGGCACTGCTACATCATAGGCACCTGTTCCTGGTACAGACAGAGCAAGACTTCATACATGTCTACCAATTGGATAAATAAATTAAAATATAGACTTATAGGACCTTGAGGTGGGATGAGAAAGGTCTTTCTGTTCACACCTTCATTCTGTAGAGACAACTTAAATCCAGAGAGAAAGCCTGAATAAAGAGCTCCAGGTTAGAGAGACATTGAAGTAGGGTGGGATTAAGAAGTAGCTCATCAAATTGTCAGGAAAAGACATCCTGGGTGGACAAAGGTTGCTAGCAGTGGCTGGCAATGTCAGAACTCCTCTGATTCCTAGTCCAGATCTCTCCAACCACAGGTCATGGGGACCATGAGTTGGCAACGGTGTTAGAGAACCATGAACCATTGTCTTGGTTAAGTACATGGCCCACCCAGCTTCTAGGCACCATATTCCTGAACTTAGTCCTGGTCAGAGGATTAATTCAAGGTCACAGACTCATGGCCTTGACCCCCAGTTATGCACATGAGTGTATGTCTATCTCTGGGAACACTTTGACCAAGTTCACACCCCCTACTCTGAGAATCCACATTCTTGATTATTTCTTCCAGAACCTCCGGTAGTATGTGTGTGTGTGTGGGCATTCACAGATGGAACTCAGGCTTCCCTAGCTAGAAGAAGACCCCTGACTCTCACCCATCCTACCTGCAGCTTCTCTGCAGATTTTCCTCTATTTCTTCCAGGAGCCCATGGATGACCAGTGCTGCATGCTCATTAGCTAGTGTTTCCCAGTTCTGTGTAGAAGCTTCTCTCTCTGCCCCATTTTTTCCCATCACTATGCTTTGCCTGAAGCCAGGCACTCAGGGACTTCTTCCCTTGTGGTCCAGTGGTTAAGACTTCACCTTCCAATGTTGGCGAGCTGGGATCCCACATACTTCACAGCCAAAACAAAAGTGAGTGAAGTGAAGCCGCTCAGTCATGTCCGACTCTTTGCGATCCCATGGACTGTAGTCTACCAGGCTTCTCTGTCCATGGGATTTTCCAGGCAAGAGTACTGGAGTGGGTTGCCATTTCCTTCTCCAGGGGATCTTCCTGACCCAGGGATTGAACCCAGGTCTCCTGCATTGCTGGCAGACGCTTTACTCTCTGAGCCACCACGGAAGCCCAACAAAACATAAAACAGAAGCAATGTTGTGGCAAATTCAGTAAAAACTTTGAAGATGGCCCACATAAAAAATCTTTAAAAATAAAAGGTACTCAGAAAATTATTATTTTTGTACATGTAAACTAAATGTAGTGTTTATACATGTTCAGCTCTGAGCTAGGTAGTAAGGCTACAGAAGACATCAGAGAAAACCAAAGGAAGCAGCTTGAGGCTGGTCTGTCTTTATAAGAAAAAAAATCAGAGGTGAGAGACGTCCAATCACAATGGAAAAGAGCATGAACACTAGGGTTCCAGGACCTTCCTCCAGAGGAGCAAGCAGACTATATGCATCTGAAAACATAGAGGCAAGTCTTTATTTTTATTAAAATATATAAGAATATAACCTCAAATGATGCTATGGGCCAAAGATAACTTGGTGAACTGGGCGTAGAGATATTCTTTCTCCTTTTCCAAAAACTAAATTCGAATTTTAAGATCAGCAACTGATTTTCTTCAGTTATAAGAACTGTAATAGTGATACTCATGACCATGATACAACCATGATAGTGATAATAAACATTTGAGTAGATGCGTTTTCTCACTTCTTCCTTGTGTATTGTCTTATTTGGTCTTTGCAGCCCTGTCTAGGAGTGGGCAGGGTACAGAACAGCTGGTGCTTGTTTCTCCTTAAAGGAACAAAATCTTAGAACTTCAGTTTTCGTGGTTTGTTCAAAACCACGGTTAGTTTTAATATTGTAGGACAGAGCCCTTTTCTCTGCCTTGTAACCTGATACAGTCAAATGTTGACTAGTCAAATGTTAAGCTTTAGGTTGTCAAGAGAGCGATCTAGAAATGAGAGGAGGGAAATGACTATATTCTTAGAAAGTGGCTTCCTATATTTCTAAAGAAGTTGCAGGGAAATGCGGCAGGCCAGTCTTTAGGGAAGAACGTTGCCTTGGTTTCCTGGGAACTACAATTCATTTAGGAAAGTTAGAACCGAATCTTTCTGGACCCTGGACTACAAACCAGAGAAAGTGAAGTGAGAGTCCTGGCAAGGCAGCCAGGTCTGACATGGGTTCTTCCTCTTATCTATTTCCCTTGATTCCAGAGATGAGAGAGGAAATAAAAAGCAGCACTTTTTCTTTTCAAAAACACTCTGCTCTTATTTTCTCTAACTGCCAAAATAATACAAATTCAGGGTAGAGAGAAGCACAGCAAAAACATTTTGTTACTCAAAGAGAACCGTCGTCTGTCCTTTGCTATAAGACTTCTGTTCAGTAGCTAGAGAGATGGGTACACATAAGATCTTGGATATGGGGTTCCTAGAGGTAACATCACGGGGTCCACACTGTTTTGTAGGCTTTTTTCCACTTAGATAGCCAAAATTTTTCACATATCAAATAGCTTAAAACAAGCTTTTGATTAGTGGAAACATGTGTTGTAATATGGTGGAACCACAATTTACCTGGACAAATCCCTAGTTTTGGACATTTAGGTGGTTACCACTGTCTCTGTCATGCACAATAGTGGGGTAAATTTGCACACACTTCCTAGATTGCTTCTTCAGGATAACTGGATTACAGAGCAGGCATTTAACATTTGTGGCTACATTTTGCCAAATTTTCAAAAGATGAATATGAAAATGTTAGTAGATGTTGGTAGCTAATGAGAAAGTTTAAGAAGCAGATATTTCTGAGATTCAGGCAAAATTAACTTACAAGACAGGAAGATGCAAAAAAATCTCTTCAAATTTCTTTTGGGGGGAAAGGTGAAGGGAAAAATTTAGGCTCATTTTTGTCTCTTATTGAGAACAATCAGTGTGTGTGTGACCAGTCACTGAACTCGTGTCTGACTCTGTGACCCCATGGACTGTAGTCTGCCCGGCTCCTCAGACCACAGGATTCTCCAGGCAAGGATACTGAAGTGGGTAGCCATTCCCTTCTCCAGGGAATCTTCCTGACCCAGGGATCAAACCTACATCTCTTATGTCTCCTGTGTTGGCAGGCAGGATCTTTACCATTCATGTCACCTGGGATGTGTTAATAATGGGAGCTAATCCTTTAAATCAGGGATCCCCAACCTCTGGAATCTAATGCCTGATGATCTGAGATAGAGCTGATGTAATAATAGCAGAAATATAGTGCACAATAAATGTAATGCACCTGAATTATTCTTAAAATGTCCCCTCATCCCCAGGTCTGGGGAAAAAATGTCTTCCACAAAACCAGTCACTGGTGCCAAAAATGTTGGAGACTGCCCCTCTAAATGTATGTTAGTCACTCTGTCGTGTCTGACTCTTTGCAACCCCATGAACTATAGCCCCCTAGGCTCCTCTGTCCATGGAATTCTCCAGCCAAGAATATTGGAGTGGGTTGCCATTCCTTTTTCCAGGGGATCTTCCTGACTCAGGGATCGAACCTGTGTCTCCCACATTGCCGGCAGATTCTTTACGGTCTGAGCCACCATAGTCTCAGCTGCTCTAAATACAAGATGTCAGTACTGAGACTCTGGGAAACTGTGACTCCTGAGTTTGAGACAAAAATAAGGTTGAGGAAGAGCATAAAGCCCAGCCAGATCAGGGAAGCAAATTGGAGTATCCATACAAGGATGGCAAATTTGTGAGTGAGAAAACAACAGATAGAATTAAATACTGAAGCCCAGCTCACACACTGGGTCATGAAGCAGTCTTGGGTAAAAGAATCATACAGTTTGGAAACCATCGCTGAGTGACCAAAACCCAGCTGGTGAATCCCAAGGAAGGGGTGAAGCCCTAGCTCCTGGTCACAGAGGTGGCACTCCACTCAGCCACCAAGGTTTCACACACCTCCTCTCAGGCCTATGCTTGGGCTAGAAGCCAAATGGGCAAATGGCTGAGATGGAGATTTGATAAGGGAACAAGTGTCAAGACTTACATGTTACATACCTGGGGATAAAAAAGCAGGCTAGAAAGGGCACATAATATAACCAGTCCTTATTAAGAGGAAAACTTATTTCCAAAGGAACCCTTTTTCTTTATCAAATCACTCTGGAATTCATTTAAATGAAGGTGCACTTGATAAAAATAGCAGTTTCCTTCTCTGTGGCTGGGTGCTAATGAGCTCGACAGGCATTGATTCTTCACTTTGATAAATTCTCTCTCCTCACCACACCTCTTTCTGGCGCTCCGAGGGTCCCAGGGTGTTGAGATGAGAGTGGCTGGTACTTAAAATGACTTTCCTAGGTGAGAAAATACAGTGACGTAATGACTTCTTTTTTAAGGAATGAGGGAACAAGGGAGGTGAGTGGTGGGTAGAAAAAGTATTGTTTTTAAAAAATTGAAAGTCAAACTAACTTCACTTGTCTGCATACTTTGTGTGTGGGGGTAGATTTCATATCTAGCATGTGCTTGGGGGCTTTCTAGGGTCAAAGGAATAATAATAAATAAGGAATATATAGGAGAATGATAGGTAGCTGACAAGTAGTTGCAAGCTCAAGCTTTAGAGTCAAATGCCCTACAAATACAATAGTGACTTGCAATTTAGTAGCATCCCATGACCATCTTTGATTAACAGTGACACATTTATTCTATGGGCTTCCCTTATGGCTCAGCTGGTAAAGAATCCACCTTCAATGTGAGAGAGCTGGGTTCGATCCCTGGGTTGGGAAGACTCCCCGGAGAAGGGAAAGGCTAACCACTTCAGTATTCTGGCCTGGAGCATTCCATGGACTGTATAGTCCATGGGGTCATAAAGAGTTGGACACGACTGAGCGACTTTCACATTCATTCTATAAGTATTTACTGAGACACAGCTGTGGATCAGACACTGAATTAGCTTCATGACTCTCACTTCCTAGTTGTGGGATCTGGGCCAGTTACTTAACCTTGCTAAACCTCAGTTTCCAGGTCTGTGAAATGGAAATAATAAAGCCATCTGTCTCATTGGTTGTTGGGAGTCACAAATTTGATTATAAAGAACTCTTTTCATTGCTTGATACCCATTAAGTACTTAATAGATGTTATTAATTTATTATAATGGTTATTACTACTAATGAAACTCTAGGTGATTGGATGTGATTATTGGTATCTGGAGTTCATCACAGCCCTATCTGAAGAGGTACTGAAAAACGAGAAAAGAAATATAGAAAGAGGGATCTGGCGAGGACATCAGCTTCTTCTCATTCCACGGTTTGTCTCAGGCCAGTGCCATGACTCCCAGAGTCAATTTGACAGGAGGAGCAGGTGATGTGTAGGGAGCACATGATGCAATCCAGCTTTGACACCAAAGAAGGTGGGCCACACTGCCAAGACACAGGGCTCCTTGCTGAAGGAGTAGTTAGAAAGTGATATGGAGGATCTGGAAATGCCTTTTTCTTTACCTAGAACTCTGCTTTGTTGCAAGATCTAAATAAGCAGCTTCTGTTTGTGTAGACTTTGATATTATCCTACAAGATGCTATCATCAACATTCTCCAACAAACATCTGTCAGCAGCCTTGTAAGACAGAGTGGAAAATACCATGTCTTACAGATGAGAAAATCTGGTTTAGAGACTTTTTTTTTTTAACTTTTAATTTTGTGTTGGGGTATGGCCAATTAACACTGTTGTGATAGTTTCAGCTGAACAGCCAAGGGACTGTTCATGTATGCATTAGAGACACTTATTCCAATTCCAATACCAAATAGCCAGGCCCAGAGTGAGGATTGAATCAGAGCTGCTCAAAACCCAAACTTCCTTTTACTAGAATGTTCTGCTATTCCTAATACTGACCTCTTTACAGTTTATGTGAATATTTGTGTCCTTCTGAGGCCTTCTCTGGGCAGAGGGAAGCTTAGTTTAACCTTGGCCAGACAAGAACATGATAAAATTAGCACAACTTTTGCAGACATCACAAAGCATGTAGAACAAAGTCTAAAGCCATAGAGAAATTTGAGCATTACTGTTACTTATTATCCATGACTTTGATCTTGGCTTTTGTTGAGGCACTACTCATGGACTCATTTATTGAATTAATAGATGTGAAACTTTTATGAACAGTGTCTGGCATATATTATGTCCTCAATGAACTCCTGTATTGTTGTGTAATAAATTGTGTTTTATTTATTGAATGTTTATTAGGAATTTTACATGTAATAATTAGTAACCAAAACAACCCAATGAGTCCATTTTAGAGAAGAGGAAGCTGAGGCCCAGAAAGGTTCCAAAGCACTAAGTGTGGTATGAACTCATTTTTGACTGTATATATTTGCAAGTAGAGAAGTCAGCAAGGAATTTGCCTGTCCTTGCTCATGCTTGTGCATGCTGAGTCTTGTCCAACTCTTTGTGACCCCGTGGACTAGCCAGGCTCCTCTGTCTATGGAATTTTCCAGGCAAGAATACTGGAGTGGGTTGTCATATCCTTGTTCAGCAGATCTTCCTGACCCAGGGATCGAACCTGGGTCTCCTGTGTCTCCTGTGTTGGCAGGTGGGTTCTTTATCACTAGCACCACCTGGAAAGTCCCACTGTTCCTGAGTGGTAGACAAATTTATATTTAATTCCACTTACAGATTTTCCACAAAAATTTTAATATATGATACTTTAATATGATATAACTATGGTATATTTAATTTTATAATCTTCAGGAATTTTTACTTACTGCATTTAGAGAAAAGTATGAAGTTTAACTCTCTTGCTTTCTCCATGATCCAGTGGATGTTGGCAATTTGATCTCTGGTGCCTCTGCCTTTTCTAAAACCTGCTTGAACATCTGGAAGTTCACGGTTCACATACTGCTGAAGCCTGGCTTGGAGAATTTTGAGCATGACTTTACTAGCGTGTGAGATGAGTGCAATTGTGCGGTAGTTTGAGCATTCTTTGGCATTGCCTTTCTTTGCAATTGGAATGAAGACTGACCTTTTCCAGTCCTGTGGCCACTGCTGAGTTTTCCAAATTTGCTGGCACATTGAGTGCAGCACTTTCACAGCATCATCTTTCAGGATTTGAAATAGCTCAGTTGGAATTCCATCACCTCCACTAGCTTTGTTCGTAGTGATGCTCTCTAAGACCCACTTGACTTCACATTCCAAGATGTCTGGCTCCAGGTGAGTGATCATGCCATCGTGATTATCTTGGTCATGAAGATCTTTTTTGTACAGTTCTTCTGTGTATTCTTGCCACCTCTTCTTAATATCTTCTGCTTCTGTTAGGTCCATACCATTTCTGTCCTTTATCGAGCCTATCTTTGCATGAAATGTTCCCTTGATATCTCTAATTTTCTTAAAGAGATCTCTTGTTTTTCCTATTCTGTTGTTTTCCTCTATTTCTTTGCATTGATCGCTGAGGAAGGCTTTCTTATTTCTCCTTGCTATTCTTTGGAATCTGCATTCAGATGCTTATATCTTTCCTTTTCTCCTTTGCTTTTCGCTTCTCTTCTTTTCACAGCTATTTGTAAGGCCTCCTCAGACAACCATTTTGCTTTTTTGCATTTCTTTTCCATGGGGATGGTCTTGTTCCCTGTCTCCTATACAATGTCACGAACTTCCATCCATATCTCATCAGGCATTCTATCATATCTAGTCCCTTAAATCTATTTCTTACTTCCACTGTATAATCACAAGGGATTTGATTTAGGTCATATCTGAATGGTCTAGTGGTTTTCCCTACTTTCTTCAATTTCAGTCTGAATTTGGCAATAAGGAGTTCATGATCTGAGCCACAGTCAGCTCCTGGTCTTATTTTTGCTATCTGTATAGAGCTATATGCAGGTCAGGAAGCAACAGTTAGAACTGGACATGGAACAACAGACTGGTTCCAAATAGGAAAATGAGTACATCAAGGTTGTATATTGTCACCCTGCCTATTTAACTTATATGCAGAGTACATCATGAGGAATGCTGGGCTGGAAGAAGCAGAAGCTGGAATCAAGATTGCTGGGAGAAATATCAATAACCTCAGATATGCAGATGACACCACCCTTATGGTAGAAAGTGAAGAGGAACTAAAAAGCCTCTTGATGAAAGTGAAAGAGGTGAGTGAAAAGGTTGGCTTGAAGCTCAACATTCAGAAAACAAAGATCATGGCATCTGGTCCCATCACTTCATGGGAAATAGATGGGGAAACAGTGGAAGCAGTGTCAGACTTTATATTTTTGGGCTCCATAATCACTACAGATGCTGATTGCAGCCATGAAATTAAAAGACACTTACTCCTTGGAAGGAAAGTTATGATCAACCTAGATAGTATATTAAAAAGCAGAGACATTACTTTGCCAACCAAGGTCTGTCTAGTCAAGGCTATGGTTTTTCCCGTGGTCATGTATGGATGTGAGAGTTGGACTGTGAAGAAAGCTGATCGCCGAAGAATTGATGCTTTTGAACTGTGGTGCTGGAGAAGACTCTTGAGAGTCCCTTGGACTGCAAGGAGATCCAACCAGTCCATTCTAAAGGAGATCAATCCTGGGTGTTCACTGGAAGGACTGATGCTAAACTGAAACTGCAATACTTTGGCCACCTCATGCGACGAGTTGACTCACTGGAAAAGACTCTGATGCTGGGAGGGATTGGGGGCAGGAGGAGAAGGGGACGACAGAGAATGAGATGGCTGGATGGCATCACCAACTCGATGGACATGAGTTTGAGTGAACTCCGGGAGTTGGTGATGGACAGGGAGGCCTGGCGTGCTGTGATTCATGGGGTTGCAAAGAGTCTGACACGACTGAGCGACTGAACTGACTGACTGACTGACTGATGAAGTTTAACACTGTCTGGTCTTCTGTGGCTTTTGTCAACTGTTTATTCATGAAGTCTTCTTAAAACCCTCAGACTAAATATGCCACCAACATCCAGCCTGGGTCCTGACTGACATAAGCATCCATTCTATGTTGTGCTAATGCAGTGTCCTTGTGAGAGAGGTATTTTCAGACGCAGTTTACAGGTGGAAAAACTGAGGTAAATGGCTATCTTGCCCAAGGCTACAAGGAGAGAATGGGTAAGTGCTAAGTCACTTCAGTCATGTCTGTTTGTGACCCCATGGACTGTAGCTGGCCAGGTTCCTCTATCCATTGGATTTGGTTGGAGTAGGTTGCCATTCCCTCCTCCAGGGGATTTTCCTGATGCAGGGATCAAGCCCAAGTCTCCTGCATCTCCTGCATTGCAGGAGGATTCCTTTACCAACTGAGCCAGAAGAGAGAGGATACCTCATTACAAAGCCTTTTGCTGATTTTGTCTTTACCAGAATCTTACAGTGGGCTTAGGGGAACAGTAGGAGATGGAAGGGCAGAGGTAAAAGCTCGTCACTGACTGGTAAAGAGAGGAAGATTCTTGGTTGAAGTTACCCTCCCACTGAAGATCTTAGGATTCTGACACTGCGTGGGCTAGTTGGGTGGAGTAAGGGATAAGGTCAGGGAGGCAGTGCACAGCTGTGAAGGTTGGGATCTATATTGAAAGTGCCCTGGTAAGATTGGTAGATGTTTGAGATGTTGGGGGAAAAATATTTGTAAGAGATACTCCACAAGTATTTGAGAAATTCTAAAGATGTCTCAGCCCATGTCAGACTTTGTCCCAAACAATTGTAGTGTGGGCAGATTTTCTCTTAGGCCTGCTCTCCACCCTCCCTCTCTCCTTCCTTCCTTTTTTCTCTCTGTTCATAACTTTATGGGGCCTCCATCTTTTCTCTCTTGGTGGAGGGGCAGATTTTTTTAAGTTCTTTCACTCCAAGGATGAAGTTTTAAAATTACAATTTCTTTAAAAAAAGAAAAACATATTAGCAAAAGAAAAATGTTTGACCCCAAAAAAGATATTACTGATGATGGAATTTCAGGTGTCAATGAAGGTCTTTTTAAGCAGGAATTTTCTAGCTCACTTAAACAATACCACAGGGGGCTCTCCTAGTTTTATTTTTTATTTTACTCAAGTTCAGTTACTTTACTCTACTTTTACTCTACTGCAGTTACAGTATTGTGTTAATTACTGCTGTATAGCAAAGTGACTTAGTTATATATATATATAAAACCATGAAAGAATGCATGTATATATGTCTGACTCACTGGAAAAGACTCTGATGCTGGGAAAGGTTGGGGGCGGGAGGAGAAGGGGACGACAGAGAATGAGATGGCTGGATGGCATCGCCAACTCTGTGGACATGAGTTGAGTGAACTCCGGGTGTTGGTGATGGACAGGGAAGCCTGGTGTGCTGTGATTCATGGGGTCGCGGAGAGTCGGACACGACTGAGCGACTGAACTGAACTGAACATATGTATATATATATATGTGCGTACATATATACATGCATTCTTTTTAATATTCTTTTCCATTATGGTTTACCATGGGACATTGAATATAGTGCCCTGTGTGATGCAGTAAGACCTTGTTGTTCATCCATTCTATATATGCTAGTTTTCATCTGCTAATCCCAAACTCCCAGTTCATCCCTCCCTCACCACCCCACCCCCACGTGGCAACCACAAGTCTGTTCTCCATGTCTATGAGTCTGTTTCATAAATAAATTCATTCGTGTCATATTTTAGACTCCACATATAAGTCATATCATATGGCATTTATCTTTCTCTTTCTGACTTACTTCACTTAGTATAGTAATCTCAAGGTCCATCTATGTGGCTGCAAATGGCATTAGTTAATTCTTTTCTATGGCTGAGTAGTATTCCATTTTATATACACACCCTATCTTCTTTATCTACTCATCTGTGGATGAAAACTTAGGTTGTTTCCATGTCTTGGCTAATGTGGATAGTGTTGCTGCTAAGGAAGGGGGCTCCTTCCAGGGCCTGAGAGGGGGTTCTTGTCTAACACTTAGAAATGGATTGTTGGAGGAGACACACGTGCTGATAAAGCAGGAATGCTGCCATATGGGTCACAGTCTCAGGTCTTATGGTAATGGGCTTTGTTTCTGGGTTATCTCTGGCCAATCATTCTGACTCAGGGTCCTTCCTAGTGGCATGCACACCTCTCAGCCATCATGAGGATTTCTGGGAGGTTGGCGAGATGTACTGTCTCTTCCCTCCTGTGGGCTGGCATGTTCCCCCCTCCTTTCAGCCCCTCCTGAATTCTCCTGGTTAGTTTTCTACTGGCAGCACCTCCTTCTTTATTAGGACCTCCTGTTGTGAGACAACTCAGGCAGTTGTTATCATCGTGCCTGGCCAGAGGGGGTGGTTTCAGTCAACAACTCCCTAACTGTGCTATGAACATCAGGATGCATGTATCTTTTTGAATTATAAGTTTTGTCTGGATATATGCCCAGAAGTGGGGTTGCTGGATCATATGGCAATTCTATATTTAGTGTTTTGAAGAACCTCTATACTGTTTTCCAGAGTGGGTGTACCAATTTACATTCCCACCCACAGTGTAGGAGGTCCTCCTACTTTTTATCAGCCATTCAGCGCTCTCATAGACTCATAGGCTCCCGGGGTGGCAGTGGTATTGTATGTAGTTAGTCCAGCCTCTTCTCAGATATTTGAATTCCCTGTACAGCATCCTTTCTCAGTGGCTGCTCACATCTGCTGGTGAGGAACTGGTTTCATTCAGGAGAGTCCATTCTGGGTTCTGGCACCTCTGATTGCTTCAGAGTTCTTCCTTGTGTTGAGTTGAAATCTCCTACCCTTTCAGACAAGAGCCCAATATAAAAGCTGTTTGTTTTTTCTTTTCTAGTTTCTTTCCGTTCAGACTCACTTACATGGTTCACTGCTAGTAGTGGAGTTAATAGCTACATGCTTTCCACTGGAGAAAATTGTTATTGAGATGGTGCCTGATACAATGTGCTCAGGAGGGAGGAGAGACTCTCCAATTGGAGTTGAAGGTTTGGAACTGGAAAAGGCAGGGCATAGAGGTGTGTTGGAACATCAGAGGATGTACACACTAGATTCAATTGTTGTCTCTCTTTGCCAGGAATACAAATATTTCATTCTGAGAAAAATAGAGATAATGAAATTCAAGTAGCAAGAGCATAGTTTACTCCCCACACAAGCAGTAATACTTGTACCAGGTTCACATTTGGAAAAATAGACAAGTTTGTTCATTCAGATCGAGTGTACCAGATAGATGCTGATTGCAGCCATGAAATTAAAAGACACTTACTCCTTGGAAGGAAAGTTATGAACAACCTAGATAGAGTATTAAAAAGCAGAGACATTACTTTGCCAACAAAGGTCTGTCTAGTCAAGGCTATGGTTTTTCCAGTGGTCATGTATGGATGTGAGAGTTGGACTGTGAAGAAAGCTGATTGCCGAAGAATTGATGCTTTTGAACTGTGGTGCTGGAGAAAACTCTTGAGAATCCCTTGGACTGCAAGGAAATCCAACCAGTCCATTCTAGAAGAGATCAATCCTGGGTGTTCATTGGAAGGACTGATGCTAAAGCTGAAACTGCAATACTTTGGCCACCTCATGCGACGAGTTGACTCACTGGAAAAGACTGATGCTGGGAGGGATTGGGGGCGGGAGGAGATGGGGACGACAGAGAATGAGATGACTGGATGGCATCACCAGCTCGATGGACATGAGTTTGAATGATGGACAGGGAGGCCTGGCATGCTGTGATTCATGGGGTCGCAAAGAGTCGAACACGACTGAGTGACTGAACTGAACTGAACCACGAATTCCATATGTTGCTTTTTCTGTTTGGGTTGCTATGCACAAGGAACTCATGGGGAGCTTACTAAATATGCCTGACACATTTTGCATGTGAATTATAAATATTGATGGATTCTTTTCAGAAGTGACTGTCATTTAGAAATAGATTCTGAATGACGCTTTCTTCCCCAAGAATAAGACCTGGATTTCAGGCTGAAAAAGGCCTGAGTGTGGGAGGCTGGTCCCCCGGGTATGATGTTAAATGGTAGTAGAAATGTCAGTCCTTTACAGTTGCGTGGTATTGTGAGGTTCACAAAATGCCTCCCCATTCACATTCTTATTTGATCTCCTAACTTTCCTGTGAGATGAGTATTAAGGCTCTCATCTGCCTCCATCCCAGGAATAATGTCGTGGGCCCAAAGAGTTGTGATGGGGGAGAAGCCCCCAGCACAGGAATCTCCTGAGAATGACTCTAGCTCATCTTGGCAGTTCTGGGGCTGGGCTTCTTAGTGTGGGAAAACAGACTCCGCTACCCTGCTGAGTCCAGCCATTTCATTTCTTATCTTGGTTTACTCAGTACCCAGCCAGTGGCGCTTACATAAATGTCCTTCTGGCAAGAGGGAGAGAGAGAGAGAGAAGGGAAACAGCAGCTGTCAGCAGAGTGTCAGACTGGGGAGCTGCCATCTCATTGAACAAAGCTCCGGTCAGTTCCTACACTGTCCTGGGTGCATCTCTAATCATGGGTGATGGGATTGTCCCCAGGCTTAGGGTTACTCCCTGCCCTTAAAGAGAACAGGGAGAGAGAGTCCTTTAGCTGTTACCAAGGTGTCACTTGTAAATCATTAACCAGGGCAGAGGCACCAGAGCAAGGTCAAAACAAATGAATCCTGATCCTGAGGCCCAAGACCTTATCTCAGTGGTAACATTTGAGCATAAATCATACTTGGCTATTACAAACAGGCCATATGTTTAGAAGTGTGGGTGGGGTCTACATTTTGCATTTCTTTTAACTCTAAAGGGTCTTCCAATATGTAGCATTTTCCACTGAGGCTGGAAAAACACCCTCTGGGGTGATGCAATCCACCTTCTTGCCTCTGACAGCACTGTAGACCTCTCTACTCTCGGCGGCCATGATTCTTTGAGTTCAACACCTCTTATTTTTCTGCAATTCTCCATGGAGGATCATTGCACAACCATACTGTGGACCCCACTCCAAGGCCTCAAACCCTGAAGAGTTCTTTTCTCTCTGACAGCCCCCAGCCTACAAGGCAATCGAGAAACAAGAGTGGTGAATGTATATAATGGTTGAAGTTGGTTGATCAGTTCGTGTGGGAATCATACTAGTCTGTCTGCTTTATGAGCGTAAAATCTATATAATAAATGTTTTAAAAGACAAATGGACTTGACAGAATCACAAAGTGGAAGTGTTGACTCAAGCTCTGAAATCTGTCTGGTCTGGGATCAAATCCCAGCTCTGCTACTTTCCTGTAGTAATTGGACCTGATACTTAACAGTCCCCAAACTTCATCTGTAATATCAGAGAGAGATTAGTTACCCCGCCAGGTTTCTCTCAACATGAAACGAGATAATAAAGTTTCATTTTTTTCCAGTTATTTTAAAAAGTGAAGTATAGCTACTGTACGGGCTTCCCAACTGACACTAGTGGTAAAGAACCTGCCTGCCAATGCAGGAGACAAAGATACGCTGGTTCGATTCCTAGGTTGGGAAGATCTCCTGGAGGAGGGTGTGGCAACCCACTCTGGTATTCTTGCCTGGAAAATCCCATGGACAGAGGAGCCGGGCGGGCTATAGGGTCCATAGGGTCACGAAGAGTCAGACACCACCGAAGCGACTTAGCACACAGGCATAGTTGCTGTACAATATTACATAAGTTACAGGTGTACAACATAGTGATTCACAACTTGTAAAGGTTCTATCCCATTAGCTTCTACAAAATACTGGCTGTGTTTCCTGTATTATATAATACATCATTGTAGCTTATTTATTTTATTCATAATAATTTGTACCTCTTAATCCTCTACCCTTATCTTAATGAGTAGTTTTCTTAACAAGGGACAGAAATCACCTTTAATGAGCTTTTAAAAAGAGAGAGAGAGAGAATGCAGTATATGGATATAAGGGTATTTTTAAAATTCTAAGATGGGAGTGCAGCTGATTCTCAAGAGTAAATTGAAATCAGGGACTCCAAGGGCATCAGGACCCATTTGGTCTGACATCTCTGTGACTCTCTGCTTGATCTGTTTACTCTTCTCTTTGTTACAGACCAGCTTTCTGTCTGCCAGTCTGCATAACTGAAAATGTGGCTGCTCACAGCAGCTCCCAGGTTTATATTTTCTCAATTCATTAGCACAACCAGCCTGAGTTTGGATCCCCTGGTCTGGATTCCAAGTTTTCTGGGGACATCTTTTGTCTAGCTTGAACAAGAAGTCTACTCCCATACCCAACAAAATGAGGGCTGGATCTTTAAGGTCATGCTGTGTTAAAATGGGAAATAGATGGAAAAACAGCGGAAACAGTGTCAGACTTTATTTTTTTGGGCTCTAAAATCACTGCAGATGCTGATTGCAGCCATGAAATTAAAAGATGCTTACTCCTTGGAAGGAAAGTTATGACCAACCTAGATAGCATATTAAAAAGCAGAGACATTACTTTGCCAACAAAGGTCCGTCTAGTCAAGGCTGTGGTTTTTCCTGTGGTCATTTATGGATGTGAGAGTTGGACTGTGAAGAAAGCTGATCGCTGAAGAATTGATGCTTTTGAACTGTGGTGTTGGAGAAGACTCTTGAGAGTCCCTTGGACTGCAAGGAGATCCAACCAGTCCATTCTAAAGGAGATCAATCCTTGGTGTTCATTGGAAGGACTGATGCTAAAGCTGAAACTCCAATACTTTGGCCACCTCATGTGATGAGTTGACTCACTGGAAAAGACTCTGATGCTGGGAAAGATTGGGGGCAGGAGGAGAAGGGGACAACAGAGAATGAGATGGCTGGATGGCATCACCGACTCTGTGGACATGAGTTTGAGTGAACTCCGGGAGTTGGTGATGGACAGGGAGGCCTGGCGTGCTGTGATTTATGGGGTCGCTGAGAGTCGGACACGACTGAGTGACTGAACTGAACTGAACTGAACAGTGTTAAAATGGAGGCTCCAATGTAGTCAGACAGAGGGAGCTGACCTGGTGAAGTTTTCAGAGGAAGGGAAAGCAGTCTCCAAATACTGTTCAGGGTGGGTGAGGGGATGGTGGGTGTGGGGATGGTGGGTGTGGAGATGGTACTGGGCAGACAACACAATGAGAGTCAAAATGCAAAATGCTTCAAACACAGCCATTGAAACCTAAGTATTGGTTCCTACTCCTTTGAATCAACCCATTTTCGTGCCTCAGGGAAGAGTTGTAGATTAGCCCATCTAACATGAAAGAAGGAGAACTACACAACTGTTCATTCATGCCTTCATTCCAGAGTGCCTACTCTGAACCAGACAAAGAGGATACAGCAGGGAACAGACACAACAATCCCTGCTTTCACAGAATTTATAATGAGAAGAGAAGAGTGTGTGATCAGTCATGTCTGACTCTGTGACCCCGTGGGCTATAGCCCACCAGGCTCCTCTGTCTATTGAATTTTTGCAGGTAAGAATACTGGAGTGGGTTGCTTCTCCAGGGAGCTTTCTCCAAGGGATCCTTCTCCAAGGGATCTTCTGACCCAGGGATCAAGCCCACATCTTTTGTGTCTCCTGCATTGGCAGGCAATTCTTTACCCCTGCACCATCTGGGCATTCTTTCGTGATTGCTAAATGATCCATCTCTAATGGGAGAAAACCGGGAACACATTAGTTGCTCACCCTGTAAGAACAGCAGGAAATTACAGACAGGGTTGCAAATGGAAGGCCCAACTGTGTGGAAATGCCAGTATGATCCTCACCTCCTGGGCACTGTTCTCTATCGAGCAACTGATAGCTCACAGTGCTAGCGAGGGAACTAGGGTTTTCATGAAAGTGAATGTCATTTTGCACACAGAGGGTCAGCAAGGGAAGAAAATGCAAGACTGTGGAGGAAGAAATTTAATAACAATGTAATAAAAGATGGTTAAGATAAAAACCACTTAATAAAAGATACCAACATAGTTTTCAGTGCCTTTGATTCTGAATCTTGATCAAGAGATAGTCCATGTCATCCCAGAGAAAACCCCTGTTATGTGATTGTGCCCCAGAGTCCTTTTTGCAATGATCATAGCCGAGTATTTGAAGTGAGGACATTAGCGACCAAACAGCTAGGAGTAAATGAAAAGGGAGAGCGGGAAAGGTCCTTTCCTGCTCCCAGGAATTCAGTATCAACCCAAAGCCCACAGGGATGTGCTTTTCTCTGGAAACCATGATTTGTACAGCACAAGAATGGTTTGTACTCTTGAACAGAATGTAGTTCACTTCTGAGCCTTGGACAACTACATACAAGAACATGTGGCGACTGGATGAGGGACTCCAGAATTTAAGCACCTGTCAAACATATGGGCAGAATGAAAGAGAAAAATGTGATTTAGAGGCAATGAATTACAAAGGAGAAGCACAGTAAATCCACTCCTCCTGTAGCAGGCGGTCCAGGAAAAGGACAGGGTACAGGATAAGCCTCTTCACTGACCTAGATTAGTAACAATATTTCCCCCTTTAATAAGTGATTTTGATGATTGGAAAAGCTAAATATTTTCTGTGGTTTGAATAGGTGGTGTCTCAAGAAAGAACCATTTCTAACAGGTAATTTGAATCTATCTTTAAACTCAAATCTATCTTTGAACTTCCTAAGAGGCTCAGTAGTAAAGAATCTGCCTGCTAATGCAGGAGACACAGGAAATGTAGGTTTGGTCCCTGGGTTGGGAAGACCCTGTAGAGGAGGAAATAGCACCCCACTCCAGTATTCTTGCCTGGAAAATCTTATGGACAGAGGAGTCTGGCAGGCAACAGTCCAGGGGGTCACAAAGAGTTGGACATACTGAGTGTCTGAGAATAATAACTACCATTTCTTTCTTCTGGGCACCCTTGATACCAAGAGCAGAGGATTTAGGGGTAATATATTCCAGATCACACTGTATCACAGAACATATCATTGTTAAAATGTGGGTCTATCTATCAACCCATTCTATCTATCTAATAAGCAGTACAAATATATAGCACAAAATTCAAAGGTTATACATTCTTCATTTTTCCCAGAGACAAGGGACGTTATGAGCATCTCTTGTTTAATTGTACCATACACACTATTCTCACATTGCCCTTTTCACTTAACAAAATAACACTGGGATGACTCCATATAGTACTGTGCCTCATTTTCCCCCAAAGGTCATATAGTATTCCATTGCATGTTTGCTCTATAGCTTATTTAATGACTCTCCTGTGTTGTCCTATTCTTTGAGACTCTATGGACTATAGCCCTCCAGGCTCCCTTATCCATGGGATTCTCTAGGCAAGAATATTGGAGTGGGTTGTCATGCCCTTCTCCAGGGGATCTTCCCAACACAGGGGTGGAACTCACGATTGTCACATCTTTTGCATTGGCAGGAGGGTTCCTTACCACCAGGGCCTCCTGGGAAGCCCCAAGCTTTCATTCAGTTCAGTTCAGTTCAGTCACTCAGTTGTGTTCGACTCTTTGAGACCCCATGAATCACAGCATGCCTAGGGGATGTCAATTAGATAGCCAGGGAATTTCAGAGGTCTTTAAGATAAGTGTAAATTCTCAGCTGAGATGGCTTAACTGCTATCCTGCTTCAAGTAGAAGGGATGGATAAATGGTTGCGAGAGTTCTTTCCAGTATTAATGTCATACCACAACTGCATAAAGACTCAAGAAATGCCACATTAAATCAGTTCACTTGTTCTAGCCCATGATTCTTTTTTCTTCCCGTGGCCCCAAGAGATGTTTGTGGGAGGATATAGTTGTACTCCAGTGTATCACCTAAAGGTGAAGGATGCCCTCCAGCAGACTCTTCCAAGCTCCGTGAACATCCTTTCTCTGCCTCCTATGTAGTGCCTAATATCATTTCATTGCTTCTGTTTGGAGGACATCCTTGTTTCCCTATAAAATGTTCCTTGTCAAAATCAAAGTCCGGAAGTTAAATGTTTTCAATATAACTTTGCTGAGCTAAATACCTGGGTTAAACTTGGCTTTTGGCCTCTCCCAAAGAGTGTTTTGGGTTTTTTTTAAAGTGAGACCTATTGTGTTATGGCAACCCACTCCAGTACTCTTGCCTGGAAAATTCCATGGACTGAGGAGCCTGCTAGGCCACAGTCCATGGGATCACAAAGAGTCGGACATGACTGAGTGACTTCACTTTCACTTATTTCACTTAGCATAATGTTTTCGGGGTACTCAATTCTTGATATCTGCCGGGAAAGATTAAAGGTGGGAGGAGAAGGGAACAACAGAGGATGAGATGGTTGGATGGCATCACCGACTCGATGGACATGAGTTTGAGTAGGCTCCAGGAGTTGGTGATGGACAGGGAAGCCTGGTGCGCTGCAGTCCATGGGGTCGCAAAGAGTTGGACACGACTGAGCAACTGAACTGAACTGAACTTCTGTTCAGATTGAATATGTTTTCCTTCCCTTCCTGTTTTAGGAATCATTTTATGACTTCCTTTTAACTGTCAACCTGGAAGAGAAATTGACCTAAATACACAAGGCCTTCTATAAATGTGATGTTCTAAAAACATAAAATGATGAAAAAATAAATTCAACTATGTGAAGATACTCTTTTACAAGTCCAAATAGCCTTAAAAAGCAACTATCATTCAGATGAACTATCAATGAAATATTTTCTTCCATCTTTGTATTGAGATAGCTGAGGTCATAGAGCTACTGATATAAATATTTTTTCAATGTTGCCAAGTCCCTGACTACCTCATGATGGACTATAAGTGTTTAAACACAACCCAGTCCTTCAATATATAAGAGGGCTAACATGTCCATGCATCTTTAATGCATGATTAATCTTTTTTGACATTTCTCTTCAGTGCTGAGGAAGATGGTTGAATTTGCTTGTGGCTGCATTGACAATAACTTATCTCTTCCTCTTTCATTCCTGAAGGGAAATGTCATAACAAGAATCCACCATTAAATAAAACATGTACATCACAGGTTTTTGTTTTTGTTTTTGTTTTGAGAAACAAAAGAGGATGACCTCAGAGTCAGAATGAATTTATATTAAGCAGAGACAAAGTGAGGCCTAAATGTAGAATCTGCTTTATTTGTTTTCAGTTCAGTTCAGTTCAGTTGCTCAATCGTGTCTGACTCTCTGCGACCCCATGAATCACAGCACACCAGGCCTCCATGTCCATCATCAACTCCCGGAGTTCACTCAAACCCATGTCCATCGAGTCAGTGATGCCATCCAGCCATCTCATTCTCTGTCATCCCCTTCTCCTCCTGCCCCCAATCCCTCCCAGCATCAGAGTCTTTTCCAGTGAGTCAACTTTTCCCATGAGGTGGCCAAAGTATTGGAGTTTCAGCTTTAGCATTGTCCTTCCAATGAACACTCAGGACTGATCTCCTTTAGAATGGACTGGTTGGATCTCCTTGCAGTCCAAGGGACTCTCAAGAGTCTTCTCCAACACCACAGTTCAAAAGCATCACTTCTTCGGCGATCAGCTTTCTTCACAGTCCAACTCTCACATTCATACATGACCAATGGAAAAACCATAGCCTTGAAGGAACAAGATGGCGGAGGAATAGGATGGCGAGACCACTCTCTCCCCCACAAATTCATCAAAAGAACATTTGAACGCGGAGTAAAGTCCACAAAACAACTTCTGAATGCTGGCAGAGGACATCAGGCACCCAGAAAAGCAGCCCATTGTCTTCAAAAGAATGTAGGAAAAAACATAAAAGATAAAAAGAGAGACAAAAGAGGTAAGGATGGAGCTCTGTCCTGGGAAGGGAGGCTTTAAAAAGAGAGAAGTTTCCAAACACCAGAAAACACTCTCACTGGCTAGTCTGTGGCAAGCCTTGGAACCTCAGAGGGCCACATAACTGGGAGAAAAAAGAAAGAAATAATTAAACCCCACAGATTACCCACCAAACGGTAACTCCCAGCGGAGAAGCAGCACAGACGGCTGCATACGCCATTAGCAAGCGGGGGCTGGGCAGGGAGGAGCTGGCTGAACTGCTTAGAGAGAGGACTGGGCTTGAATGCCCTGAGAACAATCTGAGAGATCTAACAGGGGATAGCAAAGCAGCCTGGGATAGCTTCCCTACGAAAAGGTGGAAAGCTCTAACCTAAGACTCTGCCAGCCCCGCTCACAGACAAAGGGCTGAGCAGAGCGAGCCGGCTGGAGTCGGCCAATCCCCCATCCCCCGCTGAGACAGACAGGGAGGTCAGCCAGAGCCGGAGGGGGCAACTGCGGCCCCAGAAAGGCATCTGATACAAATCGCAGGCATGCTTGTTGCTAATCAAGACTTCTTGGGCTGGGGCCGGTTGATATCCGCCTGAGAAGGTGCGCTGGTTGTACACCCAGAAAACCGAGTGGCAGGGACTGGGGAGGCCATAAGTCGCAGAGACCACGCTCGCCAAACACCTGGTCACCTGAGCTGCTCGGACCGGGGAAGGCACAAAATGCAGACCCAGCCAAATCTGTGCCTTTGTGGAGTACCCGAGAAACTGAACTTGAGACGCTCAGACCTGGGAAGTGCATACAATCCAGCGCCGGCCTTGGACATTTCCCAGCAGAGCAACCTAGAGCCTGTGCAGTGTAGACTGGGACAGCACATGCACTGTGAGCAGGGGCAAACCCAGTGTGGCCGAGACGCTGCGAGCACTCCCCACAGACGCCAGAGATATTTGTCTGCAGCGTTCCTCCCTTCCCAGAACAGGACTGAACAAGTGAGCCTTAAAAAGTGTCCACCCGCCCCCTAGTATCAGGGCAGAAATTAGACACTGAAGAGACTAGCAAACAGAAGCTAAAACAGAGGGAACCACCTTGGAAATGACAGATAGAGAAGTCTAGAGACTACTCCAAGAATAAGACCAAAAACCAGAGGCAAGAGGCTTAAGCCCGAATCCTGAGAACACCAGAGAACTCCTGACTCCAGGGAACATTAATTGATAGGAGATCATCAAACGCCTCCATACCTACACTAAAACCAAGCACCACCCAAGGGTCAACAAATTCCAGAGCAAGATATACCATGCAAATTCTCCAGCAACACAGGAAAATAGCCCTGAGCTTCAATATACAGGCTGCCCAAAGTCACTCCAAACCCACTGACATCTCATAACTCATTACTGGACACTACATTGCACTCCAGAGAGAAGAAATCCAGCTCCAACCACCAGAACACCGACACAAGCTTCCCTAACCAGGGAACCTTGACAAGTCACCCGTCCAACCCCACACACAGCGAGGAAACTACATAATAAAGAGAACTCCACAAACGGCCAGAAGAGGGAAAGGCCACCCCAAGCAAAGCAATATAAGCAAGATGAAGAAGCAGAGAAATACCCAGCAAGTAAAGGAACAAGATAAATGCCCACCGACACAAACAAAAGAGGAAGATATAGGGAATCTACCTGATAAAGAATTTCGAATTTTGATGGTGAAAATGATTCAAAATCTTGAAAGCAAAATGGAGTTACAGATAAATAACCTGGAGAAAAGAATTAAGAAGACGGGAGAAAGGTTTAATAAGGACTTAGAGGAAATAAAAAAGAGTCAATATACAATGAATAATGCAATAGATGAGATCAGAAACACTCTGGAGGGAACAAACAATAGAATAACAGAGGCAGAAGACAGGATAAGCGAGCTAGAAGATAGAATTGTAGAAATAAATGAAACAGAGAGAAAAAAGAAAAAAGAATTAAAAGAAATGAGGACAATATTAGAGACCTCTGGGACAATGTTAAACGAACCAGCATTCTAATCATAGGAGTACCAGAAGAAGAAGACAAAAAGAAAGACCATGAGAGAATACTTGAGGAGATAATAGTTGAAAACTTCCCTAAAATGGGGAAAGAAATAATCACCCAAGTCCAAGAAACCCAGAGAGTCCCCAACAGGATAAACCCAAGGCGAAATACTCCAAGACACATATTAATCAAATTAACAAAGATCAAACACAAAGAACAAATATTAAAAGCATCAAGAGAAAAGCAGCAAATAACACACAAGGGGATTTCCATAAGGATAACAGCTGATCTTTCAACAGAAACTCTCCAGGCCAGGAGGGAATGGAAAGACATACTTAGAGTGATGAAAGAAAATAACCTACAGCCCAGATTACCGTACCCAGCAAGGATCTCATTCACATATGAAGGAGAAATCAAAAGCTTTACAGACAAGCAAAAGCTGAGAGAATTCAGCATCACCAAACCAGCTCTCCAACAAATGCTAAAGGATCTTTTCTAGACAGGAAACACAGAAAGGGTGTATAAACTCGAACCCAAAGCAATAAAGAAAATGGCAACGGGATCATACTTATCAGTAATTACCTTAAATGTAAATGGGTTGAATGCCCCAACCAAAAGACAAAGGCTGGCTGAATGGATACAAAAACAAGACCCCCATATATGTTGTCTACAAGAGACCCACCTCAAAACGAGGGACACATACGGACTGAAAGTGAAGGGCTGGAAAAAGATATTCCATGCAAATAGAGACCAAAAGAAAGCAGGAGTAGCAATACTCATATCAGATAAAATAGACTTTAAAACAAAGGCTGTGAAAAGAGACAAAGACGGAAACTACATAATGATCAAAGGATCAATCCAAGAAGAAGATATAACAATTATAAATATTTATGCACCCAACATAGGAGCAGCACAATATGTAAGACAATTACTAACAAGCATGAAAGGGGAAATTAACAACAATGCAATAATAGTGGGAGATTTTAATACCCCACTTACATCTATGGATAGATCAACTAAACAGAAAATTAACAAGGAAACACAAACTTTAAATGATACAATAGACCAGTTAGACCTAATAGATATCTATAGGACATTTCACCCCAAAACAATGAATTTCACCTTTTTCTCAAGTGCACACGGAACCTTTTCCAGGATAGATCACATCTTGGGCCATAAATCTAGCCTTGGTAAATTCAAAAACATTGAAATCATTCCAAGCATCTTTTCTGACCACAATGCAGTAAGATTAGATCTCAATTATGGGAGAAAAACTATTAAAAATGCCAACATATGGAGGCTGAACAACACGCTGCTGAATAATGAGCAAATCATAGAAGAAATCAAAAGAGAAATCAAAATATGCATAGAAATGAATGAAAATGAAAACACAACAACCCAAAACCTCTGGGACACTGTAAAAGCAGTGCTAAGGGGGAAGTTCATAGCAATACAGGCACACCTCAAGAAACAAGAAAAAAGTCAACTAAATAACCTAACCCTACATCTAAAGCAACTAGAAAAGGAAGAAATGAAGAACCCCAGGGTTAGTAGAAGGAAAGAAATCGTAAAAATTAGGGCAGATATAAATGCAAAAGAAACAAAAGAGACCATAGCAAAAATCAACAAAGCCAAAAGCTGGTTCTTTGAGAAGGTAAATAAAATTGACAAACCACTAGCCAGACTCATCAAGAAACAAAGGGAGAAGAACCAAATCAATAAAATTAGAAATGAAAATGGAGAGATCACAACTGACAACACAGAAATACAAAGGATTATTAGAGAATACTATCAGCAATTATATGACAATAAAATGAATAACCTGGAAGAAATGGACAAATTCCTAGAAAAGTATAACTTTCCAAAACTGAACCAGGAAGAAATAGAAAATCTGAATAGACCCATCACAAGCACGGAACTAGAGGCTGTAATCAGAAATCTTCCAGCAAACAGAAGCCCAGGTCCAGACGGCTTCACAGCTGAATTCTACCAAAAATTTAGAGAAGAGCTAACACCTATTCTACTCACACTCTTCCAGAAAATCGCTGAGGAAGGGAAACTTCCAAACTCATTCTATGAGGCCACCATCACACTAATCCCCAAACCTTGGAAAGATCCCACAAAAAAAGAAAACTACAGGCCAATATCACTGATGAATATAGATGCAAAAATCCTTAACAAAATTCTAGCAATCAGAATCCAACAACACATTAAGAAGATCATACATCATGACCAAGTGGGCTTTATCCCAGGAATGCAAGGATTCTTCAATATCCACAAATCAATCAACGTAATACACCACATTAACAAACTGAAAAATAAAAATCATATGATTATCTCAATAGATGCAGAGAAAGCCTTTGACAAAATTCAACATCCATTTATGATAAAATCCCTCCAGAAAGTGGGAATAGAAGGGACATATCTCAACATAATAAAAGCTATATATGACAAACCCACAGCAAACATTATCCTCAATGGTGAAAAACTGAAAGCATTTCCCCTAAAGTCAGGAACAAGACAAGGGTGTCCACTCTCACCACTACTATTCAGCACCATTCTGGAAGTTTTGGCTATAGCAATCAGAGCAGAAAAAGACACGAAAGGAATCCAAATTGGAAAAGAAGAAGTAAAACTTTCACTATTTGCTGATGACATGATCCTCTACACAGAAAACCCTAAAGACTCTACCAGAAAACTACTAGAGCTAATCAATGAATACAGTAAAGTTGCAGTATATAAAATCAACAGACAGAAATCACTTGCATTCCTATATACTAATAATGAGAAAATAGAAAGAGAAATTAAGGAAACTATTCCATTCACTGTTGCAACGAAAAGAATTAAATACTTAGGAATATATCTACCTAAGGAAACAAAAGACTTGTACATAGAAAACTATAAAACACTAGTGAAATTAATCAAACAGGACACTAATAGATGGAGAAATATACCGTGTTCATGGATTGGAAGAATAAATATTGTAAAAATGAGTATAGTACCCAAAGTAATTTACACATTCAATGCAATCCCTATCAAGCTACCAATGATATTTTTCACAGAACTAGAACAAATAATCTCACAATTTGTATGGAATTACAAAAAACCTTGAATAGCCAAAGCAATCTTGAGGAAGAAGAATGGAACTGGGGGAATTAACCTGCCGGACTTCAGGCTCTATTACAAAGCCACAGTCATCAAGACAGTATGGTACTGGCATAAAGACAGAAATATAGATCAATGGAACAAAATAGAAAGCCCAGAGATAAATCCATGCACCTATGGACACCTTATCTTTGACAAAGGCGGTAAGAATATAACATGGAGAAAAGACAGTCTCTTTAACAAATGGTGCTGGGAAAACTGGTCCGCCACTTGTAAAAGAATGAAACTAGAACACTTCCTAACACCATACACCAAAATAAACTCAAAATGGATTAGAGAGCTAAATGTAAGACCAGAAACTATAAAACTCCTAGAGCAGGATCCTCCAAGACCCACCTCCCAGAATATTGGAAATAAAAGCAAAAATAAACAAATGGGACCTAATTAAAATCAAAAGCTTCTGCACAGCAAAGGAAACTCTAAGCAAGGTGAAAAGACAGCCTTCAGAATGGGATAAAATAATAGCAAATGAAGCAACTGACAAAGGATTAATCTCCAAAATATACAAGCAGCTCCTGCAGCTCAATTCCAGAAAAATAAATGACCCAATCAAAAAATGGGCTAAAGAACTAAACAGACATTTCTCCAAAGAAGACATACAGATGGCTAACAAACATGAAAAAATGCTCAACATCCCTCATAATCAGAGAAATGCAAATCCAAACCACAATGAGATACCATTTCACACCAGTCAGAATGGCTGCTATCCAAAAGTCTACATGCAGTAAATGCTGGAGAGGGTGTGGAGAGAAGGGAACCCTCTTACACTGTTGGTGGGAATGCAAACTAGCACGGCCACTATGGAGAACAGTGTGGAGATTCCTCCAAAAACTGGAAATAGAACTGCCATATGATCCAGCAATCGCACTCCTGGGCATACACACCGAGGAAACCAGAATTGAAAGAGACACATGTACTCCAATGTTCATTGCAGCACTGTTTATAATAGCCAGGACATGGAAGCAACCTAGATGTTCATCTGCAGACGAATGGATAAGAAAGGTTTGGTACATATACACAAAGGAATAATACTCAGCCATTAAAAAGAATGCATTTGAACCAGTTCTAATGAGGTGGATGAAACTGGAGCCTATTATACAGAGTGAAGTAAGCCAGAAAGAAAAACACCAATATAATATACTAACACATATATATGTAATTTAGAAAGATGCAAATGATAACCCTGTATACGAGACAGCAAAAGAGACACAGATGTATAAAATAGTCTTTGGGACTCTGTGGGAGAGGGTGAGGGTGGGATGGTTTGGGAGAATGGCATTGAAACATGTATATTATCATATGTGAAATGAATCGCCAGTTCAGGGTTGATGCATGTTACACGATGCTCGGGGCTGGTATGCGGGGATGACCCAGAGGGAGGATAAGGGGAGGAGGGAGGTGGGAGGGGGGTTCGGGAGGGGGAACTCATGTACACCTGGGGTGGATTCTTGTCAATGTATGGCAAAACTAACCAATATAATATTGTAAAATAATTAGCCTCCAATAAAAGAAAAAAAAAAACAGCCTTGACTAGACGGACCTTTGTTTGCAAAGTAATGTCTCTGCTTTTTAATATACTATCTAGGTTGGTCATAACTTTCCTTCCAAGGAGTAAGTGTCTTCTAATTTCATGGCTGCAGTCAGCATCCACAGTGATTTTGGAGCCCCCAAAAATAAAGTCTGACACTGTTTCCACTGTTTCCCCATCTATTTCCAGATGCCATGATCTTAGTTTTCTGAATGTTGAGCCTCAAGCCAACTTTTTCACTCTCCTCTTTCACTTTCATCAAGAGGTTTTTTAGTTCCTCTTCACTTTCTGCCATAAGGGTGGTGTCATCTGCATATCTGAGGTTATTGATATTTCTCCTGGAAATATTTATCCTCTTTTTATGAGATTCTATGCATGTGTGACGGTAAATTTTATGTGTCAACTTGATTGGGTCACAGGGTGATATCTAATTTAAAAATTACCCTAGATATTTCTGTGAGGGTATTTCTGAATGAGATTAATATTGGAATTGGTAGGATGACTAAACCAGATTGCCCTCTCCTCTGTGGGTGGACCTCATCCTATCTTCTGGAGGCCTGAATAAAATAAAAAATGGTCAATAAGGGAGAATTCATGTTTTCTCTGTCTGCCTGTTTTTGAGCTGGAACATCAGCTTTTCCTGCTTTCAGATTTGGACCAAACTGTAGCTCTGCTGGTAAAGAATCCACCTGCAATGCGGGAGATCTGGGTTCGATCCCTGGATTGGGAAGATTCCCTGGAGGAGGGCATGGCAATCCACTCCAGTAGTCTTGCCTGGGGAATTCCATGGACAGAGGAGCCTGGTGGGCTACAGTCCATGGGGTCACAAAGAGTCAGACATGATCGAACGACTAAGCACACACACACACTATCAGCAATCCTGGGTCTCTGATTTGGGACTTCTCAGCCTACATAATCCAGTGAAACAACTCAGAGTAAATCTCTTGTATACCTATACATTCTATCAGTTCTGTTTCTCTGGCGAACCTTGAGTTCTCTGGAGAACTTTTGTGGGTTGATCATGATGAAACAATGAATCAGGGAGTTCAACTATCTTTTCACTACCTAGTCATACAGCTCCTTAGGGTATGAGTTCAGAGTGAGGAGTGGGCTCTTCTGCCCTCTCAAATCTCTAGGTCTGGTTTGGAATGGGAGGAATTCCTATAAATCTGGATCAATAAGAAGATCTGGAGGCCAAGGATTGGATGTGAGTGATATTCCTATGACTGAAGACTTAGTAGTCTCCCCCAGACTTCTAAGAGAAAATTTATTCAAACAGCATGACTTTGGGTAACAAATAAAACAATAAAGGGAAAAACAGACTATCCAAGAAAGGCAGGGAAGTCTTGTCACCAGACTTGGACTTGGAATGTTACATTCATAAACCTACCAGGTATCACTCTGAAAATCATCTGCAAGTACAGACAAGCAATCCCAAAATAGAAAAATGACCAAGCTTCAGTTCTTCAGCTAAGTAGGGCAACTTGTTTCATTGAGTCAGACTCTGAGGTTAACTCTGTTCCAGCCAGAATGTGGACTTCTTTGTCCAGAGTAAGCTTTGCCACACGAAACACTTAGACCAAGCATTCTAAACCAACAAACAAACTTGGAGCTAAGGCTCTTCCTCCAGTATTAAGATTCAATTATTTGAATGACAATTTAGCACAAATAAATTTTCAGTACTCTAGTAATTCTAAAATGCAACCAGGATTAAGAAGCAATGGTCTAGACCACTCTACAGTAATATTCTATATAGGACCAAGACATAAGATTAGCCTACAAATTCTGAAGACAATTAGATTCCTGTAATTCTCTTATATGTAATTTTGCCAGAATAAGACAGCACGCATCAGTCCTGTCCTACTTTCCCTGTTTTGTAGCAATTCAGGAATCTTTTAGGGGGCTGCTCGCCCATCTCTTTCCTCCATATTTGTTTGATCCCTATCACCCTCTTTTTAGACTAAGCCTCTGCTTTTTAAAGTCTGGTCCTCAGACAAGCTCCAGTGCCATTACCTGGATAGAAATAGGGCTTCTTTGGTAAAGAAAGATGGTAAAGAATCTGCTTGCAATGCAGGAGACCCAGGTTTAATCCCTGGGTCAGGAACATCCCCTGGAGAAGAGAATGGCTACCCACTCCAGTATTCTTGCCTGGAGAATTTCATGGACAGAGCCTGCTGAACTACAGATGGTGTTACGAAGAGTCGGACATGACTGAGTGATTTTGCTTTCACTGATGGAAATGCAGAATCCCAGGCACCACCTAATGAGTCAAATTCTGCACTTTAATAAGATCTTCAGGTGATTTGTGTGTGTTTTAAAATTTGTGGCCCACTGCTCTATCCCACCTCTACCTAGATCCCTTTTCAGGCATTTTTCCTTTTCAGAGATAGATGCCTGAAAAGGCCTTGACACTAGGATATTTATTATGCACTCTGTTCCTTCTTTCATCTCATAAGAAATGAGCTTATCAGTTCTTTACCATACAGCCTGTTCATGTCATTCACTAAGTGAAATTAATGTGTATTCAGAGTCAAATGTGTATGTGTATACATATATATGTGTGTGTGTGTGTATGTATTTATGGGGAAAGGGAGGGCCACCAGTTGTCTCTGCAGTTGGCCAGACAACAACTGGTTGATGGAGGGGTGAGGATTGAGGAGGGAGGAGCTGCATCAGATGCCAGAGCTCAACACTCAATTATGTACTCAATGCACAACAGCTGAATGTGTGAGCTGTTCAGATGCCATCCATGTTTCCTGAGCCTTGTTTTCTCCTTAATTTGGCTGGGGGGCGGGGGGGGGGGCGGCGCTCTCTTAGCTTGTGTCAGGTGAGATCTCTTTGCTTTATGGTCTAGTGACTGTGGGACAGACCCTGGCAGCTGGGTCTGAGCAATGCCTTAGATATTTGACTATTTCAACAGGACATGCCAATGGGCTGCTGGATCTGAAATAAATCTCTTGAGCACACGCTGCTCTTTATCTCCTCATTATTAGTCAATGATGGAGTCTTCTGTTGAGAGTAGAAGTCCAGAGAAGTTTAAGTCAAGGTGAGGTTCCTCTCTCACACATTCATTTTGATCACCACCATTAGTGAGGACTGTCTCTCATTCCAACGAGGGCAATCATGTTGAAATTAAGAATACAGTTTTTGAGAAAGAGACTCACAGACTTAGAAAATGAACCTATGGTTGCTGGGGGGAAGGGACAGTTAGGGAGTTTGAGGCGGTTATGGACACACTGCTATATTTAAAATGGATAACCAACAAGGACCTATTGTGTAGCACCTAGGAATCTGCTCAATATTATGTGGCAGCCTGGATAGGGGGATTTTAGGGGAGAATGGATACATATGTATGTATGGCTGAGTCCCTCTGCAGTTCATCTGAAACTATCTCAACATTGTTAATTGGCTACACCCCAATACAAAACAAAAAGTTAAGAAATCATAAAAAGAATATGGTTTCTGGAATAAGGAAATTTTTGCTTGAATCCAACTTCTGCCACATCTAAGCTTTGACCTTGGAAATGTTTCTTCTTATGTTAAATGTACAGTACATAGCATTGCATCAAGTACATAGAAGGGCTCCATAAATAATATTATTATGATCATCATTATGATCATACTCTGAGTTTCATGAATTAGCAGTCACTACAGATCCAGGGTGAGCCTGGGATTCCCTTAGGGACTGTAGTTTTATTTATTTTTTTAATGAAGTACAGTTAAGGTACAATATTATATGTTACATGTATGCAGCATAATAGTTCACAGATTCAAAGTTTGTACTCCATCTATAGTTATTATAAAATATTGGCTATATTCCCCATGATGTACAATATATTTTTGTAGTTTATTCTATACCTAAGAGTTTGTACCTATTAGTCCCCTACCCCTAGAGTACCCACTGGTAAACACTAGTTTGTTCTCTATGTCTGTGAGTCTGCTTCTTTTTTGTTACATTCACTAGTTTGCTGCATTTTTTAGATTCCACATATAAGTGAGATCATACAAGATTTGTCTTTCTCTGTCTGACTGCCTAATGTCCTCCAAGTCCATTCATGTTGCTGCAAATGGAAAAATTTCATTCTTTTTTAATGGCCGAGTAGTATTCCATTTGCTTCTATATATTGGCAATTATAAATAATGCAGCTGTGACCATTGGGGTGCATGTATCTTTTTGAATTAGCGTTTTTATTTTTTTCAGATACATGCCCAGGAGTGGAATTGCTGGATCATATGATAGTTCTATTTTTTGTTTTTTGATAAACTTTCATACTGTTTTCCACAGTGGCTGCAACAATGTACATTACCACCAGCAGGGCATGAGGGTTCTCCTTAGTATACATAGTGTTCTGTGTGAGATGCTTTGAGATTAAAGAACATTGACATCCTTCTCCAAAGAATAGCAGGTATATTTAATAATACACAGGCATCTAGGCTCCTGAGGAAATACTTTTTGAAGAAAAAGGTACAAGCTGAGGTGGATTCCTGTGAGTCTTAAGAATTCAAGAGTGTACGGAAACAAAATTCAAGTCCTAATGCAAAAGGATTTAGCACCATGCATGTTTGTTTAAAGAAAGCTGCTGCTACCATGGTTTATTCATTGCGTGATTTTTTTTTTTTTTTTTTAGCCATGCTCTAGTTCCAGCCAAGTGCTAGACTGCATTTACTGTCCTCAGCCTGCTGAGTTTCCCTGTGACAGCTCCATCTCAACCCTTACTGGAATGGAAGAGATTTTAGGCAAATGGTTTGAATCCCTGGATGCTGGGTTATTCTTGGCAATAATCCACCTTGGCCTGGATGGAGTCATGCAGCTCTGTCCTCATTGTCCGGGGCTAGAACCAGGAGTAATCGCATCTGTGTGGAGTAACGCAGGCATGGAAACCCCACCAAGGCACAAACCTGCGTATGATGAAAGGGTAGACAGGAACCACTTTTTAAGTAATAGAACCCCCTATCACACAGTGAAGTAGCCCCAGACAGAAAACAGACAATTTTTTTTTTTTTATTGTTGTTGTTCTGGTTGATAAATATGTATGCACTCCTAAGACACTTTCAGAGCCTCTGTTTTTCCATATAGAGTCACCCTTCCATATCTATGGGCTTTGCGTCCACAGATTCAACCAACAAGGGATCAGTTGGTAGAATTAGTGGATGCTGAACTGGCAGTTGCTGAGGGTCAGAACTTGGCCAGTTTATGGATGTAAGTGTCTCAGGATTCTGGTATCCTTGCGGGTCCTGGAACGGATCCCCTGCGGACTCCGAGGGACGATGTACTTACTGCTGTGAGTACTTGCTATCTCACACATGCGCACATACTCAGTGGCCTCCCCGCTGAGGAATCCCAAGGCTTCTTGAACCTTGTTTAAAAATCACTGAATTAACGGATGTTCAAAGCATACTCAGCTCTTGTTTTCCATTATACCAGTGAATTCACTATAGCTTCAGGGGTGTAAGAAAGGGTTCCTTGTGCTGAGGTGGAGGTTGGGGGGTAGAGTCTGGAAGAAAAGCCAAAGCTCAGAGAAGGGCCTGAGCCTAGGGCTGAACAGAGAAATGGCAAAGGGGCCCAGGGAAGGGCTGAGTGGTAGTAGTAGAGATGAGCAGCGTTTTAAGAGCAAATGAGGCAGGAGGGGATTATTTCTGGGTTCTCAGGCATGATACGCTTGCCCCTAGCTCACCCGAGGCAGTATTTGTCATCCATTCGTGCCCTGAATTGTTCATGTACCATCAAGGTATCAAATATGCTTCCTGCACCCAGCTCGCTAAGACTTTCCTCCTCTGTGGTCTGCTGCTCCTGCGGGCCAATGAGGAGGCCTGGGAAGTTAGCAGAGTGTGGAGGGCAGTAGAGGTGCCCAAGCTTGCGCGCACGGCAGTCCAGCCAGGACTCCAAATCTCTAGGCCTCTTGAGTTACTTATTTATTTTTATAAACTGTGTGCTTGAGAGCATTTTGGAAGCTTTTTATATCATATTTGAGATCTGTAAGACAGAAGTCTGACATTTGGCCAAATATCCTCATGACTAATTCTTAGAAAGACAGAACCTTAGTGAAATGGGTGATCTAGACAGAAACAGGGAAAACATAAAGTAGCCCCTGGGTTAGGCAAACATACTGGCAGGATTAGAAAATTTAGAGCGAAAGAATGCCAACCACTTTTTGAAAAACTGAAGTATATATGTGTGTATATATATAAGATTTATTCTATTATTTGGCTGTGCTGGGCCTTTGTTGCTGCATGGGCTTTCTCTTATTGTGGTGAGCCGGGCCTTCATTGTGGAGCGTGGGCTCTAGGCACTGGGCTTCAGTTGCAGCACAGAGGCTTCAGTAATTGTGGCATATGCAGCTTACTTGCTCTGTGGCATGTGGAATCTTCCTGGACAGTGGATCAAGCTGGTGTCCCTTGCATTGCAAGGTGGATTCTTAAACACTGGACCACCAGAAAAGCCCTGAAGTATAGTTAATTTACAATGTTGTGTAAGTTTCAAGTGTACAGCAACCCTCCTTCAGATATATAGGTCAAAAAGACCGACAGAACCAGAGACAACCCCTTTCCCTGCTAGATATTGTCCTGACTTGCATTTTAGATACTTAAAGCTTTAGATTTGTACAACTCTCTCACCGAATCTCTAATGAAACCTGTAAAAATGCTTTTCTCCTTGATCGAGAATATGCTTCTTTCTGCCTGAGAGGGACTGATGATACCTACAAAGGAGTTGTCAAGCCATCAAGGTTGATTTCAAAGTCAATTTCATTTCAAAACTGGGCTTTCTAAGTTGAAGTGTTCACCCACTGTATTTTCTTTTTTTTCCTTCCACTCTCCTTCCTGACCTGTCTTGGGAGTGCAGCTACTGAAGGAATTACTGGTCTGCTCTGTCCAGTTCAATGTAAACAGGGGAACAAATGGGACAAGATTACGGACAGGAGGACGCAGCAGGACTTTCTCTCCATGGGGCACAAAGGGGCTGCTCCGCATCCAAAACCGAGGCCTTTTGGCCACTGAAACACCTTGAGAAGGGAGTGTCCTGGGAGCGGTGGCAGTGAGTGATTTCCTTCTCCTAATTTAGACACTGGGCTGGTGATTTCCTCCCAGTCATCAGTTCTATCCTGGAGTCTGGACTTGGGCAGACTCCCGTGTGGATTTGGAAGAAAAATCCACTGTGATGGGAGTGGAAGCAGAGTGAGTGGTGGGGAGGTTGGAGGATGGATGAAGAGTAAGGAGTGGGTTGGATTTGTAAGGAATGGGAGGTAACTGAGGTGCCTTTTGCAGACTCTGAACATAGTGGAAGTAAGAGAACTCGGTTTCTCAGAAGGGCTCTTCTAAGAAATCCCACTGGCACCAGCCTGTCTAGTTTCGACCATCCTAAGGCTTTGATAGGGAACTGGCTGCCTCTGTCTAGTCCCTGTCTCCTCATTGGGCAGTGAGTGGAGTCATGGGTGCGAAAGGCCTGGCGCAGACGCCTGCCAGTACACTGCCTCCGCGATGTGCAGGCGCCCAGCATCTGTTCCTGCCGCCTGCCCGAAATAGAACGTCTATTTTGTGATGGATTAGTCCTTTGGCTCCGATCCTGCCCGGGTCACCAGCTCAGCCTCCGACGCGTGCTGGGAGGGTGGTAGGGTGGGGACAGGGGGCACTTAACTCGTTCAACACATTCCCTCTTCTCTCCTGCGGGAGTGCCTGTCCAGTTGCCCAGACCGTAACTTATGTGGAAAGTTGGGACTGGCAGGTGCTCAGAGGCGCCTCCAACAAGAGGACTGTCTGCCTCATGGATTCCTGCGTCCAGAGAACCAAATTAAGGAAGATCTTTCCTTTCTCTCAGAACATTTACTTTCTACTTCTCACTTAACCTATTTGTGTTTCAATGTCCTCATCTATAAATGGGTTAGTAATCCTACCTTATACACATACATACATATATTCGGTCAGTTGCTCAGTCCTGTCAGACTCTCTGCAACACCAGGGACTGTCGCCCATCAGGCTCCTCTGTCCATGGAACTTTCCAGGCAACAAGACTGGAGTAGGGAGCCATTCCCTCCTCCAGGGGATCTTCCTGACCCAGGGGTCAAGGCTGCAGTGGCCTGCATTGGCAGGCAGATTCTTTACCACTGTGCCACTTGGGAAGCTCAGTCTTACCTTATGGAGCTAGTATTATGGTTAAACAAGTTTAACGACATGAAGTGCTTGTAACTTCACGGATGGATCCTGAAGGATACCAGTTATATGAGGTATCTGGAGCAGTCAATTTCACAGAGACAGAAAGTGAGGAAGTAGAATGCGGCTGCCTGTGGTTGAGAGGAGGGGAAATTGAAGGTTACTGTTTAACGGGCACGGAGTTTCAGTTTAGGAAGATGAAAAAGTTCTGGAGGTGGATGGTGGTGATGGTTGAGCAACAATGTGAGTGTACTTAATGACACCATACCCTTAAATATGGTATAAATGGTAAATTTTATGTATGTTTTACCACAATAAAACATACACAAACTTTCCCAGGTTTATGAGGTGCTATGGCATTCTAGTGACTATTTATTATTATTATTCCCTTCCCACTTCATTTTATACACATCTTTGTGTGTATATATATATATATATATACACACACACACATTTTTGTGTATATATATATATATATATATATATATACACACCACATTTTTGTGTATATATATATATATATATATCCCCCCCACTCAAAACAAACCAAAGAAAAGCCTTTTGCTCATACATTAGTGAGGTGTCCTGTCACCTCACTCATGGACAGCTTCATTTTACCCACACAGATGAAAGAACAGGTTTGGAGCCAGAAAGTAGAGTCTTCCCAAAGTAAATTCTGTTGCCTGTAACCTCTTGACTTCAAAGGAGACCATGTTCTCTGCCAGGGGAAATTCTGAAGGCAGCCCAGATGAGACTCTTGGAAAGGCTACAATGGTGGGATGAGTGGTACTGGGTCTCCAGTTTATTTGGTGAATCGGGTTTGGAAAAGTTTAGTGAGAGCTGCTCAGGGACTTACCTCAGGACAGCCTGTGTTTGGAGGACTGTTTGGAAACAGAGTCAGGGTGTCAGGAATTCTAAGGGTTTGGGCCCCGCCTGGGGTGAACTTGAGGCTCCATTCAAGATTCTCTATGTCTGTGTCCCCATTGCTGCCCTGGAGAAGGACAGGGTGGGCCAAATAGAGTAGCATTGAAATATACACATTACCATATATAAAACAGTCAGCCGACGGGAATTTGCTGTATGACACAAGGAGCTGAAACCCAGTGCTCTGTGACAACCTAGAGGGGTGGGATAAGGTGGGAGGTGGGAGGGAGGTTCATATGTATGCCTATGGCTGATTCATGTTGACATATGGCAGAAACCAGCACAATATTGTAAAGCAATTATCCTTCAATTAAAAATATATAAAATTAAAAAAAAGATTCCCTGATGCCTGTCTCCCAGGACTAGCCCCTAAGCAACCCAGCCTTTGGAAGAAGAAGCAGGGAGTCGTGCATCCTGCCACAGTCACTGTAAGTCCACCCTCTCACAAAGCTGTCCTCTCATATTTTCTCACCACCTTCTCACCCATCCAGAATGAGTGAGGACAAGAGAGCCAGTCTGTAGTTTTCAGTAAAGTTCCAAACCTGGCTGTTGTGAGTCTTATAAGACATTATTTAAGGGGGGGAAAAAAAGAATAAAAAGCCCTTGGATCATCTCAGAGGATTCTTTGGAAAGATCCAGAAATGATTGATTGTATCTTGTAAGTCTGGAGGAAAACCAGAGGGAACAATTTGGGGCTAAATATGTGAAAACTCTTGACTCACACAGTCAGCATGAGGCTATTTTTGTGTGGTATATTTTCACAAGCTCATTGGGAGTGTGAGGCTCCATCAGAAAACAACATTTCACCTTGTGGGAGATGAAAGTGAATTTTCAAGGACCTTAAACAACCTTTGGCCCTGGCTCGGGAGGCTGGGGAAGGAGGAGGAGTTGAGTGACACTGGGCGGCAGAGAGAAGCCACAAGGCCGATGATTAAAATGGTGGCTGAAAAGGGCAGGAGAGCACAACGAGCCAAAGACTTGAAGATGATGAGAGAGCACCAAATGGAAAAAGTTGAGGCTCTGGCCCCAGCCCTCCTGCTGACCTGAATAGTTTTTGCCCCGCACTGACCTCTAGTTTCACACACTTGGGTCTTGTAAAGCGGATTTTGCTTAAATTCCCTGTTAGCTAGAGATTACAGATGAGTCACTGTGTATAAAGGGTTGTACCCTCTGTGCCACCTTGGGAAGGCACATTCTGCTGAGTAGGTCCAAATGCAGCGGGTGACAAGTCGATGTCTTGCCAACCAAAGGCTCCCTTTTGAAGCCTCCCCAGGGGGCCTCTGCAGGGACAAGGGCAGAACAGCCTGTGGGAGCTGGGAACCTGATCCAAGCTGCGTGACTGCTGCTCCCGCATAGGGGATCAGACATAAAGATGCTGCCCTCACAGGCATCCTGAGTCCATTCAGACCCTCAAGATCAGCTTGATGCACCCACTCACCGTGAGTGTGCGTGTGCACACACGCACATCCCAACAGAATCTGGGACCAGCTTCCGAAGCCCATGGAACCTTGTTCCAGAGGGGGATGGAATTGCCTGCTAGAAATAACAGGATGCTTCTTCTAGCCATACACAGTCTGTGTGCACTTTGCATGCAGACAGAGACCTGAGATAAAAATTAATTCAAATAAAAATATTTGACATTTGTGCTAAAGTGAAGAGAGACAGTGACCAGAGAATTAAGAAGCAGTCGTTTCTGAATCCAGTTCTGCCATTGGTGACCTTGAGCAAATAATTTAATCTGTGTTTTTTTATTTCTCTAAATGTAAATCAGGAGCCATGAATCTGACCAGTGATTCAGCTACACAGAGGAAAATTGGGGTCAGGGTGGTCTGGAGGGGAAGAGAGAATGTTAGTAAAATTTCTTGTCTATATACAAAAGTATGAAGTGTTGAGGAATGCAGTAAGGCCCTTATCATTGGGTTTACATGTTGTAATTTCCTGTCTCCATCTCATATCTTTGGGCTAAGTGTTCTTACTAACTCAAGCTAAGATACATCCACTCAATGCTGAGCACCCCATAAACACTGCTTGCCCCAGTGATTATGGCGAAATGAAATAGAGCATACAGCCTTACCTTACAACCTTACCTGCCAACTGATCAGGTAAATCTTAGTGAGAATCCTGGCTTATCATTCATGGACTTTTATACTTCAGGCTTCTTGTTTTGCTCAGGTTTCTTAAAAATTTTTGTTTTCCCCATATTCCACAGCTGCAGCCTCCATGTAAAAATGAAAATGTCATCATTTTACTAATTTAAACTTGATGTTTTTAAGAGCTGATCACTTTGGGATTTGGATATGGAAATATTCAATTATTCTGCACTTGTCAGAAGCAGAAATAATGGTTTCTCACGAGAGTCATGTTCTATTCAATGGGATTATGAGTTGCAAATCAGTCTTCATTCATTCCAACAAAATCTCAGCGGCTATGAACCTCTTCTTCATGGCTTACATATTTGGATCTTCATAAGGATAGACTAGGAGAGATAGGCTGAAAAATATGTGTAAGATCTGTAACATTCTATCAAGGGATGGGGTAAAGAAAGTTACTGATATAAATATTTCATCCATGTCTCATAGCCAGTTTGTTGAGACAATGAGATCTAGCCTTTTTGGTCAGTCTTCTGTAGAGAGACTGGTCTGGTTTATTTCTGTTTTAGTTAGATTCGGTGCTCTGAAACTAAACAGTTTGTTTTTTTAAAGTAAAATAAATTAAGTTCTCTTCAGCCAGTGCAATTATTCTCATTGACTTGAATATTCTGTGTGTCTGTGTTATTTTCTGCAGCATTTCAATATAAATGTCTAACAAGGTAACCAGAAATAATAAGCTCTTGACATTTCCCTCCCCCTCGCCAACAGAACCTAATTATTCCCTGACACCAACTTTCCTTGTCAGGAGAGACCCACAGAGCCTAGAAGCAAGGACATTTTAGACTTTACAGATTAGCAGAGCTGAGGAATTTGTACGTGTAGCTTTAAAATAGCTGAGCTGTCAAGCAGGGGTCAGTTTTCACATAGGACATTTATGGTGAAGAGTCTGGTAAGTAACTCACACTGCTTAGCATATTTATTTATAGTAAATTAACTGTTGCCAAGTTTAGTCCCAATTTATTTCAGGGGCTGTAGGGAAGTCCACACACATATACACACAAGACACAGACATCATTTAAACACCTAATTCTTCCAGTTTATTCTATCTTCTAAAAATGATTCAGAGAAATTCAAGAGGAATTGTCAAAATCAAATTCCCAAAGACTTGATATAAAAACAAGACTGTCTTTACAGAGGGGAATTTCCATGAGCTGATTTTGTACATTCAAGTGCATCTTAGCATGGGCCTGTCCTTCTCAGAGCAGGGAAGGCTCTTCCCAGCTCCCTTTCTGGGCCTTCTGTCCCTTTTCCTCACTCTAACCATCTTCATCTTCCAAAAACTTGGAGCTCTTCTGTGGGATCCAGGCTGAAAGCAAGCTGAAAAAGTCATGATCAGTAAGAAATTAGGGGTCAACAGGGAACCCCTTTTAAAGGTATTTGCATGTTAAAGGAGAAGCCTAGAAAAGATTCACCTTGAAAGAACCATGCTCTAATGGTGGAATAGTTTGGGGTCTTGGTGGAATAGGGGAGGCAGAAGAAGGGTGTGATTGTTTTGAAGGGAAGGGCATCTTCCCTATGACCTTAAAAACATACCATAGATGTCATCTTCTATTCTCTTCACTTATAAAGCCACTGCTTAGCCCTTCTAATGGAATTTGGTGTTTTAACAAAGTTCGGTTCCCTCTTGCTTTATTCTTTCCCAGAAAATGTTCATACAACTGTGAACATGTTTATTAGTAAACACTGTACTTGTTTTTAGCAACAAGCTGTGTGATAAACCTTTCCAGGGTTTCTGGCAGATGGGCTCTGTGCACCCCATTTCTGTTCTTTTTCAAACTCTTTCCAACACAGTTTTCCTGGTCCAGGAAAACTCACACAGTCCTGTCCCTCTATTATTGCTGCTCCTGATGAGTCTGGATCAAAGGGTGAAACACCCCTCGTTCAAGGGGGGATGGATGTCAGTCCACTGGGCACAGCGACCAGCATGCAAGGACAGCCGACGTGACGTGCCAGGTCTGCGAGGTTCCTGCCTGAGGAACAGCAGGGTCTCGTTCTGGAAGGTGAGGAACAGCCTGGTCGCTGGGGAGGGCCGAAGGGCAGGAAACACCGTGTACTTTCCAGTATCTGTCCGAGTTGTGCTGGCAGCTGGATGGAGCAGAGATGGCCAGAGGCAGTGAGGGCACGTCTGTTCACCAGCTCTGCGCCTCCCGAGCCACAGAAACAGTTCAGTCATGAGGAAGCCTGTTTCTGCTCACACACGTGGCTTCCCTCACCCGGGCACAAAGAGCACTGCCCTCAGAAATGATCGTTATGTATGTCCAGCGTTTCAAGCTAGAGCTGGTTTTCATACTCAACCAAACTCTGGGGAAGGGTAGTGAGGTGCTGGGCAACCAAGTCAGAGGCAGGAATTCATTCGTGTTACTGCACACAGTTTACTCATGGTTGGTCTGAAAGGATGACGGCCCTTGGTCAGGCTCCTATTCCATCTTCTCTGCAGTTTACCTCAAACTCCTTCACACCAGAGTCCTCGGAATGAGATCAACTGTAGCTTCTTTCTGGTAGCTTAACTCTGTCTGGCTAACTTGATTGTCCCTTGCTTTCCTTCCCACATAATTGATATTTCTCTAACATTACAGAGACGGCAGGACTTGAACATTGATTGCTGTTATTATCTGTGTCTTGGTTGGAAACCATTTTCATAGGGTTCCCTATGATGCAGCTCATGGAGCCCAGGGTATTGGTTTGGACTCTGCTCCTACCCTACTTGAGGGACCAAGCAGCTTGGGACTGGCTGTGGTGTGTAGTCACACAAGCTGTTCTGCAGGTGTGTTAACCCCATGTTGCTTTCTTTCACTGGGATTTTGGTGCCTAGAAGCAGTTCAACAAGTGCTTGTTGAGTAAATGAACAAGTGGCAAAGTGAAAATACCCTCTTCTGGACCTTCTGTGCAGCGTCTTGTATGCAGCAGCCACTCAGTAAGTACTAGGTTGATAATGTTATATTTCATCTCACTGTGTATACAGAACTTAGAGCCTGGTGTCAGCCGCTTTGGCATTGTGGTGTTCTTAAGATGGATAAGGGGTGGTACTCAAGGCTGCCCATACCAGCACCCTATTAGTAACAAGGGTGCAGGTATCTCTGCAGTGTGGTGAGAGGCACTGCGATTCTGTGGCTTCACTTCAGAAACCCAAGCAATCAGGAAGATGCAATGCAGTCACTGTTGACCCTAAAGAACAACTGGATCCATTCTTCCAAATTCTCATTGAGCAAAAGAGCTAGACATAACCATACCTAGCTGTGCCCAGCCAACAACCTCCCTGAGCTTCTAGTCTTTTTTCAGAAAACCCAGAACCTCACTTACATTTCTGTCTAGGTCCTTGTACAGTGAGCAAGCACATCTTACTTACTGCACAATCCCAGGTCCCCCAGCACCTGTGTGGAGCAGAGGTGCTCCACCACTCACATGTTTTCCCCAAGTGAGAGCAGAGATATGCTGTGCCTTTGGTCTCGTCTCATATCAACTTGTTGTATGTATGTGGTCAAGACAATGCATCAAGGAAATCCTTTTGCTTGAACTGCCTCATGTCCAGGTGTGGTTGCAAGTCTAGCCATGCTATTTCCATTAGACAAAAATTTATTGTATTGCTAAATATTAAATGAGTATTAAGGGCTTCTGAGGTGGCTCTGTGGTAAAGAATCCACCTGCCAATGCAGGAGACACAGGAAACGAGGGTTCAATCCCTGGGTCAGGAAGATCCCTTAGAGGAGGAAATGGAAGCCCACTCCAGTTTTCTTTCCAGGAAAATGCTATGGACAGAGGAGCCTAATGGGCCACAGTCCATGGTGTTGCAAAGAGTTGGACATGACTGAGCATGCAAGCGAATTTTAAAAGGGCTATTATTCTGGTTGCTGACAAATTCACCAGCCTCAGCGCTGGAGAAGACTCTTGAGAGTCCCTTGGACTGCAAGGAGATCCAACCAGTCCATTCTAAAGGAGATCAATCCTGGGTGTTCATTGGAAGGACTGATGCTAAAGCTGAAACTCCAATACTTTGGCCACCTCATGCGATGAGTTGACTCACTGGAAAAGACTCTGATGCTGGGAAGGATTGGGGGTGGGAGGAGAAGGGGACGACAGAGAATGAGATGCCTGGATGGCATCACCGACTTGATGGACATGAATTTGAGTGAACTCCAGGAGTTGGTGATAGACAGGGAGGCCTGGTGTGCTGTGATTCATGAGGTCGCAAAGAGTCAGTCACGACTGAGCGACTGAACTGAACTGAGTGTTTGTTAAAGTGAGTGATAACTGATCATAGAAGTGAGGATTGGGGTGAACAGAAAAGACCTCAAGTTTCAGGAATTTGTCATAAAATGAAGGGGAAAAATAATACTGCAGCTGTGACAAAAGGCAATGGGAAATTGCAGCTGGATTCCCATAAGGTGACACCCACCTAAAAGTGATTATTTCTGAGAAGCTTCAGAATTTTAGTTTTAACCACTAGCCCATTGGAATAAATACTTTATCATCTCTGAAGGAGGCTGCATAAAGGCTATGCCTCTTTCCAGCAAGGAAAGACGCTTGTCTGCATCTCTGTGTTGTGATGGGTATAGAGTCTAGCTTATAAGTGCTTCACAGGAACAATTAATATCAAATTACTGAAACAATAGTGAATTTTCCAAAGCCCCTTCCACCTCCGATGCTCCATCTGCTAAATGTGCTCGAGGCCTTGCACGGTTCAGCATTTAGAATGCTCCAACCGTCTGAGGACAAAGTGACCTTCCCCCAGGTTGGAGAACTTTGTGCTATGACCCAGTGAGGACATTCCCTTCAGATCTGAAAGTCAGGGACCCTTTCTCCTCTGGATGCACTCATGATGTCTGCTTACCAGCTTGTCTTCCACTCCTGTGCATCCCTCCACGTAGAATGGCCCATCAACAATTGAATGATATCCAGTATTCATATGGTCCTGTACAATAAGGAAGGAACTCCTGTAACTGCCTCTGAAAGTCAGCCTTATTCATTACCATTGTTATACAATATATTGCTGTCAAACCGAGATATTTACAGTTTCCAACTATGAATTCTCCTTTCCTTGCCCACACTCACCCAATTCCCCATCTCCTTGCTTACCTTCTAAAGTCCTCTGTGTTCCTTCAGGCTGAGTTCACTTGTCCTTTGCCTGCAAAGCCTTCCTGATTGCCCAGTTTAAGAAAGCACTTCCTCACTCAAATTCTTTGTTTTTAAATTTGTGCTGTAATATAATTTTCACATTACATATTCAAGGATTACATATTCAATGTGGACAACATTTTAAAGTTGAAACATAAAGAAAATAAAGATTATTTATACCTTTATTCCCCAAAGATAATTTCATCTGAGTAGAGCAGTTTGCTGTTTTCACTTACAGTTGTTTTCACACACATATACACACCAGCCTCCCTGGTGGCTCGGAATCTGCTGTAATGCAGGAGACCCAGGTTCAATCCCTGGGTAGGGAAGATCCCCTGGAGAGGATCCACTCCAGTATTCTTGCCTGGAGAATTCCATGGACAGGGCAGCCTGGCAGCTTACAGTCCATGGGGTCACAGAGTCGGACACGACTGAGAGACGAGTAACACTTTTATGCATATAATCTCATACTTTCTGTGTCACCTTACTGTTTGTGTTTGGGTATTGTTTTAAAGAGTAGATATATAGTACCAATAATGCACTGTACTTATCAGTTTTATGATTATTTAATGTACAAACAGTGCAATGTATCCCATACTAGACCGGTCTCCCCATAGACCAGGATTGTTTTTATTCCTATGATGCTGAGCACAGAGCTATACTGAGAGCAGTTATGTACATGTTTGTTGAAAAACAGAATAAATTAATACACTTCCCTGAACACCTGGAGGAACTCTCAATAAACATTATCCGATGACAATTAAAGAGCTGTCATAAAAATTTATTTTATTCAATGAACTACTCTTATTAGTTAATTGTGATGAAATGTACAGGTTTTGAATCTTGTAAAGTCATGGGGAACCAATAAGCTAAGGCAGGCAATAGTCCGAGTTGATTCTAGATATCCAGTAGATTCATAGACTTCCACTCTTACCTTCTTAACAGAAGTGGGAGAAGTGTAGTAGAGGCAGGGTCCTGTGCAGGAGTGTGTTCTGGAAACTCTGTTCCTAGTCCAGCTCTTCATGTCCCTAATAGGGATGCATGTTCCACCTCCAGATCTTCCATCCTTCTTGGGCAATGTGTGGTTTTTAGACGAGAAGGTAAAGAGTATGACTAGCTCAGTGCTCACATTTTTAAAGTACCTACCTGACCTTAGGACTGCCTTCTTCCTGTGCCATAGAAAGCCATTCTTTACCCTGGCCCTAAAAGAAACGCCCATATCTTGCTTTTTAACTGACGCTAATGTGGTTGCTGAGTGCTTATTCAGAAAATATCTTCATGGGAGTGGAATGACTGTTCAAGGGCTGAGCTGCCCAGTTCAATTTTTCAGATGACTCACATGGTGAGAGCTGCACTGACCTGAGGGAGCCAGCAGGCTGGATGCAGGGCTGGTAGGTGAGGCCCTGCTCTGGCATTAGGGTGGATACGTGAATCCATGCTGTCACATCCCTTCTTAGGAGCTGTAGAAAGCAAAAAGAAAAAAAGTGGCCCTTAGAGCCACTCTAAGTTTTTCTTAGGAAATAACGGGGTTGTTCAGAGCCTGGCAATGGAAATTGCAAAGGACAGTCTGTAAACAGGCTGATGGTGTGTTTTATTGTCCTTGTTGTGATCATGTTTATTTGTTTTGAAAATAATACTTTTTTTTTTTTTTTTACTAATTCAAAGCAAAGTGCAGGGGGAAAAAGAGCAATTCTGAATTATTAGGAGAAAATGTGGGTTTATGGTGGGTAATAGGTGTGTCTCATTATCTTATAGCCATATCATATAAAGATACTATTTTTCATTCTGAAAGTGTTAAGCAGAGTTCAAGATAAACAAGTGGGGAGTTCTCAGTTATTTGGGAGACACACTCTGGTAATGATGATTTGGGGACAAATTAAAATAGATCTAAATGAATGTCAGCTCCAAGGACTGGGCTGCTGTTTTGGTCTGAATAGCTCTGCAAAGGTTGACATATGTTGCAGGAATTCACTGATGCATCTGCCCAGGTGAGTCAGTGCCTGTCAGGGAATAGTCCACTTTCCTTCAGGAAAGGAAGGTAAGAAGAAGTCTCCAGGATAAGAGTGTTCTCTCCTCAGAGACATTGTAGGCACAATGTTGTGTTTCATGAAAACTTCACCAAATGAAGCTTTCTGTTTTCATTTACCAGCTTCCTAATTTTTGTTGTTCAGTCTCTCAGTAGTGTCCGACTCTTTTTGACCCCATGGACTGCAGCACACCAGGCTTCCCTGTCCTTTATCATCTCCTAGAGCTTGCTCAAATTCATGTCCATTGACTCTGTGAAGCCATCCAACTGTCTCATCCTCCTCGTCCCCTTCTCCTCCTGCCCTCAATCTTTCCCAGCATCAGGGTCTTTTCCAGTGAGTCAGTTATTCACATCAGGTGGCCAACGTATTGGAGCTTTAGCTTCAGCATCAGTCCTTCCAATGAATGTTCAGAGTTGATTTTCTTTAGGACTGACTGGTTTGATCTCCTTACGTAGCTTCCTAATAGTAAGAGAGATTTATAATATTCCAAATATGAAGAGAGAACTCCTCTCTGCAAGACATTGTACATTTTGCTATAAAGTATGTCTTGACTGAAAATCATTTTCATTGGTCTCCTGTGATTCAGCTCACAGAGCCCAGAATGCTAGCTTGGCCTTTGTCCTTCTACATTATTTGAGAAAACCTCTTCCACTTTTCTGTTTGGTTCCCTCATGTCTGAGATAAAGCTTTTTCTATTTCCGCCTCTTAGGGATGCTGTCAGGTGGGGAGTAAAAGAATTGAGGAGTTCTGAGGCTATGACATTGCCTCCAAGATTGCCAGGGGAGAGTTACTTTGGCTAGGAGACAGGGCCATAGCTTTAATCCTACCTCTGCAGCCTCTTCTAACACAGGAGGGATGAAGCAGCCTGGAGTAGGTCTTGTTGTTATACAGGTTGTCCTCTGGGTGTGTTTACCCCATGTTATATTCTTCATCACTGGGACCTCAACCCCTGGGAAGAGTTTAACAAGTGCTTGTTGAATAATCGAATGACTGGCTGAATGAAATGCTCTTTTCTGGACTTCAAGCGCAGTGCCTGTGAGTCTGGACATTGAATAAATGCATGGTTGATGATAAACTGTTATATCGCAATCCACTTTGCATACAGAATTCAGAGCCTGCTATTGGCTGCTTTGGCATTTTGTCACCTTTAAGATGAATGAAGGGTGGTTCTCAGAATACACCATCATTCTATCGGCAGCAAGGGTGCAGATACCTATGTAGTGAAAAGTAGTGGCATTCTGTGGCTTCACTTGGCCAGTGAAAAGCCTGGTTACCGATCTTTCTTCTACTTCTCCTAGTTTAAGGCTTGGGCTTCACAATGAAGAACTCTGTTGAAATGCCAGTAGCTAGGACAGTCACATTAATAAGTCCTGTTGAAATCTGTTAGGATTCTGCATGATAATGACCCTGTTCATGTGATGACAAAGGAGCCCTCTTAGGTAAGAGCTAATGACTCTGAGCAAATGAGTTAATTACTGGGTAAGCAGCATAGTTGGAGGAGAGATGGGAAAGTCTGACGCCTAGTGGTCATCAGGGAGGGCCTGGAACTAACTACACATGATTCAAGGAGGAAAATGTCTAAAAGCATCACTGAACCTAGATCTGGATGAGACTTAATGAGAACCATTTCTATCTTAAGAAAAGATTTTGGTTTTTGGTTTGCTTTAAGATACCAGATCTGAGATCCTGCCTGCATCCTGACTCTGGTGTACATGGGGAGGTTGGTTAAAATTGTGGTGGAAAGGACTGGTTACCATAAAAATATAGACCCATTTAAAAAAAAAATCGAGAGCTTATAGAACTGGAGTGGCAGGATGGCTCCATGTCAAGTTGCAGACACCAGCCTCTAATTCAAGGAAGGGCTGAAGAGAGAAGCCCTCGAATTCAGAGGTTACACACCTTCCTTCTTCAATTTGCCTATAATAGACTTGGATGAAGTGATTTCAGTAGATTTCTCCAGCTCTGAAACATCTCAAGTTTTTAACAGATGGATATGTAAGTGCTTCCCTGGTGGCTCAGTGGTAAATAATCTTCCTGCCAATGCAGGAGACACGGGTTTGATCCCTGGGTCAAGAGAAGGAAATGGCAACCCACTCCAGTAATCTTGCCTGGAGAATTTCAGGCAAAGAGGAGCCTGGCAGGCTACAGTCCATGTGGTCGCAAGAGTTGAACATGATTGAGAGACTGAACAACGATACATGTAAGTACATCATGAGTGAGGGAATCATCTCCAGCAAGCCATTGCTTCTCTCTATGCCACTGTCTATGAAAAGTGAAAATTCTATTCCCTGAAAACCCTTCTGAAAGGTGACTCCGCTGCAGTTAACCCAGGAGTTTAAAAGTGCAAAATCTCTGAAACCCAGAATCTGGGATTAACCTCCTGAGAAAATCATCAAACAAGTGCTGAAAGACATATAGATGAGTTATTCATTACAAAAAAAATGTTAAAGACAGTCGAGATGTCCATCCTCAGTAAAGAATTGATGAGTCAAGTAGGATATTATAAAGGAATCAAAAATATTAAACTAGGTCTATTACTCTAGTATTGTAAGATGTTAAGAATATCTTGATGAAAGCCGTCCACAAGACATGATAATCTTTTTTGGCAGTGAGTCAAAATTTATACAGAAATGTTTGAAAATCTCAACACTCAGCGGTAGGATTATGTGTGTTATCTTTTACTCTTTATGCCCTTTTGCATTGTCAGATTTATTTTTGGCCATGAGTTTATATATCACTTAGTCATTTCTGACTCTTTGTGACCCCATGGACTATAGCCTACCAGACTCCTCTGTCCATGGAATTCTCCAGGCAAGAATATTAAAGTGGGTTGCTATTTCTTACTCCAGGGAATATTTACAACCCAGGGGTCAAACCCAGGTCTTCTGCATTTCAGGCAGGTTGTTTACCATTTGAGCCACCAGGGAAGCCCTTCTTATATAACTTTATGACAACAACAACAAAAATAATAAAACAACTCAAATTTTTCATTCTTATTCTTGTATCACCAAAAACTCTCATTTTCACCAAGAAGGTGAAAAGGTAAGAGGGGACAATGTATATGAAAGCTGTTAAGCTTTACTCTAAAGCACATGACCATTAGTAAGGCACTTTTACTTATTTATGTTATTTTTTTCTTAGTAGAGATGTGCTTGTAGATTTAAAAAATATTTTCTTTGTGACCCTGTGAACTGTAGCCCTCCAAGCTCCTCTGTCCATGGGATTTCTCAGGCAAGAATACTGGAGTGGGTTGCCATTTCCTTCTCCAGGGGTCTCCTTGACCCAGGGATCAAACCCACGTCCTTTATGTTGGCAGGCAGATTCTTCACTGCTGAGCCACCAGGTGGTGCAAATGACTTAACCTCTCTGTCTCTAGTTTCCTCAACTGCAAAACAAGGAAAGGAACCCTTACCACACAAGGCTGTTAGGAGGAGTCAGGGAGTTAGCATCTGGAAATTGCACAGTAGAGTGCAGTACACATCAGTAAGCATTAGTCATCTTCGTTATGATCGTTCTTAATGCTTAGTATTTTGCATGTGTCATCTCACCGATCCCTAGCAGTAAGTTTATTTATGTAGGACATTCAGGTTCGGGAGGTTAAATAACCTGTGAAGGAAAAGGGACTAACCTGTGGAAGGGCAGGGATTCCAACTCAGATCAGGGTCCAGAGTGCTCCCTATGCAACTGTCCATGCTGGCCGTCTTACCAGGAATATAATGCAATGCCATCGATTTGGGAGGACTGTTGAATTTACTCTCTGCGTTGTAGCAAGAGGGTTTATTTCAGAGTATAAGAAAATACTCAAGTCTGTTCCCGAGGCTAGAACAGTGTGATTGTATTTTAAATGTCTGTGTAAGTCAGAACTTTCTCAGGGAGAGTGAAAACAGCCAGTTTATTCACTGACTAAATGAAATACCCTGGGATAGATCTTCCTGATATTCAGACGTGACTTGATCCAAGTGTCAAGTGATGTCACCAGGAATATTTCTCTCTCCATTTATTATCTATCTTTCCCTCTGTTGGCTTCTTTTTCACTCAGGCTTTACCCTCTTCAAGGCAAGATGATCACCAAGGGCTCCGGGCTTTTATCTTAATAGTCACATCTATTGGACAAGGGCTTCTCTCTCCAGCAGAAATCTGATGGCATCTCATTAACCTGGAGTCACATGTCCCTCCCTGAACCAAACCATGTGGCCAGGATGGAATGCTCTGACTTTCCAGGCTTGGCTTAAGTGACAGTCCTTTGCTGCCCCAAAACAAAGTGAGACACGTGAACTTGGAGTGGGGCCAGGTGACTTTCTGAAGGAAGCTTAATTTGCTATGACTAGAAGAAGGAGGAATGGATGCTGTTTAAGCAGAGAGGAACTATGCCACTACCAGCACGCTGATCACTGGTGGGAGATGGTGTCGTGAACTGGAGTGAGGAGACTGGAGTCCATTGCTGACTAACTGAGGAACCTTAACACAAACCCTGTAACTCAGAGCTTCAGTCTTCCCTTCCGCAGTAACATCTAACGTATACATATAGCCCCATTTATTTCTTATAATAACCCAAAACTACACGTACTTTCACTAGCCTGTAACTTTCATTTTGCAGTATAGAGAAACAAAGTACAGGCAAATAAATCACTTGGCCAAGGTCACACAGATGGAAAGTGGCTAAGCCAGGATTTGAACTTGGCCAGGTTGACTTGCTGAACCTCCCCTCTTAACCCCCTGATGTTACTGTTGCTTATCGTATAATGATGAGACTAGACAAGATGAGGTCTTTTGTTTTTGGCCTCAATGTTTTTGCCTCAGTGAAGAAGGAGAGGAACGGGAAGAAAAATTAATGATAGAATGGAAACTCCTGAAAGCCCCATTTTACAATAAGTGCTAATTTGGAGGCATAATTCGGTTTCATGTACTGTTATATTGAGTGGATGTTCTCTGAATCTGTTAACAGGAAAACAGTTGCTCTGCCATTTCCAAATGAATCTGGAATCTGTCCTTTATAACAGCCAGCACACCAAGGACTTTAGTCATTGTCAGTTTAGTTGCAAAAATACAATGATTTCTTAATGCAATTGTGTAAAACACACTGCTTAATGAAAACTTAACAGCAGAATGTGATGGTGAAGAGGATATTTTTCCTGCCCAACAGGAGCTCCCTTTTCATTGTTTTCTTTTAATGATTTATTGAGGAAACATCAAGCTGACTTAAATATTCTCCTTCTTTGAGCTGCTTATCTTCAAAATCTGCTTCTAGAACAGTGCTTTGTCACCAGATGACTTAAGGTAAAAGCAGTCTATAAATTAGTAACTTACATCAAAGTGAAAAATAGCTACTTAATGTTGAATAATGAATAAGGCAAAGCCTTTTTAGGTTAGCAGTTCATGGTTAAATAAATAAAAATAGCCATGAAATGTGAAAAGTTAACTTTTTTTTAGATGGTTCAATAATATGAAAAGTTAAGCTATAGCCTTTGGTATAAAAATGCCAACATTAAATATATATTATATTCATTTTTAACTTATCCAGCAAATGGATACTTACCTTTGTGGTGCCTTGAAAAAATTTTTGAGTTTATGGATTGCTCTGGTTCAGGGGTATATGTTCCAAATTGTCCGCTTCTTGTTTGGGATGGTTTGTTCAAACTTTTCCCTTCTGTGACATATTAAGATTTTGAAGAGGTTATGATTGGTATCATGATTATAATTTTCTCTATGATATTCATGGGACTTGTTCATTACTAAGAAATATTTAGCAACTATGAATAATAATTTTCTTCTGAACTCCCTTCCTGAAATAAGAGTGGTATATGTAATAATAACTACATATATAGCATCATCAACAACTACTATTTATGTAGCATTTTCACTGGGCTACTATTTATGTAGCATTTTCACTGGGTCAGGCTTTATACAAAGTATTTTACTTACATTTAGTCATGTAATTCTAACAAGTCTATAAAGTGGATGTTGTTGTTTAGTCACTCAGTTGTGTCTCTTTGCAACTCCATGGACTGTAGCCTGCCAGACTCCTCTGTCCATGGTATTTCCCAGGCAAGAGTAGATTGCCATTTCCTTCTTCAGGGGATCTTCCCAATCCAGGAACTGAACCCGCATTTCTTACATTACCAGGCAGATTCTTTACCACTGAGCCACCTAGGAAGCCCATAAAATAGATATCGCTATATATGTTGTTTACAGTGAGGATAAGAGAAGTTAACTAAAATTTGCCAAGTCACTCAGATGGTAAGTGATAGACATAAGATTTAAACTTTCTTAAAATCCTATTCTGAGGCTAACATCTTCCTCTCAGGGTTAGATAAATTTAAATTCTGAACTCTAACACAGGCCCTGTATAAAATATCCCCTTGCCACTCTGTTGAGATCTTAAGAGTTCTTGAATATCTTTCATGGCCTCCCAAGGGCTAGATCTATAGACTATTTTGTAGGAATAGTCTTGATGGTGAAAAAAGGTGACCATGAATTTGGTCCCATACAGATCATATGTCATATTGAAACTGTGCTTGAATCACTGGGAATTTTTTCCCTTTAAGCCATTGGCATTGATTTTTTTTTTTTAGCACAAAACACCACATGTATTATGCTGTCATCAGAGCCATCCTTGGTGATAATTGCAACATGCCAGCAATAAAAACGCCCAGCCCTAGCTCCCATGGCCTACTTCTGAAAGGAACTGCATGGCTTTACAATTATCACTCAGACTGGTAGGGAGAAGGGGAGGGTGGGAGAGCAGCAGGAGAAGAAATCTTTTCAATCTGGATGAACAGATCAGCTGCCTTGGACACCATGCTGTTCTGATCAAGCCAGGGATCCTGTGACATCATGCCCCACTCTCATACTGTCAGCAAAATTCCCTGAGGACCACAGCTGCCCCTGCCTACAAATGAGTGTTTCTGCTCACTCCATTCAAGAATGCATGCCAATTCCTCCTTTCTGCGAGGCTGCTCATCTCCTTTCTATCCCCTAGAGATGCTGAGTTCAGTGAGGATAGGGATGCTGGAAGAACATGTTTTCATCATAGAGGACCACAGGAGAGGTTACCAAAACCCAACCATCTCTAGAGCTTCCCTATTAGAGAGCCACAGATGGGTTCTAGGTGTGCAGAGGTGTAGGTCTGTTTTAACTTCGAGTCAGCAGAAGAGGCAGACAGGTCAGAGCCCAGAAGCTTCCTCCATTTTTCCGGGTGCTATTCGAAGATTATTACTTACCATTTGTACCAGAATGTGACAGAGTTTGGGAAGTGCTCATAAAATGATGAGGGAAAGACTCAACCTTTATCTGTCCACCTATCTATCTGTCTATCCAACAATGTAAAATTACAAAGAATCTTATTTCCTGGAAAATAGAGGAATCATGTCAGGTATTTAATTTCTGCCTCTTAATAATTTACTTTATAATCTATGTTAAGACTGTAGCTTTGTCCAAATAACCGGAAAATGCAAATGTCAAGGTTTTCATGGTTCGAAGTGAAGGCTCTGAAGCATAGTCCTACAGTATGGAGGTATTATTAAGGCTTCTGAATTATTGAAGGTTGATAAAGTGTTTCCTGTCATGACTGGGTATTTGTTTATAGTCTAATTCATCACAAAATTGTAATCCACTTATGATGAGACATCAGAATATTTTACAGTTTTATCACTGTAAGTTTCAGTTCAGTTCAGTTCATTTCAGTCGCTCAGTCGTGTCCGACTCTCCGCAACCCCATGAATCACAGCACGCCAGGCCTCCCTGTCCATCACCAACTCCCAGAGTTCACTCAGACTCATGTCCACAGAGTCGGTGATGCCATCCAGCCATCTCATTCTCCGTCGTCCCCTTCTCCTCCTGCCCCCAACCTTTCCCAGCATCAGAGTCTTTTCCAGTGAGTCAACTCGTCTCATGAGGTGGCCAAAGTATTGCAGTTTCAGCTTTAGCATCAGTCCCTCCAATGAACATCCAGGATTGATCTCCTTTAGAATGGACTGGTTGGATCTCCTTGCAGTATAAGGGACTCTCAAGAGTCTTCTCCAACACCACAGTTCAAAAGCATCGATTCTTCGGCGATCAGCTTTCTTCACAGTCCAACTCTCACATCCATACATGACCATGGGAAAAACCATAGCCTTGACTAGACGGACCTTGGTTGGCAAAGTAATGTCTCTGCTTTTTAATATACTATCAAGGTTGGTCATAACTTTCCTTCCAAGGAGCAACCGTCTTTTAATTTCATGGCTGCAATCAGCATCTGCAGTGATTTTGGAGCCCAAAAAAATAGTCTGACACTGTTTCCACTGTTTCCCCATCTATTTCCCATGAAGTGATAGGACCAGATGCCATGATCTTTGTTTTCTGAATGTTGAGCTTCAAGCCAACCTTTTCACTCTCCTCTTTCACTTTCATCAAGAGGATTTTGAGTTCCTCTTCACTTTCTGCCATAAGGGTGGTGTCATCTGCATATCTGAGGTTATTGATATTTCTCCCAGCAATCTTGATTCCAGCTTCTGCTTCTTCCAGCCCAGCATTCCTCATGATGTACTCTTCATATAAGTTAAATAAGCAAGGTGACAATATACAACCTTGACGTACACCTTTTCCTATTTGGAACCAGTCTGTTGTTCCAAGTACAGTTCTAACTGTTGCTTCCTGACCTGCATACAGGTTTCTCAACAGGCAGGTCAGGTGGTCTGGGATTCCCATCTCTTTCAGAATGTTCCACAGTTTATTGTGATCCACACAGTCAAAGGCTTTGGCATAGTCAATGAAGCAGAAATAGATGTTTTTCTGAAACTCTCTTGCTTTCTCCATGATCCAGCGGATGTTGGCAATTTGATCTCTGGTGCCTCTGCCTTTTCTAAAACCTGTTTGAACATCTGGGAGTTCACGGTTTACATACTGCTGAAGCCTGGCTTGGAGAATTTTGTTTAGCTCTTGTGAAGTACTATGATTAAGGTAATCAACCAAATCCTCAATAATGAAATAGTGATTACACCTTGGTTATGGAGTTGTGACTTTATCGCATAGATTTCCTAACTTCGTTGCTTTGTCAACCAGGTTAATGGAGAGTCTGCCTTGGTCTTCTACTCAATAGTCATTACTTTAATTAAGTATGGAAAATTTAAACATGCTATATTCCCAAAGAATGATACATAGAAGAAAGGTTTGAAGTAATCAAGACATATTTTCTACTAACCCTTAACTTCTATCTTTTAGGGCATTAAGTTGATCATTTTCCCTACATCACAGTGGATTTTTTTTCTTCACTCTAAGAATAGATCATTCCTGGGAATTTGTCTACAGGTTCTTAAGATTCTAGATGCATTTGGTATGAAAAGTCTTTGAGATAATTTTCCCAGACAGCAAAACAACCCACCTCTGTTTCATTTGACTGCTGATCTTAAACCATCACTCTTGTCATTCTCTTGGGTTTCACCAGTCTTCCTACTTTATATTTAACTACAAACGTCAGGAGAGGCTGTCATATTAGCATGCTCTCTGTATGTAATATTCTCCACTCTTATCCTTTTCAATCAAGAAAATCCTTTTCTTCTGTATGATTTTCAAAGAAAAATTTTTTCTAGCTCTTCCTTTCTTCATTCATGAATCTAGTTCCTAAATTATGCTTACCAGTATTTTGTAGATGATCATGTTCTAAGTTACCAACTTGCCTGTAACAAAACACTTGTTCAACACAATCTTTATATATCCTAGAGATCATTTTCTGAAGAGAAATTTTAGGAACTGTCTCTAATATTTGAGAAAATTGTTAAACAAAGATGGTAGCTCAGCTGGTAAAGAATCTGCCTGCAATGCAGGAGACCCCTGTTCAATTCCTGGGTCAGGAAGATCCCCTGGAGAAGGGAACGGCTACCCACTCCAGTATTCTGGTCTGGAGAATCCCATGGACTATCTCAAAGAGTCAGACACAACTGAGTGACTTTCACTTTCACACGTGGTAGATGCTCCATAAATACTAAATTACATATATACAATTTATTTGATATTTATTTTGCTGGTCAATAATAACATTAAATTGCAGCATGTGCATTCTGGAAAATGACACAGTATAAAATATTGCCTCTACTTTACTGAATTGGCAATAAGTTGGGATTAAAAACCAATAAGGGCCAACAAAGAATACAAAATAGTTTGGGGTAGCTGCTGCATGTGTGACAAAGATGACCCATATTGCCATCTGTGGAAGCATGACTGAAAACTGGTGTGGTTAAACACAGACTTTTGAAGGGGGAATAGATGAGCCTGGGAGAATCTCAGTCATAAGGAAGAAGACAGAGAAAACACAAGGGCAAGAGCACACACAAAACCCACCCTAGATCTTAACCAGTTTCAATTAATTCGGGCTAAACTAATTTAGTGCAACTGAAAAGAAAGAGGAAAGAAGAGAGCCATATTACTTGATTAGGAATGTCTTTGAAAGGCTAAGTTGTGTGCCTTCCTGTCTCCCAATATGTCATTTCTTAGCCTATTCCCAGGCAAATACAACTTAGAGCTCTTTTGAAATGTTCTGATTGTTTATTTTTTCCTTTGGCTGTGCTGGGTCTTCATTGTGCAGGGGCCTTCTCTAGATGTGGTGCACAGGCTTAGTTGCCCTGAGACATGTGGGATCTTAGTTCCCCAACCAGGGATTGAACCCGTGTCCACTGCATTGGAAGGTGGATTCTCAACCACTGGATCCCCAGGTTAAGACCCTAGAGTTATTTTTAAGGACCTAAAGAGGGAGATTTCACAACCTTCTTCAGGAACCTGGCCTGCTGACAGCCCTTGTTAAGAACCAAACTCGCCTGTAAAGATAATGTTATAGTCTCGCTACCCTATAACCTGGCTTCTCTCTTGTTCTGTCTTCATGATGTTTAACAGACATGTTGATGACTCTTCTTTTGGTCAGATGCCCTCCAAGGAATGAAGTCTCTTTTTGGTTTTCTCTTCCTTTTTCTCAATCTGTTTCTGAGTTCAGGCATCCTGTTTTCTTCTCTGCCTGGTTTTCCCTTGTTCATTCTGCTTTTGGCAGTGAGAGGCCCATATCCCCTTCATTCCCTGTGGGTGTAATGAGACATGATGACCTGCCTGGGTGAGGACTGTCCTCTCCCCCTGGGTGCTCAGGTCACATTGTACTGCCCCTGTGGGCATCTGAGCCGTGCAGCAGGTGAAGAGGGTAGTCTGGTTTCCAGCGAAGGCTGGGAAGTGAATAGATTATAGCTGCATCTCATTAGCAGCCTTTGGAACATCTAGCAAACCACATCATCATGATCTGAGAGATGTGGGTTACAGAGAAAATGAGAACTGTGAACAGGAAGAGAATCGCCTTCCGTTCCCATTTCTGTGCTGCGCATCTAGGCCACAGGAATGTGACTTTTCTACTCTAATTGGAAGTGTTCATTTTTGTTAAATTATCTGTGTAAATGGGAGGAAGTGTCACTTTAACTCGTGATGGCCACTGGCTTCTTGTCCTTTTCCTTCATACTGTCCCCCAGCTCAGGATCGTGATAATGGCTGTCTCGTGCCTGCAGTGCCAACTTGGAATTCCTTTGCCTGATGTTAAGAGCATCCAATAACCTGGTCCAATCTATCCTTTAAGTCACATTTCTCATGATTTTCTGGGGAAAATCTTTGCTCTACCAGAGAGATCTATCCACCCACTCTAGCATGGTGGCAGTGGCGGTTTAGGTGCTAAGTTGTGTCCAACACTTTGTGACCCTACGGACTGTAGCCTGCCAGGCTCCTCTCTGTCCATGGGATTTACAGGCAAAAATACTGGAGTGAGTTGCTATTTCCTTCCCCAGAGGATCTTCCTGACCCAGGGACTGAACCCACATCTCCTGCTTGGCAGGCAGATTCTTTACCACTGAGCCACCTGGGAAACTGCTACTCTAACACAAGCCACTATTATTCCTACCAGTGTCCTTCATTAACATGATATGGAAAGCTGTCCCTTCTTGTCTCCTCTCTATAAAATTCGATGAATTTTTCCAGACCCATTTCAATTTTCTCTTAGAATCACCGATTCTCAAAATCAGAAGGAATCACTAAAGTTATCCAATCCCAATTCAGCAACAAGCTTATAATAGAAACAGACATTTTGTAAATATTTGTAGATGAATTAATGGGCTACATCTCCCCTAGAAACCTGCTGAAAAAATATTTTATCATATCTATTCACAGTGTATTATGGGTCAGAACTACAGCTAACTAGGTTCTCCCCAACAACTCACCCTAAAAATTCTAATTTTCAAAGATCTGGGAAAAGCCATTTAGTGGCTTGTGTTGATTATTTTTAATTCCTTGTAATTATGAAAATATGCCACAGTTGTTTCAAATGGTTAGACTGAACCATGGAGGGTGCCTTGGTTCAATAAGGCCTCCATCAATACTTTAAGAATTTTAGACCAGGGAGCTCTTTGTTAAGGGCATTTATGCCTGCTAATTTATTCTCTTAAACTGGCAGAAAGAAAGGACAGATAAGGAGTAAGGGATACCTGCCAAGTATTAATATTTGTGTGTCTGAATAGTTGCTATCTTATCTTTTAGGGATGGTATCTCTGACTCTATGGACATGAGTTTGAGCAAACTCCAGGATATAGTGAAGCCTGTCATGCTGCAGTCCATGGGGTCACAAAGAGTCAGACACGGCTGAGCAACTGAACAACAATGACATCTTTTAGGGAGGATAGAGAGGACATTCCAGAGCCAGAGGAGGTCTGGAATTTTCTTATATGTAAAATGAAGAAAATAATAGTACATGGGAGGATTTTTAGAGAAAAGCAAGAATTGCTTCAATCAAGCAGTAAGCACTCCATCTGATAAAAGGCAACTATATTTTTGTTGAAGGAAAACAGTGAAAAGTAAAAGGGAGAATAGTAAGAGTTTCACTTTCTAAAACATCACTTCTTGTTGACAGGGGCAAGGAGTAAGGCTCAGGTAGAGGAATGAATGTTTTTCCAGGGGGAGGGAGTGATAATAAATTTAAGATTTTGTAAATCAGGAGACACGAGGTCATGTGAAAGATTTTCATGTAGCTTCACACTGAGAGCTCAGTCCTGTACAAACATTACAGAAGGTTATGGGTGTGATGGGTGTGAAGTTAGTAAAAAAATAAGAATAGGTCCCTTGGAGCCTGGGCTGAGGGTTCCAGCAAAACAGTAAGATTGGGAATGCTATGGATGATTTGAGAAATAGGACAATTCCTGGGTATGAGAATATGGAGGGAAAAAAATCAAACATTTTAGAGACCAGTGGTTGAAAGGCCCAATGTCGAGTCCTCTCATTGACCGTTGGATTGGCCCAGAGTGAATACTTAACCTCCCTGCAAGCAGTCCCTAGAGGAGATGGGGGAAAGGAATGTGCATTGAAGGCAGATGAAGGAGGCATGTGGTTGGGAGGCTGAGGCAATCCCGCAGTTTTAGGGAAGGCAATGGCAAGCCACTCCAGTACTCTTGCCTAGAAAATCCCATGGATGGAGCAGCCTGGTAGGCTGCAGTCCATGGGGTCGCTAAGGGTTGGACCCGACTGAGCGACTTCACTTTCACTTTTCACTTTCACACATTGGAGAAGGAAATGGCAACCCACTCCAGTGTTCTTGCCTGGAGAATCCCAGGGACGGGGGAGCCTGGTGGGCTTCCGTCTATGGGGTCACACAGAGTCGGACACGACTGAAGTGACTTAGCAGCAGCAGCAGCAGCTAGCATATTGCTTTTCTGTTAAGGGTCAATGTTTGAAAAATGACGTCTTTGGGAAGAAGTGGCCCCAGGCAGGGTCAGATGAACAGAATTTGCCTTCCTTGCTTTAGGGAAGTGTTCGTCCTAGGGCCTGCTGTAGGTAGCTCCAGGAGTTCCAAGCAAGACTTATATGCCTCAATTCATGTTTTGTTACTCACATTCTGAAATCACTGACACTTACGGTCCATCTTTGCCCTTGAGAGAAGAATTTGCACTCTAAGTTCTGCTTGTACTGTTCCCCCAAAAGCCAGGAGATCAACGGGTGTCAATGTTGGCTCCTTGAGAGAGGTCACTTTGCTTGGTGAGAGAGTATAAGTAAAAATAGAAGTCCCAGTGTAGCTTCTTGGGCAAATGACTTATTCATGGGTTCTAAATTATTGAGGTCATTGAAGAGAGTGCTATTTTTAATCTTTGAGAGAGGAATAAATGGGGTGAACTGGGTTTTAAGAAAGGCTATGTCTCCATAGGGCAAAAGGTAGATGATGCAAACCCCTCTAAAAGGAGAGGGGTGGGTGTGCTCACCTGTGATAGGCATGTGCTCCGTGGGTGAACTTCAGAAGCCTTATGTCTGCAGACCAGTCTGCCTCATCAGTGGCCCCTGCAGAGCTGGGCTGGCCTCTGAACTTTAGCTGGAGCAATTGTATAGAGTGCTGGTAAGAGCTCTCTGACACCAAATACAGTCCCCAACTTTTGTCACTCCTCTAGAACTCAAAGATGTTGTTTTTTCTCTTGAAATGGAAATGCTTGCTAAGGAGCTGCACACATTGATGACTGGTTTAGCAACTGCCACCCTCATTATTGGTGAACACCTTCGAAAAAAAAAACAATGGGTTGATTGATAGTTGATTAAGAGCCAAAATGGAATGCAGAGAGTCTTTGAGGTGAGGGGAGGGGAGGAGAGTGGCAGTAGATGATGGGCCTGGCATGTGGGAATGTAAAAATGAAGATCCTGAGATAGGAGGGAGAATTGACAAAACTTGTTTGAAAACACCTTATTTCCGCTGTACTGTCTCTAAGCTCCTTAAGGAATTCCAGATGATTTTCCCTTCCATTCATTTTTCATCCTCTTATAACAGCTTCTTACCCACATGGATCAATAAGTACTATAGACAGCCAACAATTTGTCAAGTCTGTGTGTGGATTTGCTGGTTCTTCCATTTAATATTCTTAGAATCCTTCTTTCTTGATGACCCCCGCCCCGACCATTTAGCCCTCTTGCTGACTTCCCACTGAGTTTCATGTCTAAAAATTGGGAAATCCCCTAATTTGTGAGGCAGAGCTCACCTCCTACTAGAGAAGCTCTCATGCCACTGTGACATGAGCCCTAACTTAGCCCACCCCAGACATGAGTCTGTACCCACCCTAAACTTGGAATTGGAAGGTGATGGCCCAAGGAAGCAGGGATACTGTAGAATGGCCTCTGGGGAGAATGGAGGCAGTAACCTGCAATTCCCAGTGGCAGCATTCAAGGTCCAGCACTGTCTCCTCGGCAACCTGCAGTGTTTGTTGTTATCTTTCCCCTTCATGCCTGTACTATCTTCATGAGCCAGCTCTGCCTATCTATTCGTCCCAGACATTCTATGAGCTAGCCAGTACCCTCTTAGTAAATCGCTCAGTCGTGTCCGACTCTTTGCGACCCCATGGACTGTAGCCTACCAGTCTCCTCAGTCTATGGAATTTTCCAGGCAAGAATACTGGAGTGGGTTGCCATTTTCTTCTCCAGGGGATCTTCCTGACCCAGAGATCGAACCCAGGTCTCCTGCATTGCAGGCAGACGCTTTACCATCTGAGCCACCAAAGTCCAAATCTGTTTGAACTGACAAAGATTGGTATTTGTTTGTGCAACTTAGACTTGTTTTTTAAATTTAACTTGTACAAAATTTTCTATGTACCAGCACTTTACAAATACATTAGCTCATTTAATCAATTAACTCTTTAATCCTGATACTTAGTAGAGACTATTATTCCCATTTTATATATAAGAAAACCAAGATACAGAGATGACACCTAACTTACCTTTAGGTAACTCAGTTGGTCAGTGGTAGAGCTGGCTTTCAAACCCAGCCTCTCTCTCCCTCTCTTTTTTTCTTAGCTGTGCCATGCAGCATGCAGGATCTTAGTTCCCCAACCAGGGATTGAACCCACCCCTTTGAAGTAGAAGTACAGAGTCTTAACCACTGGATCACCAGGGAAGTCCAAAACCCAAGCTCTTAGCCACTGTGTTCCCCCGCCTTCTAGGCAGACCTTTCCCCTTTGTCTTCCTTTAGTCTTCCCCACCACTCCTGTCTGCCTTCATGCCTGGGCTTCCCCATCCTGTAATGAACCATAAGAGCCTGTGTCTGAGACCTGCCTGGTTACTTCACTGATTTACAAACCTAAGTTGTTAAAAAAAAAAAAAAAAGGCTATGTGTTTTCCTTCTGAGACCTAAAAACACTGTATTACAATCATGAGAAATAATTTCTCTTGAAAAATCGTAGGGTTTGTCTTAACTAAATAGGTGTGGGAATTTCTAATAGTTTTTAGACATAAGGAAGATATATTGCTATCAGTTAAGGAAGAGCAAGGCCAAAAGAAATACTGATATTAATTCAAGCCAATTTATGAGAACTTTCCCTGTGTGCAATAGCTTATGATGAAATTTTGAATAAAGTAGGTTATTTCTATGTAGGATATTGAATAAAGTAGGTTATTTCTTATGTTGTTTCTGATTTTTTTTTTTTTTGACTTCTGTTTCTCCCTGTCTTTCTCTCTCCAAGCCTTCTGTCTTCATATTAATTTGCCCCTGATTCTGAGCAAAACACTAACTGGCATCTAAGAGGAAATGTCTTTCATTTGACAGGAAGCCCTACAAGGAGCACTGTGGCCCCAAAGACCTGTCAGTGCCCTGTTACCATTTATTCCTTCTGGATCTGTCAAAGCCTCCGAACAACTTGATTCATTCTGCTGGCTGTTGCTAAGTGTCCATCATTCCCTTGGAAGAGGATGAAAACCAACCCAATTACATTCCACTTAGGTCACATTTACCCTTAAGAGATTTGACAGAAGGCTGCAGTATGCAGAGATTTTCCACAAATGGGAGGCAAGAGCAGAGGACTGGATGTGAGAACAATGGTCTTCCAAATCAGCAGTGCATCTGAGCGAAAGACTGAAAGGAATTCTCAGGTGGTGAGAGGCAAAAATACTGAGTTAGAGACTCTCAGATTCTCCTTCTTGGGTTTTGTTTTTTTTTTTTTTAAGTAGACAATTGCCATCCAGAAATGACAGAGTAGTCTTGCCTCAAAGCATGAGTAGCTATCCCACTTTGCCACCTGAGTGGCCCTGATAGGCTGAATCTATAGGAAGTTCCAGGAGGTCCAGGAAGGAAGAGAAAAATAGAAGAAAATGGAATTAAGCATGTCTGAAATGCTGTGCTTATCAAAATTCCCAAGGACTTGACAAAGCATGTGTCTGAATTAATAAAAATGCCAATAAAGGGGTAGCCAGTGTATAGAGGAACAAAAATGTTAGGTTGACATGTTCTACAAAGTAAAGAAATACATTCTTTGACCCTAAGAATGCTCATAGCCATAAAAGTAGGACTCTGGGTGGCATTTTAAGGAGTCTCTCCATTTATCTGCCCCAACTGCCTGAAATGCTGTTTATTACTTCTTTTCTCAAACCTCATTTGGTCTTTATGACCTGACCCAAAACCCATCTCTTCCAGGAAGCTATCAATGGTGACTCTAACCTTGATTAAAATTTCCTCCAAAATTCTGTTAAATTCAGTCTGTGGATATTTATCATCTGTATTGGATTGTTTGTCCTTGTATGTTAGTCTCATCTCCCAGTTAGGAGTTAAGCTTCATATGAGACCAGTTTATCCTCTGCTTTTATATCTGCCAGGCTTCCCCTGTGGCTCAGCTGGTAAAGAATCTGCCTGCAATGCGGGAGACCTGGGTTTGATCCCTGGGTTGGGAAGATCCCCTGGAGAAGGGAAAGGCCACCCACTCCAGTATTCTGGCCTGGAGAATTCCATGGACTCTATAGTCCATGGGGTTGCAGAGTTGGACATGACTGAGCAACTTTCACTTTAGGTCTCCCAAACTCCCTTCAGAGTAGGAAACAACTTTACTTTCAGTTGCAAGTAACTGAAAACTCCAACTCAAACTAACTTAAGCAATTAGGACATTGATTACCTCAGGTAACAAGAGGGTCAGCAGTTGTGTGGGCTCCAAGTGTGGCTTCCAGCTTCACCTCTCTCTGTGATGCTGACAGCTCCACCTTTCTTTATAAGTTGATCTCCCTCAGCTGCAGGGAAATGGCTATGGCCACTCCCAAGTCCCTTCAATCATGACACTGTCTGAAAGGGGACCATCTCCTCCTGTGCCTCTTGTCTAGGAATGAGGAAATTTCTTCCACAACTCCTTCAGCAGATTTTACCTGATATCTTATTACCCAGAATTGAGTTACATGACCTTTAACTGGGCTTCTCTGGTAGCTCAGCTGATAAAGAATCCACCTACAATGCAGGAGACCCCAGTTCGATTCCTGGGTTGGGAAGATGGCCTGGAGACGGAATAGGCTACCTACTCCAGTATTCTTGGGCTTCCCTGGTGGCACAGATGGTAAAGAATCCTCCTGCAATACGGGAGAACTGGGTTTGATCCCTGGGTTGGGAAGATCCCCTGGAGGAGTGCATGGCAACCCACTACAATATTCTTGCCTGGAGAATCCCATGGACAGAGGAGCCTGGCAGGCTGCAGTCCACGGGGTAGAAAAGAGTGAGACATGACTGAGCAACTAACAGCTAAAGCTACTATTATCTGTGCTTCTGATGTTATTGACAGCTGTGTATCTGTACGGTGGAAGTGCCAAACAATGTTGAGCTACCGTGAGTCACCCCCAACTCTGCATTCAGTAACATCATGTTGACTATTTGAAATGGTAATAGTGTGAGTACTCAACCATGGAAATAGTCAAATGATAGAAATCATGGTTTGATTTATTGTTTTGCTGATTATCTAGATTTAAGAAAGTGACGGAGAAAATGTGTCTAATGAAGATGAAACATAAAAGTGTGGTGTGTCCACAGCCATTTTATTTGAATAACACAAAACATCAAAGAAGGGTTCTTCCAGTTTTCAAAAGCCATTATTTGAACCAATGAAGTCATTCACATTGACAAATGAATGACATATCTCTTCTTTGTTTTACTTTCAATTACTTTTATTATTACAGTAACATAAATGAAAATATCAACCAACATTCAGATCAGAATTATGCTCATTTATTAATTGCAACCATAAAATGATTAGGGATATAAGAGTTCAGAAAAAAAATCAACAAAAGGATGCTGTGAGAATTGGCTTTATGGAATTTGCGATGAAAAGTATTAAATACTTAATAATTATATATAAATTGTATATTGCACATGCTTTATATTAGTAAAACTTGTAACATATACAGGTACTAATATATCATATAATGCTAATATACGTAGTATAATACTAATATACATAGTGTAATATACATAGTATAATGTGTGTGTGTATGTGTGTGTGTATCCCCCAAAAGCCTGTTATTACACATTTATCAATACAACACTGGGACTATCAATATATTTAAAAATCTACTATCTTCAATGACCAACCATGGTTAATTTTGTTTGGGTGTCATTTAGAAAACATATGAATCTGATTTTAGATTTCTTCAGTAAGTTAAAAGATAGATTCAAAATGGTCATTAAGTTTATTTTGCAGAAGAAAATCTTGAATGAACAACTCTGCTTTGGTTTAGTTTGATGGTGATTTCAGCAATCAGTGAAATTTATTTCCCAAATATTGAGTCCGTAGTCTGAATCAGTTCAAGTTCCTGGTAATAATAAGCCACACTGACAAAGAGATTTACCATAATCACATTATTCTCTCTCATCATGATGAATCCTCCAGGATATGGCACATCTAGGCATTTTAACACCCACTGAGCCAGTGCTCAGCTCTGAGCTTATACCAGGGGAAGCAAGGAACCTCATTCATAAAATGTTTCTGCCTCCTTTTTAACTTGCTTTTCCTTAGAGAATAGATTAGCGTTCACCTGCTATTCTTTCTGTACATTAGTCATGCTATCCAGTGGTGAGAGGAAAGAAGAGGTTTTGGCCCCTGAAAATACACATTCGAGATTTGACTCTCAGGAATTCCCTGGCCGTCCAGTGGTTAGGACTTGGCATTTTCACTGCTGTAGGCCTGGGTTCAATCCCGGATCAGGGAATTAAGATCCTTCAAGCCATGTGGCATGGCCAAAAAGAAAAAGAAAATAAATTTTTAAAAAAGATTTGAATCTCTTAGGCCAGGCGTGAGTTGAAGATGTGCCCTCTTTGGGGAAGTTGCCCTCTGGGCTTTTGTTTTCAAGGAATGGTTTCTCTTCTCAGTAAATGTGGTGGCTTATGCTGAAATGGGGAATGATGGGAACCCAGTCATTATAGTTTCCTCCCTAATCTTCTATCTCTTGTTGCTTATTTCAGCAGTGTTTTACTTTTATATTCTCAATGTGGTTAAACAGATCTCGACACCTCAGGGTTTTATTGTTGTTGTTATTAATATAAGGGAATGGCAGTTCTTTATCGACCCTTTGCTATGTTTAAGTCAGTAGGCCAAATACTTACCCATATCTTCTCTAATACTCAGAATAACTGCACAGGTAGAGGTGTGTGTGCTAAGTCACTTCAGTCATGTTCAACTCTCTGAGACCCTATGGACTGTAGCCCACCAGGCTTCTCTGTCATGGGATTCTCCAGGCAAGAATACTGGAGAGGGTTGCCATTTCCTTTTCCATGGGTAATCATTGTCTTTTCCAAATAATAAAACTGAAGCCCAAAGAGATTTAATAACCAAGGTTTCAACCAGAGTCTGCCTAACTCTAAAGCTCTCATTTTCCCCTCTATTTTTCTCTCTTTCCTCAATAACTTTTTAGGGCTTAATCCTATCGGAGAAACATATTGAATGAGGAAAGTTTTCAAAAGTTGCATTTGGGTAGTATAGGTCAATAATTCACATTAGGACATTCTTACTTTAAGCTTGATCATTTGCTAATACTGATTTTTAAAAAATGCATTTTTGGTGTCCTTACAAGTCTGCAAAGGTCAGGTGGAACCAGGGCAATAAGTGCTCAGGGAGACTTCCTAAAAACCTAGGAGACTCTCTGGGGCAGAGTCCTATTTCACTGACTTCATGGACCTCTTGGTATTTGAATCTCAGAGGGCAGGCCAAAGCCACATAGAGTTTTTTCATTTTGTAGGTGTAATGCCATGAAGGTCCAGCAGTTTTAGAAACACAGCATGCCCTGTCTAGTTTTCTTTGTGAAATCCTAGCTTTCAGGTCAGAAAAGAAATGTGTCAGGTATAAGGCCAGCCAGATGAGGAGCAAGCAGCCTCTCAACAAGATGATCCAGTACCTGTTACAGAATATTGTTCAATCCTGCATCATACAATCAGAAAAAATGAAAAAGGCCAAAACATCAGTGTAGAACCATGGCAATGCCTGGCACCCACAACCCAGTGGCAGTATGCCTAGAGAGAGAAAGGCTATTGTTGGCATCCTTTTACTTGCATGGATTGCTCCTAAACATCAGAATCAAAAACAGATGGAGATGCTTTATATCATAACAATCGAGATGCTCCAGTGTCATTACAGGTCAAGATAGGCTTGTCCACATTTGTAAGCTCAACACAGTCCTCAGACACACAAGTAGGTTCAGCCTCATCCAAGAAGATTCTCTCCAGCCCTCATCAAATCACTGAAATGAGCAATCAGGGTAACCTTGAAATGAAAGAAGTATCACTAAAGGGCAACCAAGCCTATGGCAGTGTATTCAAAATTTTTTCCTCCTGTACCCACTTAACAAATTAAGAAAAACTATATACCCCTGACATACTTTTATGTTTACAAGTTTTATCATCAATTTTTTATAGTTGCAAAGGATAGTTTCTGACATACTGTGTTGTACATGTGCATTCAAGATCTTTTCAACAACTCTTGAAGTTACATATTTAAATAACATCCAATTTATTGAAAAAATCTACCATATCTAATTGACAAAAGTGGTCCTCATTGTCAAACTAATAAATCAGGAATGCTTTGTGTCAGAAACAACAAGTAATTATAAGTAATTTAAGTAAGTGATTGAATATGCATTTCCCCTTGACAGTCTTCTCCCTTCTGAATACTAATTGTGAAGAGTGTGGCAGTTGGATGACACAAAGGTACTGTTCTCTCCAGTGTCCCTTAATCAGTCCTTCTTGGCTTTCTCCCAGGGGCCTCTCCCTCTAGAATGATGTATTCTTGATTTGACCCTTTGGTTTTACTCCCAGAGCAATGAACCTTGGTATCACTGGGGGTGGTTAGTGTGACTTTCTTTTGAAGTTGGAGAAGTTCTGCTGTGAAAGTGGAGGTGGGGAAGGAGAGCCTGTAGCAGCAGGAAAGTCCTCAGGCAAAGCATTCAGCAAAGGGCTGTAGGGAAGCTGAGTCTGAAAAGTTATTCTCTCAAAGCTCTTAATACTGCATATTACTTGGAAAACCTTTTTTATGCCCAGCATTAAGCAAACTGTTTTTAAGAACCAGTGTTCCAAGCCATGGAAACAAATATGGTTTTGTCTCCAGGGCACTGTGTTTATGAATTTTGGGGGTCTTCTTTCTTTCTTTTCCCCTTTTCCTTCCTTTCTCCATCCCTGGTGGCTCAGATGATAAAGGATCTGCCTGCATTACAGGAGACCTGTGTTCAACCCCTGGATCGGAAAGATCCCCAGGAGAAGGGAATGGCTACCCACTGCAGTATTCTTGCCTGGAGAATCCCATGGACAGAGGAGCCTGGTGGGCTACAGTCCATGGGGACGCAAAGAGTTGGACATGGCTGAGTGACTAATAATTTTATTTTCCCTTCATCAACAGATAAGAGTATGGAAGATGTGTTCCTCCTCACTATCTGATGATCCTACAGCCATTAACATTGCCCCTTCCCCCAAAACCGAGAAATCCCTCCCTCCTTGCCGAACCTTAGTGCTGACATACAGAGTTTACACTTAGACCTGGCACAGAAGAAAACTTCCCATGAAGATCACTGTGAAGGTGAAATGTCAAATTCCCTCATGTTCACAGCCTCTTCCAGGCTCTTGGGGTAGTCCCTAACATGTGTTGCAATATCATGTACTTCTGTAAATTTTTAAAAAATGTATGTCTTTACTCTCTTACCTAAAAAGGATCCCTCCACACAAATATAAGCTTCCCATCCCATTAGGGTTTCCAGATTTAGCAAATAAAACTTCAAGATGTCCAGTTAAATTTGAATTGAAGATAAGCTATTGATAATTTTTTATTATTCCAACTATTGCATGGAACAGAGTTATACTAAAACATTATTTGCTGTTCATCTGAAATTTTGCCTAGCAGCCAGTTTTGTCTATCAGCTGCCCTTCGTCCCTCAAAACTTTGATCCTCTGCTGTTTGGACCAAAAATGATAAGACAAGCCTTGCTTTTTCCAAATCAGATAAAGAATTGTTTAGTTTATGTTGTAAACTCTTCTCAAACTATAATTTGAGACTTTGAAAGTCAGTCCTGACCAATCTTATGAAACCTTATTTTTTGGCACATTTTTTTGCTACAGAAACACAGATCAAAATAATTTCCCAACTCTGTGGGAAAATGAGAAACTCTCCTGTTGTCTGGCGAGAGACAAGAGAACTGTGAAATGTCGCTGTTGGGCTTTGAGTTGGGATCCAGAGTGGAGCATGTGTGTTTGGAAAGGAAGCTCTGTAAATGGCTGCAGGGAAGTAGTAGCTAGTGGGGGAGGAGAGAATCCTGGCTCAAGAAGATTTGGGTCACAGTAGAAAGTACTAGGGGCTTCCCAGGTGGCTCAGCAATAAAGAATCCACCTGCCAATGCAGGGAATGCAGGTTCCATCCCTGGGAAGGGAAGATCACCTGAAGAGGAAGTGGCAACCCACTCGAGTACTCTTGCCTGGGAAACCCCTTGGACAGAGGAGCCTGGCAGCCTAAAATCCATGGGGCCACAAAAGAGTCAGACAAAACTTAGCAACTAAACAACAAAGAAGTACTGGAGAGTATTTCTCAATCTTACACCCTGATCTACAGTAAGAAACACATTTTCCATCATGACCCCCACATTTGCCTCTGTGTATATGCGAAGAGTTGACTCACTGGAAAAGACTCTGATGCTGGGAGGGATTGGGGGCAGGAGGAGAAGGGGACGACAGAGAATGAGATGGCTGGATGCCATCACCGACTCAATGGAGGTGATTTTGAGTGAACTCCAGGAGTTGGTGATGGAAGGGAGGCCTGGCGTGCTGTGATTCATGGGGTCGCGAAGAGTTGGACACGACTGAGCGACTGAACTGAACTGAACTGATTTTACGTGGTTGAAACAAAAGTTTCATGCAGCATTCACCCTTACTACATGTACAATTACTGTGTAAGGCACGCTGATATTTTCTACTCTATATGATTTTTTTTTAAAAAAGCTAATTGTATTCAGTTGATTTCACAACCAACTGATGGATCATGAACTTAAAAACTACTTAAGTGGCTTAAAAACTACTGCATGGGAGCACTGCTATTCAAAGGCACTGCTCAGGGCACTGGCTTTAGTGGTCTCCAGAAGAAAAGGAGCCTGTGGGAATTCTCTGTTTACAGTGGTTAGGACACGGCACTTTCACTTCGGGGACTAGGTTTGATTCCTGGTTGGGGAACTAAGATCCCACAAGCCATGTGATGTGACCAAAAAAAAAAAGAAAAAAGGAGCTTGTGTCACAGTGTAACTCAACGAGCTGTTCTCTTCCTTGAGAAAATCTTTCTCTGAAAACAGTGTCAGCCAAAGATAACACTTAGGGACAGCGGAGTCATCCTCTGGTGTGAGTTCCTTACCCTCTCGCAATGGGTAACAAATGATTCGCAAGTGAGTACCAGTCCTCCAATGACCCTTTGAGAAGCAGTGTGGGCTGGAGTGTGGCAAGAGGAGATGAACTAAACCCGTGGAACAGGGGTCCAGAGGAGCCCAGAGGGGATGTAACCTAGAGTGGGAGGGGAGGGAGGCAAGAGCAGGCACTGTGTGCCACTTCAAACGCCCATGAGAACACGTCGCTGAGACCAAGGGGCCCGTTTTGGAGAAGGGGAAGCCCCTTTCCAGGGATGCCATCCACCTGAAGGAGAAAGTCCTTTTCAGACAACTGGTTCAACTACAAAAATATTCCTGCATTCAGAGAGATTCATCAGAGAAAATGTGAAGATTTTACCGCAAAGAACAAGATTTGTTTTTCTTACCCTGAAGAAAGTAAACTTCATCTTTCTTTCTGTCTAGTACCTATGTCAGACCCTTTCCTTTATCCTGGAATCACCAGTTTTTTCATTTGGTTTCCTCCCTCTAACTTAATGACCTTTCCTTACACTTCATAGTGAAAACATAATTTTTTCATCTTTTCTTCCCTAAACCTGCCAGTCCACCAAGACAACCCTCCATCTCCCCTCCCAAGGAATGCACTGCCTGGTGATGTGAGGAAATATGAGAACTTTTATTACCCCATTACAGTGGGGGTCTATACTCCTTCAAGTCTGGTATACAAACACTGAATTATATTGCTGTCTTCATTAACAGGGGAAATGACTGTTGACTAACACTTAGCAAAACATACATTCTGGTTGTCAAACTTTATTTATTTATTTATTTGCACTCTATATCTCTGAATTTGAGAAAAGAATAACATGGAATCTTTTGCATTTCCATACAAATCATGAAATTTTTGTTCTGGTTCTGCAAAAAATACCATTGGTAGTTTGATAGGGGCTGCATTGAATCTGTAGATTAATTTGCTGTCTCTGCAAGCATCTTCCAGCATTCCCTCTCTACCAGATGCTTTCCCAAGCACTCAGTATATCCCATCTTTTAAAATATGCCTCCATTTATTCTGTCTATGCTCTCTCTCCACACTATTCACAGATAATTTTCTCTAAAGAATTGCCATATCCATTTATTTTCTTTTGCTAGTCTGCCCACAGCACCTACCACCCCACCAAAAATACTCTGGCTATAAAAGTCATCTGTGGCTTCTATATTGCTAAATCTAACAGAGACTTTTCAATTCTCACCTTCCTCGGCATTTTAGCAATGTTAGACACAGTTCCAGCTCCCTCCTCCTTGAACGGCTCGTATCTTGGCCTCGATGATGACACACCTACTCCCTGGCTTTTCCTCTTATCATACAGTCATCTATTCTTTCCTGGCTTATCCATCTTTCATTGGATCTTTGCTTGTTGGGGGATCCCCTCCTTCCATCAAGAAAAGGATACTCCTTCCCCAGTGGCTTAGACAGTAAAGAATCTGCCTGCAATGCAGGAGACCTGGGTTCGATCCCTGGGTCGGGAAGATCCCCTAGAGAAGGAAATGGCAACCTACTCCAGTACTCTTGCCTAGAGAATTCCATGGACAGAGGCTACAGTCCATGGGGTTGCAAAGAGTCAAACATGACTGAGCAGCTAACACTTTCACCTTGTATCCCTCACTTAGGTAAATGGCAACTCCATCCACACAGTTGTTCCCTAAAACAAGCCCTCCTGATTCCACTTCCAGTACACAGCTCACATCTGTTCATTTTGCTCTGTCTCCATTGCTCCTACCTGAGACCAAGCCACCATCATACTTCATCTCTACTCTGCAATCATTTCCTTACTGGTATCCCCATTTTTATTTTTGCCCCCTACCCAGCAATCTGTTCTCCGTATAGCAATCATCGTCCTATTTCTAAAACGTAAATCAACTTATGTCACCTTTTTGCTTGGAAAGAATAAATCATTTTCCTACTGAACTTCAAATAGAATCCGAGCTCTTAAACTTGGTCTGCAAGACCCAGAGTGATCCAGACCCTGCCTATTTCTCCAGCCTCACCTCCTTCCATTTCCCCTTCATTTACCGCTTTTTGTAGCACCGCCTTTCTTTGTTTCTTACAGGATCAAGATCTTTCCTGCTTGAGGTTCTTTGTACCAACTGTCCCATTTTCTGAGGTTGATACCCCTCTACTTCACTTGCTCTTCTCCTGTGAACTCCCGTCCATCTGTCCATTAGGTAAAAGTTAAAATGTTAATTCTTGAGAAAAACCTCTCCCGAGTCACTCATTCCCAGCTCATCATCAATCTGAATTAAGTTCCGTTGGTTATATTCTCTTAGCACCCTGTATTTTCTTCATAACACATTCTACAGTTTATAATTGAGCAATTATCTGTGTGTGTTTTTTGTCTGCTTAATATCTTTTTTCTCCATTTAACTGTAGGCCTCATGAAGCTAGTGCCTAGAACAGCACCTAAAACATTAGGAAATGCTCAACAAATTGTTTAATTTATGTATTTATTCATTTTGGTTCTTTGTTGCTGGGAGCCGGCTTTCTCTAGTCGCGGAGTGTGTGGGCCAGTCCTTGTGGCAGTGCATGGGCTTCTCATTGTGGTGGCTTCTCTTGTCTCGAGCACATCGGCTTCAGGCACACGGTGCGACTCGAGGTCCACGGGCTTCAGTAGTTGCAGCATGAGGCCTTCAATAGCTGTGTCACATGGGCTTAGTTGCCCCATGGCATGTGGAATCTTCCCAGACTAGGATTTGAACCCAAGTCCCCTGCACCAGCAAGGAGATTCTTAACTACTGGATCGCCAGGGAGGTCCATCAGCAATTTTTGACTGACTGAATGAGGGATATGGCTACTAATTTTTCAAATGTGTGCTAAACATTGACAATCTTTACTGCTTTCAACCGCAAGGCTGTTGGCAAGTATGATTCATGCAGTGGGTGTGTAATGGGTCAGTTTCCTGTATACTAGTGTCCATCAGTGGTGTGCTGAAGCAGGATTAAGGGAACCAGTTCTGGGCATCTTTCTTCCCAACTTCACATCGAGTGACAATATGTTAGTAGCCGTGATAGGAGTATGTATACCACAAAGATAGCAAATGCTACAAATCATAGCTTGTTTTTCCCTTTGGAGAGCCAGTTTACTGGCATACCACTGGTATCTACTATATATCCAACATGGTAGGTATTGTGGAGCCACCATTAAAAAAATAAGTTTGTCCCACACCAGCAATAGTTACCAGTCTAGTCTAGGGAATATGACATACATCAAGAATCAAGGAGAATCAGGGTATAGCTATGGCATGTGAGCACATCCATGGTCAGGAAAGGATAAGGTCAGTAGGGACTGGAATAAGTACCAGTGGGCATCCAGGAAGTGGAGTCAATGCTAAAACTGGTGGATGGAGAGGATCTATGGATCTAGACCCTGAAAGGTAATCCCAGCGGAGGGACAGTAAGGACCCAAGGCCGGTCATGAGACAGGGAAATGTAGTTGGAATGGGAGTAGACAGAAGTAGGAGAGATTGTCTTATTAGTTGTAAAGAATTTCTCTTGAGATTTCTTTGTGCATGTAATTTTGGTAAATCAGATCGTATTTTAAAAATGAATCCAGATGTTAAAGGATTCTTAAGGCAAATTTCTTTATAAAAGAGAAGTGACGGGTAAACAATCTTACTTTATTTTTCAGATTTAGGTTTAACTGGAATAATGTTTCCTTGAAACCATGTACACCCCTACTACATACCGCGCCCACCCACCCCCAACCACATCTTCAACCTTCCAGATGCTCTGTCAGGTTGGAGACTTCCCCTATTTTGGCCCTCGGTTCCTTATCTGTGAAATGAAAGGGTCCAACTTGGTTGTCTCTCAGATCCTTTATAACTCAGAAAAATTGCATTGCTCTAAATGGTCAGGCATGTGAACCCTATTTCTAAATGAGCCTAAGAAGAAGGCCAGGAAAACCCTATTCTGAAATGTCCTTGCCTGGGATTAAAGGATGCTGAGGGATTCCATTTGGGGATAACAGGGTGAAGTAACATGTTCCTCTTGCTGCAGAGTTAGGTCAGTTTTCTTTTAGTCAAAGAAGAGATTTGACATCTAAGGATAGCAGGCTATCTCATGGGTTTTCCCTATGAGCATCATTAGGTAAATCCAGTGACCATTTGACAGGAAAATAAGGGCACTATTTTTAAATCAACAGGAAAAGGGCAGAGCAGCAAGATAGATGATTTATCCTGTGGCCAGAAGTGCGCAAAATTGACTGAAGAAACTAATCGAATCAGACTTGATAAAGCTGATGCTGCCTTACAGCCCCTGTGCCTAGAAGCTTTGTCGGAGCCGGTCTGCCACGGATCCTGATTTAGGATATAGGCTGACTCATTCACTTCTTCTGAGGAGCAGTGCAGCTGCACACATTGCTATTATTGGTTTTTAAAAAATTACTATTAAGTGTAACATGAAGCTTTGATGATGCTAAGTAGCAGCAAAAGGCTGGTGTCTATTGAAGGAACCTGTTCCTAGGCATTCTTGGGACCCCCAGGTAGGGCTGGCTGTGGGCTCCCAGGGCTTTCTTTTCCCTCGCCCTCTCTGCCTCCTTCTCATTCCCAAAGTTCGGAACGGCTGCTGCAAGGTTGGCTTGTTCAGTCCACTCCTCTCAAGTCTCCCTGAAGCTGCAGCACAGCAGGAAGCCAGGGTGATGTACTTTCCCCACCGGCACAGGCCAGCTGTGGCTCTGCTCTGCTGCAGGTGGCCATGCTGACATCTGGCTCAGAGTGAAGAAAACCTGAATGAAATCTTCTGAGTCTGGTGCTACCCAACCCAGGTGGATGTGGCAGAAAATGCGGGTCAGTGCTCAGCTACCCCAGAGGGCAATTAGATATTTTGGAGGGCCTGAACCTTTTGATCTTTCCAATTGGAGGGTGAAGACAGTAAAGATCTGGTGCTCAGAATGGTTCAATTCACCATAGATTTAGTAAGTGCCTGCACCAAGGGTAGACAGGTAAGTACTGTGAGCCAAGAGGGAAAAGGACACGGTTTTTGCATTTGAAGAGTTCACAGTCTCACATTTTACATGAACATAAACTTTCAGTGAAACCAGATAAGTGGTAATGTAAACATATGCACAGGTGGCTATGGGAGCCCAGAGGAAGGATCTTAGACCAAAAGGAGCTGTCACCTAAACCGTGCTGTGAAAAATGAGGTAGAGTCAGATAAAGCAAGCTAGTTCCAGGCAAAGGGACGTTCACAAAGAATTAGCAACATAGCTCCACTGGGGACTCACAGGCAGCTCCGTGTAGGAAGGTATAAAGTGGAAGACAGAGCTTGAGAGACACACAGCTGGGGACGGAGGCTGCAGCCAGGTAGAGAGGGACTTGAGAGCCTTGGTAAGGAAACAGAACTGAGCTCCGTTCTGCAGGAGTTTGGGAGCCGTTGAAGGACAGCTAGCAAAGAGGTTATATGATCAGTTTGCATAGATTGATCCCTCTAGTGCATGGAGAGGATGGATTTAAAGAGAGTGAGATTAAAAGCAAGCAAATCCACTAGTTTGTGCAAAGGTATGGGTGCTCCAAGGCATTAGTCATACAGATAGAAAGGAGTGGAAGAGACTGAGAAGTATTTAGGAGTTAAGATCAGAAAAAACAGAGGAACTTGATAACAGACTGAGTATGTTGAATGGGGTGACGGGAGAGAAGGATTTGCCTAGGATGGTTGTCATGTTTCTTCCCAAGTATATAGATCTGTGTTTCTCAAAGTATGTGCCTTGTAACATCAGCTCTATTGGGTGCAAGAAGGCATGGTGTCAAAAGCGGCTATATCCACAAATAAGTCTGAGAAATAACAGACTTAAACAAAAGTAAACAGAACTCTTTAGAACTTCTCAGAGCCTTTAATGTGGTACTGCTGCAAATAACAGTAATTGCTATTATTAAGCATTTATGAGTTCCATTTATCGTGTCTTTGAACAACTGGGAAAGAAGGAAAGCCCCAAGAAACCTACTCTGAAACTTGAAAATAATGTGTGAACAAGAACACAAATATAAACTAATAATATTGGCTACCAATATTATAAACTCATATATTATTATAAACTAATAATAATATATAATATAATATATATTATATAATTATTATAAACTAATAATATTGGCTATCATAGGGCAGGTGATATGAGCCAAAGACATTTAGGGACATGGTCCGGTGCAGGACTAATTATTTGATATACATTATTTCAGGTTCCCAAAACAACACTGTGAGGTATGCATTTTGTACCTATTTTACAGGTGGGGAAGCAGGGGCTCATAAAGATTAAATAACTAACCAAAATTGCCACACATCTGGTAGAGTCAAATCTCACTGTTAACATTGATATCATATCATTTCTGTTTGCTAATGTATATAGTGAGTCTGCAAGACAGGGAAGGGTGTAGCATGCTGTGTCTTCTGTTGAAGAGAAGTAATAAAACAGCCAGTCATTTTTACCAGCAAAATGGGTTTATTCAGGAACAGCAAAGAAATGCAGTTCAGGACATACAGTCTGTGGAAACGACAGGGAGGTCTGGAGAACAAAGGAGAGGAGCATTCTGTTATAAAAGAGAAAGGGGAGTTGGGATGGGGCTGTTACAAACAGAGTCCATTGGAGGAAACTGGGGGTCCTTTTCAGTGGCTGAGCTGTGAATCTCTCACTGGCTGGACTGTTGCCAGGTGAGAAGAAATTCTTCCTTCCTCCAGGTGGGTAGTAAAGTGGTGACTTCTTCCTATTGGAGACACAAAGGCACATTTCTTCCCTTCAGTTTGCAATTGATGTTGAGTGGTAGGGGGTGACAGTGCCCCCTTCTGGCCTCCTGACTGCATTTTAAATGAGGCTTCTGTTTATTAATTTTCATTCTCCCAAATTTAAGTGAATCTTCATTCTCCCAAACTCATTTCACATGCTAGCAAAGTAATGCCCAAAATTCTCCAAGCCAGGCTTCAAAGTACGTGAATCGAGAACTTCCAGATGTTCAAGCTGGATTTAGAAAAGCAGAGAAACCAGAGATCAAGCTGCCAACTTGATCAAGATGGGTCACAGAAAAAGCAAGAGAATGCCTGAAAAACATCTATTTTTGCTTCATTGGCAATGCTAAAGCCTTGACTTTGTTGATCACAACAAACTGGAAAATTCTTTAAGAGATGGGAATACCAGACCACCTTACCTGCCTCCTGAGAAATCTGTATGCAGGTCAAGAAGCAACAGTTAGAACCAGACATGGAACAACAGACTGGTTCCAAACTGGGAAAGAAGTACGTCAATGCTGTATATTGTCACCCTGCTTATTTAACTGATATGCGGAGTACATCATGAGAAACGCTGGGCTGGAGGAAACACAAGCTGGAATCAAGATTGCCGGGAGAAATATCAGTAACCTCTGATGTGCAGATGACATCACCCTTATGGCAGAAAGTAAAGAGGAACTAAAGAACCTCTTGAGGAAAGTGAAAGAGAAGAGCAAAAAAGCTGGCTTACAACTCAACATCCAAAAAACGAAGATCATGGCACCTGGTCCCATCACTCATGGCAAATAGATGGGGAAACAATGGAAACAGTGAAAAACTTTATTATCTTGGGCTCCAAAATCACTGCAGATGGTGATTGCAGCCATGAAATGAAAAACTGCTTGCTCCTTGGAAGAAAAGCTATGACCAACCTAGACAGCATATTAAAAAGCAGAGACCTACTTTGCCAACAAAGGTCCATATAGTCAAAGCTATGGTTATTCCAGTAGTCAAGTATGGATGTGAGAGTTGGACTATAAAGAAGGCTGAGTGCAGAAGAATTGGTGCTTTTAAACTGTGGTGTTGAAGACTCTTGAGAGTCCCTTGGACTTCAAGGAGACCAAACCAGTCAATCCTAAAGGAAATCAATCCTGAATATTCATTAAAAGGACTGATGCTGAAGCTGAAGCTCCAATACTTTGGCCACCTGATGCCAAGAGCTGACGCATTAGAAAAGACCCTGATGCTGGGAAAGATTGAGGGCAGGAGAAGGGGACAAGAGAAGATAAGATGATTGGATGGCATCACTGACTCAATGGACATGAGTTTGAGCAAGGTCTGGGAGATGGTGAAGGACAGGGAAGCCTAGCATGCTGCAGTCCATTGGGTCGCAAAGAATCAGACACAACTGAGTGACTGAACAGCAACAACAGCAGAACTTAAATGACAGAACGCTGTGTTAATGAAATATCTCACAGGATTAGTGGTACTTGGAGGACATTTTGTGGAGAATAATGCTTTAACTAAGATCAAGAGTACAGGTTGATAAGAGAGATGTCATTTTATGTAAGTCATGGTAGTTTAGTATAAGGTTGAAATTTGCCATAATAGAAATATAACTGAAATGTAACAGAAAGTCAAAGTGGGCAGAGATTGTTTCCAATATTAGTGTTCAGAGGAAACGTTCAGTTAAAATGCTGTCAGCATCAAGTAGCAGAAAACCCAACTAAAAATGGCTAAACAAACAAATTTATTGAAGCACAAAGTCCAGAGGTAGAACAGTTCCACTATTGGTTAACTCAGTGTTTAAACATCATCATCAAAGATGCAAGGTTTTTTTCTGTTTTTCTGCCTTGCCATTTTCAATATGTTAGATAGTCCCCTGAGGTCCCAAGGTGGCCGCACAGTTCCAGGTGTTGGATGCCAGCAGCGTACGGGATGTCAGGACTGATAGAAGAGTACCACGGCTGCACATCAGGCTCTCAGAAAAGAGAGGTTGACAAGGAGGTATGTTAAGTGATGCTACTAAGAAAACACCTCCTCATGCTGCAAGAAGAAAGTGACACTTCCTGCTAAAGAGCATTTTAATCATTTTTTGAGTCCATCGCACAAACAGATTGAACTGGGCAAAGTGCACCCAGACACGGGGCGCTTAGGTTGAGCGAGACAAGCTGCCATGAACAAGCAAGATGCCGGTGCTCCCCTGAGCCAAACCCCGGTGAGTACTGTCCTGAAAGTTAATTGTGAGTCAGCACAGGACAACAACTATTAATTTTGAAATTAGCGGCCTGCTGCCGAGAGCCGGGGCCAGGGCACTGTGGACCTGAGACACAGAGATGATCAAAGTTGATTATCGGTTCCCTAGTGGATTGGGTGATAGACGGTCACATGGGGCCTCAAGCAAGAGGAATGCTGGGAGTGTGCCTTCTGCCAGTTCTCAGAAACCCTATTTTCACAACTGAGTAATCAAGACATTTCAGGGCTTGTTATTTGAGGTATCCGGACTAGGTGAGACCTAGCTCTGGCTCAGACTGATTCTAAGAATCAAAATGAGCACAGTTAAAGAAGTCTGTCTTATGGAGGCTTGTTTCTGAATTGCAAAATCTCTTGGTGAACTGTAGGTCCCCATGAAAATAGTAGATCTGTTATTAGGAGACATATTGAATAAGTTCTTGGCATGCACTTTGGAGGACAAAAAATAATGCACAAAAAAGGGGGGATGGGAATTCTCTGGTTGTCCAATGGTTAGGACTCCATGCTCTCACTGCCAAGGTCCTGGATTTGATTCTGTAGGTTGGTTGACTAAGTGCCCACAAGTCTCACAGCATGGTAAAAAAAAAAAACAAAAAAACAACAACTAAAAACCCTATAAAAAATGGGAGGGATTAAAAGTAAATAAAATAAAAAGAAAACAAATGTGGAATAATTTAAATAATAGAAAACAAAGAAAATCTAAGAGAACCATCTCTGCTATCAGTTTTCTTGCAGATCATTTCCATTTTTCAGGAGCATCAGAGATGTGGTAGAACTGATGGGTTCCCATTTTATGAGAACTAATCATGGTGTATTGGAGTATCAGGGCAAAGCTATCAGGAGACATCTCACACGGCAGCCTTGGGAACAGCTCTATTGTTTAGTCGCTTGTAGTTTCAAGCATTAAGACAGGAGACAACAGGAAAAGTGTACCTAGTTCACATTTCATCTACAAGTGTTGCAGAGTGGTGAGAAATGAGTGCTATGCTGAAGAGGAAAGTTTTTCAAAGCAGAACAGTTCAGCCTACAAAATGCTATCAGAAGGAAGTTGCCGAGGAGCACGTGAAAGTCAAGGACCTAAAAGAACTGGGCTGGAGAGGCAACTGACATTTATGGGCATGCAGCTGCTCTGCTAAGTGCTTTCACATGTCAAAACATTTAATCAGGAAGGTATCATTTCAAGGCCATATCAAATAACATTTAGATTTATAAAACAGAATTTATGTTGCAGGCTAAAAGCACTGACAAGTTCTGGAGGAAGAGACACAATGTCGGCCCAAGAGACAGACATGGGAAGAACATAGCAACAATTCATCTCAAAATGACCCCTAATAACCCGTCACTGGCCAGGGTTATCAGGAAAGCCCTGGATGTGCTGTGGTCAGAAGGAAAGATTTATTGGGGGTCTTATTGAACAAGCAGGTATTGTGGGATCTGGAGGATTTCTTTCTCCCGGTTTCATGTCACTACTGGAGGGGGCTACAGCTTCTTAATCCATCTCTTCCTCTCTAAGAAAAGAGGGATAACTTGTATAATTGATGAGGTTGGGAGAAGTGAAAAGTGCCTATCTCAGCCCCATTCTCCTTCCTCTTTGGAGGTCTGCCATCTCTCAGAGCACACATCCTGCCTTGGTACCCACAGGGGAGACTTGGAGACCTGGCGCCACCATGACGCATTGAGGAGCTAAACCTGAATCAGGGTCGCACACTGCACACTGAGGAATCCATTGTTGCTGCGCTCAAATACCATGTCCTACAAGTCCAACCAGCCCTGTAGCAGATCCCTGATCCTCTCCTTACTTGCTGCTGCTGCTGCTAAGCAATAATAAATCCCCTCCTTCTTCTTAACCTTTGGCTTGGTTGTGTCTTTTTGCTCAACATCCACCAAAAGGCAAACCCAGGTTTTCAGTAGCAATGCCGATATATCCTTTCATGTGATCTAACACTACTTTCTTGTATGTGCACCCCCATCTGATTGCATCGGAGACGAGCACACTCAGTGCTTTTCTGTCCCAGTGCCTTCACTCAGGGTGTTCCCTCCAAGTGGAAAGTCCTCTTGCCCATTTTTTCATGTCTATATCTAACCTGTTCTTTAAGGACTAGCCCAAATTTCACCAAATCCATAGGTGCTTCTCTAGCAGGTTCTATTTAGAGGTTCCCTACCTGACACTCACTCCCACTTTCTTCTTTTTCCACAGAGACTCAATTTTTCTTAGTTCAGTTTAGTTCAGTCACTCAGTCGTGTCTGACTCTTTGCGATCCCATGAACTGCAGCACGCCAGGCCTCCCTGTCCATCACCAACTCCTAGAGTTCACCCAAACCCATGTCCATTGAGTTGGTGATGCCATCAAACCATCTCATCCTCTGTCGTCCCCTTCTCCTCCTGCCCTCAATCTTTCCCAGCATCAGGGTCTTTTCCAATGAGTCAGCTCTTTGCATCAGGTGGCCAAAGCACTGGAGTTTCAGCTTCAACATCAGTCCTTCCAATGAACACCAGGACTGATCTCCCTTAGGATGGACTGGTTGGATCTCCTTGCAGTCCAAGGGACTCTCAAGAGTCTTCTCCAACACCACAGTTCAAAAGCATCAATTCTTTGGTGCTCAGCTTGCTTTATAGTACAACGCTCACAACCATATATGACCACTGGAAAAACCATAGCCTTGACTAGACGGACCTTTGTTGGCAAAGTACTGTCTCTGCTTTTTAATATGCTGTCTAGGTTGGTCACAACTTTCCTTCCAAGGAGTTAAGCGTCTTTTAATTTCATGACTGCAATCACCATCTGCAGTGATTTTGGAGCTCAGAAAAATAAAGTCTCTCACCGTTTCCACTGTTTTTCCATCTATTTGCCATGAGTGATGGGACCAGATGCTATGAACTTAGTTTTCTGAATGTTGAGCTTTAAGCCAACTTTTTCAGTCCCCTCTTTCACTTTCCTCAAGAGGCTCTTTAGTTCTTCTTCGCTTTCTGCTATAGGGGTGGTGTCATCTGCATATCTGAGGTTATTGATATTTCTTCCAGCAATCTTGATTCCAGTTTGTGCTTCATCCAGCCCAGTGTTTCTCATGATGTACTCTGCATATAAGTTAAATAAACAGGGTGACAATATACAGCCTTGACGTATTCTTTTTCCTATTTGGAACCAGGATGTTATTCCATGTCCAGTTCTAAATGTTGCTTCCTAACCTGCATACAGGTTTCTCAAGAGGCAGGTCAGGTGGTCTGGTATTCCCATCTCTTTCAGAATTTTCCACAGTTTATTGTGATCCACACAGTCAAAGGTTTTGGCATAGTCAATAAAGCAGAAATAGATGTTTTTCTGGAACTATCTTGCTTATTCAATGATCCAACATATGTTGGCAATTTGATCTCTGGTTCCTCTGCCTTTTCTAAAACCAGCTTGAATATCTGGAAGTTCACGGTTCACATATTGCTGAAGCATGGCTTGGAGAATTTTGAGCATGACTTTACTAGCGTGTGAGATGAGTGCAATTGTGTGGTACTTTGAGCATTCTTTGGCATTGCCTTTCTTTGGGATTGGAATGAAAACTGACCTTTTCCAGTCCTGTGGCCACTGCTGAGTTTTCCAAATTTGCCTGTGACTATCTAAACCAAACTAGGGAGTGTCATTCCCCTTGCCAGTGACTGATTTAGGAGTAAACATGTAACTCAGTTTTGGACCTGAGCCATAGAAAGAAATTGTCAAGACTGAGAAACTATTTTCCATCCTGACTTTTGATATTCTGGAAACACTCTTTAAAAAAAAAAAAATCTATTAATTTATTTTTATTTTTGATCGTGCTGGGTCTTTGTTACTGCACACGAGCTTTTTCTAGTTGTGGAGAGTGAGGGCTGCTCTTCGTTACAGTGTGCAGGCTTCCCATTGAGGTGACTTCTCTCATCGCAGAGCATGGACTCTAGAAACACAGGCTTTAGTAGTTGCAGTGCATGGGCTCAGTAGTTGGGACACATGGGGCTTACTTTCTTCATGGCAAGTGGGATCTTCCCGGACCAGGGGTCAAAGCGGTGTCCCTTGCATTGCATTCTTAACCATTGGACCACCAGGGAAGCCCCCTCTGGAAATGTTTTTTATCAAAACTTCTTCAACGCTAGAAGTTTCTCTTTCAGCAGCATTTTAACCTCCCTCCTTTTTCTCTTGGTAAACCACCCTGTCTTCTTTCCTTTTCTTGCATTCTTGAGGACATTCTGTTTTATTCTTCTTTGCCCTCCCTTGACTTTCTTTTCTCGTAATTTTTACTCCTGACTTCGTTTTGCCTACCACCAACCCTTCACCTCTCACTAATTAAATGTATTCCAGTGAATTCTCTCCTAGAAATGTCTGTTTCGGTTTGTGAATCCTCTGGCTCTACTCTGCTGCTTGAAAGGTTTCTACATATTATACATTCATACATTCCACCTCTTGGATACTTGTTATTTCCTTCCTGTTAAGAAGTATACCACTGTGTTCAGACAGGATTCACTTTAGCAATTTTAGGTCTTTATCTTTCACTTTATATCTGACAATGTCTAACTTATCTTGCATACAAATTATATCAATTCACCGATCTACTCCCCTTTCAATGTAAAATACAAATGGCCAAACTACAATAAATAAGTACTCTTGAATCTTGTTTAATATCCCGATTCTAAATATTTGCTTTCATGGATCACTTCATTAATGCAACTCCTGCTACCAACCCTCCTGAGTGGATCCCCAACAAGGGTCTTTCTGCCCAGCGTTGCTCAGGCCAATAGAATGAGACTGAGTTTGATACAGAAGCAAAGGAAAACTTTATTCTTAGATCAAAATATGGAGCACTACAAGCTTGTGCTTTGGAGAACACACTGCCTCCCCGCCCCTCACAGGCCTTGGCACTGCTTCTTCACAGGATGCTGGTCTGCAGGGAGGGGGCAGAGTTCTGGCCTTCCTTCACTTGCATGTTTCTCACAGTTCCACCCACATCTTGCATTGCAGTATCTAGCACAGCTTCTGCACATGGCCTGCTGAGCCTGAATGTCAGTGCAGCTTTTTCTTATGATGAACTCTGGTCTGAAGTGAAGTGTGCAAGGCTCCCTGCACACCACCCCTATAAGCAAGTGACACTACACTCAACACAAACAAGGAAAAAAAAATGTTAGACTTTATTTTTTACCCAGGTTCTATTTTTATTTCTCAGGAATTGTTAATGGGCTCTGCCGGTGACACTTTCACTTTTGCCCAAAGTTATGTTTAAAATTTTGTTCTAAAACCCCCTTCCCGGTCTCAGTAGAGAATGGCTCCCAAAACATAATAACCTGAGATCATTTCCTCTTCCAGCTTTCCTTGTGCATTGTGGGTAGAGGTGTTTCTTCCTAATTCACATGGCAATCCCACGTTCATGGAAGCAGGGTAATGAACAGATAGATGTATTAGTATCTTTATTTCACCAGCTTTCCCATGCCTTTCTCCCCCTTGCCTGCTAGGACAAAGTAAATGACAATCTTTTTGTAACAGAGAGAACAGTTAGAGATGGGAGCCACTGGTAAAAGCTGGAGAAAGGGTCTAGCAGAGAAGCCAAGGTGATTCATAGAATAAAAATCTGGGTGAGAAGGAAAGAAGATTCTGAGAAAAAAATTAAAGGGGAGGAGGAATGGGGGGGCGCAAAAGACAGAGAGATTTGTGTTCAAGAGGCCCTAGAACATCCTCCATCATGAGAAAACTAAGGAGGAAAAGAAAAACTTTTGAGAAGTTCTTGGGAAGAAATTGCTGGCAGTGTAAGCCCAGGTGAACAATGAGAAGCCAGTAGTAGTTTTGCTCCTGGTACCATCTTTTCATCTATTTCAATTAAAAGTAAAAAAACAATGGAGATCTAATCAGAGCAGAAAGAAATTGGCCTCCCCACCAAATCCTAGATTTCTATGAATGTGTAAGACTTAGATTCATTATTTTTAACAATGAACCTTGAGACTTTTAGCCATGATTTTTAACAATGAACCTTACCAGTTGGTAGATTTGGTAGTAGTGAATCTGCCTTCAGGTGTTTGCTGAAGGCATCATGGATAACTCAGTGTCAAAAATATTTCTTCCATCTTTAACTCTTCCATCCCTTTGATGTGTTTAGTTTAAAATGAATGGAGTATATTAATGTGGCTTCCCTGGTAGCTCAGATAGTAAAGAATCTGCCTGCAATGTGGGAGACCTAGGTTCAATCACTGGGTTGGGAAGATCTCCTGGAGAAGGAAATGGCAACACACTCCAGTATTCTTGCCTAGAGAATTCTATGGACAGAGGAGCCTACAGGAAAACATATATATGATTTACAAAGAAAATATGAGTATATTCAGAAGGCAAATGCTTAAAATTTTTTGTCAATGGGGTTCATATTCAAAATTATTGAAAGATGCTCCTTTATATTCTACACTAGGTACAGGTCTAGTATCCACTGTGCAGCCAGGACTTCCCTGGCACTTTGTACTCTGAAAAAGAGGTGGCATGGGGACATTAGATAATTAAGAGGCAATGAAACATGAAGACTCTTCCCTGAACCTCCTATTTAAAATACTAACCCATGCCATTCTCTATGTCTCTCCTAACCTGATTTCTCTCTGTAGCGCTTATCACTTATCATATTCTATTAAATTCCCCTACTCCATTTGTATCTATCTCCCTCCTATGGGGCTGTGAACTCTTTCAAGGCAGAGTTTTTTTTTCCTGTTTTGTTAATTGCTATATTTCTGGTGCCTGGAACATTTCCTGGCACATAGTAGACCCTCAATTAATGTTGGCTGAATGAAAGCATAAAATATCTATTCATCTCTGAGAAGCAGTTCCAAGAACACTCAGGTTGGTAGATTTGGTAGCAGTTTTTAAAATGTTTGTTTGTTTAATTTTGGCTGTGCTGGGTCTTCATTGCTGTGAAGGCTTTTCTCTAATTGCAGAGTGGAGGCTACTTTCTGGCTGGGATGCGTGGACTCATGTGGATGGCTTCTCTTGTTGCTAAGCATGAACTCTAGGGCATGAGGCTTCAGTAATTGTGACTCCTGCGTTCTAGAGCACATCAATAGTGGCACATGGGCAACTAATTGCTCCATGGCATGTGCGATCTTCCCAGACCAGGGATTGAACCCATGTCTCCTGCATTGGCAGGAGGATTCTTTACCACTGAGCCACCAGGGAAGCCCAATTTGACAGCAATTTTAAGCCATTGAATCTTCAGCAGGATAAGCTTTACATTGATAAAGTTGCCAAGATGGGAAGTCTTCTCTGGTTTATTTCCATCTCATTTGTCCACATTCTTTTTTTTTTATTGGAGGCTAATTATTTTACAATATTATATTGGTTGGTTTTGCCATACATTGACATGAATCCACCCCGGGTGTACATGAGTTCCCCCTCCCGAACCCCCCTTCCACCTCCCTCCTCCCTTTATCCTCCCTCTGGGTCATCCCCGTACACCAGCCCCGAGCATCCTGTAACATGCATCGACCCTGAACTGGTGGTTCGTTTCACATATGACAACATACATGCTTCAATGCCATTCTCCCAAACCATCCCACCCTCACCCTCTCCCACAGAGTCCCAAAGACTGTTCTATACATCTGTGTCTCTATTGCTGTCTCGTATACAGGGTTATCATTTGCATCTTTCTAAATTCCATATATATGCATTAGTATACTGTTGTCCACATTCTTATCTTGCTTCCTTGCTGCCAAGGAGGGATGTCATGCTCCCCCCGCCCCACCCCCACTAGGTGCAGCGCTTCTGTGCTGTACTTCTACCTCTCCTCACCGTCCACTGACTCACACACACCTTAGGTTTCTGTTTCAAATATCATTTGAACAGTGAAAGTGAATTGGTATGCTTCACTGAGCCATGGCTGATTGTTGATCAGGTCCATATCTGCATCACGACTGATAACTAATGAAGGAATGCCCCAGATGGGGAGACTGACTCTAACGGAAACATTTCAGAATCCTGAGAAGAGAGGTCTTTGGTACATTAAGGTTTCTTCAAATCACCCTTTCGGGGCCACTGCCTTGGGGTCAGCCTTCACCCTTACTGATGTACAGATCACCCGCTTCTTGCTGCTCTTAGGTTTCCAGGAATTGCTGAGTTGAGAAATGGGCTAGTGATAATGATCAGTAGGCACTGGACAGGTGCTCCTTGCCCTCCGGTGAGTCTTTCAATGGAGGGCCTGGGTCTGCGATTCAGATTGTTTTGTGCGCTGGGTGGCTGGTGTCAACAGAGGCAGACAAAGAGGCTCTGGCTGTGCTTCCTTCTGCTCTAGTTGGTACGAGTGTTGCAGACACTAATCAGGACTGAACAAACATGGTGTTCCCTAACTCAGATCTTAGGGGGAAGGCATTTGAAATCTCCACAAACCTAAAAACCAGAGACTTGTTTTTCTAGCACATGCTAGGTTTCTAAATAAAGCAACAGATGTTTGGTTTTTGCCTCTTTCTTTCCTGTTCATGACTCCTAATGTGGGTGATATTAACCAAGTGTGACAGGTTTCAGATTTTTATTTATAGCAGTGGAAAATGGTTTTTATGTCTTTGCAGAGTTCTGGGCCTCTGAGGCTGTCTTTCTACAGCCTCAGCTTAAAATCCTGAAGATTGAATGCAAGAATCTTGAAGGCTCTAGGAATTAGAAGTTGCATTCCAAGGGTGGGAGAGAGCATGAGGAGTAAGGCAGGATTTTTAAATCTTTATTTCCAATGTCTAGCATGATGCCTGGCATAGAATATGTCTTCTATAAATCTTTGCTGAAAGTTTCATGAATGAGTGAATGAATAGTATAGCAGAATTGAGAAAACCGTATTTGGAATTAGTTGTAGTTGCTACTTTATAAAATTATCATATGACTCCAAAGATTTATATTTTCCATATCTTGCTCAGTTCAGTTCAGTCTCTCAGTCAGGTTTGACTCTGCAACCCCATGGACTGCAGCACGCCAGGCTTCCCTGTCCATCACCAACTCCTGAAGCCTGCTCAAACTCATGTCCATTGAGTCGATGATGCCATCCAACCATCTCATCCTCTGTCGTCCCCTTCTCCTCCTGCCCTATTTCTTTCCCAGCATCAGGGTCTTTTCCAGTGAGTCAGCTCTTTGCATCAGGTGGTCAGAGTTTTAGAGTTTCAGCTTCTGCTTCACTCCTTCCAATGAATATTCAGGACTGATTTCCTTTAGGATGTACTGGTTGAATCTCCTTGCAGTCCAAGGGACTCTCAAGAGTCTTCTCCAACATAACAGTTCAAAAGCATCAATTCTTTGGTTCTCAGCTTTCTTTATAGTCCAACTCTCACAACCATACATGACTACTGGAAAAACCATAGCTTTGACTATATGGACCTTTGTTGGCAAAGTAATGTCTCTGCTTTTTAATATGCTGTCTAGTTTGGTCATAGCTTTTCTTCCAAGGAGCCAGTGTCTTTTAATTTCAAGGCTGCAGTCACCATCTGTGGTGATTTTGGAGACCAAGAAAATAAAGTCTCTCACTGTTTCCATTGTTGCTGCTGCTGCTGCTGCTAAGTCACTTCAGTCGTGTCCGACTCTGTGTGACCCCATAGACGGAAGCCCACCAGGATCCCCCGTCCCTGGGATTCTCCAGGCAAGAACACTGGAGTGGGTTGCCATTTCCTTCTCCAATGTGTGACAGTGAAAAGTGAAAGTGAAGTCGCCCAGTCGTGTCCGACCCATAGCGACCCCATGGACTGCAGCCTACCAGGCTCCTCCATCCATGGGATTTTCTAGGCAAGAGTACTGGAGTGGCTTGCCATTGCCTTCTCCGATTGTTACCCCACCTATTTGCCATGAAGTGATAGGACCAGATTCCATGATCTTTATTTTTTGAATGTTGAGTTTTAAACCAGGTTTTCACTCTCCTCCTTCACTTTCATCAAGAGGCTTTTTAGTTCCTCTTCACTTTCTGCCATGAGGGTGGTGTCATCTGCGTATCTGAGGTTATTGATATTTTCCCAGCAATCTTGATTCCAGCTTGTGCTTCTTCCAGCCCAGCGTTCCTCATGATGTACTCTGCATATACGTTAAATAAGCAGGGTGACAACATGCAGCCTTGACGTACTTCTTTCCCAGTTTGGAACCAGTCTGTTGTTCCACGTCTGGTTCTAACTGTTGCTTCTTGACCTGCATACAGATTTCTCAGGAGGCAGGTCAGGTGGTCTGGTATTCCCATCTCTTAAAGAATTTTCCACAGTTTGTTGTGATCCACACAGTTAAAGACTTTGGCATAGTCAATAAAGCAGAAGTAGATGTTTTTCTGGAACTCTCTTGCTATTTCTATTACCCAGCAGATGTTGGCAATTTGATCTCTGGTTCCTCTGCCTTTCCTAAATCCAGCTTGAACATCTGGAAGTTCTCGGTTCACGTACTGTTGAAGCCTGGCTTGGAGAATTTTGAGCATTACTTTGCTAGCATGTGAGATGAGTACAATTGTGCTTTATCTTGTTAAAGTTCCATAAAAATGAAACTCCTTTAGCACTCTTTTGTGGTTGTTGTTTCATTGCTAAGTTGTGTCCGACTCTTTTGCAACCCCATGTTCTGTAGCCTCCCAGGCTCCTCTAGCCAGGGGATTTCCCAGGCAAGAATACTGGAGTGGGTTGCCATTTCCTTTTCCAGGGGATCTTTCCAACCCAGGGATGGAATCTGCATTTCCTGCATTGCAGGTGAATTCTTTACCTCTGAGCCATCAAAGAAGCCCTTAGTACTTTTTACCCAAGACATATTAACTATTATGCTGTGATTCTTTCCCTATGCAAAGCTCTTAATTTTTTGAGCCTTCACTTTTACCATCTTATTCTTATTTAAATTTCAGTCATATGGACATCCTCTTAGCTGTTTCTATGCAGTTACTACAGTATCCCTTTCTTTCTTGATAAAACAGATATGGAAGTATAACTTAGAATAAAAGGAGAAAAGTCAGGGCATATTTTTTTTTCCTGTTTCATAAGCTACTCATGCCCATGAGATTTTCTGCCTTAGAATCATTCTACTGGTCTATTAAATATGTTCTCTTGCCTGGGGCAGGTATTCCTGAGAAGGGAAAAGTTACCTCCTTAGCAAGTTGTAGAATGTTGAATAATGAATTACAAGTACCCTTCTGGCCTGACCCTCTTTATGTTTACATACCCTCTGAAAGTGCATGATCTTCACACTTTTTATTTCAAGTATTAAGGGAGGGCAATTAATCTTTTCAAGGATTCAAACAAAATGCCATGCAATTTCCAAATCTTGGTCTCCATTAGGTCTCAGCAGTGGGTTGTTAGTGATTTTTACCTGCATTGGATCTACTTTATTAAGCTTCACAGAATGAATAGCAGCTATTAAGACGGTACCAGCTGAGGTCAGGAGACTGGGACAGAATGGCTGAGTGAGCAGGAAAGCATACAGCTGAGAGAAATTATGGTAGTAAGGGAAGTAAGTGGTGGGCATGGGAAAGAGTGAAAGGATAATATTTAAAAGAGGATATAATGATCCTCATGCAAATGTAACATGAAGATGTATCAGAGATTTTAACTCACTACTTAGTGAAGGAACTAGTAAGATGTTACCACTGGCTCAAATATTTGACTTACAGAGATTTATATTCCTTACTGGAAAAAAATCCGTTTACCTAACTGTATGATCTTGGGTAAATTAGTTGGCTGTTGAGATGTTACTTCATTTTTAAATCAAGGGAGGAAATATCAGACCTACCCAGGTCATGAAATTCTTAGAAAATCAATTGAAAAAATATAACACTTTGAAAATATAGCATCCTGAGTGCATGTTTGTTTTCCCTATTATTGGGTTTTGAAAGTAAAAGTAAATGTTGGAAGCAGGATATTTAATGGAATGGGCCATAGAATGCATCAAGACAAAAAGATACACACACACACATTTATTTTCCCCAGTGTAGAGCCTTAACTTCTGAGAAAAGAAAGTACCTGAAAACCGAAGGAACGCTGACAATATCTCAGAATTCTTCACCCCAAATAAAAGATGAAAAAGTTGATGATAAGCGTCAGTGGTTTTTGATTCTCAGGATCACTAGTGTTTAACTCGCGGTGCTCCCCGGGGAAGCTTCTGATTCTGATCTGATTATCTCCCCACTCACTGGCTCAGTGAAGGGCTCAGTCAGCAGCTGCAGTGGAGTCCTCAGCCTTCAAATCAGATGGTGGGGTTGTTCCTGTGGTTTGAAAGAGGGTTCTATAAGGTGTTTGCCCTGCTGAAGTAGAGAGAACTTAGTTCAGTTCAGTTCAGTTCAGTTCAGTCGCTCAGTCGTGTCCGACTCTCCGCGACCCCATGAATCACAGCACGCCAGGCCTCCCTGTCCATCACCAACTCCCGGAGTTCACTCAAACTCATGTCCACAGAGTCGGTGATGCCATCCAGCCATCTCATTCTCTGTCATCCCCTTCTCCTCCCGCCCCCAACCTTTCCCAGCATCAGAGTCTTTTCCAGTGAGTCAACTCGTCGCATGAGGTGGCCAAAGCATTGGAGTTTCAGCTTTAGCATCAGTCCTTCCAATGAAAACCCAGGATTGATCTCCTCTAGAATGGACTGGTTGGATCTCCTTGCAGTATAAGGGACTCTCAAGAGTCTTCTCCAGCACCACAGTTCAAAAGCATCAATTCTTCGGCAATCAACTTTCTTCACAGTCCAACTCTCATGTCCATACATGACCACGGGAAAAACCATAGCCTTGACTAGATGGACCTTGGTTGGCAAAGTAATGTCTTAACTTTAATAGGCATCTTATTAAACTAAGCACTGAAAGCACTGGCTTAACTCTTCATAGCCCTTCAGCCCATTCCATCTTGGGAAAAATTCTGCACTTCTTGGTCTGGTGGACTCACCAATTCTATTTTTAGCCCCCATATTTTGTACATGATAAATATAAAAGGACTTCATTTTTTTCTGATTAAAGAAGCTTTTATTCCTGCATAAGAGAATCATAACTTTTAGTAAAAACAGTGTAAATTCACCCTATTTTCATTAAATGCTTTTGGATTTGTTTTAAGTGAAAGAAACCATGAAGAAAAGTGGGTACAGTTCTATCCTAGCAGCTAGTGACTGAATTGTGTGATTAGAAAAAGCATTCTGTTCAAGACAGACAAATTGTGGGACTTCCCTGGTGGTCCAGTGGCTAAGACTTCACGCTTCCAATGCGGGAAGTCCAGGTTCAATCCCTGGTCAGGGACCTAAATCCCACATGCTGCAAGAAAGATCCTACATGCTGCAGCTAAGACCTGGCACAACTAAATAAATAAATAAGACAAATTGTAGAAAGGTGCCCCTACTGGACATGGCAGTTGAGACCAGAGCTTGTGGCTTGGCCCCAAGAGTAGAGGGGGCATTTAGCCCCCACCTCCTTCCTTCTTACTTCCTACTGGAAGGAGCCCAAACAACACAATGTACTCAGCTATGCTAAGCAGTCTATTTCTTAAACACTCAATCTTCTTAGAAGGTCAAGAGTGGGAGATGGGGAGTTAAATAAATAAAAGCTATCTTTTCTTCCTTTCTCAATACTATAACTAGCACACTTGAAAATGCAAATAGTGGTAACAAAAGATGATACTGTACCCTGAAGAGGAGGGGCAGGTGAGGGAAGTGTCAGAGGGCTGGAGGATGAACAAACCTCATGAGGACAGGGATGTAGACTTTGAAATGAGTTCTAGTGAAGGGAGGTGGCAGGAAGAGAGAGGCTGTTGTATGAATATTTTGGTCAAAAGCTACAAAGTGATGAAGAGAGAAAGGTCAGGTTCACTGGGGAGGAGTAGACTTGAACCTAATAGCAGAGAGGGGCACACTGCACAGTGAGTGCCTTAAAAATATGGCTAGGTCTTCAATTTAACATCCTCACTGTTTAGCATGGTGCCTGGTTCAATATATTTACTCAATAGATTGACTGATTAATTAATAGATTTTAGGCAATGTCAGCTTGCTCTAAAGGGCCTAACAGCACAATCAAAGCAACAGCAGGTGAAGCCATTCCCTACTCTTGCTTTTACCTTTTTAAAAATTTACTTATTTGTTTTAATTGGAGACTAATTACTTTACAATATTGTGGAGTTTTTTGCCATACATTGACATGAATCAGCCATGGGTGTACATGTGTTCCCCAGTCCTGAACCCTTATGCCACCTCCCTCCCCATCCCATCCCTCTGGGTTGTCCCAGTGCACAGGCTTTGAGTGCCCTGTTTCATCCATTAAACTTGGACTGGTTATCTATTTCACATATGGTAATATACATGGTCCGTCTAGTCAAGGCTGTGGTTTTTCCCGTGGTCATGTATGGATGTGAGAGTTGGACTGTGAAGAAAGCTGATCGCCAAAGAATTGATGCTTTTGAACTGTGGTGTTGGAGAAGACTCTTGAGAGTCCCTTGGACTGCAAGGAGATCCAACCAGTCCATTCTAAAGGAGATCAATCCTGGGTGTTCATTGGAAGGACTGATGCTGAAGCTGAAACTCCAATACTTTGGCCACCTCATGCGAAGAGCTGACTCACTGGAAAAGACTCTGATGCTGGGAGGGATTGGGGGCAGGAGGAGACGGGGACGACAGAGAGTGAGATGGCTGGATGGCATCACCGACTCGATGGACATGAGTTTGAGTGAACTCCGGGAGTTGGTGATGGACAGGGAGGCCTGGCGTGCTGTGATTCATGGGGTCGCAAAGAGTCGGACACGACTGAGTGACTGAAATGAACTGAACTGAACTGAACTGAATGTACATGTTTCAGTGCTATTCTCTCAAATCATCCCACCCTCACCTTCTCCCACAGAGTCCAAAAGTCTGTTCTTTATATCTGTGTATCTTTTGCTGTCTTGTGTACAAGGTCGTAATTACCATCTTTCTAAATTCCATTATATACATTAATATACTGTATTGGTGTTTTTCTTTGACTTACTTCACTCTGTATAACAAGCTCCAGTTTCATCCACCTCATTAGAACTGATTCAAATGTGTTCTTTTTAATAGCTGAGTAATATTCCATCAGGTATGTGTACCACAACTTTCTTATCCATTCATCTGCCAATGGACATCCCAGCTATTGTAAACAGTGCTGCAATGAACATTGGGGTACCTGTGTCTCTTTCAATTCTGTTTTTCTCCATGTGTGTGCCCAGCAATAGGATTGCTGGGTCATATGACAGTTCTATTTCCAGGTTTTTAAGGAATTTCCACACTGTTTTCCATAGTGGCTGTACTAGTTTGCGTTCCCACCAACAGTGTAAGATGGTTCCCTTTTCTCCATACCCTCTCCAGCATTTATTGCTTGTAGACTTTTTGATAGCAGCCATTCTGACCAGTGTGAGATGGTACCTCATTGTGGTTTTGATTTGCATTTCTCTGATGATGAGTGATGTTGAGCATCTTTTCATGTGTTTGCTGCTGCTGCTGCTAAATTGCTTCAGTCATATCTGATTCTATGCAACCCCATAGATGGCAAGAGTACTGGAGTGGGTTGCCATTGCCTTCTCCAATGTGTTTGCTAGCCATCTGTATATCTTCTTTGAAGAAATGTCTGCTTAGTTCTTTGGCCCATTTTTTGATTGGGTCATTTATTTTTATGGTATTGAGCTGCATGAGCTGTTTGTATATTTTTGAGATTAATTCTTTGTCAGTTGCTTCACTTGCTATTATTTTTCCCATTCTGAGGGCTGTCTTTTCACCTTGCTTATAGTTTCCTTCGTTGTGCAAAAGCTTTTAAGTTTAATTAGGTCCCATTTCTTTATTTTTGCTTTTATTTCCATTGCTCTGGGAGGTGGATCATAGAGGATCTTTCTGTGATTTATGTCAGAGAGTGTTTTGCCTATGTTTTCCTCTAAAAGCTTTATTGTTTCTGGTCTTACATTTAGATCTTTAATTCATTTTGAGTTGATTTTTGTGTATGGTGTTAGAAAGTGTTTTAGTTTCATTCTTTTACAGATTTTTAACCAGTTTTCCCAGCACCACTTGTTAAAGAGATTGTCTTTTCTCCATTGCATATTTTTGCCTCCTTTGTCAGAGATAAGGTGTCCATAAGTGCGTGGATTTATCTCTGGGCTTTCTATTTTGTTCCACTGATATGTATTTATGTCTTTGCCCCAGTACCATACTGTCTTGATGTCTGTAGCTTTGTAGTATAGTCTAAAGTCAGGCAAGTTGATTCCTACAGTTCCATTCTTCTTTATCAAGATTGCTTTGGCTTTTGAGGTTTTTTGTGTTTCCATACAAATTGTAAAATCATTTGTTCTAGTTCTGTGAAAAGTACTCTGGTAACTTGACAGTGATTGCACTGAATCTATATATTGCCTTGGGTAGTGTACTCATTTTCAGTATATTGATTCTTCTGATCCATGAACATGGTATATTTTTCCATCTATTTGTGTCATCTTTGATTCCTTTCATCAGTGTTTTATAGTTTTCTATATATAGGTCTTTTGTTTCTTTAAGTAAATTTATTCCTAAGTATTTTATTCTTTTCATCACAATGGTGAGTGGGATTGTTTCCTTAATTTCTCTTTCTGTTTTCTCATTGTTAGTGTATAGGAATGCAAGGGATTTCTGTGTATTAATTTTATATCCTGAAACTTTACTATATTCATTGATTAGATCTAGTAATTTTCTGGTAGAGTCTTTAGGGTTTTCTATGTAGAGGATCATGTCATCTGCAAACAGTGAGAGTTTTACTTCTTCTTTTACAATCTGGATTCCTTTTATTTCTTTTCCTTCTCTGATTGCTGTGGCTAAAACTTCCAAAACTATGTTGAATAGTAGTGGTGAGAGTGGGCACCCTTGTCTTGTTCCTGACTTTAGGGGAAATGCTTTCAATTTTTTGCCATTGAAGATAATGTTTGCTGTGGGTTTATCATATATGGCTTTTATTATGTTGAGGAGTGTTCCTTCTATGCCTGCTTTCTGGAGAGTTTTTATCGTAAATAGGTGTTGAATTTTGTCAAAGGCTTTCTCTGCATTTATTGAGATAATCATATGGATTTTATCTTTCAATTGGTTAATGTGGTATATTACATTGATTGATTTATAAATACTGAAGAATCCTTGCATCTCTGGGACAAAGCCCAACTGGTCATGATGTATGATTTTTTAAATATGTTATTGGATTCTGTTTGCTAGAATTTTGTTGGGATTTTTGCATCTATGTTCATCAGTGATATTGGCCTGTAGTTTTCTTTTTTGTGGCATCTTTGTCTGGTTTGGGCATTAGGGTAATGGTGACCACATAGAATGAGTTTGGAAGTTTAACTTCGTCTGCAATTCTCTGGAAGTTTGAGTAGGATAGGTGTTAGCTGTGCTCTAAATTTTTGGTAGAATTCAGCTGTGAAGCCATCTGGTCCTGGGCTTTTGTTTGTTGGAAGATTTTTTATTACAGTTTCAATTTCTGCGCTTGTGATGGGTCGGTTAAGATTTTCTATTTCTTCCTGGTTCAGTTTTGGAAGGTTATACTTTTCTAAGAATTCATACATTTCTTCCAAGTTGTCCATTTTATTGGCATCTAGTTGCTGAGAGTAGTCTCTTATGATCCTTTGTATTTCTGTGTTGCCTCTTGTGATTTCTCCATTTTCATTTCTAGTTTTGTTGATTTGATCCTTCTCCCTTTTTTCACTTGATGAGTCTGGCTAGTGGTTTGTCTATTTTATTTTTCTTCTCAAAGAACCAGCTTTTAGTTTTGTTGATTTTTGCTATAGTCTCCTTTGTCTCTTTTTCACTTATTTCTGCTCTGATTTTTATGATTTATTTCCTTTTACTAACTTTGAGGTTCTTCATTTCTTCTTTTACTAGTTGCTTTAGGAGTAAAGTTAGGTTATTTATTTGATTTTTCTCTTGTTTCTTGAGGTAAGCTTGTATTGTTATGAACCTTCCTCTTAGCACTTCTATTGAATTGAATTATTGAATCCCATAGGTTTTGGGTTGTCGTGTTTTCATTTTCATTTGTTTCTATGCATATTTTTATTTCCTTTTTTATTTCTTCAGTGATTTGTTGGTTATTCAGAAGTGTGTTGTTTAGCCTCTATATGTTTCTATGTTTAATAGGTTTTTTCCTGTAGTTGACATTTAGTCTTACTGCATTGTGATCAGAAAAGATGCTTGTAATGATTTCAATTTTTTTTTTTAAATTTACCAACGTTGGTTTATGGCCCAGGATGTGATCTATCCTGGAGAATGTTGTGTGTGCCTATGAGAAAAAGGTGAAATTCATTGTTTTGGGGTGAAACGTCCTATAGAGATCAGTTAGGTCCAACTGGTCCATTGTATCATTTAAAGTTTGTCTTTCTTTGCTAATTTTCTGTTTAGTTGATCTAACCATAGGTGTGAGTCAGATATTAAGTCTCCCACTATTATCGTGTAACTGATAATTTCCCCTTTCATTCAGTTCAGTTCAGTTGCTCAGTTGAGTCCGACTCTTTGCGACCCCATGGACTGCAGCACGCTAGGCTTCCCTGTCCTTCACCAACTCCCAGAGCTTACTCAAACTCATGTCCATTGAGTCGGTGATGCCATCCAACCATCTCAGCCTCTTTCATCCCTTTCTCCCACATTCGATCTTTTCAGCATCAGGGTCTTTTCCAATGAGTCAGCTCTTTGCATCAGGTGGCCAAAGTATTGGAGTTTCAGATTCAGCATCAATCCTTCCAATGAATATTCAGGATTAATTACCTTTAGGATTGACTGGTTGGATCTCCTTGCAGTCCAAGGGACTCTCAAGAGTCTTCTCCAACTACACAGTTCAAAAGCATCATTTCTTCAGCGCTCAGCTTTCTTTATAGTCCAACTCTCACATCCATACATGACTACAGGAAAAACCATATCTTTGACTATATGGACCTTTGTGAGCAAAGTAATGTCTCTGCTTTTTAATATGCTGTCTAGGTTGGTCATAGCTTTTCTTCCAAGGAGAAAGCGTCTTTCAATTTCATGGCTACAGTCACCATCTGCAAGGTTTTTGGAGTTCCCAAAAATAAAGTCTCTCACTGTTTTCATTGTTTTCCCATCTATTTGCCATGAAGTGATGGGACCAGATTCCATGGTCTTGGTTATCTAAATGTTCAGTTTTAAGCTAACTTTTTCATTCTCCTCTTTCACTTTCATCAAGATGCTCTTTAGTTCTTTCTGCTGTAAGTGTGGTGTCATCTGCATATCAGGTTATTGATATTTCTCCCAGCCATCTTGATTCAGGCTTGTGCTTCATGCAGTCCAGCATTTCTCATGATGTACTCTGCATATAAAATAAATAAGCAGGGTGACAATATACAGCCTTGATGCACTCCTTTCCCAATTTGGAACATAGTCTGTTGGTCTATGTCAGGTTCAAACTGTGGCTTCTTTACCTGCATACAGATTTCTCAGGAGGCAGGTCAGGTGGTCTGGTATTCCCATCTCTTTCAGAATTTTCCACAGTTTGTTGTGATACACACAGTCAAAGACTTTGGCATAGTCAATAAAGCAGAAATAGATGTTTTTCTGGAACTCTCTTGCTTTTTTCATGATCCAGCGGATGTTGGGAATTTGATCTCTGGTTCCTCTGCCTTTTCTAAATCCAGCTTGAACATCTGGAAGTTCACAGTTGACATACTGGTGAAGCCTGGCTTGGATAATTTTGAGCATTTCTTTACTAGCATGTGAGATGAGTGTAATTGTGCAGTAGTTTGAGCATTCTTTGGCATTGCCTTTTCTTGGGATTGGAATGAAAACTGACCTTTTCCAGTCCTGTGACCACTGCTGAGTTTTCCAAATTTGCTGGCATGTTGAGTGTAGCACTTTCACTGCACCATCTTTTAGGATTTGAAATAGCTCAACTGGAATTCCATCACCACCACTAGCTTTGTTCATAGTGATGCTTCCTAAGGTCCACTTGACTTCACATTCCAGGATGTCTGGCTCTAGGTGAGTGATCACACTGTTGTGATTATCTAGGTCATGAAGATCTTTTCTGTATAGTTCTTCTGTATATTCTTACCACCTCTTCTTAATATCTTCTGCTTCTGTTAGGTCCATACCACTTCTGTCCTTTATTGTGCCCATCTTTGCAAGAAATGTTCCCTTGGTATCTCTAATTTTCTTGAAGAGATCTCTAGTTTTTCCCATTCTATTGTTTCCCCCTATTTCTTTGCTTTGATCACTGAGGAAGGCTTTCTTATCTCTCCTTGCTATTCTTTGGAACTCTTCATTCAGATGAGTATATCTTTCCTTTTCTCCTTTGCCTTTAGCTTCTCTTCTTTTCTCAGCTATTTATAAGGCCTCATCAGACAATCATTTTGCCTCTTTGCATTTCTTTTTCTTGGGGACGGTCTTGATCACTGCCTCCTGTACAATGTCACGAACATCCGTCCATAGTTCTTCAGGCACTCTGTCAGATCTAATCCCTTGAATCTATTTCTCACTTCCACTGTATAATCATAAGGGATTTGATTTAGGTCATACCTGAATGTTCCCCTTTCATACTTGTTAGCATTTGACTTACGTATTGAGGTGCTCCTATGTTGGGTGGATATATATTTATAGTTGTTATATCTTCTTGGGTTGATCTTTTGATTATTATGTAGTGTCCTTCTTTGTCTTTTTCCACAGTCTTTATTTCAAAGTCTATTTTATCTGATATGAGTACTGCTACTCCTGTTCTCCATTTGCATGAAATATCTTTTTCCAGCCCTTCACTTTCAGTCTGTACGTGTCCCTTGGTTTGAGGTGGGTCTCCTGTAGAGAGCATATATAGGGGTCTTGTTTTTATATCCACTCAGCCAGTCTTTGTCTTTTGGTTGGGGCATTCAACCCGTTTACATTTAAAGTAATTATTGATAAGTATGGTCCCTTTGCCATTTACTTTGTTGTTTTGGGTTCAATTTTATAAACCTTTTCTGTGTTTCCTGTCTAGAGAAGATCCTTCAGCATTTGATGAAGAGCTGGTTTGCTGGTGCTGAATTCTCTCAGCTTTTGCTTGTCTGTAAAGTTTTTGATTTCTCCTTCATATTTGAATGAGATCCTTGCTGGGCATAGTAATCTGGGTTGTAGGTTTTTCTCTTTCATCACTTTAAGTATGTCCTGCCATTCCCTTCTGGCCTGAAGAGTTTGTAATGAAAGATCAGCTGTCATCCTTATGGGGTGCTATCTGTGTGTTGTATCCCCTTGTGTGTTATTTGTTGCTTTTAATATTTGCTGTTTGTATTTGATCTTCACTAGCTTGATTAATATTTGTCTTGGGCTGTTTCACCTTGGGTTTATCCTGTTTAGGACTCTCTGGGTTTCTTGGACTTGGGTGACTATTTCCTTCCCCATTTTTGGGACATTTTCAACTATCATCTCCTCGAGTATTTTCTCATGCCCTTTCTTTTTGTCTTATTCTGGGTTGCTTTTTCTTTCTAAGATTTTTTGATGTGGACCGTTTTTAAAGTCTTTATTGAATTTGTTACAATATTGCTTCTGTTTTCTGTTTTGGTGTTTTGGCCATGAGACATGTGAGATCTTGGCTCCCCCACCAGGCATTGAACCCATACCCCGTGCATTGGAAGATAAAGTCTTAATCACTTCCCACAAGGGAAGTCACCGTCCCCTCCTCTTTACTGATGACCCAGCCAGTCCTTTCTGCATTCACACTGCAGTAGTCATATATGCCTGTGACAGCTGTACTTCCAGAAGTCCCCGATTTGGCTCAGTCATTTCAACCAGGGATCGCCAAAACTGAATTACCACTCAAACACTCAGAGAATACATGAACACAGCTCCTGGGTCCCTAGGTGCTTCTCATCATCAACCAGGGGGAGCAACCGTTCAGTTAACCAAGAGCAGGAAGGTGGAGAAATCAGAAACCCAAAGCTGAGGGAAGGGGAGAGTGAGAGCTTGCTGACCTCAGACTCTGAGAGCCTTCCCTCTTACACACTCCCACAGCACATCTCAGTTTCCTGTATCACCTATTGATGATGTAATATTGATGTTACAGCAGCATCTGGGCTACTTCAGATTGACAACCTTGAGGGCTGCAGCATCATGTCAGCCATCACTTTGAATTCACCCAGGGTCATCAGAGTAATCGTGTAGAAAGGCAGCAGAATGCTCAGGCCCCACCCAGCCCCTCATATGGTTCTATCTTCCAACTTCTCCCATTCAAAATACAGCTTCTGAGTTGAATCACTCTTTCCTCCCAGCTCCCACCTCCATCCTGTCTTCAAACCCACTCTTCAAAAATCCTCCTTCCTAAACTACAAAGTTGTTATAGAACATTTCTAAGTTACAAAGGGATTGCACTTATTCCAAAAATTTCCTTGTTGGAATTTCTTTGGAACTCAAAGCACATTTCCCAAAAAAATGGTGTTGGACAGATTCTTAGATCTTTCATAAAGCTCTGTTTAACATATGATTAGATTAATTCATCATACTTTACTCTCTTTAGTTACTGCTCTTGAGATGGATGAATAAACCAAGGCCCAGTGAAAGTGTGTTGCTCAACCCAAGGCTCTCAAGGAGATTGGAATGAGGACAGAGAATGCTTGGAGGTTGTGTGACAGGTGGCTTTGATGGGCTGGAACTTAGGCAGTGGAGAACATGCTGGAGACAGGGCTGTATGGACACAGTTCAAAAGGCTTTAGAAGAAAAGGGATGGAGAGTCTCTGAAAATGGATAGAATTTCAGTACTGAATATCACAAACTTTATTCTCCAGCAAAGACATAAAAAATAACCAAAGAGTGTAGATCTAATATGTGGAAATTGTCATGGCAACTCACTCCAGGGTCAGGGAAGCAAGCATCTGAGAACTGCATAACTCTGTCTTCTGACTCTTTATCTGGGGACTGGGTGATTGCTTAAGGAGAATGAGAGGGCAGCTGTCAGCACAATCACAGCAAGTGTCTCCATTTCTTAACCACCCACACCATCTCCCCATCAGTCATAGGTATCTCACAAGTGGGCCCTCATGACAGAACATAACCCTCCTTTAAGGAAGGGGGTAGTGTTTCCCATTCCTGTCTTGATTCAGACCTAGTATGTGAGTGTCCGGAAAGCTGGGAGGCCCCTCAGTTTATAGACACACCATGGACCTTGGAACGACTCCAACACTGAAGGAAGAGGACCTGGGGAATATCTTCACTTGCCCCTGGCGAGAAGTGGTATGGTGAACTTGGAGCAGTGGCTCTGTCACAGTGGTCCTTTAATTTAAGTGAATGTTCAACATCTATTGAGCACCTGCCATTGTGTGAAGTATTTCCACATATTGTCCTTGAAGTTTGCTTTAATTTGATTCTATCTATTTAAAAGTGACTAAATTGAGGGAGCAGGAAGGGTACTTTTCCACTCCTGCTTTTATAAGTGAATATTTATTTTATAGTTTTCCTGTCATAAGCATATGAAGAAGGCCCACTCTGTGTAAAACTTTGTGATAAATTGTATGTGTGGCAGGAAAGTTTGCAAATATAAAAACAATCCTTCAAAAGACTTTGCAGTTTATATGGGAAATCAAACGTCCCTCAATCATATGTAGAAATCAGGCAAAGGAATGCTGATTGTGGAAGAGGTGTACTAAGGGTCAGCCTTGATATTCCAAACTGGGATTCTGCTCTTATGAATCCACTTTTTCATAGTTCATTTCTTTTGAATAAGTAAAGCATGCCTGGCAGGCCACAGTCCTTGGGGTACTCCCCAAAAGTTGGACATGACTTAAACGACTTAGCACATATACATGCATGCTCACAGTACAAACTCCAGTAGGGACAAAATGATATTCAATGAATAGCCTATCTCCCCTTCTTCCCAGTCTTCTCATTTCTGTCCCCAGATGCAACCATATTTATAATTTCTTATACAACCTTCCAGAGTTTTCTGGGTATTTACATATGTCTGTTATTTTCTTCCTCTTTGATTTAATTAACAGCATATCTTAGAATACTTTCCAGAGTAGTGTTTACATAGACTTCCCTTGTTTCTTTAAATTAGGATGGGCAAGCTGCAGCCTACAGCGCCATATCTGGTCTCTGTTTCTGTAAATGAAGTTTTATTAGAACACAATCGCCCCATTCATCCACACAATGTGGCTGTTGTTACACTACAATGGCAGAGTTGAGTAAGTGCAACAAGAGAATGTATGATCTGCAAAATCTAAATGCCCTTTACTAAATAAGGTTCTTGACCCCTGTTTTAAATGACTGCCTAATGTTCTATGTATGAACTGCCAACATTTATTTTAATAGTCCCCTATTAAAAGACAATTCAGTTATTTCTAACGTTTTGCTATAAATACAGCTATAATTGACATATTACTATTTGTGTTATTCTCAAATATGTGAGTATATCTCTATAATTACAGGAGGAGATTACTGGGCAAACAATGTGATAGATTTTCATGAATATATATAACGATGTGAAAGAAGGCTAAGACCAGAAGATAGACCAATAGCAAGAATGAACTGAGGACTCTGTGCTGCTAGGAGATATAATGAAGAACTCTATTTCAAAAGAGAGTAATGGTGGTTGCTTTCATCCACTTCCCTGGAATGGGACTGTGGGAATCTGATGGATAGAAAGTACATTGTTGTTGTTGTTTAGTAGGTAAGTGTCCAGCTCTTTTGTGACCCCATGGACTGTGGCCCATCAGGCTCCTCTGTCTATGGAATTTCCCAGGCAAGAATAACTGATGTGGGTTGCCAATGTCTTCTTCAGGTGATCTTTTCAACACAGGGATAGAACCCATGTCTCCTGCATTGCAGGTGGATTCTTTACCAATGAGCCACCTGAGAAGCCCACATAGAAAGTATGTGTCTTGTTCACATAATCTACTGATGTATCACAACTGTAGAAACCAATGCAAGAGCATTCATTCCTGTTAAGGTCACCCTCTGTCCTAATTGCAAACTCCTCTCCACCTCCCTCCCTGTTCTCATTGCCCAAAAAGAGCTGCGTCAGAGCCTCGGAGGCAAACACATTTGACTGTCAGAGCTGCTGCTTTTGGAGACAGCTGCATAGATCACTGGGGTCAGGGAGTTTGACTTTGTGTGGACAAGTTTGCTTGGCTTTGCCTTTACTAGACTGAACGGGTCTTGGTGATGGGGCTCTGGGTTGCCCAGCCTGGGAAGTCAATTTGAGCTCATGTCCTTAGAAAGGTGGATCAGAAATCAATGAGCTTCAGGAAGAAAATCTCCCCAAGAGACTCAGAAGAGTTCAGATCTTCTCTGTAGAGAACAAGAGGTGGATCCAAGAACTAGGAGCAAATCAGGCTTCTACCTTAACCCACCAATGCCCTTCTGTGTGCCAAGCCATATGCTAAGGGTGAGCGTGTAGGGACTAAGAAGAGAATTTGGATGCCTGGCCAAGGGCTCACAGCCTAGTGGAGGGAAACAGAAAGACCTGCAGTTCTCAAACTGTGTGCACCTTTTAAATTTTCAAGAAAAACACATCAATGCCTCCGTCAGACATGGCACAAACAGCTGACTCAAAGTAGTTCACAGCTTCAACTTTATATTGAAACACTCCTTTCAATAATGCCATATCTTTGCAAAGCTAGGTTGTTGGAGGTTATTGTGCTAAAAAGAAAGTAACACATAAAAGTCAACATAGAAGAGAGAATGAGGGTGATAGTATCCAGTTTGACTCCAAGTTTGAGAAGTATGCCAAGTGGGCACACACATCCCACTGGTAAGTGAACGTGGCTAAGAATGAAATATAGCATGGCTTTTTTCCTCCCAATTTATATATACTGTTTTGTGAAATGGTTACTAAGGTATCAGGACAGAAATATTTATCAGTAAATGGAATTATTAGTATATTTTTTTGGCCTTTATGCACTAGGAAAAAAGTTAAGGAAACGCTAGGGCACTGAGAACTGAAAATGTTTAGCAACTCTGAAACGGACATGTAACACTACTTCCAACATTGTGGCCTAATGAAAGTTAACACTCCAAGCTCAGCTACCAGTTCCTCAACTATAAAATAGGGATAATAAGACTGAATGCCTTTGGGGTGCTATTGTGAAGGTTAAATGAGATAATGCAAGTAAAGAAACACTGGCAAGTCTAAATCCACAGAACCTTGGGTACCATAAGAGAAGTAGAGTTTAGCCCTAACTACTCTGACCTACACCAACTTCAATTCATTTGTAAGCCTTTGGTTTCTCAAATCAAGTGCTGTTGCCATGGTAACTGTTGTAATGTCTGTAACATCTGGTGTCAATCAACTCATTCTGAAAGTAGAAAATTAACAATACCCCTGAGATTTGTCATGGTATTATATGAATGATTTCACCATCAGTCTTTCATTAGGGCTTTCCTCCTAACATTAGTTCACAGACTGCTTATTCTGTTTGAGAAACCTAAGGATCCTTGAAGAAACAAATTTAAGACAAATTGTATCAAAATTATTCTCCAGAGTTTCTGAAATATTCGTTTCAAAAAGTTCAATTGGCTTGACTATGATACAGTTTTATTTTGGTTTATACTTATTAAAAACAAATTTTGTGTCTGAGACTTTATTTCCCTCTCAGAGACAAATATATAGTAAGATTTATGACTCCTCATTTAAAAAAGAAACGAACAAGAAAATCCTTCCATTTTGGATGCCACCCTAATTCCAAAGCATCCATGAAGATGGCTATCATTAAACGGAGCCTTCCAACCATTTCAGCAAAGCTGGTAACTTCTCTGCTAGTTACAGATGGGTTTTAAGAACTTAACAGATGTGTTAACTTTAGGAAAGATGATCAGATTAGATAAAAGAAGAGAGAAAATCCACACTCTAATTGTCTAAATCAGTTGCTCTCAAATGGGGTGGGGGGTGGGGAAGGGTGTTCACACATCAGAAGACATTTCGCAATGCCTGGAGACATTTTTGATTGTCACAACTGTGGAGGGTACAAGGAGGTGACATTGCTACTGGCATAGAAGCCAGGGTTGCTGCTAAATTTCTTAACAGTGCACACTGGACAGCCCCCACGACAAAGATTTATCTGACTGCAGATGTTAAGATGACTGAGGTTGAGAAGCCCAAGATGGCCTTGATATTATTCCTTTTCTTCACTGAATCACACTTTTTGATTCTTCCCTCTAATACTTCTTCTCCTGACCTTATGGATTTCTTTGAATAACTAGCTTCTGAAATTAGGTTACAGCAACTCTGGAAAAATATCACGTTTTTCTCCAAATCAGTGGTCCTCAACAGTTCTGCACATTAGTATCACCTGGGAGAACTTTCAAACTATGTCAGTGTACAGATTCCACCTTGACCATTTAAATCCATATCGCCAGGGTTCGGACCTAACTGCAGTATGTTTTTAGTTTCCCCAATGACTCTAATGGGCAGCCAGGGTTGAGCACCAGGAATCTAAATAAAGAGAAAGGTTATTTACTGTACTGTTCATGCACCCATGAAGAGAGAACTCAGTTGCAGGAGGGTAGGTGGTGATTTCTCTATCAATGTAGAAATGCTTTTTCCCCCAGGGCTCAGGTTGACTATTTGAATGAAGGGCTTTTGAGATTTTCACTCATGAGGCTTGATCACGTGTAATATTTCACTTTTTTGTGGCTAAACTATGCATGACCAATATTTTATGTACTTCAGTTTCGGTTCAGTTCATATGTTCTCAAAGTTTTCTTAATCTTTTTCAAAAAATTACAAGTAAAAGAGAATTATATAGCCCTCTTACAGTACCCGCAAAGCTTGACTTTCACCTTTCCCCAAGTCTAAAGAAGACTGGAGTATTTTTTCCCTTGGATCTCACACACCAGTGGAACCCAATGCTTCTTAGCATGCTGAAAGGCCAAAGGAAGGTTTTCCAATTTACCCTTTCTCTGTCCCTTTCACCCTTAACCGCAACCCCCTTAGCAAATACTGCTTGAGCAGATGGTTTTGGTGTGATGCCCCAGAGGTTAACAGATGTTAATTCTGACGGAACAACAAGAAGACAAAACTTTTCCATTGCCACATTCAACCTAAACTTATGGTGTTCCCCCAACAAACAAATGGTGCTTCAGATGGTTGACTTTAAAAATTCAAGCCAGGGTCAAAGAATTCCAAGAACAAGGGGAGAAGTAGAAGTCATCAAGGAAGAACTGATTTCAGCATCACAAGAAATTAACATTTTTTAGTAGGCAACCTACTTCTCATTTCCCAAGGACTACCACTATCTGGCCCTGCCCAGTGTCCTCCTTGAAGGACACCAGATGTTTAGGGAAGTAGACCTCTTTCTCTTGATGGACTGTGATAAACTGTAAGTGTTCTATCAAAATGGAGCAAAGGCCCATAGATATATCCTCAAGAGTTCAAGAGTTTCCTTTTGATGAATATTTTTAGTATTATGCTGTCATGTCAGTCTAAACAGTATGTGTTAGTCTCTCAGTCATGTCTGACTCTTTGAGATCCCATGGACTGTAGCCCACCAGGCTCCTCTGTCCATGGGATCCTCCAGGCAAGAATACTGGAGTGGGTTGCCATTCTCTTCTCCAGTTCTAGACAGTGTATTAGCACAATTCTGATCGTCTGAATAACTACTTTAAAATTAAAATGCCACTCTCTATCAGTTCAGTTCAGTCACTCAGTCGTGTCTGACTCTTTGTGACCCCATGAATCACAGCACGCCAGGCCTCCCTGTCCATCACCAACTCCCAGAGTTCACTCAAACTTACGTCTATCGAGTCAGTGATGCCATACAGCCATCTCATTCTCTGTCGTCCCCGTCTCCTCCCGCCCCCAATCCTTCCCAGCATCAGAGTCTTTTCCAGTGAGTCAGCTCATCGCATGAGGTGGCCAAAGTATTAGAGTTTCAGCTTTAGTATCAGTCCTTCCAGTGAACACCCAGGATTGATCTCCTTTAGAATGGATCTATGCTGCTGCTGCTGCTAAGTCACTTCAGTCGTATCCGACTCTGTGTGACCCCACTGACGGCAGCCCACTAGGCTCCCCTATCCCTGGGATTCTCCAGGCAAGAACACTGGAGTGGGTTGCCATTTCCTTCTCCAATGTGTGAAAGTGAAGTCGCTCAGTCATGTCCGACCCTTAGCGACCCCACGGACTGCAGCCTACCAGGCTCCTCCATCCATGGGATTTTCTAGGCAAGAGTACTGGAGTGGCTTGCCATTGCCTTCTCCAGAATGGATCTATAGGTACCTGAAATTGTGTTTGTGTTTATGTTCAGACCCTGCAAAAGGTCAGTAATGTTGCTGAGTGTTTCCCTACAGCTGCAATAGTAGTTTGACAACAGAAAGATAGGATAACGGGGTCATCACCTTCCCATAGCATAGCAATCCTACATTTGTTCTGTGAATGAATACCCTGCATGGATACCAGTTGTGAACATACCACCTTGAGGCAACAGCTGATTGACAGTGAGCAGAGTAACATATAGACAATAAAGCACTTTTTGTTCAATTCAATAAAAATATTTTGATTTTTACTATTAACACCATTTATAATATCTCCTTATGATAACAACCATTCCCTACTTTAATGCTTTTATTTTGAAGTATAAAATGACTAAATTTATAGTTGTACCAGAGGCTACTTCTTTCTAGCATTAAACTCCAAATCATCTGTTTTGCTTCTGCAAATCATTATTTATCATATTTAATTGGTATTTTAAATTTAATTTTCATTAGTCTTATATTTTGTTTATCCTTAATGTACACATTTGTTTGTGCTTTGTATTCACATAAGAGCCATAAGAATATACATGTTTATATTTCAGTTCAGTTCAGTTTAGTCGCTCAGTCGTGTCCGACTCTTTGTGACCCCATGAATCACAGCACACCAGGCTTCCTTGTCCATCACCAAATCCCGGAGTTCACTCAGACTCATGTCCACAGAGTCGGTGATGCCATCCAGCCATCTCATTCTCTGTCGTCCCCTTCTCCACCTGCCCCCAATCCTTCCCAGCATCAGACTCTTTTCCAGTGAGTCAGCTCGTTGCATGAGGTGGCCAAAGTATTGGAGTTTCAACTTTAGCATCAGTCCTTCCAATGAACACCCAGGACTGATCTCCTTTAGAATGGACTGGTTGGATCTCCTTGCAGTCTAAGGGACTCTCAAGAGTCTTCTCCAGCACCGCAGTTCAAAAGCATCAATTCTTCGGCGCTCAGCTTTCTTCACAGTCCAACTCTCACATCCATACATGACCACGAGAAAAACCATAGCCTTGACTAGATGGACCTTGCTTGGCAAAGTAATGTCTCTGCTTTTTAATATACTATCTAGGTTGGTCATAACTTTCCTTCCAAGGAGTAAACGTCTTTTAATTTCATGGCTGCAGTCAGCATCTGCAGTGATTTTGGAGCCCAAAAAAATAAAGTCTGACACTATTTCCACTGTTACCCCATCTACTTCCCATGAAGTGATGGGACCAGATGCCATGATCTTTGTTTTCTGAATGTTGAGCTTCAAGCCAAACTTTTCACTCTCCTCTTTTACTTTCATCAAGAGGCTTTTGAGTTCCTCTTCACTTTCTGCCATAAGGGTGGTGTCATCTGCATATCTGGATATTTCTCCCAGCAATCTTGATTCCAGCTCATGCTTCTTCCAGCCCAGCGTTCCTCATGATGTACTCTGCATATAAGTTAAATAAGCAGGGTGACAATATACAACCTTGACGTACTCCTTTTCCTATTTGGAACCAGTCTGTTGTTCCATGTCCAGTTCTGACTGTTGCTTCCTGACCTGCATACAGGTTTCTCAAGAGGCAGGTCAGGTGGTCTGGTATTCCCATCTCTTTCAGAATGTTCCACAGTTTATTGTGATCCACACAGTCAAAGGCTTTGGCCTAGTCAATGAAGCAGAAATAGATGTTTTTCTGGAACTCTCTTGCTTTCTCCACGATCCAGCGGATGTTGGCAATTTGATCTCTGGTGCCTCTGCCTTTTCTAAAACCTGCTTGAACATCTGGAAGTTCACGGTTCACATATTGCTGAAGCCTGTCTTGGAGAATTTTGAGCATGACTTTACTAACGTGTGAGATGAGTGCAATTGTGCGGTAGTTTGAGCATTCTTTGGCATTACCTTTCTTTGGGGTTGGAATGAAGACTGACCTTTTCCAGTCCTGTGGCCACTGCTGAGTTTTCCAAATTTGCTGGCATATTGAGTGCAGCACTTTCACAGAATCATCTTTCAAGATTTGAAATAGCTCAACTGGAATTCCATCACCTCCACTAGCTTTGTTCGTAGTGATGCTTTTTAAGGCCCATTTGACTTCACATTCCAAGATGTCTGGCTCTAGGTCAGTGATCACACCATCGTGATTATCTTGGTCGTGAAGATCTTTTTTGTTCAATTCTTCTGTGTATTCTTGCCACCTCTTCTTAATATCTTCTGCTTCTGTTAGGTCCATACCATTTCTGTCCTTTATCGAGCCCATCTTTGCATGAAATGTTCCCTTGGAATCTCTAATTTTCTTGAAGAGATCTCTTGTTTTTCCTATTCTGTTGTTTTCCTCTATTTCTTTGCATTGATCACTGAAGAAGGCTTTCTTATCTCTCCTTGCTATTCTTTGGAACTCTGCATTCAGATGCTTATATCTTTCCTTTTCTCCTTTGCTTTTCGATTCTCTTCTTTTCATAGCTATTTGTAAGGCCTCCTCAGACAGCCATTTTGCTTTTTTGCATTTCTTTTCCGTGGGGATGGTCTTGGTACCTGTCTCCTGTACAATGTTTATATTTAGGGAATATTAAAAATGTTGGTTCTTACTGGAATTCTACAAGGACTCATTTTTTTCCTTAAAGAAAGATTTGCACATTGGTCAAATTTGAGAAATGAAGCACTAAAAAGTTTCTTTTGAAACCAAGACTGGTTGAAACCTCAGATTTGGACTAGATCTGAACTTGGAGCCTAGTTGAGCCAACAGATGACATTCTCCACTCTGTTGAGAGGATATTGAGGCAGATTTTTCCCAATTTTCCCTGCCTTTACCAGAAGATGAATAGCCAGATTTTCTTCCTTCCTAGGTAGACTGGCTGAATACTTGTTCAATAATAATGGGAAGGAAAAAAGAAGTTTAAAAATAGACAAAAATAAATAAATCTGAAAACAAGATTACCAACAGGAAGAATACAGATTGTAAACTTTAATTCCTATTGGTATAATTTCAAAACTAATACCCTTAATCCTTTTATCTAAAATCTACTGTAACCTATTTCCCTGCATGATCTCAGACCCCGGCAAAGTCCTGCTGATCACAGATCTCAGTATTCTCAGTCTCACAGATGTTCATGAAGGCATCTGGTCAGATACCATGAGATGTTCACCGCTTCTTTCCCTGCCCCTCCTGGTAGCTCTGTAACAGCCAGGCAAGGTGAGCGTCCCCAAAAGATGCTAACTCTGCTGACACCTTGGCTGTAGATCTCTAGCCTCAGAATTATGAGAAACAGATTTCTGTTTAAGCTACCATGTCTGTGGTACTTTGCTGTGGTAGGTAGACCAAGCACAAACTGGTACAGGGAGAAAGAGCTTGGGGCTTTCAGAAATCTGCAAGTATTGTGGAGGGGCCCATTATATGGTGTCAGTCTTACTTTTCTTCCAATTTCTCTGTGTGATCAAGTGACCTGTCAATAGATTTCCTTAGTATACAGTGAAACATTAGTTCCCACTGTTTTCATCCTAGGTTCTAATGTTCTCTGAGCTCTCACAGGCATCTTACTTGCACCTTTATTATAAAACTATGTCTTATGTTTAAACTCTCTGTTTCAACCGCTGTCCAATTCTCCACAGGATAATGGGTCTGAAGAGCAGGGACTGTGGCTGTTTTCTTGTCTTCTATTAGATAGTAAGTACTCAGCAAATGTTTATGGAACAAATGATTTAATAAATGAATACGTTAGGGATTTCCCTGTCAGTCCAGTGATTAAGAATTTGCTCTCCAATGCAGGGGAGACAGATTTGATCCCTAGCTGGGAACTAAGATCCCACATGCCATGGGGCTGCAACTACTGAGCCCATGCACTCTAGAGCCATTCTCCACAACTAGAGAAAGTCCAAGTGCTGCAATGAAGACCCAGTGCAGCCAAATTAAAAAAATAATAATAACTAAAAGTAAATGAATGAAAAGCGTATTTTAAATGAACAACAAAAAAATAAATGAATACATTAATAGAAAAAAGCCGCCTTTATCCAAAAGATAACTTGAAGGAGCTGTTTTTCCCTGGGAGATTTAGACTAAGCCAGTTAAAATTATTTATCTAGCCCTTAAGTCGAAGTTGTGGTGACAGCTGGGCACCAGAGTGGTGCCACTTTTGGGAAGCTACCCAAAAGCCTCTGCCTATTTGCCCAACCATGGAAGAGGTCATCTACACCCGGCAAGTTCTCTGGAGGGAAGAGGCCCCAAGGTGCTCTGCCCTGGGAAATCTGCAATGGCCTCTTACCCCTGGTAGGGACCTCTGTTAAATGCTAGCAAGGGAGAAGCTGACTGGAGTAAAAAGCTTGCTCACTTAGACACATTTGTTGTTGAAAGGGCTTATCGCTCCCCTTCTGAGCCACTTTCTTTTGGGGAGCTACTTGATGCTGATCAGTTTTCCTAGGCAGCAAACATTTTCTGTAAAGGGCCAGATAGTCAATGCTTTGGTCTGTGTGGACCATGCAAATATGCACGTAAATATTTCTAGAAAGTATGGACACTCTCCTCGCTCAATTCCAGTTCACTGGGAATGAGCAAATATCAAGGCCTGTCCTCAAAGACTGGAAGAAAATGAAGATAAAGGATACTGAAAAGGAAATAAGATAAAGCCACGTTTAGCCAAACAAAGCCTAGGTTGCCACCTGCAAAAGAGCTCACTTAGGTCACAGCTCAAGTTATGTTGATTTTTCATTGAAAAAGGATGAGCTTATTTCTCTCATCAGAGTAAATGCTCTCATTTCAGACAAACCAAGGAAACTGGTGACTCGCTGACCTCAAATTCAGTGAATGCCCATGAGGAGTTGGCCTGGTCCTCGGTACGAAGGAAGGAGAACTCACAGCTGATATGACCTGGTGTTGTGCCAGTCTGTGCAGAATTAGAAGATGGATTATTGTGGATTTGTTTTCCTTTGGGAATTAGGGCTGGCACTGGCTTAGCTTCAGTGCAGCTGAGGTATTAACTGAAATGCATTTCTATCTTAACAGCCGCATCCCATTTAGCCCAGTGACTTTGGGGTGACTTCCAAAACAATCTCATCAGAATGAGTTGGCAGATGAGGGCTAACTTGCATCAGAACTGCAGGCAAGGAGAAATGAAATGCACGACATTGGTCCTCCTCCTGCTCACTGCAGAAGATGAAACTACACAGTATGAGGTGGGCAAATGAGTATTGGTTGAACTTTCAGATGGATCTCCTTTAGTCAGCTAGCTTCAGGAAGATTCAAAGCAGTGTAAAACCTTCACGACTAGGTAAAAATATGCCACCATGTCTGGCCACGCATGATGCTGGAAGGCTTTCTGGGTTCCATGTCAGCTCTCATTTGAAGGTTTTCCCCTGTCTCCTTACCTGTTTGGTGAATTCATGCAGTTCAGTAGGAACAAATAGGTGTACGTGTACTGAGCATAACTCGCTCTAGATGGCCCTTCCCTTAACTGAGAAGTCTCCTAGCTCTGGAAGGCTCAGCTTTCTTATCTGCAAAATAGGGCTTAGCCTCCACATCTCACGATTGCTATAAGGATTAGAGCAATAATGTGTGATAACACATGTGATGATGGCTTATAAACTCTTCAAACATTGGCTTTCATTTTACTCTCTCTCCTTGCCTAGAACCCAAACAGAATGTGTTCTATTCAGCTGCCTGGAAACTGGGGAATGGACAGCTGAGTCAGCGACCCAAAGACTTGCTCTCTCATAGTCTTCTTGCCTTTTGCTTCCATCAATCAGCGCTTATCAAAAGAATGTATGCATTAGAGCATGAGACATATGATTTACAGAAACATGGATTTCTGTAAATTTAGGGTTGGGACTAAAAATATTTTTTCAGATGCAATTCAATTTGTTCAGTTCAGTTCAGTTCAGTTCAGTCGCTCAGTCGTGTCCGACTCTCCGCGACCCCATGAATCACAGCACGCCAGGCCTCCCTGTCCATCACCAACTCCTGGAGTACACTCAAACTCATGTCCACAGAGTCGGTGATGCCATCCAGCCATCTCATTCTCCGTTGTCCCCTTCTCCTCCCGCCCCCAACCTTTCCCAGCATCCGAGTCTTTTCCAGTGAGTCAACTCGTCGCATGAGGTGGCCAAAGTATTGCAGTTTCAGCTTTAGCATCAGTCCCTCCAATGAACATCCAGGATTGATCTCCCTTAGAATGGACTGGTTGGATCTCCTTGCAGTCTAAGGGACTCTCAAGAGACTTCTCCAACACCACAGTTCAAAAGCATTGATTCTTCGGCGATCAGCTTTCTTCACAGTCCAACTCTCACATCCATACATGACCACGGGAAAAACCATTGACTTGACTAGACGGACCTTGTTTGGCAAAGTAATGTCTCTGCTTTTTAATATACTATCTAGGTTGGTCATAACTTTCCTTCCAAGGAGTAAGCGTCTTTTAATTTCATGGCTGCAATCAGCATCTGCAGTGATTTTGGAGCCCCCAAAAATAAAGTCTGACACTGTTTCCACTGTTTTTCCATCTATTTCCCATGAAGTGATGGCACCAGATGCCATGATCTTTGTTTTCTGAATGTTGAGCTTCAAGCCAATCTTTTCACTCTCCTCTTTCACTTTCATCAAGAGGCTTTTGAGTTCCTCTTCACTTTCTGCCATAAGGGTAGTGTCATCTGCATATCTGAGGTTATTGATATTTCTCCCAGCAATCTTGATTCCAGCTTGTGCTTCTTCCAGCCCAGCGTTCCTCATGATTCAATTTGTTAGTGGCTCCTAATTTTTCCTGTCCATCCCTGCCAAGACAGTTCTGCACAGATCTGTCCTTTAAATACACATAGAAAATCCCCAACACAGTACCATGCAAATGAGCACTACATACACGTAGAATCAGTCTTAGAAATGGACAGCCAGGTGATCACCCATATTCTGTAATATAGGAATGCTGCTGAGGTTTCCCTGCTGTAAAATACCTCTCTACTAACTTGGGCTATATTCCCCAAAAGTCACCATTATGGAGTTGTTCACTAAAAAAAAAATTTTTTTTTAATTGTATATATTTGGCTGCAACAGTTCTTAGTGGCAGCATGCAGATCTTCATCGTGGCACATAGACTCTCTGGTTGTGGCACACAGGGTCAGCAGCTGCAGCACACAGGCTTAGTTGTTCCACAGCATGTGCGATCTTACTTCCCTGACCAGGGTTAGAACCCACATCCCCTATATTGCAAGGTGGATTCTTAACTACTGGACCCGCCAGGGAAGTCCCTGGAGTTGGTCACTTAACTACAGAATTGTCCCTTTTAAAAAGCAAATATTTCTTAGAAAGGTAATATTTTGTAACAACCAAGTATTAACAAGTTCATGTAAATTTCTTTATATCTTTTCTAAAGTGCAGCCAGGAGCTTCCTTTAATCTAGTAGAATGGAGAGGGGTACTGGGGACACAGAAAAGGATGTAGGATGTATCAAAGAAAAGAAAATTCCCATTCCATCTCATTTACTGTTCTGTAGCACTTTCCAGTGGATTCTTGGTTATCTCCTCAGCTTTGTGTCAAATGCACCCTGGTCAACCCCAGGCCTCATGTCCATTCCCTATCTGCAGAATTGGGGATATAAAACTGCCAAGGTTTTCACTTCTTGAGTGGGAAAGGTACTCTGTCTTATGTTAAAAAACAACATTCCACTGGGTAAATTTTAAAAATCTTACTGGCTCTATTCAGCAATGAATTAGGCAATATCCAATCTGGCAGAGAGAAAGGAGCTCTGAAGAGCTGAACAAGGAGAGATTTTTATAGGCCAAAGGGAGCAGAAACAAAGAAGTTATCCTGCGTATTTGCTGATTGGTTGAAGCAGAGTTTGTTTCTGTATATGAAACAAAGGGAAGTCCTAGAGCCAGGTCAGGTAGCTTGTGCTAAGTAGGCAAGAGCTGATTGGCTGACCTAGGCCTGCCTTTTCTGGAGAGTTGCATATAGAATCTTAGTTTGGGCTTGCATGAGTGACTCCATCTTGGGCCCAGTCTGGTTACGTTGATAGCATCAAGACTCACAGAGTGAATAATTCCCTCAAATATAAAAGGAGTGAAATGGTAGACAGTTTCCAAAATGACAAATGCCCTTTATTCACCTTTCATGTGTCAGTACTGTGTTCAGTTCCAGGGATAGAACACAGCCACTGTCCTTAAGTAATTGATAGTGAAATGGGAGAAACAGACATGTCAGCTACACAGCCGTGCCCATGATAACAGTACTTCAGTTCAGTTCAGTTCAGTCGCTCAGTCATGTCCGACTCTCCGCAACCCCATGAATCACAGCACGCCAGGCCTCCCTGTCCATCACCAACTCCCGGAGTTCACCCAAACTCATGTCCATCGAGTTGGTGATACCATCCAGCCATCTCATTCTCTGTCATCCCCTTCTCCTCCCGCCTCCAATCCCTGCTAGCATCAGAGTCTTTTCCAGTGAGTCAACTCGTCTCATGAAGTGGCCAAAGTTTTGGAGTTTCAGCTTTAGCATCAGTCCTTCCAATGAACATCCAGGATTGATCTCCTCTAGAATGGACTGGTTGGATCTCCTTGCAGTCCAAGGGACTCACTAGAGTCTTCTCCAGCACCACAGTTCAAAAGCATCAACTCTTCGGCAATCAGCTTTCTTCACAGTCCAACTCTCACATCCAAACATGACCACTGGAAAAACCATAGACTTGACTAGATGGACCTTGGTTGGCAAAGTAATGTCTCTGCTTTTTAGTATGCTATCTAGGTTGGTCATAACTTTCCTTCCAAGGAGTAAGCGTCTTTTAATTTCATGGCTGCAATCAGCATCTGCAGTGATTTTGGAGCCCCCAAAAATAAAGTCTGACACTGTTTCCACTGTTTTTCCATCTATTTCCCATGAAGTGATGGGACCAGATGCCATGATCTTTGTTTTCTGAATGTTGAGCTTCAAGCCAACTTTTTCACTCTCCTCTTTCACTTTCATCAAGAGGCTTTTGAGCTCCTCTTCACTTTCTGCCATAAGGGTGGTATAACAGTACTTAAAAGAGTGCAAAAAGTACTATTGGATCCTGCTGCAAAGACTGACTAAACCCAAGAAACTGGAAAAGGCCACAGTGAGGAAACACCATTTAAAATGAGTCTTGAAGGATCAGTAGAGTTTGCCTCCTGCAGAAGAGAGGGAGGTAACCACCTTTCTTGTGTGGGGAGGATAGCTTGTACAAAGGTATGAAGTCATAAAAAGTGAACCACTCGGAATTCTTTGTTGTAATCACCTTCCACTGATTTAGGCCAACTTAATTTTTTTTTTCCCAGCATCAGAGTCTTTTCCAGTGAGTCAACTCGCCGCATGAGGTGGCCAAATTATTGCAGTTTCAGCTTTAGCATCAGTCCTTCCAGTTAACACCCAGGATTGATCTCCCTTAGAATGGACTGGTTGGATCTCCTTGCGGTACAAGGGACTCTGTGGACATGAGTTTGGGTGAACTCCAGGAGTTGGTGATGGACAGGGAGGCCTGGCATGCTGTGATTCATGGGGTCACAAAGAGTCGGACACAACTGAGTGACTGAACTGAACTGAACTGAATTTTTTTTTAATTTTTATTTACTTGTTTATTTTTGGCTGTGCTGGATCTGAACTGCTGCACGCAGGCTTTCTCTAGGTATGATAAGGGGAGGTTACTCTCTAATTGCAGTGCACCTGCTTTTCATTTCAGTGGCTTCTCTTATTGCAGAGCACGGGTTCTAGGGCACACAGGCTTAGTTGCCCTGTGGTATGTGGAATCTTCCTGGACCAGGGATTGATCCTGTATCCCCTTAATTGGCAGGCTGATTCTTAGCCACTGGACCATCAGGGAAGTCTGGCCAACTTAATTGAAAAATGAATTCATGAGATGCTGGGTGATAGCTCAGAGTTAATAGAAAGCCTGGAAACTAAGGCTGGAAAACTGATAGGAATCAAGGGATTGGAACTAAAGGGCTGGATCTTGCCCTAGTTGCAGCTTGTCAGGATCCCACCACTGTCCTTTAACACAGAATGTTGCTGCCACTGCCACTGGCAGAATGGATTATTGGAGGCCTCTGCATCTTTCAAAGCTCTAGGCCAGAACACTCAAATCACCAAACCAGAGGGTATACCCATACTTTCACCACTCCCCATGAGGATGCCCTTGGAGTCCCACCCTAACTCACCACTTGGGATTCTCCCCAAATATGAAAAGGGTTTGTAAACTGAGCATCCAAAAGATTAATAAATAAAACTGACAGATTGTTCTCAGCAAAGAGTGTGGCCTAATCTGAGACTATTCAGAAATTCTGATTGTTAGATCCTAGGGTAGTGGAGAGAGGAGGTTGGAGAGAGAAGAAAGCAAATTTTTGAAGACTTGTATGACCACCTCATTAATTTGAACTTTCTCCCATAGGCAGAGAGGGTCAGCGGAGATAGTTAACAGCCAAATGACTGTGTGCAATTCTTGTCTTTCCAGAAAGATAATGTTGGTGGCAATGTGGACAGTGAAGAGAAATGGAAAGAGATGGATTTCTGGAGGGTCAGTCAGGGCTTGTTGCTGGAGTTCAAATGAGAGACACAGAGAGCTTGGGCTAAGGCAGTGGTGGGGCTGTAATTGAATGGCAATTAGTGGGATTTGATCAACATGAGGTTGCACAGATTTTACCAACTTCACTCCCCTGCTCAGTGACTTCAGTATGGAGAGTAGAAGAGAGCCAGGAAGCAGCTGCAGATAAAGCAGCCTGTCTTCCCCACTTATCTATGCCTACCCCAGGAGCCAGCCAAGGTACTTGTGGTTCAGGGCAGAGAGGAGATCCTTTGTGTTTTCCTCATCAAGGCAGGACCCTGTATTCTGAGGTTCCTGACACACTCTCGACTGCTGAGCCTTGCTGCTGCTGCTGCTAAGTCGCTTCAGTCGTGTCTGACTCTGTGTGACCCCATAGACGGCAGCCCACCAGGCTCCCCCATCCCTGGGATTCTCCAGGCAAGAATACCAGAGTGGGTTGCCATTTCCTTCTCCAGAAGAACTGAAGGTGTGGTGATGTCCTGGTACCCTGCTGAGAACTCCATACCTGCTCCACAGTCAGCTCATTTTAGAGGAGAGGACCTTAAGTTCTCAGCAGTCTTGATCTGTATATTGTCACCCTGCTCATTTAACTTTTATGCAGAGTACATCATGTGAAATGCTGGGCTGGATGAAGCACAAGCTGGGATCAAGATTGCTGGGAGAAATATCAATAACCTCAGATATGCAGATGACACCAACCTTATGGCAGAAAGCGAAGAGGAACAAAAGAGCCTGTTGATGAAGGTGGAAGAGGGTGAAAAAGCTGGCATGAGACTCAACATTTAAAAAACAAAGATCATGGCATCCAATCCCATCACTTGATGGCAAATAGATGGGAAACAGTGAAGGATTTTATTTTCTTGGGCTTCAAAGTCACTGTAGATGGTGACCGCAGCCTTGAAATTAGAAGACGCTTGTTCCTTGCAGGAAAAGCTATGTCAAACTTAGCCAATTAAAAAGCAGAGATATCACTTTGCCAACAAATATAGTCCATATAGTCAAAGCACTTCCCTGATAGCTCAGTTGGTAAAGAATCCACCTGTAATGAGGAGACCCCGGTTCAATTCCTGGGTCAGAAAGATCCACTGGAGAAGGGATAGGCTACCCACTCTAGTATCCTTGGGCTTCCCTTGTGACTCAGCTGCTAAAGAATCCAGTTGCAATGCAGGAGACCTGGGTTTGATCCCTGGGTTGGGAAGATTCCCTGGAGAAGGGAAAGACTACCCACTCCAGTATTCTGGCCTGGAGAATACCATGGACCATATAATCCATGGGATCACAAAGAGTTGGACATGACTGAGCAACTTTCACTTTTCATGGTTTTTTCCAGCAGTCATGCATGGATATGAGAGTTGGACCATAAAGAAGGCTGAGCACCGAAGAATGGATGCTTTTGAACTGTAGTGTTGGAGAAGACTTTTGAGAGTTCTTTGGACTGCAAGGAGATCAAACCAGTCAATCCTAAAGGAAATCAGTCCTGAATATTCATTGGAAAGACTGATGCTGAAGCTGAAACTCCAATACTTTGGCTACCTGATGTGAAGAAGTGACTCACTGGAAAAGACCCTGATGCTAGGAAAGGTTGAAGGCAGGAAGAGAAGGGGAGGACAGAGGATGAGATGGTTGGATGGCATCACTGACTCAATGGACATGAGTTTGAAAAAGCTCCAGGAGTTGGTGATGGACAGGGAAGCCTGGCATGCTGTAGTCCATGGGGTGACAAGGAATTGGAACAACAACAATTCTTGAGAGCTTTATTGCCTGAATTAATTTAACTCTCTCATCCATTCTGTGGGCTGAATGTTATTATAATCCACATTTTACATGTTACTAAGCTGAAACACAAAATTAAGTAACCTGTGTAAGTTTAGAAAACTGACAAGTAGGAAAAGCAAGACTTAAGGCCAGGAATCTGGCTTCATAGGCCATACTCAGCAGCCTCCCAAGAAAGGAAAAGGAAAGAAGGAAGTGATCCAAAAATGCTGTGCCTATTAGCCCTACAGTCCATATGGATATGACTGGGAACACCATGATATCCATGTTCTGGAGCAAGGTCAGCAGTGGTCTTCACACCTGAAAACAAGTGCCCCCCACGCATATGCAGAGGCTTTCCAAGTGTGTTGAGGGTGCAGTCAGTTTTAAGGGGACTGATTTCCATGTCCTCACCTTCCATGTGTTCTTTCCTAAGATGGATCTTCTTCAGAACTTACCAGCATTGACAGACAGGCTCTCCTTCCCATCTCCCTTCCATTAACACCAAAAAAGCACACCTCTTGTCCTTCCCAACTATTGATTATCCCAGGCTGTAGGGCCTCAGACAAAGGGACAATTGGAAATTCCGGAGCTGAGAAAGCAAATAACTCTAATGATTGGACAACATAGTCTTCAGAAATAAATGTTTCTAATACTTGACTTTCAGCAAGACTAAACACTACCTAATAGAGATAAGAAGGGGACGACAGAGGATGAGATGGTTTGATGACATCACCAACTCAATGGACATGAGTTTGGGTGAACTCTGGGAGTTGGTGATGGACAGGGAGCCCTGGCATGCTGCGGTTCGTGGGGTCGCAGAGTCGGACATGACTGAGCGACTGAACTGAACTGAATAGAGATAATGGATCACTAAAAATAATTGTTGATGCTAGAGCACTACAGGACTTCTGGAATATAATTCAGGAGTCTGAGAATTGGATGACACTCCTATAGAGAAGGGCTTCCCAGGTAGCACTAGTGGTGAAGAACCCACGTGCCAATGCAGGAGACATGAGATGTGAGTTCAATCCTTGGGTCAGGAAGATCCCCTGGAGGAGGGCATGGCAACCCCTCTGGTATTCTTGCCTGGGGAATCCCATGGATATAGGAGCCTGGTGGGCTAAGTTCATAGGGTCACAAAAATTGGACTAGAAAAACTTTGCATGCATGGATGCTTATAAAAACACCTCTTCAGGTATGTGAATATGTGAACAAGATTATTTAATACTTATATCTATTAAAATGGAATTAGGAATATAATTTTACCTTCACTTGAAATATCCACCCATGGGTATATAGCACTGTTCAGCCACGGATATATCACTAATTGGAGTTTGGAGGTGACACCCACTAAAGATATATTTCCAAAATTTTTACTATTATCCTTCTTTTATTTGAAGTATGGTTGGTTAACAATATCATGTTAATTTCAGATATACAGCACAGTGATAAAATTATACACACACACACATATTCTTTTTCAGATTCTTTTCCCCTATAGGTTATTACAAAATATAAAGAATAGTTCTCTGTGCTATACAGGAGGTCCTTGTTGGCTCTTTATTTTACTTGTAGTAGTGTGTATATTTTAATCTCAACTTCCGAATTTATTTCACCCTCCTTTCCCCTTTGGTAACCATAAGTTTGTTTTCTATGTCTGTGAGTCCCTTTCTGTCTTGGAAATAAGTTTATCTGTATTTTTAAAAAATTTTTGTTAAGTAATCCAGCCAAAGAAAGATATCATGTGATATGGCTTATTTGTGTAATCTACTTTTACCTTTAATAATCATTAAAATTTATAATATAATTGTATCATCTTGGTATATTATGCACCAATAGTCATTTTGATGATACCTCAATGCAGAAAACTGTTTTTAACACTTAGACAAAAGGTTCTCAAGCTTTTCTTGTGCCATAGCACCCTTATTGAACCAAAAGGATTTCCACTTAATGATATTTATATCCTAATAACATAGTAGACAGTTGCAAAAATTAAACACATAAAGTGAAAGGAAAAATAATATTTCTATTTCATTCTTAAATAACCACAATTACTTCATGAGAGGTGTGCGCCTATTGTACTCTGAACATCTCCTTAAACCTGGGGGTCAGATTGGGCACCACACCCTCATCACCTGTCCCACACTGACTTTGTGCTGACTTGCTTTCAAATCAAAGCAACTGCCGAAAAACCAGTTTTTCAAAAATGGAACCTCATCAAAGGAATGTAGAAGCTGTAAACTACTTCTAAACTGGTAGTTGGCACAGTGTTTCCCTTGCAAATTTAAAATATCCCACAGTTCTCCCATGAATTTACTTTCCTTTAATTTCAATTTATGCATCTCTTTTGTTGCAGAGAAAATGGCTGTATAATTAATAAGACTAACAAGTATAAACTACATTTTGTTGGAATAATATTCTATGAAGGAAGTAGAATGTAAATACCCTTTTTCATGTGTCTTTTTAAAAAGATGCTATTACGTATCAATTTGATATGGTATTTAAATATCATTGGATACATTTAAAGGAATGATATTACCTTTATTTTAAAATATTTATTTTTCAATATCAGAATTAATGACATATCAGCTGTTACACGCTTTGTCACTGTTTAAGTTTATGATTAAATATTTACATGTCAACCTATGTGTGAAGGGGCTATATTTTTTCAAAATTCCTTTAGGGCAGGGCTTCTCAGCTTTGGCACCATCGGCACTTGGGGGAGCTGTGCAGGTCTTTGCTGGAAGGGCTGCTCTGTCGGTAGGTTGCTTATTAGCAGCAGTCCTGGCCTCTTTCCACTACAGCCAGTAGTATTTCCTCTGCCCATTGTGACAACCAGAAATGTCTCTAGATATTGCCAAATGTCTGGGACGAGGGTGGCAAAACATCCCAGTTGAGAGCCATTGTTTTTGTGGTGTTTGAGCAAAAAGGTATAAAGACCATAATCTAGATTTGACTTACGTGAGAAGCAATAAAGCATAATCCTTAGGAATTTATGTTTTAGAATTTCTGGTCACACTCTTACTTGCCTTGGGTGAGAGAGCTGATTTCTCTAAACCCATCTCTTCATCTATAACCAGAAACAAACTTTATTAGCACTCCAAAGAGTTGTCGTGAGCCTTAGATGAGAATATTTGTGTGAGAGCCATAGCGAATCTGACACACAGTAACCTGTTGATAAATCCTAGGCATTATAAATAGTTATTCCCAACACTTCTTCAGTATATACTTCCCTATGGAGGCTCTTTGTCTATAGCATCATCTGCCTGAACTCTGTCCTGATATTCAGAACTTTTATCATCTGTCCCTGCACTGTCAAGCTAGCCTTACGCCCTAGGGAAGAAAGCATTGCACACCAGACTCAAAATGATGCAGTCTGATTTTTGTCTGATTCTAGTTTCTGATTTTATCACCAAAGACCGGTGTGATCTACTTGGCCTATCTCCTAGTGTCTGTGTGTGTGTGTCTGTGATGGTGTGTGTGTTTCTGTGTGTGTTAGGAGGTATGCAACAAGACATCAGTTCATTTCAATCACTCAGTTATGTACAGTTCTTTGCAACCCCAGGGACTGCAGCACACCAGGCTTCCCTGTCCATCACCAACTCCTAGCGCTTGCTCAAATTCATGTCCATAGAGTCAATGTTGGCATCCAACCATGTCATCCTCTGTTATCCCCTTCTCCTCCTACCTTCAATCTTTCCCAGCATCAGGGTCTTTTCCAATGAGTCAGTTCTTCCCATCATGTGGCCAAAGTATTGGAGCTTCAGCATCAGTCTTTCCAATGAATATTCAAGACTGATGTCCTTTAGGACAGACTGGTTGGATCTCCTTGCAGTCCAAAGAACTCTCAAGAGTCTTCTCTAACACCACAGTTCAAAAACATCATTGCTTCAGCACTCAGCCTTCTTTATAGTCCAACTCTCACAACCATACATGACTACTGGAAAATCCATAGCTTTGACTATATGGACCTTTGTCAATAAAGTAATGTCTCTGCTTTTTAGTACATTGTTTGTCATAGCTTTTCTTCAAGGAGCAATTGTCTTTTAATTTCATGGCTGCAGTCACCATCTGCAGTGATTTTGAAGCCCAAGAAAATAAAGTCTGTCACTGTTTCCATTTTTTCCCATCTATTTGCCATGAAGTGATGGGGCCGGATGCCATGATCTTCATTTTTTGAATGTTGAGTTTTAAACCAGCTTTTTCACTCTCCTCTTTCACCTTCATCAAGAGGCTTTTTAGTTCCTCTTTGCTTTCTGCCATAAAGGTGTTGTCATCTGTATGTCTGAGGTTATTGATATTTCTCTCAGCAATCTTGATTCCAGCTTGTGCTTCATCCAGCCCAGCATTTCTCATGATGTACTCTGCATAAAAGTTAAATAAGCAGGGTGACAATATACAGCCTTGATGTATTCCTTTCCCAGTTTGGAACCAGTCTGTTGTTCCATGTCCAGTTCTAACTGTTGCTTCTTGACCTGCATACATATTTCTTTAGGAGGCAGGTCAGGTGTTCTGGTATTCCCATCTCTTGAAAAATTTTCCACAGTTTGTTGTGATCCACGCAGTCAAAGCTTTTAGTGTAGTCAATGAAGCAGAAGTTTTTCTGGAATTCTCTTGCTTTTTCGATGATCCAACAGATGTTGGCAATTTGATCTCTGGTTCCTCTGCCTTTTCTAAATCCAGCTTGAATATCTGGGAGTTCTCGATTCACATACTGTTGAAGCCTAGCTTGGAATCTTTTGAGCATTACTTTGTTAGCATGTGAAATGGAGGCAATTGTGCGGTAGTTTGAGCATTCTTTGTCATTGTCTTTCTTTGGGATTGGGATGAAAACTGACATTTTCCAGTCCTGTGGCCACTGCTGAGTTTTCCAAACTTGCTGGCATAGTGAGTGCAGCACTTTAACAGCATTATCTTTTACTATTTGAAATAGCTCAGCTGGAATTGCATCATCTCCACTCTTTTCTGTGTAGTGATCCTTCTCAAGGCCCACTTGACTTTGCATTCCAGGATGTCTAGCTCTAGGTGAGTGATCACACCATCATGGTTATCTGGGTCATTAAGATCTTTTTTGTATAGTTCTTCTGTGTATTCTTGCCACTTCTTAGTATCTTCTGCTTCTGTTAGGTCCTTACCATTCCTGTCCTTAATTGTGCCCATCTTTGAATGAAATGTTCCCTTGGTATCTCTAATTATCTTGAAGAGATCTCTAGTCTTTCCCATTCTGTTATTTTCTTCTATTTCCTCTATACCAAGCTAGACTTGTTAATCTCAAATTGTCTCATTGAACTTAAGTGAAAGTGGTTCAGTCGTGTCCAACTCTTTGCGAGTCCGTGGACTACATAGTCCATGGAATTCTCCAGGCCAGAATACTGGAGTGGGTAGCCTTTCCCTTCTCCAGGGGATCTTCCCAACCCAGTAATCGAACCGGGGTCTCCTGCATTGCAGGTGGGTTCTTTACCAACTGAACTATCAGGGAACTTAAGAAAGAGGAGAAGGAAAGGAAAAGGAGAGGAAGAAGAATTCAGAAAGGAGAATTCTGTAGACCATGGCATGAAATTCTCTACTTAAGGCAAGACTCTCAGTTTGATGTCTTCCAGGCCAGACTCCCCGCCTTTATCTGTGCTGTCCCTGCTCCTCTCTGCCATTCTGACTCCCTCAAGCCAGTTGAGGTTGCATTCCCCTAAACCTGCTCTGCTAACACAGTTTTCTCTCGCCTCTCTAAACTCCTTTAGCACTGGTGATCTGTATCACACAGTGTAGCGCTTAACTATATACCCTTGGGTCACTCCCCTTGTTTCTTGTGTCTGTTGCATGGCCCCATTGAGATGCGTTCTTTAGGGCAGAAAGTACCGTACCTCCTTTTTAGTATGTGTGTGTGATCCTTGAATGACAGCACATAGCATTGAATCAATACGGGTTAATCAGTTAATTGTCTGGATCATTATATTTTGGTGTGTGCTACTCATGACATGTGTGTCTTCGGAAAGTTTATTCAGAAATTATGATGTGATTTGAAAATAAATAGCCCCTCAAAGTTGTACATGCATAGCCAGACAAGGCTATGTTGCAGAAATTCCCCAGTTGTTTCACATTTAATATGTCCTTCTGTGATTGAACGCTGATGGGAAGGACAGGGAACATTAGACACCCAAGCTCTTCTTGTTCGTGTACGTTTATAGTCTCTAAGTGTGCTCTCCTAAGTAATTCCCTCAACTGTGGTTCATTAACAGCCGTTAACAATCCCCTTCTGGCCTTAATTAATTACCTTGCTTTGGAGTTAAAAAGGGAGAATGGTTGTCAAGGGCATTATTTGCTCAATTACCCAAAAGCCATAGATAATGTGCGGTAATGAATTGGAAGATGGAACACCCAGCCCTTCTCCAACCCTGCAAGGGTAAAACAGTTCTGCCCTTTAAGGTGTGTAACATCAGTCCTTAGAAGGAACTTGTATTCAGGACTACCCTAAATGAAATAATAGGATGTAATCTCTTCATTTTCCTTCCAGCAGAAACACTAAAATTCTACATTAATGACACGGCTCAATTTTTTCGATGACTCAAGAACCAATTACCAAGGCTTCTTGCTTTTCTTTCATTGCCTACTCCTTCTCATGGTCTGCTTTTTTGGTCATTTCATGGCTATTTCATAGCTGGCTTCACCCCTAGGCTAATTATATCTTGTACGGTATAATTAGACCTCTTTTTGCAGGGGCTTCTGTTATAAAACTACATTTTACTTTTGTTAGCTTTTTAAAAAGCATATTCTGTTAGGCTTGGGTTTTAAACTGTAAAAGGAACACTTTTTCCTTTTTTAAAGAAAGGGTGATCTTCATCAGACCAGAGGTAAATCTGATCCTCTTTGAGACAGTTGCTAAGGAGATACTTGGTGTCATGTGGAAAATAACAAGGCTTCAGCAGGTAAAGAGCTAAGGTGAAGAGAAGGAAGACAGAAGCCAAGCACCTCTTCTCTAATAGGAAAGTGAAATCATGGCAGTTTCCTTCTCTAATAGAAAAATATATTTTTTATGTCCTTGAAATCTTTCTCTTTGTACTTGAACCAAGGGAATCTGAAAGCAAACTTTTTTTGTTGGGTCATGAGTTGTCAGTAGTTGTGACTTCCTTCTACCCACCTATAGCAGATTTTGAACTGATACTGGCTTGGGGTCCTGAAACTATGACAGTTCTAGGATCAGTGAAGGGAGTGAATAGGGATGGGGTTGGATTAAACAGTGGTTGGAAACCACTTGGGAATTCACAGCACTTGAAATGTTGTAATTCTGTACAGTTTTTAAATATAATTATTAGAAAATGTAAGGGCTTCCCAGGCGGCACAGTGGTAAAGAATCCACAGGAGACACAAGAGACATGGGATCAATCCCTGGGTCAAGAAGATCCCCTGGAGGAGGAAATGGTGACTCGCTCCAATATTCTTGCCTGGAGAATCCCATGGACAGAAGAGCCTGGTGGGCTACAGTCCATAAGAATTGCAAAGAGTCAGACACAACTGAGTGACTGAGCATAAGTGGGGTATATCAACTTGCCCTGCTAACACTGGGAAAGAGTCTCTAACTTTCTGGTGGTGGAAGGGGGGCTCTATGAGGTGTGTGTGCATGGATGTATGTTCATGTATGCGGATGGTGCATGAGTGTGCAGTGTGTGTAAGCATCCACATTTCTGGTATGGTGGGGGTGAGTGTGTGTGTGAAGGCTTCACTCAGAAGGTAACTCCTGAGCTGGGTCTTGAGGAATGAGTGTCCCAGGTGGATAGAAGGGTGAGGACCTTTAAATCAGAATAAACAGCACTTCAGCAGTAGAGAGGCAATGAGGAAACAGAAGCTGCTGCTGCTGCTAAGTCACTTCAGTCGTGTCCAACTCTGTGTGACCCCATAGACGGAAGCCCACCAGGCTCCCCGGTCCCTGGGATTCTCCAGGCAAGAACACTGGAGTAGGTTGCCATTTCCTTCTCCAATGTGTGAAAATGAAAAGTGAAAGTGAAGTCGTGTCCGACCCTTCTAAAGTGGAGAGTGCGGGCTGGAAGATGAGGCTGGACGAGTGGCTACACACCAGCCTACAAATGCCTTGTCTGCCCATGTGCTGTGTTGTGCTTAGTCGTTCAGTCGTGTCTGACTCTTTGCTACCCCATGGACTGTAATCCACCAGGTTCCTCTGTCCATGGGGATTCTTCAGGCAAGAATACTGGAGCAAGCTGCCATGCCCTCCTCCAGGGGATCTTCCTGACCCAGGATCAAACCCAGGTCTCCCACATTGCTGGTGGATTCTTTACCATCTGAGCCACCAGGGAAGCCCAAGAATACTGGAGTGGGTAGCCTAACCTTTCTCCAGGGAATATTCCCCACCCAGGAATCAAACCAGGGTCTCCTGAGTTACAGGCAGATTTTTTTACCAGCTGTCATATTTGGCCTGAGCTAATACTCAGGCCAAATATGACACCTGAGGAGAGGGCAGCTAGTTTGATCATTGATCGGATAACTATTAAGCTGGCAGCATGGAGCTCAGCCTTCTGTGCTGAGCAGAGAGCCTGGCCTCTCTGCTCCTCAGCTGTCTCCTCAGGTTCCTTTGTCCTCAGAAGCTAACCTAAGCCAATTTGTTTAGACTCAGTGGATTCAAACTTTGGTCCACTCCCTGAGTCAGCCTGTTACCACCTATGTTTCAGACACTTTAGGCTTTGACTCCAGTTGCCAACTCTGAATCTGTTTCTTTTCAGCTGAAGGGCATTTCCACATCCTTCCTTAAAATGGAGGTTCCAGATCATTCCTTTTGTGCATACCTCACTTCTGTACCTTTCATATCCACCTCCTCAGCCAAGTGTTTATCTTATTTTTATTTATTTATGGCTGCACCGAGTCTTTCACTGTTGCGTGCAGGCTTTCTCTAGTTGAGGGGAGGGGGCGCTACTCTTCATTGTGGGGCATGGGCTTCTCATCCCGGTGGTTTCTCTGGTCCAAGAGCATGGGCTCTAGAACTTATGGGCTCCAGCAGCTGCAGCGCGTGGGCTTAGCTGCTCCATGGCATGTGGGATCTTCCCAGACCAGGGACTGAACCCATGTTCCGTACATTGGCAAGTGGATTATTAACCACTAGAAGTCCCCAGGTGTTTATTTCCAACATTCTTTTCCGTTCACCGCACAAACTTCAAATATCTCTTCTTACCTATTTGAATAAAAGATTTATTTTGTTGTGTTGTGCCATTGACTGAAAAACTATTTGTCATCCTTCCCCCTCTGTGGCACAATAGGAAATATATCTGGTCTTTATCCTCTGCAATTTGGGATTTCCTGAGTAGCAGGAATGTCTTTTGTCATTCATAAGGAGTGCCTTTTGAGCCTACCTGAGTTTATGTTAATGAGGTGACTTAGTTTTCATTCAATGGACATGAGTTTGAGCAAACTCCCAGAGATAGTGAAGGACAGGGAAGCCTAGCATGCTTCAGTCCATGGGGTCACAAAGAGTCGGACACGACTGAGCGACTGAACAAGTGGCCCATAGGTAGCCTCAGGATGCGGCTGGTCACCAGAAATCCTAAGAGATTAGAAAGCTGGAATTTTTAGTCCCACCTACTGATCACTGTAAGGAGTGGCTACAGATTAAGTCCTATAAAAACTCTTGAACCACAAGAGCTGATGGGCCTCCTTGCTGGCCAGGGTGGTACACCTTAGTTTTGTGAGAACAGAGACTTCTGTGCTCAGGGTGCTTCTGAACCTTACCCTATGTAGCTCTTCATCTGTAGCTTTTTAAATATCCTTTATAATAAACTGATAAAAGTAAGAAAATGTTTGACTTCTATAAGCTGCTCTTGCAAAATGTTTTAATCCAAGGAGGAATCACGGGAACCACCAATTTAGAGCCAGTGGGTCTGAAACACAGGTAACAACCTGCACTTGTAAATGCCATGGGAAGTGGGACAGTCTTGTAGGACTGAACCCTTAACCTGAGGGGTCTGACACTCTCCTGGTAGATAGTGTCAGAGTTGAGTTAAACTTGCAGTACACACAGTGTGACCACTAAGAATTGGAGAATGGCTTGGTGATGTTAGAAAACATACACCAAACCCACTAATCAACCACATTTGGCCATTTAGGCCAAGAGGTCTCATTATCAGTGTTTCCCCCACCCTTCATCAGTCATGGTTTGGCACAGTCCTTCTGCTGCTGCTGCTGCTGCTGCTGAGTCACCTCAGTCGTCGTGTCCGACTCTGTGTGACCCCATAGACGGAAGCCCACCAGGCTCCCCCGTCCCTGGGATTCTCCAGGCAAGAACACTGGAGTGGGTTGCCATTTCCTTCTCCAATGTGTGAAAGTGAAAAGTGAAAGTGAAGTCGCTCAGTCATGTCTGACTCGAAGCGACCCCATGGACTGCAGCCTACCAGGCTCCTCCATCCATGGGATTTTCTAGGCAAGAGTCCTGGAGTGGCTTGCCATTGCCTTCTCCAACAGTCCTTCTAGAAGACAGAAAAACAAATTTGGAATCTACCAAAGTTCTTCCAGTTCCCATTACTTCATGATTTTATCCCTAGGTTTAATTATTTGCAGCTTATAAATGCAAACAATGAAAGCTAAATAATACTTTTTGTATTATTTCCTTTTCAGTTTCTCATCCCTGTATATCACTTTTCTGTGTCAGAAGCAAGCATGTTGACATTCTGTCTCATAGAAAGAATGAAATGTCCCCAGGAGCTCCCCAGCTGCCACTCCTGATGCCAGGATAATGAGTGCTGATACACTCACTAGTATCAGGGCATCATCAGCCTGGAATTTTTGCATGGGCTTCCTTATTCTGGGAGGGAAACATAATAATGTTTAATTAATAATGTTTAAACATATAATGAAAACAGACAGACTTCCTGATTTCAGTAGGCACTTGACATCCAAGAAACTTGACTGTAGTACTGTGAGATGATTTTAGCTCACATTTGATCATATCTCAGCACCTGGCTCAGTTTGATGATGTCACCACTATCTCTGGAGGTCTGGCACACCTTGGCACCTCATCCAGGTTTCTTAGTAACTCCACATATTTGCAGATTGCAAAATGATCAGATCTTGTCTTTGTCATTTGGGCTGCTATAACAGATGTATGAATACCATTGACTGGGGGCACCTAAACCACAAATATTTATTTCTCGCAGTCTGGAAGCTGAGAAGTCCAAGACCAAGGTGCCAGCAGATTTGGGGTCTGGTGAGTCCTGTTCCTGGTTTGTAAATAAATGTCTTACTGCTGTGTTCTCACGTGATGGAGAGCTAGCCTGAGAAGAGACAGTATTACAGACTGAAGCGTGTCCCCCACCAAAATTCATGTTGAAGCCCTAACCCCAGTACCTCAGAATGTGTTTGGAGATAGGGCCTTTAAACAGTGATTAAGTTGAGGACTTAAGAGTCAGCCCTAGTCCAGTCTGATCAGTGTCCTTATAAGAAGAGGAGATTAGGGTACACAGAGAGACACTACCGATGCACACGGAATGACCATGTTAGGGCATGGAGAGGGTGGCCATCTGCAAACAAACAGGCCTCAGAAGCAGCTAATCCTACCGACATCTTGATCTTGGACTTCTGGCCTCCAGAAATGTGAGGAAATTAATTTCTGTCTTTTAAACCACCCAGTCTGTGATCTTTTGCTATGGCAGCCTGTGTGGTCAGGCCATTCAAGATGGCTGTTCTCTTGCCCTTGGTGCATCACCTTGCTCAACTAGCCCTTTCACCCACATGGCTAGTCAATTCTCACTTGACCTTCTAATCCTCTTAACTAGAGGGTGTCATCAGTAACTGCCTATGTACTTGCCCCCTGCCCCAGCCACTGGTTTCCCTGGTAACTGATGAGCCTACCTGACATTAACTCCCCCTGTAACTGGAAGCCTCCTTCTCTCCTGAGTAGCGTAGACTGCTGTCCAGGCCTGCCTGCTGTCTGTCCTTCACAGTGGGGTGTTTCTCCAGAACCTTTTGCTTCAGACTTGTAAGATTCCCTATTCAACAGACCACTGATGTCTCTATTGCTGTCTCTGGGCTCTTTCATTTGTCTCGTGGCTGGGCAACAACCTTGCCTACAAGGTGCACCGAACACAGCCCTAGAAAATTAATACATATTCTAATAGACGATTGTTAATAAGCATTTAAACAAATAAAATAAGAAACTTCTTTATAGTGATTTTGCAGTCTTATCCTTGTTTCCAGGGTGTTTGGAGGAAAGCAGTAGTGCCGTAAGCCTACTGAGAACTGAATTGGGCTGATTCCGGGTCTGGGTCACTGCCACTGCTCAGGTGCCTGTGCGTGCATGCACATGCTCAGTCGTGTCTGACTCTTTGCGACCCTATGGACTACGGCCTATCAGGCTCCTCTGTCCATGGAATTTTCCAGGCAAGAATATTGGAGTGGGTTGCCATGTCCTCTTGCGGGGGATCTTCCTGACCTAGAGATCGAACCTGCATCTCTTGAGTATCCTGCATCGGCAGGCAGATTCTTTACCACTGCACCACCTGGAAATCCCTATTCAGGCACCTAATGGTGGACTATGGATCATATGTTTTCACCTGTTGTAGATCAGTTACTGTCTACTGCTTCTTTTCAGTGCCCACTTTGACTTTGAAATGTATCCTGACTTATATGAGCAGTGATATAGTCATCTTTATAGGTAAGTTTGGGTAACAGGCTTTTCTACAGGAAATCTCTTTTGAGCTGGGATCAGAAAATTGAGCAACAGTTTCCCTGGATGATTTGCTGAAGGAGAAAAGGTGCCAAGTGTCATTGGCAATGTGGCAAGTTCATACCACAAAACAAATGAGCAAGCTAACAAATAAAAAGCAAGGTTTGTTAATGGTACATTGTTATAGGCCTCAGTAACCCCCCCCCTCCACCAACCCCTCCATCAGCCTAGAAACCCTCCACCACCCGAGTCCAAGTGCATGCATGGGGTTGCATTTCACCTGACCTCTCTTCTTCCATGTTCTTTCAAAGGGTTTCTAGAGGATCTTAGCTTTGATGATTTCTCCCCTAAAGCCTGCTTTTTAAAGAAATCCAGGAACTTCCACTGGTGGTCCAGTCTAAGACTGCACTCACAGGGCCTCAGGTTTGATCTCTAGTCAGGGAACTAGATCCCACATGCCACAGCTAAGACCTGGCACAACCAAATAAATAAAAATATTCATTTTTAACACTGACATATTTATTAAAATAAATAAAGGCATTCAATTTTACTTGCTCCATCAGCATAAATATATATGGGCCTATGGAGGAGATCCCACAGTATAGTGGTTCAGCTCCCCTTGACTTCCTGTCTCTGCACAGAGAGCGGAAGGATATTTTCCCTTCTTGCAAGTAAATTTGCTTACAGGCAGAGTGAATGCAAATAAAATTTTTAGAGTAGTCGTAAATAAAGAAGATCCTAAGTGTTCTCAGTGCATACGCACAAACACACAACTGTAATTATGTGAGGTGATGAATGCGTTAATTAACTTTAGTGTGGTAATCATTTCATAATATATACACATATCAAATCATCCCCTTGTGCATCTTAAATTTACACAATGTTATATGTCAGTTATATCTCAATAAAGCCGGAAAAATGAAAGAGCAGCTATAATGAGGAAGATGGCTAGCAAGTAACAGTAGCTTAAGGAAAAATAAAATCTTTATATGAAATAACAGAAAGCTCGGGAAGTGGCCTCTAGATGCTATTTTTATTTTCAGCATTTCAGGTTAACACAGATTGAGTTAATGATGTTTTCCTATAGCTCCCAGGCAGCTCAGCAATGGCAGGGCTCAGACTAGCAGAGATGCAATTCATGCAGATTTGGAAGAGATGAGAAGTCAGGCCTGGGGGGTGTGCTGAGTCTCCAGTCTGCAGACATAGTAGAAAGCAGTATTATGTCAGGGATTTCCTACTGCACCCTAGACACATGGCAATTTTCACAGGTCTTCTCCTTGTCAGTTTAACCAGTTTGACTCAGCTACCCAATTTCAATGGCTAACAGGCTTTTTTATTAAAGTAACCCCAGAGGTTCAATGATGGAAAATGAGCCGTATTAGAGCAGAGGATCATTTAAGAATCCTGAATTCCATTTCACCCCTGGTGTTTATGTTTTCCAAGGGAGAGATAAAATTGTGTATGTTCAGAAAAAGGAAATTTCTGAAACCCTAATGGGAAAGTTTGAGATGCTTCCTGCTGCAAATGGATTGTTGAAGACTAAAGAATCAGCTCAAACTGAGGTCCACTTTTTGGTTAACTGGTGATTGCTACTTAGAGACTTTATGTCAGTCTGTTTAAGTCAAGGAAGACTGGTTGAGTCATTTTGAAGTTCCAGTTCCACTGTCTTTAGAAACATTTTCTCAATGTGTGCCTTTTATGGAATTATTTTCTCAACATTATTTAATTATTCAAAAACCTGACTCATGAATGCTTCATGAGTTTCAGCAAGTTGTGTCTGTGTGTGTGAGTGTGCACGCACGCTCACAGGCATGTGTATATTTTCATGTGTATTCTTTGGACAATTCTCTTAAGTTTTCTGGACAATTGTCTGCATTGGGGTCATATTCTATGAATCATAAGCTCCAATAGGACTACTCCCAGATCCCTGAGTATTGAATTCTATTATTGTATGATGCTTAAAACATAAGCATAATAGAGATGGTGTAAGATAGAGGATTTTCCTGAAAAGGGAATTGGAATTTTTTGGATATTTCTATCATATTATAGTTCATATTACCAATGTATAATTGTCATATTTTGTTTAAATTAAAATAGTATAGGTTTTGTATATCCTTTTTTGCCCTCCCCGCCCCCAAAATGCTTTCAAGATAAATGAGATAAAGACAAGCAGCCTGATGTGACCTATAAAAACAGAAGTCATAAATGTTTGGCCTTCCTATCAAACTCTTGACCTTTAGGCAGCATCTGTTTCACGTCAAAAGCACTATTTTATTTTTATTGACTTGTTTTATTGTGGCAAAAGCACATAACATAAAACTTACCATGTTAACCATTCTTAAGTGTACAGTTTAGTAGGGTTAAGTATATTCCCTTGTGCAAAGGATCTACAGAACTTTTTCATCTTGTAGAACTGAAAGTCTATACCCATAAAACAACAACCTCAACTTTCCTCTTTTTCTCAGCCCCAGGGAACAACCATTCTACTTTCCATTTCTAAGAATTCAGCTACTCTCATGTAAGTGGAACAATAGGTGTCTCATGTCAGTGAAATAATACAATATTCATCCTTTTTGTGATCCGCTTATTTCATTTAGCATAATATTCTCAAAGTCCATCCATGTTGTAGTTTCTGACAGGATGTCCTTCATTTTTAAAGGCTGAATAACATTCCATTGCATGTATATGTCACCTTTGTTTATCCATTCATTCATCAATGGATATTCGAGTTGCTTCTACCTCTTGGCTATTATAAATAGTGCTGCTATGACCATAGGTATGCAGATATCTATTTGAGGTAGACATAATTCTTTTGCATGCATACCCAATTCTTTTGGTACCCAGACATCAATTCTTTTGCGTGCATACCCAGAAGTGGGAATGCCAGATCATACTATAGATGTATTTTGAAATTTTTGAGAAACCACTGTCTGTTTTCCATAGTGGTTGAATCCTTTTACAGTCCTACTAACAGTGCACAAGGGTTCTAGCTTCTCCTCACCTTCATCAACACTTGTTATTTTCTGTTTTTATGATATTAGCCATCCCACTGGGTATGAGTCTTACTGCCTTTTGATGAACAGGTTCCACAACTTTTTTTGGGTCCATTTCACTCTCCAAATATCCTCACTATTGAAATTTCTTGGTTTCTGTTTTTTCACTCAGCCTTCATTTAGCACCAACTTTGTGATAGGGATGAGGGGATACAAAGACTGTTTAAAAGACACCTTACATGCCATCAGAGAGCTGACAGTCTCATAAGGGACAGACCTGTAAATATATAATCGTGTATTTACATGTGATAAACATGTTACATGCACATCACATGAGCAATGTGCTAAGTGTCAAAATACACTCAGATACAGTGTTACACGGCAATATTAAGGAGGGGGTACCTAACTGCTTGGGGAGAGAATTCCAAGGAAATAGAGGTTGAGCTGATTCTTGAAACATAAGACAGAGAAGGAGAAAGTAAAGGCTTAGGGATTTTGCATGCGCAGAAGTACAAAAGATTGGAAGAACATTCAAGTTTAGGAAACCACCTAAAGTTGTTTCTTCTGGGTATGGTCAGAGCATAGCATATGTAGAGAAGTGTGAAAAGGCACAAACAAATGTGACAGAGGAAATGGCAGAATTGATGCTAAAATGTACACAAGAGTCATATATGAAGAGTCTTATGTGTCGTCCTCTGCAAGAGGGTGTGCCTTCCATGATTAGGGAAGTGACTTGGATGCAGAGTGTAATGGGGCTGGAGGAGGGTTGGGGAGTACAAGAATGAAGATAAGGAGGACACTTCAGAAATTTCAGTTGACCTCTACAAGTTAAATTAAATAGAGATGTTGATATTGGGCAGATTCAAAAGATGCTTAATGGTTGAATACATGGGTTCTGATGAGCCTTTTGAAGTGATGCATAATGGAAGGTGAGGAATCTAGATGGCTCGGGTTTCTGATATTTCTCATATTTCTGAAGGGTGATGGCATCATCTGAGAAGAGAAAATAGGAAAAGGAGAAGCAAGCTGTTGGTGTTTGTCGGGGTGAGACTCCAGGAAGATGACAAGGAGATAGAGAGGTAAGAAGCGCCCGTGAGTATAGAAGCAAAGATGCTTAAAGACGTAACTGGAAAAGTTAGGCTGGAGTCCCAGAGTGAGGTCTGAGCCAGAATGGCATAGATCTGGAAGTCACCACTGGTAAGTTAGTAAAGCCACGGGAGGGGATGACATTATTTAAGCAGACGATGCTGATCAGGAGAAGGTTGAGTACAAAGCTCCAGGGACCCCAGGATTCACAGGGTGAGGACTTGAGAAGAACCAGAAGAAAAGGGTTCTCTGGTTAACCAGAGAAGTGACATAATGACTGAAAATTGTCCAGTGAATTTGGTAACCAGGTTATTGTTACTTTGGCAAGAGCATGTTCAGTGGATTAAAGGCTTCAGAACTCAGATTGCAGTGCTCTGAGGGAGGTGAGGACTGAAAACCCTAAATGCAGAATACTCTTTCAGGATTTTTGTAAAAAAGAAGAGGAGAGGGTAGGAGAAATAGCTGGAGAACCAGAAGAAAGTTTTTATTTTTTAGTTTTTTTGGTTGTTAGTTTTTCTGAGGTGCATATTCAGTTCAGTTCAGTCGCTCAGTCGTGTCCGACTCTCTGCGACCCCATGAATCACAGCACGCCAGGTCTCCCTGTCCATCACCAACTCCTGGAGTTCACTCAAACTCATGTCCATAGAGTCGGTGATGCCATCCAGCCATCTCATTCTCTGTTGTCCCCTTCTCCTCCTGCCCCCAATCCCTCCCAACATCAGAGTCTTTTCCAGGGAGTCAGCTTGTCGCATGAGGTGGCCAAAGTATTGGAGTTACAGCTTTAGCATCAGTCCTTCCAATGAACACCCAGGATTGATCTCCTTTAGAATGGACTGGTTGGATCTCCTTGCAGTCCAAGGGACTCTCAAGAGTCTTCTCCAGCACCACAGTTCAAAAGCATCAATTCTTCAGCGCTCAGCTTTCTTCACAGTCCAACTCTCACATCCATACATGACCACTGGAAAAACCATAGCCTTGACTAGATGGACCTTGGTTGACAAAGTAATGTCTCTGCTTTTTAACATACTATCTAGGTTGGTCATAACTTTCCTTCCAAGGAGTAAGCGTCTTTTAATTTCCTGGCTGCAATCAGCATCCGCAGTGATTTTGGAGCCCCAAAAAAATAAAGTCTGACACTGTTTCCACTGTTTTCCCATCTATTTCCCATGAAGTGATGGGACCAGATGCCATGATCTTTGTTTTCTGAATGTTGAGCTTCAAGCCAACCTTTTCACTCTCCTCTCTCACTTTCATCAAGAGGTTTTTTAGTTTCTCTTCACTTTCTGCCATAAGGGTGGTGTCATCTGCATATCTGAGGTTATTGATATTTCTCCCGGCAGTCTTTATTCCACCTTGTGCTTCTTCCAGCCCTGCGTTCCTCATGATGTACTCTGCATATAAGTAAAATAAGCAGGGTGACAATATACAGCCTTGACGTACTCCTTTTCCTATTTGGAACCAGTCTGTTGTTCCACGTCCAGTTCTGACTGTTTCTTCCTGACCTGCATACATTAGGAACCAGTAAAAAAGAAAAAGTTGGCAATGGAAGAGAAGGGGGAAAATGGATGAACTGAAAAATTGGATGAATTCAAAATAATGAGTAAAGACAGCACATTTGACCAAAGGACAGTCCCTTCTTCTTCAAGAAGATTAAAAAAAAAAAAAAAAGATGTTCTGGAGTATATATCTGTCTATGTAAGTGGTATCCCTATTCTTTATAGCAAGTCTCTTAATTCTCAGTGAAGATAGAAAGTGGATCAACATTTTTCTCCATGATTAAAACAACAACAGAAATACAAATCCCTCTATCTAAATTTCTACTCCTCTTAGTCATTAGAACTCCAATTAAATCTTTTGTAAAAGTCACCTTTGGTTTGCATGATCCAAAAACAAATAAAAGGTTTCTCCTAGGCATTACTATTTAGGATTTCCTAGCAAAAGAGGGATCCTGAGTTCATTAATGGTGAGGTTACTAAGCAACCATAGCACTGTCTAATATCTACCACAATTGCCCTTCAAAGCTGCTAAACCAGGTAAGTAACAATGTGTACAGTATATTCTTTAAAGGACAGAGGATGGTATTACTCCTAGATCCTGTATAGAAAACTAATGAAATTGATGAGTAGATATTTCTTGAAATGAAGTCTAGAGTTAACACTTCTCTCACCTACCAGGTTAGAACTCTCTGGTAAGAGCACACAACTCTGGTTACCACAGTTCAATTGATTGAACAAGGAGGCCATGAGAGTGGGGTGGCTTTACTTCTATTGTGGCCCATGTAAGCAAAGCACAGTCTCAGCCTATAAATGCCTCCAGGTTACAAAATTGAAGCCTGAGGACAACCAATCACAAACAGCCAACTTGCTTAAACTATACCTGATCAACAATTTCCTTGCTTTGTTCCACCCTTTCTCTAAAAGTCTTTCCCTGAGCTCCTGTTTGGAGAAGGAAATGGCAACCCACTCTGGTACTCTTGTCTGGAAAATCCCATGAACAGAGGTGTGTGGCAGGCTACTGTCCATGGGGGCGTGAAGAGTTGGACACAGCTGAGCGACTTCACTTGAGCTCCTGTTAGTGGAGCACTCCTCATTATTTCTGGTTTGGCACTATTTCAAATATATTTTTGCTCAGATATGCCTCAGTTTATCTGTTAACACCACTCAATGAAAACTATGGACTGAATGAATGAGGGAAAAACTTGGTGAATAATATCTGAATTTGATTTAGCAATTTGCACCTATTCATGCAAATGGTCTTCTCTTCCTTCTAAGGGCTATCTCACTGCAAAATATACTCTGGTCTGCCTCCTCGGTGAGATGTTCCCTCCCAAGGTAATGGCCTCTACAGCACTGCTATGTCTCTAAAGCCTAGCATGGGAATCACTCAATATATATGTCAGGCTTCTGGCAATGATCCCTGCTATCTGTTCCCTCTAAAAAGGGCTTCAAACATTCTAATCTATAGTTGCTTCCTTCAAGATCTGGAGAAAGAGATTTTAGAACATTAGCTACCATCTACCAAGAAGAAAATAACTGGTTTTTCAAAAGTGTGTGTGTATGTGTGTGTGTATGTGTGTGTGTGTGTGTGTGTGTGTGTAGCACACAATTCCGGTACATTTTGAACAGGAATCAGATTGTGTTACTACATTCGCTCTTCATCTGAATAAAGACTGTAGGTCTGAGATACAATCTGTGAGAGTCAAATTTCCACCCATAAAGACAGAGCTACCTTGAAAAATACATTTCGCTGAAATTTTATTCTAAGTAAATATAAAGAACTAGACATGCAAACTAAGAAATTGATTTTAATACAGTAAAATTGATTTCACCATAGTTCTAAGAAACTTAGAAAACAGAACTTCACATTTGGCAAACTTGGCCATAAAAATGCACTAAGGTATTTCATTCTTTTCATCAACCATAACTTTTGATAGAAAGTGAATGCCTTACCAGAAAAACAAACGACCCAATAAAAAATGGATAGAAGACCTAAACAGACATTTCTCCAAAGAAGACATACAGATGGCTAATAAACACATGGAAAGATGCTCAACATTGCTCATTATTCAGTTCAGTTCAGTCACTCCGTCGTGTCCGACTCTCTGCGACCCCATGAATCACAGCACGCCAGGCCTCCCTGTCCATCACCAACTCCCGGAGTTCACTCAAACTCATGTCCATTGAGTCGGTGATGCCATCCAGCCATCTCATTCTCTGTCGTCCCCTTCTCCTCCTGCCGCCAATCCTTCCCAGCATCAGAGTCTTTTCCAGTGAGTCAACTCGTCGCATGAAGTGGACAAAGGATTGGAGTTTCAGCTTCAGAATCAGTCCTTCCAATGAACACCCAGGACTGATCTCCTTTAGGATGGACTGGTTGGATCTCCTCGCAGCCCAAGGGACTCTCAAGAGTCTTCTCCAACACCACAGTTCAAAAGCATCAATTCTTCAGCAATCAGCTTTCTTCACGGAAATGCAAATCCAAACTATAATGAGGTATCACCTCACATCAATCAGAATGTCCATCATCAAAAAAAAAATCCACAAACAACAAATGCTGGAGAGGGTATCGAGAAAAGGGAGTGCTCCTGCACTATCGGTGGGAATGTAAATTGATACAGACACTATAGAAAACAGTAGAGAGATTCCTTTAAAAACTAAGAATCCCATTATTGGGCACACACTTTGAGGAAACCATAATTGAAGAATACTCTTGTACCCCAATGTTCATGGCAGCACTGTTTACAATAGGCAGAACATGGAAGTAACCTAGATGTCCGTCAACAGGTGAATGGATGAGGATGTGGCACATATATGTGATGGAATATTACTCAGTCATGAAAAGGAACACGTTTGAGTCAGTTCTAATGAGGTGGATGAACCTAGAGCCTGTTATACACAGTGAATTAGGTCAGAAAGAGGGGAACAAATATCATATATTAACGCATATATATGGACTCTAGAAAGATGGTACTGATGGACCTACGTGCAGGACAGCAGTGGAGACACAGACAGAGAACAGACTTGCGGACACAGTGAGGAAAGGAAAGGGTGGAATAAATTGAGAAAGCAGCATTGAAACATATACATTCCCATATGTAAAACAAATAGTGGGAATTTGCTGTATGACACAGGGAGCCCAAACCTGGGGCTCTGTGACGACCTAGAGGGGTGAGATGGAGTGGGACGTGGGAGGGAAGTTCAAGAGGAAGGGGACATATGTATACATATGGATGATTCATGTTGATGTATGACAGAAACTAACATAATATTATAAAGCAATTATCCTCCAATTAAAAATAAATTTTAAAAAGTAAGTGCCTTTGTTACCTACAGATTTGTTTGTTTACCTCTGTCAGAGACTAAGCCGTTCATAAAATTTAATGTGCTCAAGTGGATCGATATTGGCTAATTTTTTTTAAAAAAGCATGGATTTGAGGACTTTTCTGCCCTGTTTATGCACAAAAATTATCCTAAATTGAAAGATGTTTTGTGTTCCTTTACTCCCCTCTGCTGGTAAGTTCTAATATAGTGCTTGACTATTGAAAAGTTGATAGAAAATGTTTGCTGTGTTCCTAAAACCATACAGAAAATAATATTGAAAATCATGGGAAAAAAATTTGCAGTTCTTTCAGTTTGATTATTAAAAACTATTTTCTAGAATAAATCATTGGCCTCAATTCAGTCACTCAGTTGTGTTCGACTCTTTGTGACCCCATGGACTGCAGCACGCCAGGCTTCCCTGTCCATCACCAACTCCCAGAGGTTGCTCAAACCCATGTCCATTGAGTTGTTGATGGCAGCCAACCATCTCATCCTGTGTCATCCCCTTCTCCTCCTTTCTTCCGTCTTTCCCAGAATCAGGGTCTTTTTCATGAGTCAGTTCTCCTCATCAGATGGCCAAGTGTTGGAGTTTAAGCTTCATCATGAGTCCTTCCAATGAATATTCAGGAATGATTTCCTTTAGGATTGACTGGTTTGACCTCCTTGCAGTCCAAGGGACTCTCAAGAGTCTTCTTGAACACCACAATTCAAAAACATCAATGCTTCAGCACTCATTGGCCTATATAATTTGTTTCTAGAGTCCACATCTGGTTTTTCCCCATACTTATATTTAATACATGGTCAAGAGAATGGAGGACTTCCCAGGTGGCTCAGTGGTAAAGAATCTGTCAGCTAGTTCAGAAACAGGAGAAATGAGTTCAATTCCTGGGTTAGGAAGATCCCCTGGAGTAGGAATTGCAACCACTCCAGTATTCTTGCCTGGAAAATCCCATGGTCAGAGGAACCAGGAGGGCTACAGTCCGTGGGATCACAGAGTTGGACGTGACTGAGCAACTGTGCACGCATGCACCCAATAGAATAGAGCCACATGGAATAATAGAAAAAAGGCATTTAGCCATAAAACTGAGTGCATTTACAAACTGAAATAGTACCATACCTTGTTTGTATAAGCCATTCAGGTTATAAAACTTCCTCATGTCAGTCTCATTTATTTCTTATAACCGTAGCATTTGATAGATATGCACATTCTAAAATATAGACCTTATTCTCCCTAAAAAGCAAAAAGGACCACTGGGTTGGCTACAGGTAAAATTCTGAAATAGACTCAAGTACTTGGCACCTCCAACTGTTCCTTTTTCTTTTTCTTTTTTTTTTGCCATTTTCTGTATAAAGTCCTCTTTCTCTTCCTCAGGTGATACATGATCTAATAATATCAAGGTCTTCTTTTAGGAAATAAAGTATGTCTCTCAGCATAATTTGATTTTTAAAAGACAGAATGAAAACTGAAGTGATCAGCCACTAACAGGAAATTACAGAGGATAGGAAAGTTCTCAGTTGCTACTCAAATCAAGATGTGTGATGGCTTTTGAATCAAAACCAAAATATATAAGCAGTGCTCAATATCAGAAAAACAACCAAATCAAAAAATGGGCAGAAGACCTAAACAGACATTTCTCCAAAGAAGACATACAAATGGCTAATAAATACTTGAGAAGATGTTCAACTTTGTTCATTACTCGGAGAAGGCAATGGCAAGCCACTCCAGTACTCTTGCCTAGAAAATCCCATGGATGGAGGAGCCTGGTGGGCTGCAGTCCTTGGGGTCGCTAAGGGTCGGACACGACTGAGCGACTTCACTTTCACTTTTCACTTTCACATATTGGAGAAGGAAATGGCAACCCACTCCAGTGTTCTTGCCTGGAGAATCCCAGGGACGGGGGAGCCTGGTGGGCTTCCGTCTAAGGGGTCACACAGAGTCGGACACGACTGAAGTGACTCAGCAGCAGCAGCAGAGAAATAAAAGTCAGAACTACCATAAGATATCAGAATGACCATCATCAAAAAGACTGCAAACAATAAATGCGGGAGAGGGTGTGGAGGAAAGGAAATGCTCTTGCACTGTTGGTGGGAATGTAGATTGATACAGCCACTAGGGAAGACACTATGGAGATTCCTTTAAAAACTAGGAATAAAACCACCATGTGACCCAGCAATCCCACTCCTAGGCATATACCCTGAGGAAACCAAAACTGAAAGAGACACATGGTTCTTTGCAGCACTATTTAAAATAGCTAGAACAGGGAAGCAACTTAGATGGCCATCGACAGATAAACGGATAAAGAAGTTATGGTACATATATACAATGGCATATTACTCGGCCATAAAAGGGAACGCATTTGAGTCAGTTCTGATGAAATGGATGAACCTAGAACCTGTTATACAGAATGAAGTGAGTCAGAAAGATAAATATCGCATTCTAAAGCATATATACGGAATCTAGAAAAATGGTACTGAAAAATTTATTTATAGGGCACCAATGGAGAAACAGACATAGAGAATGGACTTATGGACATGGGGAGAGGGGAGGAGAGGGTGAGCTGTGTGGAAAGAGTAACATGGAAGCTTACATACCATATGTAAAATAGATAGCCAGTGAGAATTTGCTGTATGGCTCAGGAAACTCAAACAGGGGTTCTGGGTCAGCCTGGAGGGGTGGGATGGGGCAGGAGATGGGAGGGAGGTTCAGGAGGGCAGCGACATGTGCATACCTATGGTTGATTCATGTTGGGGTTTGACAGACTCCAACAAAATTCTGTAAATCAATTGTCCTTCAATAAAAAAACAAATAAATTTAAAAAACAAAACAAAACCTGTGAACAATAAAGACTGGAGAGGATGTGAAAAAATGGGAACTCTCCTGCACTGTTGGTGAGAACGTAAATTGACACAGACACTCTGGAGAACATAGGGAGATTCCTCAAGACACTAGGAATGAAGCTCCCGTGTGTTAGTCGCTCAGTCGTGTCCGACTGTTTGCAGCCCCATGGACTGTAACCTGCCACGCTCCTCTGTCCATGGAATTTCCCAGGCAAGAATCCTGGAGTGGGTTGCAATTTCCTTCTCCAGGGGATCTTCTTGACACAGGGATTGAACTCCAGTCTCCTCCATTGCAGGCAAACACTTAACCATCTGAGCCACCAGGGAAGCCATAGGACCCAGCAATTCCACTTCTGGGCATATATCCTGAGAACGTCACAATTCAAAAAGACACATGCAGCCCAATGTTTACTGCAACACTATTTACAATAGCCAGGACATGGAAGCAACCTAATTGTCCATCGACAGAAGAATGGATAAAGAAGTTGTTGTACATATATACAATGGAATATTGTTGTTGTTCAGTCACTAGGTCATGTCTGACTCTTTGCAACCTCATGAACTGCAGCATGCCAGGCTTCCCTGTCCTTTACTATCTCCCTGAGTTTGTTCAAATTCATGTCCATTGATTCAGTGATGCTATCTAACCATGTCATCTTCTGCCACCCTCTTCCCTTTTTGCCTTCGATCTTTCCCAGCATCAGGTCTTTTCCAATGAATCATCTCTTCGCATCAGGTGGCCAAATTATTGGAGCTTCCCCACTGGTCCTTCCAATGAATATTCAGGGTAAGGTATAGCGAGGTGGATGAACCTAGAGCCTGTTGTACAGAGTGAAGTAAGTCAGAAAGAGAAGAACAAATATTGTATACTAACGCAAGTGTGTGCGTGTCCTTAACTGCTCAGTCATGTCTGACTCTTTGTGACCCCATGTAATGTAGCCTGCCAGGCTCCTCTGTCCTTGGGGATTCTCCAGGCAATATCACTGGAGTGGGTTGCCATACCCTCCTCAGGGGATCTTCCTAATCCAGGGATTGAACCCAGGTTTCCCACATTGCAGGTGAATTATTTACCATCTGAGTCACCAGGGAATGGAATTTAGAAAAATAGTACAGATGAACTTGCATGCATGGAAGGAATGGAGATACAGATGTAGAGAACAGACCTATGGACTCAGCAGGGGAAGGAGAGGGTGGGATGAACTGTGAAAGTAGCATCTACATATATACATTATCGTGTGTAAAACAGATAGCTAGTGGGAAGCTGCTGTCTAACACAGGAAGCCCAGCCATGTGCTCTGTGATGACCTAGAGGGATGGGGTGGGAGAGGGCAGGGTGGCTCAAGAAGGAGGGAAATATATATATATATATATATATATATATATATATATATATAATTATGGATGATTTGCATTGTTGTATGGCAGAAACCAACACTGTAAAGCAATTATTCTCCAGTTAGAAAACAAAATTTTTTAAAAGTACGAAAAACAAAAAAAGGCTGTTCTCAAGTTCACCGGCATTCCCTGCAGAAAAGGTGCTTCAATCCAGTTGTGTGTGTATCAGACTGACTGTATTCTGGAGCCAGGCAGATACAACTGGAATCTTAGTTCTGCCATCTAACAGTTTAGGACCTTGTACAATTTTCTTAACCTTTCTAAGCCTCATTTTCTAAAGAGTAGGGAGAAAGCATCACATTCAAAAGATCCTGGAGAAGAATTCCACACACAGTACGGCACACAGGGTGAAACCTCTCCTATGGTTTGGCATTTCCTCCAGCTGTCAGAATTCCCCGACGGTTGAGACTTCTGAGTTTGTACTGGCTACAAATACCTGTAATACTTATTAACAGTTAACATTTCTTGAGGTCCTCAGTGCACTGGGCAAGACATTACTAATTTCATGAGTCATGTAAGTCTTATAAGAGGTGGATACTCTAACAGTTTCCACTATAGGTGAGGAATTTGGGGCTCAGACAAGTTAGGTAACTTTTCCATAATTACGTGGTAGAGCTGGAATTCAACCTCTGGTCACCTGACTTCACTCTCTCCGAAGCGTATTCTCAATTGGCTCACATGAGCATGGTGATTGTTCGTCAAACGCCAACCACCAAGTGCCTGGAAATAATGAGAGAAAAAATAATACAGCAGTCAAATACAGGAAGAGCAGCCCACTCCCTCTTCTTATTGGAAAGTCCCAGTGCACAGTGGTGTATTAAAAGCCCCTAGAGTCTCTATGGTAAAGAAAGTGGTACATTTGTTTGACAGGAGACCTTTTTAACACTCTAAACAACCAGAGATCTGGAGTCTGTGCCCACAGACGTGTTGGCCTATGGGACCCCTGCCTTCCTCTCCTCCCAAATCCAGAGTCTTTCAGTTTTCATCCTCCAGGTGTTTTGTTCCTTTTGTTTGTGTGATTATCCTATTCTGTAAGAGTGGGAGGGAAAGCTTTTATTGCTAATAGGAATCCCTTATTCAATAATTCAAAAAGCATTCATTGATATCTTTAGTCAAAGTTCAGGGCTACATTTTATGGGAAGTGAACATGAATCTGGCCCCTGCCCTCTCAAGGGAATTTAGACCTGGAGGAGAAAAATGATGCGTGCAATTAGCTGCTCCCACCAAGGACTCTAGTGTTGCCTCTCTGAACCTTCAGGGAAGGTTTTGTGGGAGAAATCACCTTTGTGCGGGCTGATGAGTGTTATCTTCTTTCAGATCAATTACAGCTCCATTTAATTTTCAAAATGGCAACGACTATACTTTTTAATGATTGTCAGGTAACATCTGCATTAATTTCCTAAGGTTATCTTAAAGAAGTAGCACAAACTGGGTGCCTTCAAACAACAGAAATTTATTTCCCACAGTTCTGGAAACTAGAAGTCAAGGTTGGTGGGGCAGTGCTCCCTCTGAAAACTAGGGGAGAACACTTCCTTACTTCTTCCTAGCTTCCGGCGGGGGCCACCAATCTTTGGTGTTTCTGGGCATGCAGATTCAGCACTTCAATTGCATTCTCCATCATCACACCACATTCTTACCTCACATGACTGTACCTCTCCTCCTCTTATTGTAAGTATAATAGTTATATTGGATTAAGGGGCCACCCTACTTTGGTATGACCTTATTTTAACTAATAATGTCACATTTTGAGATGCTGGGGGTTAAGACATCAACATATCTTTTGGAGGGACACAATTCAACCCTCAACAATATACCATTATAAATATTCAAGTGTACTCATTATATACATTATAAATATTTAAATACTATCACTTCTGTAAAAAGTGGTAATAGCAGAAAAGCACAAAGATGAATGTAAAAGTCACTTGGCTATGTTACCACTTGAATGTAACTACTATTAACATCATTCCATTTTTCTTTTCATTACACATATAAAGCACAACAATCATACTATTCATATAACTTTGTGACTTGCTTTTTCTCAAATTATATCTTGAACACCTCCAAATCAATAAATTTATACCATCCGTGTGTGTATGTGTGTTAGTCGCTCAGTCGTGTCCGACTCTTTGCGACCCCGTGGACTGGAGCCCACCAGGCTCTTTTGTCCATGGGATTCTCCAGGCAAGAACACTGGAGTGGGTTGCCATTTCCTTTTCCATGTAATAGCGCTCAATAGCTTATCAAGCCTGTATTGTGGTTGAAGGCACTACTAAACTGTTCACTTTGTAGTTTTGTGAAAGATGGAAAAATTCTTAAGCTTTTCTGTACTTATAGTTTTTATTTAATCATTTTGGCTTATCCATCATTGTCTTTTTCCATTCCATTTTTCCTACCTTCCCTCACACCACTGCAAAAAAACCAGCTTGAATTTCTTGCTCTAGAACAGAACAGAAATTTGCATGTGTCTCTTCCACTCACGAGTCTCAGAAGGCTATTATTCTATGTTTGACACCTTTTGTCTGTCATTTCAGAGTTGTCACAAGTCCTCGACTACTCTTTTGGCTATCAGAACACCACATAAGGCAACCTCAAAAGGCAAGAGAAAACCCTAAAAGACCTAAAGACTAAAAGACCTAAAATTGAGTAGTCCGATGATAACATTTACTCTCTATTCTATTTGCATAATATAAAATACAACAAAATATTTTGTTGGGTTTTCCCACCTAATAACCCACAGTAAGAAATATTTTTGAGTTTAGACTATTGTCCTTTGAGCCTAGTCCAGAGTTTCTTAAAACTTTAGTGTACAGACAACTCATCTGGAAACCTTATAAAAAGGCAGATTCTGATTTAGAAAAGTTAGAAAAGAAGTAACTCAGGCCTTTTCCATGTTGACAGCAGTGGTGCTGATTCATGGACTGCATTTTGATAGCAAGGCTCCAGCTGAGAGCACTGATTAGGGAAAGCATCAACCCTAGGCCTCAGTGTTCCTGCCTGGAGAATCCCAGGGATGGGGGAGCCTGGTGGACTTCCGTCTATGGGGTCACACAGAGTCGGACACGACTGAAGTGACTTAGCAGCAGCAGCAGCAGGCCTTAATTGGGCTGCCTGAGTAACAGGCACCGAGAAGATTTGTGAGCAGGAGGCTTACTGGGGCAAACTCTTGGAACAGCAAGAGCAAACTAGTCTGGAAAGCAGGACTGGACCAGATGGAAAGGCTGAGTTGTGATACAGTTGCCATATAGACCTCAGCTCATCCTAAGACTTTCTAGGGTTGGGAGGCCCTTCAGTTGTCCTGAACTGAGGTAAGGGACAGGTCTATGTCCCCCCACATGGACCAGAGATGGCACACAGACTGCCCCCAGGAGGAGGTGTCATCTGGGGTGAGGCAGCTCCCTTCTGTGAGAGCAATTCTCCATCCTCAGAGGGACTTGGCTATGAGGTGTCTGTAGCCAATACTCCTGTAAGCAAAGAAGAGCAAGCATCTCAGCCTTGGAGGGCGATGTAGGTGAAGCATTGCTGTGCCATTATTCTGGTGAGAACTCCAGTGACCTGAGAAAATCACTAAATTATTTTGTTAGTCAAGCTGAATTTTAGACATCTCCCCAAATATTTTGGTTTTATTAATCAGTGAAATCGTATCTGTGCAATGTGCCAGGCCTTGAAGGCAATGATTTCAAGGCCAATCACTTTGGCTTTACAGAGAATATCTCTGGATCTGATTTGGAAAACTACTCAAGTTACCTTCTCCCAAGCGGGGGTGTAAGAAGAAAATGTAGGGAAGAACTCTGAGAGATAACTTGATCAATTTCACAGAAAAGAGACTGAGATAGCTAAAGAAAAAGATGTGTGCTGCCTAGTGGCGCTAAATAGAAGCAGAGTCTAGGGAATTCCCTTGCCATCTAGTAGTTAGGACTCTAGGGACGTGGAGTTCAATCCCTGATCGGGGAATTAAGATCCCCATAAACTGCGGGGCACAGACAAAATTAAAAATAAATAGATAAAAATAAAGGCAACGTCTAATGATCCAGTAAAGGTACTCTGTGGGGCATTCAGTAGTACTGTCTTGCTACTTCTAGAGGTAGGTGTGGGAGTTTGCTGAAGTGAGATAAAATGTCTAGGATGAGTAACCATACGGAAAAAGATAAAGCTTGATCCATCCTTTATTCTACAATGGATAAATTCCAAATGTATCAGAGATCTAAATTTTTTAAAAATGAAACCATTTTTTCAAAAAGAATAAATAAATTCTTTTATAACTTGGGAGTGGGAAAAACATTCCTACCTATCATTCAGGGTCTCATTAAGCGAAGAGGTTGATTATTCTAACTATAGTGTAAACAGACAACAGACAAGCAAAGCAAATAGTCCAATAAAGGTTAGTTTTTAAAAGTGCAACCCAGGACTTCCTTGGTGGCCTAGTGGTTAAAGATTCATCTGCTGATGCAGGGGACATGGGTTTGATCCCTGGTTGGGGAAGATCCCATATATTGCAGAGCAACAAAGCCCCTGCACCACAACTACAGGCATGCCCTAGAACCATTCTCTGCAACAAGAGAAGCCACCTCAATAGAGGTCTGGTTGAATAAACTATAGTACATTCATAATAACCAAAGAGAAGATGTATATCTAGCTTATTTAAAACATAGTATTTTTTCTGTATGTTTCCAGTGGGACACTAATATGGAGGGAAAAAACACACGCAAATTTAAACTTCATTCAGCAGTCTTATGTTAACAATACTGCTATTCTTATTCTGTTAATATATATTATTTATACATATATATTTATATGTGTGTATTTATAATATGAATAAAGCAAGTAAATAATTGTGTCAATACATTAAGAACTAGTATTTTCATCTTAAGAGAAAGGACAAAACATAAAATCAAAGAGCTCAGCTTTAAAGAAAAAGCATTAAGATAGTTAGAAAAATTAATATTCAAGAGATACAGTGGGTCCTAAAACCCAAAACAAAGGGAAGTTTGAGTAAAGGAGGAGGCTAAAAACCGTATAAGGAATTTTTTATAGTTATGTCTGAAGCAAGAAGAAAAGAGGAGAAATACGTTTAGTATAGGCTCTGATGCACTGGTCCTGTTAAAATTGATGGCTTTTTCTGTAGAGCTTTTGTCTCCTAAATGCTAGGCCCAGTCCACCATCCCACCTTCACTTTTAATTAAGTTAATTTCTGCTGATTCTTCAGATCAGTTCATTGTTACATCACCCCTCCCCCATCAAGGATCTTTCATTGTACCCTATCACAGAATATTCCTTTCCTTAGGGCATGTCTCTTAGTTAATAATTATGTCCCCATTCACATAATTACTTGGCTGATATTCTCCCCTGCTCCCCGCCTTGGAGGGCCAAAATCGTGTCTGGTTGCACTCATCCTGTACCAAACTGCACGTGTGTGCTCCAGTCGCTTCAGTCCTGTCTGACTCTTTGTAACCCATGGACTGCAGCCCACCAGGCTCTTCTTTCCATGGGATTCTCCAGGCAAGAATACTACAGTGGGTTGCCATGTTTGTTTCCATTTCAGGGCATCCTCTTTAGATTGGAAAGGGTAGAATATCTAAGTACCTGAACTCCAAAAGGAACAAAATTCTTCTAAGAAAACTGTTTCCCACTTAAACCCTTTCAAGTAGGGCAAATGACGCATTTGGCCTCTGGCACTATTAGGCAATAAGCACACAACTGGATAAGGCAGATAAAGTTTTTTTTTTTTTTTTTGCTACTCTTGCCAAGTTTACATGGGACTGAGGCATAAGTGGTAGTAAACGTATGCTCTATTGTCTGTAGTATTTGAGTCCAAATCTCCAGCCCTAAAAATATTTAATCCCTGATGGGACTGCTGACGTTTGAGAATGGGAAAGCAGCCCGGGGACGAGGGCTGGGTATGTGCAGCGTTGTCTGTCGACAAGATAAACCACGCTCTCTGCACCGTGAAGGCCGGGAACCAGTCTCCTTCGTGGTCTAAGTCCAGACCCCACCAAAAAAAGCTTTTGCAGCGGCCGCCTCCCCTAGACTTTCCTCCCGCACTCCACTCTCTCTTGACAGGTCTTCTTTGTTGTATTTTAACTACGTAAACGCAAAGATCTAGGCGTCATCATCAGTCCCCCAAGTATGGACCAGTTCCCAAAGCCGGAGTTTCCACCAAACATTCCGGCTTAGGGTTACTAAAATCAGCCTTGATGAATCGCGACCAAAAGGTCTCCCTCCCGGCCCCGTAGAACAGGTTTCTTCGTAAAAGGGCCTTCAGCCTCCGCCGAGACCTTAAAAAAAAAAAGGGGGGGAGACAATGAGGTGTCTACTACATTTCCCCAAATATGTTATCTCAGGTTCAGGCCAGGTGTTTTAAAATACACAATAGACAGTATTTCCCTGTAAATTACGGCTAAGAAGGAGCAAGTGGAACTCATTTTCCTCTCCGTGCTTCTTAGTTTTGCCCTGCACACCTTCGTGCCCAGCCACGCCACCCGCCCGCGGCCGGTAAGCCGGTAACGCCCCGGACAGGCGGCTCCTGGCCACCCTGCGGGGGCCTGATTTTGAAAAGCGGAGCGGGCCAATCAGAGTGCGGAGCGCTGTTTGGCGCTGCCATTTGAGCCTGGGCTGCAACCGAGGGTGCGCCGGCCGCGGCGCCTCCGGAGCCTGCAGCGGCGGTGGGGGCGGAGGAATGAAGAGGGTCGCTGGACTTCAGTAAGCGCACCGGGATGTGCTGGCCCGGGCCGCCGGCCGGCTGATGGGGGCGGGAAGGAGCAGCCTGTGAAACGCGGAGACGGCGGCCACCAGCCCGGGCGGGGACCGGGACTGGGAGAGGCCCCTGAGCAGCCGGCGGGTCCGGTGGCTGGGCTAGGGTGGGGGGCGTGGGGCCACAGGGACAGACGCTCCGCTGAGCCTGCTGGGGTCAGGAGCGGGAGAAGAAGGGTGGTCTTTACTGTTCGGAGAGAGACGAGGACAAAGGGAGGTTTGGAAGAGAGTGGCTGGAAGTGGTGAGAAGCTGGTGACAGGCGTGCTGCAAGGGACTGAGAGAAAGAAGGGAAATCTGTGTAAGTAAATGAAAGGATTAAGTGACAAGAAAGAAGGCCAGTAAAAGGGAAGGAAAGGTGAGGGGGGGCACAGGGCTAGGAGAAGGGTCGGTGAAAGTGTATAGAGGATCGAGGAAAAAGCCGTGGAAGTGGCTGGGGCCCGGGGCCGGAAGAGTGTCAGACGTGGCCGGAAGGCAGAGGAGCTGAGCTCAAAACTGAGAGTGTTTGGAAACTGGAAGTCTTGGTGGCGAAAGAGGGTCAGCATTCAGATCGCACCTCGGAGAGTGAGCAACATGTCCGGGATGTGGGATCAGAGGCTGGTGCGTTTGGCGGTTGTACAGCAGCTTCGGGCTGCCTATGGAATTAAGGTCAAGGGTGGCCGTGCGCAGTGCGATCGCAGGCGACAGGAAACAGCAACCACGGAAATAGTGGTAAGTTCTGGGGAAAGAGGTATAGATTTTAAAAGGGGGCGGGGGGCGCATTCTGTACCATCGCTTATTACCAGGTCATGATAAAATGTTCATTCTGTATGGATCCAAAAGAGAATATGTTTAATTGTGTTAACCGCAGCAACATTGATATTTTGAACTAGATAATTCTTTGAGGGGCCTAGGGGTTAGCTGTCGTGTACATCATAGGATCTTTAGCAGCATTGGCTTCTACGCACGAGTGGCCAATAGCGTGTCCCAGTTGTGACAATTAAAAATGAGGAATGCCGTGATCTTCGGTTTTTAAAAGTTGAGTTTCAAGCCAGCTTGTTCCCTCTCCTCTTTTCACACCCATCAAGAGGCTCTTTAGTTCTTCACTTTGTGCCATCAGAGTGGTTGTTGTTTCTGTTCAGTCGCCCACCCCTCTCCCATCTCCTTCATCGGCTCTCTTTTTCTTCTATTCCTTAAGTGTGGATCTTCCCCAGGGTTCAGATCTCTGTTCCTCTTTTCTGCTCGGTCCCTTTTACTTTTGTTCCGTCGCTAAGTCATGTCCAACTCTTTCTGACTCCATGGACTGCAGCACTGAAGTCCTCCCTGTCCTTGACTATGTCCTGGAATGTGCTCAAACTCATGTCCATTGAATCCATAATGCTGTTCCACCATCTCATTCTCTGTCACCCTCTTCTCCTCCTGCCCTCAGTCTTTCCCAGCATCAGGGTCTTTTCCGGTGAATCGGCTCTTCGTATCAGGTGTCTGAAGTATTGGAGCTTCAGCTTCAGCGTTAGAGTAGTATCATCTGCATATCTGAGGTTGTTGATATTTCTCCCAGCAGTCTTGATTCCATCTTGTGATTCATCCAGCCCGGGATTTCACATGATGTACTCTGCAAAGAAGTTAAATAAGCAGATGACAACATACTGCCTTGTCATACTCGCTTCCCAATTTTGAACCTAGTTAGTTTTTCCATGTGTGGTTCTAACTATTGCTTCTTGACCCGATACAGGTTTCTCGGGAGACAGGTAAGGTGGTCTGGTACTCCCAGCTCTTTAAGAATTTTCCATTTTGTTGTTATCCACACAGTCAAAGGCTTTAGCATAGTCAGTGAAGCAGAAGTAGATGTTTTTATGGAACTCCGTTGCTCTTTTCTATATTCATCAATTAAATTGAACCAGATGCTTGAAAAAGGACTGGTAAGATTTTGTCAGATCATTAAGAATGTGAATGATTTTGCCATGTCATGCAGCTTGCAGAACTTTAGTTCCCTCCACCAGGGATGGAACCCCGACTCAAAGCAGTGGGTCCTAACCACTGGACTGCCAGGAAATTCCCTGAATGATTTATTATTGTGAATAAAAGTTAAATGTTAATAATATGCTTTTAAAATGTTAAGTGCTTCAAGAGCATTCAGGGAGAGCAGATGTATCTAAAGTAAATTAACATATATGTGATTAGGTATGCCCACTTAATCTAATTTTATATAAGCAGACATGGACAGGCTTGAATTAAAAATAAATTCAAGTCCAAGGTATTGCTACGGCCTTCTTAAACAGTGACTCATTTTTGAAGTTTGAATATATGCCCAAAGATAGTGGTAGATTTTTTATTCAGGGGTATGTACACTCAATCAACGTGGATATACTCTTGGGATCAAATATATTAACAAATATATTAACATTTGAATGTAATACATTCTATTATGACTTCTTAAAAATGGTTTTCAAAGGGTGAAATAAAATTTAAATTGTTTACAAAATCCTTTCCTTCGATATTCAGAGCAGCTTGCTTAGTACTCTCCAGTAATGTGGAAAGGGTTCCCAGGTGGTCCAGTGTAAAGACTCTGCCTGCCAATGCAGGAGATACTAGAGATGTGTGGGTTCAATCCCTGGGTCAGATCAGTCGATTTGGCCTTCTGTTCAAGTTATTAAATATTTATAAGGTGACCAATAGAAAGTTTAAGGTTAGTATTTATATGTAGTTGACTGAAGGAGCTTGTAGTATTTTCCAGAAATGTTAGTATGTTGGGCCAAATTCTGTGTAAGAATTTCCTGACTGAACACTAAATGGATCCATTATGGGATTGGAAACTGAGGGAATTTGCTTCCTTGCTTAAGGGCAAAGTGATTGTTTTTGTACTCCCAGCACCTAGTATCTTAGTATACAGTAGTTACTTTTTAACAAATGCACTTGATGTAATTGTTTTCTATGTCTTGACTAATAGTTTATTTCTGCTATCTTATTTTATTTTTTGTAATTTTTAATTTACCTAGTATTTAAGAAAGCTTACATTGAGCCTAATATTTGTGTTAGAGTAACTGAATTTGTAATTCTAGGGTAAAATATTTGGAGTACCATTAAATGCATTGCCCCAGTCCGTTGTACCAGAATATGGACATATTCCAAGGTGAGCAAAGTTTGAAATGAAGAGGAAATATTTCAAACTACTATTTGAATGTATGAAAATAAATAGTTAATTGATGCAAACAATTAGTTGGAACTAGCAAATGATTTTATTTCTCAACATTTACTCAGATTAAAAGTTGTCTTTTTAAAATTTTGCATATTTTAACTTTTTAATTTGTATTCATTTTCAGGGTTTAATTTTAAGGTTCAGTAATGAATAAATATTAGCAACAAGAATTTTTGGTTCTCTATCAGTCTTTTCACTGCTGTTCTGATTATACTCAGGGATATACTACCAATTCAGTTATAATTTTCATTATTTTTTGTTTTAGAAATGATGGATAAAAGAATATTTAAGCTTTTGAGGTATTTGTGAATATAAATTATGTAACCCCTGAACTTTTTTATATCACTCTTTGTAAATAACCTTTTTAGCATCAGAAATTACTAGGGAAGTTTACATCTTAAGAAAATAGTTTAAAAGTGCATAATATAAACAAACTACCTTCAGTTCAGTCAGTTCAGTCACTCAGTCATGTCCAACTCTTTGCGACCCCATGAATCACAGCACGCCAGGCCTCCCTGTCCATCACCAACTCCCGGAGTTCACTCAAACTCATGTCCATCGAGCTGGTGATGCCATCCAGCCATCTCATTCTCTGTCGTCCCCGTCTCCTCCCGCCCCCAATCCCTCCCAGCATCAGAGTCTTTTCTAGTGAGTCAACTCGTCGCATGAGGTGACCAAAGTATTGGAGTTTCAGTTTTAGCACCTTAGCTCTTACTAATTCAGTTCTCCTCTATCCAAAATAGGGTTCATTCTGGCTACTATTGTCCAGTAACCTAAGTTTTTAGTTGATGCATTCTCTAAAAGTTCTTGAACACCTTGCCTTAGGACAATTTTCCCTCACTCACACTGTAGATTCACAGTCTTCATGAGGTAACCATTTGGTGTTTTGCCTTTTAGATGGCCTATGAAAGGCTTTTTTATGATGATATTCAACATTTAGAATTGCAGTTGTAACCCTAGTGTGTGTGTGCATGCTAAGTTGACTCTTTGTGATCCCATGGACTGTAGCCTGCCAGGCTCCTCTGCCCATGGGATTATACCAGCAGGAATACTGGAGTGTGTGGCCATGCCCTCCTCTCGGGCATCTTCCCAACCCATGGATCAAACCCACCTCTCTTATGTTTCCTGCACTGGCAGGCGGGATCCTTACCACTAGTGCCACCTGCAAAGCCCCATGTCCCTAGTAATAATGAATAAATCTTTGTTCTAATTTGTTTGCCTGCTTTTTTTAAAAGAAAACTTTTCTGTCAGTAACTCTGCAACATTCAGCCACTCTGCATCAGTGGAATGCCTTCATTTTCTTGCAGCTGACATCCATTCAAATTTGTGTTACCAGCTGTTAACTAAGCATATAAAGCCAATATTGATTGTTAAAAATTATTCAGTATAAAGAAATTAAGCACACACCTCTAAAAATATGAGAAGGGTTGTAAGGACTGGGATCAATTTATCCAACTTTCTGAGAGGTAATATTGATGAGGGAAAAAACCTTCACTTATTTTGGGGCAAATGTGCAGATGCTAGGTTTTATAAGCTGTGAGTGTTGTGCAAGATCACCTGTGGAAAGAGAATAGGTAAAGAAAAGGAGAAGGCCTTGGAGTCCTGGGTGATCTTAGGATGGAAAAGTCTGGTAGAAAAAGAAGAACCAGAAAAGAAGTTTGACAAGGAGCAGTCAGGCAGACAGCAGGAAATAAGTGTAGTGAAAAAGAGTATTTTCAAGATCATCAGGAGTAGTTAAGTATCAAGCAAGATAAAGACAGTGACTTGACTCTGGATTTGGCAAGGCAGAGGCCACTAGTGACTTTGATGGAGTAATGGGGATGAGTGATTGCAGAGGATTTGTGCATCTTGCCACCTGAAAAGAGTTCTGTCTTTCAGTTTTCTTGTTGATGCTTGCACGTCTTTAGAAGAGCATGTTCATACAGAAGGGCTTTTTAGGAAATCAGGATCTGTTATTCGTCTAAAAGCACTAAAGGTAAGCATATGCTTGAACTATATTTGTACCACTCTTTGATTTGGTTTTTAGGATTGAAATATTTAGAATTATTACATGAATTATTGACAGAAATTGTTTGCAAACAGCTTTTTTTCATGACAGAAGAACCTTTTTCCAAAGTGTGTATCGTTTATATAATGATTTTTTAAAAATTGAGATATAATTGACAAATATATTTAAAGCATACAACCTGATGTTTTGATATACATATATGTTGTGAAATGATTTTCACAATCAAGCTATGTATATAATGCTTTAAAAATTTACAGAGTACTTTCAAACTCATGGTCCTTGTCCCTGTGTACGATAGGAAATGAAAGTTCATATAAAATTTTGTTTTTAGCCTTCTAAAAAGTACTGCTGCTGCTGCTAAGTCACTTCAGTCGTGTCCAACTCTGTGTTGTATACTAAAACGAGAGTTAAGAGAAATTCATTAAAGAAAGCTCTTTAGAGTATAAGGAAGGATACTTTATTTGTGTTAAACCCTCAAACCCCAGAGTGCTCAAAATGATTATATTTATTTTAGAATAAACTCGATCATGGTGAAAGATGCCTGTCTTCTGCACCTCCTTGTGATACCGCGGGAGTTCTTAAGCAGTTTTTTAGGGAATTGCCAGAGCCCATTCTCCCAGCTGATTTGCATGAAGCACTTTTCAAAGCTCAACAATTAAAAACAGAGGAGAAGAATAAAGCTACATTGTTGCTCTCCTGTCTTATGGCTGACCACACAATTGATATATTAAGATACTTCTTTAACTTTCTTAGGAAAGTTTCTCTTCGGTAAGTAGTAAATAAAAGTTTTTGGGAGATGACAGTTTAATTTCTCAACTAGATAGATTTACCCTTATGATAATAAATTTCATTTGGAATAGAAATTTTTCTTAAAATATTATATTTTTCCTTACTATAAGAAGTATATCCTGTATAATGAAAAATATGTAATATTTCCTTGCTGTCTTGGAGTTGCCATTGTGAATGCCTTAATGGCTTATTAGTGTTATAGGATTCTGAAAATGGCTTCTAATGATTACTATGTTTTTAAAATATTTGTGGTTTGCTTTTCAATTTGTCCCTTCTCCTGGCTGTCATTGAGCCTATTTGTTCTAGACATACTTACTGCCTTCAGTACTTTGAATTTTCTGTGTGTGAAAATCAAAGAAATGTGTTCAATTTGTGTGGGAAAAAAAAAAGTGTGGACTTTAGGGGTAGCAGTGTTTTCATGACATATATTTAAGCACACGGAGGCTGTGTATTTCTGATTCTGTCTTATCAGTCATGTAGATGGGGTGACTGTATCTTGGTTTGTGTTTAACTGGTAAAGTGAGAGGTCTTCAGAATGTGCTCAGTGTTATTTTAACTCTGTATTTTTATCTTTGACTCCATCTTATAAAACTTTTTTTCATTTAAGGTCCAGTGAAAATAAGATGGATAGCAGCAATCTTGCTGTAATATTTGCACCAAATCTTCTTCAGACAAGTGAAGGACATGAAAAGATGTCTGCTAACACAGAAAAAAAGCTACGATTACAGGCTGCAATAGTACAAACTTTTATTGATTATGCATCAGATATTGGTAAGATATAGTTGCATTCTTAAGTAATGGAATTTGTTTATAAATGAGGGAGATCCCAGCTTTTTCTAAGTGAGCTACCAAGACAGCTATTAGGAAGTGGTTATGTACTATTTAAACATTTTGAGGCGGGCTGGAGGAAAAATCTTGATTGTGAGCATTTTCATTTAGGACATGTTCCAGATTTTATCCTAGAAAAGATCCCAGCTATGTTGGGTATTGATGGTCTCTGTGCTACTCCATCGCTAGAAGGCTTTGAAGAAGGCGATTCTGAAACTCCTGGTGACTATAAGAGAAAACGAAGACAGAGTGTAGGAGGTGAGTGGTCATGGTAGTCCCGCATGTGGAGGTGTGGCAATTTGCTTTTGCCTGAAATGTGTTTCAACATAAAAAAAATAACCCATTGCTTTTTTGAATCTTTTGGCTTGTATGGTATTCCCACCTTCTGTTTCTTCTTGCCTTCTTTGTAGATTTTCCTTGTGCCTTCTTTGTAGATTTTCCTAGTACCTTCTTTGTTCTGTAACAAAATACTTATGATCCATCCCATATCAAGGTATTTATGCAAAGGATATGAAAACACGAATTTGAGCAGACGTATGCACCCTTATGTTCATCGCAGAATTATTTTCAATAGCCAAGATAAGGAAATAAATTAAGTATCTGTCAGTGGATGAATAATAAAGATGTCGTATGTACATGTATAATGAATACTGCTGCTGCTAAGTCACTTCAGTCGTGTCCGATTCTCTGTGACCCCATAGACAGAAGCCTACCAGGCTCCCCCGTCCCTGGGATTCTCCAGGCAAGAACACTGGAGTGGGTTGCCATTTCCTTCTCCCATTCTTAATTTTTTGAGGCATCTCCATAATGTTTCCATAGTGGCTGCACCGATTTACATTCCCACCAGCAGTATATGGGGGTTCCCTTTTCTCTATAGCCTCTCCAACACTTGTTATTTCTTGCCTTTTTGATAATAACCATTTTAACAGTTGTAAGGTAGGTATCTCGTGGTTTTGATTTGCATTTCCCTAATAGTTAATAATTTTGGACATCTTTTCATATGCCTGTTGGCCATGTGTGTGTCTTTAGAAAAATGGCTATTCAGTTCCTCTGCCTATTTTTTGACTGGGTTGTTTGTTTTTTTTTTTGGTTGTTGTTGTTGAATTATATCAGTTCTTTATATATTTTGGATATTAACCACTTACCAGATATGTGATTTGCAGATATCTTCTCCCTTTTAGTAGGTTGTCCTTTAATAAAACTAATGTCACATAGGCTGTTGCCTATGTTTTCTTCTAGGAGTTTTATGATTTCAGGTCTTACATTCAGGCCTTTAATCCATTTTGATTGATGATTTTTGTCTGAAATGTAAGACGGTGGTTTAATTTCCTTCTTTTGCATGTGACTGTCCAGTTTTCCCAACACCATTTATTGAAAAGACTATTCTCTCTCCATTATATTCCTTTGTCATAAGTTAATTTTCCATATATGTATGGGTTTATTTCTGTGGTAAAGAATCTGCCTGCTAATATAGGAGACGTGGGTTTGAACCCTGGATCGGGAAGATTCCCCAGAGAAGGAAATGGCAACCCACTCCAGTATTCTAGTCTGGGATATCCCATGGATAGAAGAGCCTGGTGGGCTACAGTCCATTGGGGTCGCAAAGAGATGGACACGGCATAGCAACTGAGCACGTACATACACCTACATTTACCCACTTTATTTTGGCTGCCATTTGCTTGGAGTATCACCTTTCATCGCTTCACTTTGAGCTTGTATCTTTCTTTAGAGCTAAGTCTCCTGGAGGCAGTGTATAGTTGGGTTTTGTTTTTTAATCCATCCAGCCACTCTGTATCTTTCGATCAGTGAATTCAATCCATGTACATTGTGGCTCAGACGGTAAAGAATCTGCCTGCAAGGCAGAAGACTTGGGTTCAATCCCTGGGTTGGAAAAATCCCCTGGAGAAGGGAAAGACTCTGATGCTGGGAGGGATTGGGGGCAGGAGGAGAAGGGGATGACAGAGAATGAGATGGCTGGATGGCATCACTGACTCGATGGACATGAGTCTGAATGAATTCCGGGAGTTGGTGTTGGACAGGGAGGCCTGGAGTGCTGTGATTTGTGGGGTTGCAAAGAGTCGGACACAACTGAGCGACTGAACTAAAATGACGGTAGTCTTGGACTTCCCTGGTGACTCAGATGGTAAATAATCTGCCTGCAGTACAGGAGACCTGGGTTTGATCCCTGGGTTAGGAAGATCCCTGGAGAAGGGAATGGCAACCCACTCCAGTATTCTGGCCTGAAGAATTCCTTGGACAGAGGAGCCTGGCAGGCTACAGTCCACGGGGTAGCAAAGTCAGACCTGACTGACTAACACTTTCACATTTAGGATGATTATTAACAGATGAAAACTTAGTACTGCCTAAACTAAAACTGTTTTCTGGTTGTTCTATTTGTCCATTGTTTTCTCTGTGTTTCTGTCTTCCATTTTGTTCTGTGGTGTTTTTCTGTTTTCTCTTTCATGTTTTGTGTCTCTGCTCTAGATTTATATTTTGTGGTTACTGTAAAGTTGGTATAAATTGCCTTGTAGATGAAATAGTCCTTTTTCTGCCAATAGCATCTTACTACCTTCACTTGCTTATATGAGTTTCATCCTTTTCCTCTTCCTCTTTTGTGTTTTTGTTGTCTCAAATTATGTCTTTATGTTGTGTGTTCACTACCAAATTCAAGTTGCTGCAGTTTTACTGCTTTTTTTCCCTTTAACCTTTAATATAGAATTGTTTGACAACTTAATCTGATACAGAGTTGCAATTTTCTGATTCTGTTTATCTTCTTACTCAAAGCTTTGTTTACTTTTGCCTTTTGTTTCTGGTAGAAGAGTTCCTTTCAACATTTTTGTAAGGCCAGTCTAGCACCAATGAACTCCCTCAGCTTCTGTTTGTCTGGGAAACTATTTCTTCTTCTAATCTTACAGCTGACAGTTTTTATCTTTAAATATTTTGAGTATGTCATGTCATTCCAATCTGTCCTGGCTTGTCCTTAGTCATCGAAATTAGAATTCTACGTGTTCTTATCTGATCTTTTCTCATTCCCATATCCTACTGTCTACCAAGTCTTATCACTCTGATCTTGTAAATACGTTTATTACTGCCTCTGTTTCTACAGGACCTACCTAGTTCAGAGCCTCATCTCTTGCCTGGCTAATTCCCATTCTTCCCTCAGGTCTCGCCTTAAATACCACTTCCTCAAGGATACCTTCTCTAACTCCATGATTTAAATCTGTTGTTAATATTTGTACTTCATGCTGTTTACCCATTTTTCGATAGGTATTTATTTGCTTGTTATATTTAATGTTTGCTTCCTCCAATAGAAAGTTTCATAAAGGTCACTGTCTCACATTTTGGCTACTGTTGTATCTTCTTTGTGTCTGACACATAATAGGTACAAAATATATATTTGTTGAATGACTGAATAACATACTTAGAAGAACCTTTAGCTAGTTTGCCTATCTCCAAGGAGGCTTACACACACACACACATACACCCTACCCCCAACTAATCTATCATATGTTATCAAAGCACAGAAATGATGGTTTTGTTCCTTTTTCCCTTTGGAAAAGTTCAGATTCTTCAAAATTATATACAGCCTTGTTTTCCTAACACACAAGACTTATCTCTTAACCATATCCACTGTTCACTAGTTGCTCTAGCTGTATCAAACTCCTGGCTTCTGGTATACATACATTCTTTTTTTTCATACATGCCTTTGAGTATGCTAGTCACCTAGCCCGAATTCTACCTTCTACCTGATCAGCACCTACAAGGTTTTATTTCCCTTTCCAAGCTTTCTCTCTTGGAGCCTTTTCTTCCCTTCCTCAAAAGGTAATGATACCCTCTTTTCTACTCTTTTATGCATTGTACTCATTTTATACATTGTAGTTACTTGTTTTACAATTCATTCCGTATTTAATGTTTTCCTATTTATGAGTTATTGATGAAAGAGAGGTAAATGTTGTTATAATGGATTATATTATGTATGCCTTGCATTTCAGATTTTGTTAGTGGAGCATTAAATAAATTTAAATCTAACAGGACACCTTCTGTTACACCTCAACAGGAAGGAATTGGTAGGTATTATATATTTTTATTTAATTAGACATTTATGTATATACATTATGGGCTTCCCTGTTGGCTCAGAGCGTAAAGAATCTGCCTGCATTGTGGGAGACTAGGTTCTATCCCTGGGTCTGGTAGACCCCCTGGAGAAGGGAATGGCACCTGACTCCAGTATTCTTGCCTGGAGAATCCCATGGACAGAGGAGCCTGGTGGACCACAGTCCATGGGGTCACAAAGAGTCAAACATGACTGAACAACTAACAGTTTCACACTTTCATGTATATTATATAGAAATTAATTGTGATAATAATTACCTGATTTATTTTGTTTAATCAATTCCAAGTGTAATTTTTGGTGGAGATATTATAATACTGTATTATGACATTGGATATATATGTGATTATATATAATTACATTGGGTATGTTGAACCTAATATTGTAGGTAAGAATTTATTTTAGTCTGTGTTGTGTGTTTTTTTTTTAATTTTCTTTTTCTTTTGAACTTTTAATTTTGTATTGGGGTATAGCCAATTACCAATGTTGAGATAGTTTCAGGTGAACAGCTAAGGGACTCAGCCATACATATACAATATTTTAGTCTGTTGTTATATCTGTGATCTTCTAAGTCATATTCTTCCATTTGCAAGTTGGATGCTACAGAACATGTGAGACTGAAAAACTCAATCTCATTTTTATTTTAGAACCAGAAAATTATTAGTGTTTGTTCCAGTTTTTTATTTTGATTTGCTTGTGGCTAAAATTATTTAACCTGGTAATAGAAAATTTGATCGTTTCATTTTCCAGATTGAAGACATTAATTGGTTAATAGTTATTATGAAAAGCAAAAGTATTTAGATTAGTTTTTGTTTCACCTGTTACTAAGAATCTTGCCTCTTTACAACTTGACTTTTTAAGTAGTTGCATAGTGTTAATTTAGTTTTTAATGTATTTTTGATAATGCTAATGTAAACATCCCCCCAGTTTTGGTTAGTTTTAAGTAATAGCTTTATAAGAAGAAATTAAATGAAGTGTTTGTATTTTATCAACTCTGGGAGAAAAAACAAATTTTTTTTTTTCAGCCCAGCTATCTGTTTCACCAGCAATTCTTACACCAAATGCTAAGCGTAAACTGCCGGTAGATTCTCATGGTTTCTCAAGTAAGAAAAGGAAGTCCATCAAGCACAATTTTAACTTTGAGTTGTTGCCAACTAATCTCTTCAGCAGCAGTTCTACACCAATATCAGGTAACAAGTAGAATTTGTATAACTGGATTATAAACGTTAACACGAGTGCTTATTTTGGGCAAAGTGCTATTTCATAATAATTCCTTTAGGAGGCAGATTTTATTCTCTGTTTTATCAAATCTCTGGATTTTGTAAAGTCCCCATACTTTTAAAATAGACAGTGTGGTTCAGTATAATTAATGTGTATGTGTGTGTGTATGTGTGTGTGTTTTACTGCCTTGCCTGTTGAAAGCTATGGGTCACTGTGAATAGGAATAGTACTGGTACTCAGGTTTTACCTGATTGAATATCCTGAATTCTACCTTAGTTAATTCTGGATCTATGACTGTGACTAGATTGCTGCCTTCTTTTGAATTGAGGTCACCAGCATTTGAGTGTCTCTGAATTCAGAGTGGGAGTGTTACCATTAATGTAATCATTGTGGGTTAGTTGGGGAGGTGGGTAGTATTTTAGTTTTATACTCAAGTAGCTTTTATAAAAAGCCTTAAAAGCTTTAACACCATTGTTTCCACATCCCTTTACCAGCCAGTCATTTTATTCTTAATGAACTGCAAGTTCCCAATGTGGCCAACCAGAGCCTCCAGAGAAAAATAAAATCACACTAATTTGAATGCCAGGTTTTTGTTAGTGTGATCTTGGATTGGCTTGGCTCCTTTGACATGTATGTGTAGAATACAAGTTGGCTCATATTAAACTATGATCAACCCAAAATGAAATGAAGCTCTAAGCCCAGAGTCTTCCATCTCATATTTGTCTCACATTTAGTCAAAATGTGAGTGGTCTCATATTTTTTAGATTTTCTTTGTTTTCAGACAATGTTAAGAGTTCTACCTTGAATTTGTTAGCTGGATTAAGAGGTCTTCTTCCCAAAAGCCTCTGTTTTGTTTCTGTTATCCAAAAGCTTTACATTTTACTTGTCTGTTTTATTTTAAAAGATGAACAGACTAGCAACTTGTTCTCTGTAGTCCTTCAGGGTCTCTATGGTTCATTAAAGTGTAATGATAAGAACTCTGAAGCTATGTCTGTCGTTCTTCCAGTATTTACAGGCTGGAGATACAGACTTTAAATTAATATATTTTTAATGTTCAGAGAGTCCTCCACTTTGGAGGACTATTTCCAAATGGCAGATTTGCATCAGAGTTCTTCTTGCCTTTGTTTATTAGCAATACAGTATCTTCCCCAGGAAACAAACCTCCTTCTCTCCAAGCTCCTGACCCTAGAATAAGCTACCTGACTCACATTTGATATATCATATTGCCTCCAAGCTTTTTTTGTTGTTGTTGTTAAGGCAAATACACCCAAAAAGTCACTGTAATGGAAAACTCTGGGCACCTGTGTAAATTCTTCATCAATACCAGTGGGAAGTTGAGAGGGTTCGTGTTCACTGAGTATATCCTGAGCAATATTCAAATACAAGTCAAATGTATATGGAGCCTTTGCTCATAACTCATAATACTTTTCCCCAAATTTTTTTCATTATAGTTGGTTTCATGATATAGTGTTAGATAGCTTTATCAAAATGAGCTGTTGTAACCTCCAGTTGTTAGCATAAAACATGGCAGTAACCATGTGGTTAGATGTGTGTTATGGGTCATCAGTTTTTGTCAAAAATGTTGGACAAATTACACTCTAGAGTCAGGTAGACAGCAGGTTGGCTAGCAGGTGCATATGGCATACTCAGACACTAAATTATTTTTCAGTAGTTCATTTTTGATAATGGCATTAATTAATCTTATGCACCAGGTTCTGTGCTAGACATCTTATATACATTATAGCAATACTTATATTCACCATAAAAATCCAAATTTAGAGCCTAAAGCCATTTAGTAAGTGGTGGACAAACTCAAAGTCTGTCTCAAAAGCTTATTTCTCTAAACTGCAACAGTGCCCACCTGTCCCTTGTAAGTAAGTATTGAGTTTAAAGTAAAACTCTAATATAAAAATAATGTTTAATCTGACCTTTAATTGGCAACTAAAAAGAAATTGATACTTTTTTTTCTTTTTTAATTAACGGGTAATTTGACCCTTGAAGATTCTAACCAGAAATTATGTGATTTTGTTGTTGTTTAGGGGTGGAAATTAAGACTTTAAATCTAATTGCTGTTAATATTTTATACTTTGAAAAGAAAATAAGTATGTATGGTCTATGACATGTGGTCATTTTTATAGTTCACTGTGATACAAGCCCGGAAGGGTCATCTCAGAGTTCATTCTCTCCTGTTGCCATCAGTGGAAGCCATTTGATCAGTACAAATGTGCTAAGGCGAAGTAAAAGGCTTGCAAGCAAAAAAGTTTGCAGGTAAGTTATCCAGGTTGGGTAAAATTTGATATATATACTTAAAAAAATATTTTGTCTTTCTATTGAGAATCATATTTGAGTAATAATTTTTTTAAATCCCCTTTGCCTTTATAGTCTTGTTAATCTAGGGCCTATCCTCCAGAGAAACATTCGTAATTTGAGTCCATTTTGCCTGTTTAAAATCCTATTTTATGTTGATGTGGGTAATTTTTAAATTTCCTCTTAATATAAAAAGCTAGTCTAATGATTCTGGTTTATAAGTGACCAAACTTGTGATCAACAGGAAAGATCATTTTTTATGCAGATACAATGTGTTCATATATGGTATCTTAAACCTAAATAATTATTACTCTGTTCAGTTAATAACAGTGTGATTTGCTCTGGGCTTTCAAACTTTATTTTGTCGGAATTCCTCTAGTTCCCATGCTGTAAACTGATGTTTATAATTTCACTCTTTCTAGGGTGGAATCAGGAAAAGCAGGCTGCTTCTCTCCTAAAATCAGCCGTAAAGAAAAGGTTCGAAGATCTCTTCGTTTGAAGTTTAATCTAGGGAAAAATAGCAAAGATGGAGTAAGTGTCTGTCACCATTTCACTGCTACTTATATTAGCGTCAAGCCGAAGACTTGATCCTCAAAGACCCTCTCAGCCCTGTCTCTCCTCCATCTACTCTCCTGTTCTCTTCTTTATACCAAGCATTTACACTTGAGTTGTTACCTCCAGTTCCTCCTTTTCTATCCTCCTGAAATCAATTCCAGTGATGCTTTCATCCCAAACTCTCACTGAAGTAGATCTCACAAGATTACTCATGAATTCAGCACTGCTCAAACAGGTGAACAAATATGAGTCCTTATTAGACTCAATCCATCAGCAACATGTAACCAACCCAGCCAATGACTTGCTCTTCTTTGGCATATTTTCTTTCCTCGCTTCAAGGACACTTTGATTTTCTTCCTTCTTTGCCAGTTAATTTTCTAATTCCTTTATATTGGAGTACCGAAAAAGCTTTGCCCTCGGATTTCTTTTCTCACTCCATTCACTCAAGGTGATCATCAGCTCTAACTAAGTATCGTGTATTTGCTTAGGACTTAATTTGTATCTATAGCCCAAATTGCTCTCCTGAACAACTTGACTGCTGAACATTTAACCTAGTTGACCTCCTAGTTGGGAGGTACTGACATCTTAATAGAGCTCCTGGGATTCATTTCTTCACTGCTGTTATTTCTCCACTCCTCCCTCTCTCCCCAACCCATGCTTCTACCTGCAGTCTTCACCATCTCAGTTATGGGAACTTATTCTTCCAAGCACTTAGATCAAAAACCATGCAGACATTCTGGACCCCTCACTTTGTCTCACACATACCATCTAAACCATTAGGGAATCCTGTCTAACTTCTGCTTCCAGAGTCTATCCAGACTGATCACTTTTTACAGCAATTTATTTCTAACTTTTTGAGTTGTGTCATTTAAAACTTACATTACTACAATAAGTTCCTACTACCTGATTCTACTTTGCTGCAGTACTGGAGCCAAAATTATCCCCTAAAAAGCAGAGTTAAGTCATGTCACCCCTCTTTTCAGAACCATCCAGTGGCTCCCTGCTTCACTCTCAGGAAAAAAAAAAAAAGTCAAAGTTCTTACATTGACTTGCAGTGCCCCACATGGTCTGTTCCTGGCCTCCCTCTTGGAGCTCTCCTCCCACCACCCTCCCCTGCTCACCTGATGTCATTCACTTTTGCCTCTGTGTGATTTCTTGAATGTGCCAGACCTTGCTTAAATGTTAGAGGCTGCAGGCATTTTCCTCTCCTTGGAATGTTCATTCCCCTTGTATGTTCATGACTCTCACTATGTTTTCTTTACTCACAAATCATCTTCAGATTAATGTATTTAAAATTGTACCTCGCCCCTGGCCACAAAAGCATTATACCCCCACCCTTCACCACTCCATATCCTTCTTACCCTGTTTTACTTTTCCTTCTAGCACTTTTCATCTTATGTATTGTATATTGTACATTATAATTTATTGTCTATCTTATTCTGATCTAAATCTCCCCATCAAGAATGTAAATTCCATGAAAGTAAGATTTTGCTCTGTTTTTGTTTTCTTTCACGCTTGTGAACAGTCCTGGGCACAGAATCACCACAAAAAAATTTTTTTTAAGTTAATGTGTGAGGCTGTTTTTATTTTAGATCATAATATATCCACTAATAGCCAGTCAAATGCTTATAATTTCCATCAGCATGCTTACAAATATATTGTTTGCTATAAAATTATTCCTAAATTATGTATATCTACCTTTTAAAATTAGATATAGAGGATTTTGATAACTACAAAACGATAGTTTGTCTTAATATTTTGAATTAACTAGGTTTATTTCTTAACCAAAACTTTTTCAATTTTTTTCTGTACAGAATGAGTGTTCTGGTGTCAATAGATCTGAAAATGTTGGTCGACGACTTGCAAATCAACAAAGTTTAAAAAATAGGATTGAATCTGTAAAAACAGGTCTGCTTTTTAGCCCAGATACTGATGAAAGATTAACAAAGAAAGGTATGTTTACATGATATTGGTAGAGTTTTACCCCAAAAACCTACTTTAATTTTTTTTTTTTTTTAGTTTTCTTTCCATTTTATTGAGATAATTGACATATAACCTTTAGCTTTTTTAATGATAAAATGTATTAAGTACTTTACTGTTCTAGAAATTTAAAATTCATGTTTGAGTAGTGAAGATATTTGAATTGGAGTGTATGTTTGTATGAACAATTGGATCTTTACAATGTAAATACAAAAATGTTTAATATTTATACATTAAAAAATTATTTTTTTGTATTGACTTGTCATTTTTTATCCACACTTTAAACTTTTTTATTTTGTATTGGAGTATAGCCAGTTAACAATGTTGTGGTAATTTCAGGTGAGCTGCAAAGGGACTCAGCCATACAGATACATATATATCATAAAAAATTATTTTTAATACAAATCTAATTTATTGGAATTAAATGCTTAGTATTTAATTTATCATGTATTTGAATAACATTTCAAAAGTAAGTCAAATATAAGTTTAAAAACACTGAACTGCTTTATTCTAGGTTCAAAAAAGATCAGTAAGTCGGAGGAAAACTTATTAACTCCAGAGCAACTAAGTGGAACAAATTACCAGATGTCTTGGATAGGACCTAGTAATTCAGATTTTCAAGAAGTAGATGGAAATGAAGCTTCTCCGGTAGATGGAACTCTTGAGGTGGAGAACTCTTCTTTGGAGCCTGATATGATGGCTGAAAAGTCCCCTGTTAGCTCGTACGAGCTCACCCCTCCTGATGTACACAGCAAGCACAGTAACAACACAACTGGCAGCTCTATTAGCGGTGATGAGAGTGACTTGACCGCAGAGACTGTGGTGAAGATTCAGAAAGCATTTTCTGAATCTGGAAGTAATCTTCATGCATTGATAAATCACAAGCAGTCATCATTAGCTACTGTGGAGAAAGTAAAATTAAATGAAACATCTTCTACCAAAGGTAGCCCAGAGAAAAATCTCTTAAAAACTAACTTGACTGTGATAGAATCGAGTGGACACCATACCAGTAACGATGAAGATAGCTTTTCAGAAAGAGACTTCTCACTACATCAGCCTCAAAAATCGGATAGAGAAGCCACTATAAAATGTTACTCAACTCAGATGAAGATACAACTAGAAAACAATACTCATTTGAATATACCAAAAGATTACTTAAGCAAGCAGGAGTTGCCCAGTGATGAACATGTAAGGAAACAAGAGTCCCCAAGGGATACCCTCAATACTAAATTAAAGGAGAATGAAAATTTGATTGAAGAGAACTTACTGAAACACACAGCTTCTAGGGAGGTTGTGGCTAGCACCTCTTCCTCAGAACAGAGCACGTGCAGTAGCGCAAACCTGTCAAAACCTACTCCTGTGGGAATCATTAAACAGCAGTCACTGGTGGAAACACGAAATGAAACGGTTTCTGAATGTTTACAAACGACAGAGCATGGAAGGGTTTCAGACCACATACAGTGGTTTAACAAGCTTTCTTTAAATGAACCAAATAGGACAAAAGTTAAGTCACCTCTTAAGTTTCAGCGTACACCCGTCCGTCAGTCAGTGAGAAGAATCAATTCTTTGTTGGAGTATGGTGGACAACCTCCAAGGCATAAATTAGCGGGTCTTGGGGATACTGCTTCTCCTCTGGTTAAATCAGTGAGCTGTGAGAGTGCTCTTCCCTCTTGTGTAGAAAGTATGACAAAAGATTCCTCCTTTCCATGTACCAGATCTGGTCCTAAAGAACAGAAGTCTACATCTTGCAAGCAGTCAAATATTGATACGATTTCTAAATCAAGCATGGAGGTAACTTCTACATCGTTCTTACAAATGAAGAGGCACCCAAACTCTGTGAATGCGTCTCTTGGGTCCACCAGAGTTTGCAAACAAGAAGTGATATCTAATAGCCAAATTAAGTTTCCCTTGGATGATCTAACAAACCATGATATTGTAAAATCTGTTGTAAGTAATGATAAGGTCTTTCCCCCTGGCGTAAGCAGCAGGGTCCTTAGAAAACCATCAGAAAAAGAGAGGATCTGGTATAAAGGTTCTCCAAAAAATCCTATTGGAAAAGTTCAACTACTACCAACAAGTAAACCTGTAGACTTGTAATAGGTAAATGTTGTACTTGTCATTAATGTATATAAAATTATCAATTGGTGATATGACTTGGAAAGTAATATGATGTGTTTGTAGCTCAGGATGATTGTTATGTGATGAATTTAATTTCATTGTGCAAGCAACTTGAATTCTTGTTTTTCTTAATTATGGCAATATTTAAGCTATCTTTAATTTTATTGTGATCTCTTAAAGCAGAGGTTACACTTTACTTTTTTAAAGAAATTGTTGACTGGGTTTATAAGAAGTTAATTTTTTAAAATTGTATGAATTTTATTTTTTAACGTGTGATAGAATGGAATGAGTTGTGCTGATTTCTTGTTACTCTTAAGTCAGATGAGGTTTCTCCAAGGAATCTCGACACATGGAGAAAGAAGCCCTGCAGATCTTACTTCTCAAATTCCACTAATGTTCAGTGTCTTTAAAAATCCCTAGAAACTAATTTGCTTCAATAGCATTTTAATCCTTTGTTCCTTTTGGATGTAATTAGGTTTATATTGCCTTTAGATGTGACAGTGTTCCCTTGAACTAAGAATAATGGCCGATGCAGAAGGAAGATGACTCAAGTGTGCTCATATAGTATGAGGCTGCAGAAATAACAGATAACTTTTAAGCCATACTATATTTTTAAAGTTAATTTGCACAAATACATTTGTATCTGTTTTGTCCAATATAGCATTTAAAATTTTTTAAGAAGGAGTAATTAAACTTGGAAGATTTTAATCAAAGTGATTGCTTGTCTGCAGATGCTTGGTTTTAGACTTTGAAGTAATTGATGCGCCTCTGTACATTTACCTTGGATTCTTACAAGAACCTGTGATAGTTTTGTCATGTGTGTAAATGTTATTTATTTAGCATAGACATTAAAGATAACTTTCTGGAAAATGACTTGCCTGAGACTCTAATGAAATTCAAAATACCTTTTAGAATTTGATGCAAATTGTCAAGCTAATCTATCTAAATTGATATTTAAATTATTAGAAATAACAAAGTTTTAAGGACAGAATACTATCAACAGTAGAGTGTATTTAAGTTTTAGAAGAAGGAATATGCATGCAGAATCAATCACTAAAGATAGTTTTGCAGGTCAGGTGTTAGAATGCCACATTCAAAGGTGAGGGCAGAACAGAACCACTGCACACCACTCAGAACAACCAAGCAATGTGAATATGTGGGAGGAATTTAAAGTCATCAGAGGTTTGCTTTACCAAGTCCTCCTTGATAGCAGTACATCTTATTTAAAGGCTATTTCCTATTTCTATAATCACTACCTAGGAATTGACCCTTTCTCAGAATTAGAAATTTTTACTTATTATATAAAGACTAAAATCTATAGATAGAAACATCATGTTTATCTGACATCAAAACAGGTTTTTAATACAGGTATGCATTTCTCTTGATGGTATTTCTAAGAGTAAGTGGCTATAGAAAATATTCTTAAATTCTGAGATGTTGCAAGCAGTTCTTTTTAACTATTTTTTAAAATGCATTAATGTCCTTTGATTTCCTTGGGAGTAGGTGAAATGTTGAATTGGAAGCCTAATTCAGTGAGAAGACAAGACATTAACTGTACAAGTCACCTGAATCAGTGGATTTTATGAGAGACTAATCATTAATAATAAAAGATATTTATTAAAAATAAAACTATCCACATGTCGCTCAATTTTTTGTTAGCTGAAAGCTGTAGTACAGAGTAAAGGATTATGAAGGTACAAAACTTGGAGATGTGGTAACTGGAGAGCTGGGAAAGTTGAGTTTTAGACTTGATCTAGTATTCATGTTTTCATTTTTTCTTATAGAGATAATGTTTTTAATTTCATGAGGATATTTAATCAAATGATATACAAACATACTTAAAAGTCTGGGCATGTGTGGTAACTCCAAAAACTATTTTCATTTTATTCTTACAAGTAAATAAAAATCTAATATTGATTTGGTTATTATGGGCAACAAACAATACAGTTATACATAGAACTTAATAGACAGCTTGGCAACATTCTAAAATCACTAAAAAATTTTGATACAAGATTTTGAAAGTCATCAAGCCCAGGACATACAATGTTTTTAGAATATAAAATTTCACATAAAGCATGAACAGTGTATTTTGGTCAGATTTCCATTCAACACACATAAAGCATGAACAGTGTATTTTGGTCAGATTTCCATTCAACACAAAGGCAGTGAATTATAATGGCATTTCTGTTTTTCCAGGCACAAAATGAAGATAATAGTGAAACATTAAAGTAAAATTTAGAATTGGAAAAAACCCTCATTATGTCTGAATAATAAATATCAAACTCCAGCATGGTCTTTAAGCCTAGAACCAATGGACAATATATTTGTTATTTTGCACTGTTAGCATGCACTGAAATAAAAAGCTGGAAGCATAAGAGCATCCATGGAAGAAAAAGTGCTAGGAAGGAGGTTGGCTTCAAACCAAAAGGTCATGGGTGAATTTTGCAGGCCCCCTACATAAAGTTGCTGTAGATGATAATGGATTTGGGGACAGAACAAGTATACAGAATTCTGGATTCTAACCTCATCAAGGTATTTACTCTGGGATCTCCAAGTGCTTACTCATCCCCAGTCTTGATGAAAGAAATTGAAATACTTATATTAGTCGTATGGTTTTACATTTCAGTTCTTGTGTTTGGAAAGTATAAAAATGGATACATTCTCCAATGTGCAGAGAGTATGATTTCTCTTCAGGCAAAAGAAATCTTAATTGATAGCTGGTATGGAAGTTTAGAAATAACATTCAGAACTAATATTCCTAGAGGTTTTCATGTGGTTTTGGTTTATCACTTTAACAGAAATTTAGAGCATCTTGTATTAAATATCTCCATAGTTTTCCTGCTCAATGAAAAGTCTTCTGAAAGCACTCAGTATACCTGATCACTGCCATCATTAAAGGTTCTTAAGGCCTCAGTTCCAATACTTTGGCCACCTCATGCGAAGAGTTGACTCACTGGAAAAAATCTGATGCTGGGAGGGATTGGGGGCAGGAGGAGACGGGGACGACAGAGAATGAGATGGCTGGATGGCATCACTGACTCGATGGACTCGAGTTTGAGTGAACTCTGGGCGTTGGTGATGGACAGGGAGGCCTGGCGTGCTGTGATTTATGGGGTTGCAAAGAGTCTGACACGACTGAGCGACTGAACTGAAGGCCTCAACTTTTGTTTGTCTCTCCTATCAGTGCCCCAGTGCCTGATTCCTCTTAAAGCTAAAAGACGTTTGAAAAGCTGGAAAGGTGGCAAAATTAAAGGTGTGCTATTGCGAATGAAGGACAGAAGTGGGGAGGCAATCTAGCACACTGTTTGGATAATTGCTTGAGCAAAGGTTCATTTCTTCCGTAGGGGTCGACTGAGGAAGAGGGCGTCGGGGAGCCGGGTATGTGCAAGGCCTGGCCTCTGGGTTGCCTGCGGGGGAGTCCTGGCCAGGCCGCCTCCACCTGCTGGAGGAGGGACGGGGCGGGGCCAGGATGAGCAGGGAGGTGACGCACGAGCGACCCAGATCCCCGGCTTCGCGCCCGACCCCCACCGAGGCCCAGACCGCGGCAGGCTCCTCCGGCTGCAGCTCGGTGAGTCCTTCGCTGGCGCCGGCGCAGACCTCGGCCTGACGCCCACCGCACACCCACGGGTTCTTCGCGTTCGGGAGTGCGGGAGGGCGTCCTGCTGAGTTCCTTGAGCCGGAGGCTGGGGCCAGACAAAGGATGGGTGCGAAAATCGGAGGGTCGGCTCTAAATGAGAGGGAAGGAGCCGGGAGGAAGAAGGGTGGGTTGTTCATCAAATCTGAACGATGTTGGCTGGGGGTGTAAATGAAACAAAGACATCCTGCGTGCAGAGCCGGGGAGGGAAAGATGGAGATGGCCGGAGAGGCGGGTGCCTGCCTCTGGCCATTTGGTCAGATTGCGGGTTCTGCTGTCTCAGCTCTTTGGAGTGGCTTCTTAAAAGCCTTTCCTTTACAGAAATAGAATTTGGGGGTTATGAATATTTCCGTTTCAGGGGAGAAATGCACGCCGCCGCCATCTCTGCCGGCTCCCACGGAAGGATGGGCAGAAGAGGGTTTGCAGGGCCCCTGCCTTTGGTGTCCGCCCTGAGGTCCAGCAGCTGCAGAAGGAATCCGTGTGAATATTTGTTCTCTTGTTCTGCAGGCTTCTGGTTGTGTGGAAGCCAACGTTCAGGACAGGTTGACTCCCCAGACTTTTGCCTTTTCTTACACTTGTTCTCTCATCACCTTGCGATTTCCCCAATTCCAGCCTCCAGAACAGTGAGGTAATGTTGCCAACATAATAACGCAATCTGGGGGTCTCCGTGCCCCGCACTGTTCTCAGTGCTCTTGCATGTGCTCCCACACTTATCCTCACAGTGACCCTGAAAGACAGATGCTTTTCTCCTCCCTTTTTGCAGAGAAGGAAGTTGAGGCATTTGCCCACGATCCCCGGCTCTTATTTGGTGCAGCAAGCAGACCTCATCTTCCTTCCCAGATTGCAGGGCAGGCCTGAGCTGTGTATGGATCTCGACTGTATTCCGTGTTTGCTAAGCTAAGATGGTCTCTTCTACCAGCCCCAAGCTTTCTGTGTTTCTTTGCCATGTGCGTCTTCCAGCTCCTTCCCATGAGCCTTTTCTTCCCCAGGACTAGGAAAGCCAAGATGTCACTTTTCCTCTCCCTCTCTCAAGATGGAAGCAAAGTTTTGTTGTTTGTTTCTGTTTGTTTAAAAGCAGGAGAGAGTGGTGGAGTAGGAATGGTGCAGAACTTCCAGAGAGCTATGAGGACAATAAAAAATGACAGAACTGCCATTATAGTCTAGTCTTCCCCAGGATGTGAGGACACAGGGAACTGACCATCTCGGACACTTTTGTTTCTTTAATACCTTCTCACAGCTGATGTCCTGGGTAGCATGGACACGAAAGGCCTAAGCAAACCCTTAAAATTTTTCATTGCAGTCTCTCCCTGGGCGGTCCTTGAAACACTCCCCGGAGGGAATCACATGATTACATCATCACAGTTGACAATTGTGGCCTATCGATCTGTGTGTGGTCTTTTTCCTGCAGGTTAAAAATGGCCTCCAGGATGGTTTCTACCGTGCTGTCTGGCCTGGTGTTATGGCTGACGTTTGGATGGACTCCAACAGCTGCTTATAGCCCAAGGACCCCAGACCGGGTCTCAGAAACAGATATCCAGAGGCTGCTCCACGGCGTGATGGAGCAGCTGGGCATTGCCAGGCCGCGGGTAGAGTACCCAGCTCACCAGGCCATGAACCTTGTGGGCCCACAGAGTATCGAAGGTACTTACTGTGTTCTGCCGGTTAGCAGTTTCTATCATTGCTGTTGTTCAGTTGCTAAGTTGTGTCTGACTATTTGCAACTCCATGGACTATAGCTCACCAGGCTTCCCTGTCCTCCACTGTCAGCAGTAAAATAATTAATACATATTGAAGAAACTCTACTTTCTCCCCGTTTTCCCTTTCTTCTTATACTATACAGCATATACATGCAGACACATAAGAATATGTCCTGTGAGAACAGCGACCTTATCGAATTCACAGCTGTAGCCCTAGCATCTAGCACAAGGCCTGATACATTAGTATTTGTCAAGTGAATGAAGAAACATCTGGTGTTGTCACTAAAAAAATGATTAGAACCCAGATCCCACATCTTCTCCCAAACTGATCTTTGGGAAATTGTATCCCCAGCTGCCTACCTCTGAGCCACTGCCAGCCGGTATTTGTAAAAGATCTTCAAAATATAGGACCTAAAGGATCTGATCTGATTCTTAAGGAGGACATCAGATAATCCCAGAAGGAGCCAATGACGTACTGGCATTAAGACTTTAGGTCAAAAATTTAAAAGATATATCTTAAAGTATAATGAATGTTAATTTGTTTCATGGTGGTAAGACCATTGCACCCTTGAGTTTTCCTGAGTTTCTGGCAATATATTTTTAATACTTTTATTAGAAAGTGGTACTTTTTTGCTTATCACTTTATTTATAGAGAATTGGAATCTAGGTCTTGAATAACTTTTAAGAGCAAGTGCCTTATTTCCATGCCTGGCTTTATATCTTTGATTCTGAATGTCCTCTTTCTCCACTGAAGTGGAGCCCTAAAGCCAGCATGGTTAATTTCATTTGAACACAGGAGAACACAAGTGCACAGGAGTGGGTCTGAAGAAAACATGTGAATTCTTTCTCTGAGTTTTGTCAAAACACACATCCAGCAAATGCTATTTCCTGGGCATCAATTTTGTATAATTTTGCCTAAGTCTACAATTTCTTACAACAGCTATCTGCCTTGGAGGTCCAGGGAATGCCATGGATATTGTTGACATATGATTCTCATTTCTGTCATGTTACGCATAGTTCTAAACCACTGAGTAAAACTAACTCTGTGGGATTGTTGTCTATGTGGCTGACATTTGATTTCAGGAGTGGATTAACGCAGATGACTTGAATCAAAAGCATGCCAGCCTAGCACAGGGCTTGAGGTGGAACAAATCAGAGAGAGCTTCACACCACCCCTTCTGGGGTGAGTCTAAATCCTGCCCAGCACCCGCTGCCACCTCTGGCCTCAAACACACCTACCCATTTCAGACCAGCTCTTTCAAGACAGTGAATATCTGCCCCTTTAACCATAAGTGCTGTTTAGTCACCCAGCTGTTGTCATGGAGACGGTTTCCCAAGTTTCCGTTAATACTGGAAGCCTGATCATCTGTGCAGAAGAGAAACAGCAAATCCCTGGACATCAGCAGCCTGTGTTTATCCAGAGCCTCCTTGCCTTTACTCAGTAGCCAGCTGTTTGGCACCTGCTCTGTGCCAGTCACCGTGCAGGAGGCTCTGAGACAGCTCTGTTCTAAAGGATTCTTGTCTGGGAGTAGGGGCGAGGAGAGGTGATTACAGTGTGTCAGGGCCAGTGTTTTGACAGATATACAGGCAAGGTGCTACCTTGGAATTGAAGAACAAAGTATAACTTATTCTGCTTGGGTGTAGATGAAGGTGATGGCTTTAAAGAAATGCTTCTTTGAAGAAGCAATGTTTGAACTGGGTTTTGAAGTTTGAATAGGAATTCATCAGGGAATGGCAAGTGAAAAGGCATGGAGATATGAAAGTGTGCCTTAGAACAATTCAGAATCAAAAACTGTTTTTATTACCCTTGGGGTAATGTGATGTCATGAGTTTCCCAGGTGGCGCTAGTGGTAAAGAACCCACCTGGTGCAAGGGATGTAAGAGATGTGGGTTCCATCTCTAGGTTGGGAAGATCCCCTGGAGGAGAGCATGGCAACCCTCTCGGTATTCTTGCCTGGAGAATCCCAAGGACAGAGAAGCCTGGTGGGCTGTAGTCCACAGGGTCACACAGCGTTGAACACGATTGAAGCGCCTTAGCATGCATGCAGTGTGATGTCATAGCCATGTTGGGTCTCTTCTAACTGTCTGTGGAAGGTATGAATATCAGCTTGTGTTCTAGATTTCTGTTACTGTGTAAAATTTATCACACATTTAGCAGCTTAATACAATACTTACTTGTTACGCCAGAGTTCCCTTTAGTCAGGAGTCAGGCATGGGTTAGCAGGACCCTCGGCTCAGAATCTCATCAGGCTGAAATCTCAGTGTTGACAGGAGATGCAGCGCTGGTTGGGGCTTGGGATTCTCTTCCAAACTCATCTAGGTTGTTGGCAGAATTCAATTTTTTGCTCTTGTGGGACCAAGGCCCCTTTCTCCGGTTGGCCGTCAGTGGGGTCCCTCAGGTTGGTTGTAACCCTCTGACAACTTGGCAGCTTACTTTCTCAAAGCCAGAGGGAGAATGTCCCTTTAGTCTGCTAGTCACCATACAGTATAATTATAGGAGTGATGGTGCCTTTATCTTTGTCATTTGTCAACAGAGTGATATCCACTATGTTCCCAGGTCCCACCCACGCTCAAAGGCAGAGATTCATGCAGGGCATGCGCATCAGTAGGTGGGAATCTTGGTGGGGTGCTCATCATAGAATCTGCCTATTACAGCTTGAATGCAGACTAACAGAGAAAATAGTCCAAAGACTTTAGAGGGAAGAGGAAACAAACTGAGAAGCCTGACTTTTTTCCTGTTGTGGACTTTGGCATTTAAGTTATCGCGTGGTCCAATATTTTCTCATGGGAGTGTATGATTGTTTCAACTCACTTGTTTATTTGCATTGTCTCTGCTCAGACGATCATTCCTGCTAATTCCCAGGGGTCTGACAGATGATGGGTTATCTTCCATATACCTTCAACATTCATTTTAGTATTTTGTTATGAAGGCCCAAGTTAGAAAGGTTTTCTAATTTTTATAGGAAGAATACCCAGAATATAAATGCAAAGACCTCAAGATGAGAGCAGGGAGGCTGGTGTGGCTGCGGTTTCAAAGTCATCCACTCAGAGAGGCCTGCCCAGCTGCCCAGAGTAGCTCTCCCCATTCTCTGCCATGGTGCCCTTTTGTCTTTTTTAAACTCTAGCATTAAAAAAAAAAATTATAATGAATGTTTGTTTCCTTGCTTGTTTGTTGTCTGTCTTGCCACTGGAATGTCAAAGAGGCCGCATCTTTTGTTTACCGCTTTATACCCAGACACACTGTAGGCCCTTGGTAAACATTTGAAGAATGAATGTGTATTTGAATAAATATTTAAAAACTCAATATATCTGGCAGTGGGCTGCCCAGATGGCTCAGAGGGTAAAGAATCCATCTACAATGAAAGAGACACAGTTCCATCCCTGGGTTGGGAAGATCCCCTGGAAAAGGAAATGGCTACCCCCTTCAGTATTCTTGCCTGTAGAATTCCATGGACAGAGGAGCCTGGAGGGCTACAGTCCATGAGGTTGGAAAAGAATTGGATACAACTTTGAACAACAACATATCTGGCAGCAGTAAGTGTATGAGTATAGAATTTATATTCTAGTTGACATCTGTGTCTCTTGAGACTTCTTCCCCTTAAGCTCAAGGAAAATATTCCATTTCTGTTCTCTCTTTTAAAAATCAGGAACTCCGTGATAATGTGCTCGTCAAAAGGTCTGTTTACTTTGACTATGACTGATCACCAGGGTGCAAGTTTCCTACCTTCTGTACAGGGGCGTATTGAGAAATGGGGACTTTTTGCAGTTATGGAACGAAACCAGCAGAGGGCGTACTAGACCTGAAGCATATAGATACAAGAGGATTCCTGAAACCTGGCACCCAGCCACCTGGTTGTTAAGCCAGCCTCCTTGTTGACATGCTCTAGATGATCACTGGAGAGGAATCATTTGCCCAAAACACCAAGAGGTTGGAGGTTATTTTTTACTTCTCCATAGGTACCTTAATTATGGTAAGGAATATCTTTCAAATGTGTAAATTCGTAACCCAAAGCAAAACAAAAATAGAAAGACAGACAGGCACCAACTTATTGCTTTTTAGAGAAGAAAATGTGCTTTAATGGAAAGGAAAACCTGGGTTGAGTCTTTTTTTTTTTTTGGATGGTAGTTTATTTTTCTGGATTGAGTCTTAAGCATACTTTTTACAAGCTGTGTGTGATCTCAGTGACTTTCCTGAAACTTGGTTTTCTTATACATAAAGTGGGGCTCCAGCCTACTCGCATGTGCAAAGTGGGTGCTGTTAGTAACTGAATCAGGCCAGCCTTTTCTCGCTTTGTGGAGTAGCAGGAGCACAGCTTCAGTCTTTAATGGCTTTCCCTGATATTATTGGGGATGATTCACCCAGTTAGCAGTATAGCTCAGCAGTGCTACCATGCACCGTGCATCTCAGCAGTGTCCCCAAGCTCAAATTGGCTCATTGGTCAAAATGACATAGATAAGTGGCTACTGCTGTTATATTTTCCCCAGAAACAAGGAAAGCCACCAGCTGTCCAAGAAATTAGTTCAGAGAGCCATTAGCTATGAGGTAGAGATGCTTGGGAGTCAGAAGTGGCTCTGCCAGCAGATACTAATGTTATCTTTTGATGAATCCAATCAGAAAATGTGCTTCCGTTTTCAAGAGAGCAGCCTCATGTAGAAAGGGGTCTGCTCAATGCCATGGGTTCATTTCCCCCTTCCCTCCTAGACCACCTGATAACACCAGATATCAAACCACTGAGGGATTTATATATACTGGCACTTGATGGATCACAAATAAATTTAAACCAATATTGCCAAACATAAAAATACCAAAATTCCTTTTAATAATGCTAAATTTGGGGCTTTAAAATTTTTTTTTACTTTAAAGAGAACACAAATTATTTACTTAATAAATGTCAGGTGGAGAAAGAATCTGTAAGATAAGGTCTATTTAAAGGGGTGGATCCTAAGGAGCCTCTATTTCTTCAACCTCTGGCCTAGTAAAGGAACCGCAGTGCCTCCATTTGACCACAAGGGGGCACCAGCTGCCTCCTATTTGAAAGTTAGTGGTGGTTTAGTTGTTAAAGCTTGTCTGACTCGAGATCTCAAGGACTGTAGCCCGCCAGGCTCCTCTGTCCATGGGATTTTCCAGGCAAGAATACTGGAGTGGGTTGCCATTTCCTTCTCCAGGGGATCTTCCTGACCCAGGGATCAAACCTGAATCCCCTGCATTGCTGTGGTCTCCTGCATTGAGGGCAGATTCTTTACCGACAGAGTCTTAAACATTGATCAGCTGACCTGAGCCTCTCAACTGCAGGTTAGCATCTGTCTGCAGTTGGAGGAAGGGGTGGGGGCTGAGACAGATATCTTGACTAAAATCTGTTTCTAGGTTATCCTCATCCTGGGAGAGCCAAGGAGAGCAGTGGGCTTGAAGGGTTGTCTTTGAGTGCAGCAGGGCCTCCAGTTTGGCTCATGTCCTTTGGGGTTCTGTTGAGCTTACCCTGAATTCAAATCCTTAATATTTCCCTGGATGATTTCCATTTTTTTGTCTTAGGCAGTTGTACCAATAGTGATAAGAAATTGAAAAGGAATAGGGGGAAATTTGGGTTTTTTTTTTTTTTTTTCTGGTGGTAGGGGAATAAGGAGATAAAAATGATTACTTATTTTACTGTTGCTTTTACAGTGTCCTGGGACATCCAGGTGTAGGTGTCCAGAAGGCACCTGGATGTATATGACACAGGAGAGCTCTTTGGGTGAAGGAAGGGGTTTGAGAGTCATTGTCATATTAGTCGTAGCTGATGTCATACAAATGGATGAAGTTTCCTGGTCAAGTATTAATTAAGAAGAGCAGACGCCTGAGAAAAAGCCTGGAAGACTCCAGGTAGAAGAATCTGCAAAGGAAACCCAGAAAGATTGGTTATTAAGGGGAACCAGACAGGTGCAGTGTAAACAAAGAATGAGGGTTTCAGGAAGGGGCCGTGGTCACTTTGTCAAAATTAATTAGCAGAGAGTTTGTATGAAATCAGGACCATTGGTGCAGTGAACCCTGAGTGTGACCACACTGAAGTTCCTGGGACTTTGGGTAAAACAGGTTCTGCAGAATAGTGGGGGCCAGAAACCACAGTGCAGGAAACAGAAGACATGATAGAGAAGTCTGTTCCAGAATGTCAGGCTGTGGGGAGAAGACTGTGAAACGGTTGTGGAAGGATGAGGGGGCTGGTGATGGAGAGATGAGGAAGCTTTTTGTGTAGGTCGTTTTAGAGATTTGAACGTGTTGAAGTGCTAATTGGCAACAGCTGATGGAGAGAGGGGTTTCCCTGGTGGCTCAGACAGTAAAGAATCTGCCTACAATGCAGGAGACGCAGGTTTGATCCCTGGGTTGGGAAGATCCCCTGGGGAAGAAACTGGCAACCCACTCCAGTATTCTTGCCTGGAGAATCCCATGGGCAGAGGGGCCTGGTGGGTTACGGTTCATGAGGCTGCAGAAGAATCAAACATGGCTGAGCAACTGAGCATGCATGCACGCACGACGGAGAGAGAGTTAAAGGTACAGGATGAAAGCAGATGACTGATGGGTAAATGTTCCCGAGGATATGGGAGGAGATGAAACCAAGCGCTCAGGTGGAGGCCGGGGTTTAGGTCTCTCCTCAACTGGAAGAAACAGGAAGAGGTAGAAGTGTGTTGGGATGCAGTGAAGTTCATGCTTTGTGTTGCTATTGTTGCTGTTCAGTCACCAAGTTGAGTCTGACTCTGCAGCCCCATGGACCGCAGCACGCCAGGTGCCCTGCCCCTCTCCATACCCTGGAGTTTGCCCAAGTTCATGTCCATTGAATCAGTGATGCCATCCAACCATCTCAGCCTCTGTCTCCCTCTTCTCCTTCTCCCTTCAATCTTCCCCAGCATCAAGCTTTTTCCAATGAATCGGCTGTTCATGCTCACCCCCCACAATCACGTCGTTGATTCAGTTGAGGAGGGCAGGTATTCTTTGCCACATTGCACAGAGGTGGAAGGAGAAGTTCAGAGAAGTGACTTCTCTGGGGATCAGTTAGTATTTGAACGTGGTTCAAACACACTAGACCCTAGTGTACCCTTCTTCTTCCTGGTCTGCTGTAAGCAGCATGCTCCTTCTCAGGCTAGTTGATTAATGGTATGGTAGAGCACAGGCTTGATCTTGGACCAAACTGGGAAACAGATTTATCTTTAGGGATGATCCTTGTTCCTGGGCTCATTGTTGACCTTTCTTTGAATTTGCTGCTCCATATAGACTGCCTGTGAAGTGGTATTCATGATAAAGGGCTGCTTCCCTTCCCTGCCAGACTATGAGATCTGCAGGAGCAGACGCAGGGTCTGACCTGACTTTTTCTGTGTGCAGGGCCTAGACAGGGCCAGGCATGTAATAGATGCTCATGAAATGTTTTTTGAAAGAACCTCTCATAGTATGCGTCCTAGAAACATTGACCTCTGAGATGCCAGCAGGTTGAACTGGTGTTATTTTAGTTCAGATCATCTAGCTTGTAAGTATATTTTGAGCATTTAACCCTGATAATCCAATACTCACTGGCTTTCCTCCCACCTACTCATTTAGGATCTCAGCTCCTCAGAGTGCCTTAAACCCATGCATGATCCAAAGCACAGAGGACTGTCCCTATCCCGGGGCCCTTACCCATGTTCCCCTCTTTCCTCTCTTTGCCCGCTTCAGCTGGGCACCACCTCATCCTCCAGACTCCAGCCACAGAGCAGTTGCAGTCTCAGGGAGTCTGTCGTAAGGTGTCGGGTGGTGAGGATAGGAGGAGACCCCTCCGAGTCCTAAACCCTAGAGAGGCTTAGGGAGACAGAGCTCTCCATTTCATTTCTCACTGTTCCCAGCACCCCCCACCCCGCCCCCACACCGTGCTCTCCATGGATCCACTGGCGAGGTTGCGCAGGGAGACACACCTAACTGGGCATCCGGCCCCAAAGGGGCTTCCCTGGCAGCTCAGTTGGTAAAGAATCCGCCTGCAATGCAGAGACCCGCTGGAGAAGGGGTAGCCCCATTTCCCTCCACACCCCCGCTGCCCGTGAAGGCAGAGCTTGTCCCTGCCTCTGGTCCACCAGCCAGACTCCTCCTTTACTTTGAGCTTTTCCCCAGGAGGTGTCTCATTCCTGGCGCACACAGGCTTCCGGTGGTGTCCTCCCAGACACGCTGTCCCGTCTGAAGCCCAGAGCAGGTTCAAGCTGGGACCTCAACCTTGTCCCGCATTACCTGAGACTCGCCATCTGGAGAGAGGGTATGGCAATGGCAGCTGCTGAGTCACCGCAGGGCATGATGTCCGCAGATACTGGGCAAAGCGGATCACACACATACGGGAATGGGAAAATGGGAATCAAATCTTACATCATACTCTATGGTTTGCAAAAAATCCTTTCCTGAGCCCTGTCTCATTTGATATAACCTTTCTAACTGTTAAAAATGTGTGATGTTGCCTACACCGCTTGAGCTTTTCAATTTAGTTGGCAAGCCAGCTGTGTTAGGTTTGACTGCATTTCTCCAGCCAGCTGTCTTCCATCCCCATCGACTTGGCTAATCCTGGGATATTTAGCTGAGAAGCTGTAATGATGCTGGGAGTCGTGGTAAACCACAGGCGAATTGGGGCAGATGGTGTTCCCGGGATAGGAAGCTTCAGAAAGCAAATTGTCTGACAAAACTGCCCTCTTGAAACAAATTGGTGCAAATACCTTGGGCACCGTGGTCATAAAGAAAGCTATGGAAACCGGCTGGGAGGGTTTAGCAGATCACAGCTTGGCACTACAGTTAAAAGTAAGCGTGACTGTGACCCGTGGCAGGCCATGGGACTGGAGTAGCAGAAGGGGCACGTGGTGTGGATGGTGGGGAACGTGGTCACCCTGCAGCGGAGCAGAGAGAATGTTGAGGCTCGAAGCCCAGGGGTTTGGGTCCTGGCTCAGACCAGCTGCGTGGCACCAAGTAAGTCCCTTAAACTCTATGGAGTTTAGTTTCCCAATCTGAAGACGGAGGTGAGCTACCCAGACCATCTCTTGGGGCTGATATAGTGGTCAAGTTAAATCATGTATATAAAAGTGTTTGGGGCAGTATGAAGTTTTACTCACAATGGGAAGTATCGCTGTCATGGTCATTACTGCTTTCATTCAACCGTATGTATTTCTAGGTGTAAATGGCCCCAGGGCTGGAAGATGGTTTGTCTCTGGTGGTATCCTGTGTTTCCTGTTCCCTGTGTCCTACACTTGGCCTGGGGAAACTGTCTGGAATAGTTGCATGTTAGACTTGGAGGAACCAGTTGACCTCTGGCCTTATGAACTGCTAAGCTGCCTGTTCGTGTTACCTTGCTGCTGCTGCTAAGTCACTTCAGTCATATCCGACTCTGTGCAACCCCATAGACGGCAGCCCACCAGGCTCCGCCATCCCTGGGATTCTCCAGGCAAGAACACTGGAGTGGGTTGCCTTTTCCTTCTCCAATGTGTGAAAGTGAAAAGTGAAAGTGAAGTTGCTGAGTCGTGTCCAACTCTTCGAGACCCCATGGACTGCAGCCTACCAGGCTCCTCCGTCCATGGGATTTTCTAGGCAAGAGTACTGGAGTGGGGTGCCATTTCCAGAGTTAGGAACTGTGTCTGCAGTGAGGATGGATGGTTCCTGAAAACCAGGAAAGAGTAACTTTTCCATACTCAGCAGTGCTCTGTTCTACTTCTTTTCTGGGTAGCTATATAAATCTTGTGTTTGGCTGTGATGTGGGTTACAGAAGCATCTTAAAAGTCAGGAAGACTGGCTGTTTAGTCAACTGCCAAGCCAAGAGCATGCTTGTGTGCATGCAGGAGACGCTGGTGTGAGAATGGTGTGCAGATGGGCCGGAAAGCATGTTCTCCGTGGCTTGAGAGGAGGCTGTCTACATGTCCACATTTCCATGGACGCGACTGGCAGGCCATGATCAGTACACTTCCCCTGAGCCATGCATTCTATCAAAATGCCATTTAACATATTCCCATTTTTATTAACTTTCTAAGTAATTATTGAGTGCCTACACATTTGGGCTTCCCAAGTGGTGCTAGTGGTAAAGAACCTGCATGCCAATACAGGAGACAGAGGAGACGAGTGTTCGATCCCTGGCTCAGGAAGATGCCCTGGAGGAGGGTATGGCAACCCACTACAGTATTCTTGCCAGGAGAATCCCATGGACAGAGGAGCCTGGCAGGCTGCAGTCCAGGGGGTTGCAGAGTTGGATGCAACTGAAGTGACTGAGCAAGCATGTTACCATGTGCCAGGAGCTGTGGCCTGAACATTTGCAAACCAACCAACATATATCTAATGTATTTACAAAAGATCTTTGTGAACTAGTTAAGAGTCAGCCATTATCTTTTAACCTGTTGCTGCTGCTGCTGCTGAGTCACTTCAGTCGTGTCCGACTCTGTGTGACCCCATAGACAGAAGCCCACCAGGCTCCCCCGTCCCTGGGATTCTCCAGGCAAGAACACTGGAGTAGGTTGCCATTTCCTTTAGTAAAGGTTAAACTCTGACCTGAGGGACTGAGGCATTTTCCCGAGAACCGGGGCTACGGCAGGACTGGATAGCCGTTCCCCTTACTTTCACATCCCTGGATGCATTTTCCATCAGCGCTTCAGTCTCGAGGCCTCCAGAGGAATGCGTGTGTGCTAAGTCGCTTCACTCGTGTATGTCTTTTTCCAGCACTGTGGACTGTAGCCCGCCAGGCTCCTCTGTCCATGGGCTTCTCCAGGCAAGAAGGCTGAAGTGGGTTGTCATTTCTACTTCATGGGATCTTCCTGACCCAGGGATAGAACCCACGTCTCCTACCTGCAGGCACATTCTTACCTGCAGACAGTCTCTTACCTGTCATTGGCAGGCAGGTTCTTTAATACTGGCACCACCTAGGAAGCCCTCCTGAAGGATAAGATGCAGAAAACACAGGCAAGATCAGCAATGATGAGCTGTGTTTTCACACACCTGCTAGCTCCATTGGGGTGGGTTGGCTAAATACAAACTGATGTGCAAGGAGCTGCTGGTTAGTGGCTGGGCCCGTTGTTCTCTTATTGTAACCAGAAGCCCTTGTTTAAGCAGCTTGAAGTCGAGGTGAGGAAAAGGGATGTAAAAATGGAAATGCACACTTTCCACAGGCTGGGATAGAAGCTGGGAGTCCGGGATATAGTTCTCAGAGTAAGGTGTTGTGCCCACAGCCTGCCCCCCACCAGTCGAAAAGATGTAGCAGGTTAGTTGAACTTGAGCTGGGCTTCCTTGAGGAGGGAGTGTGTGGATCAGGGGGTCTCAGGTTCAGGAAGGAAGAGGTAGGAGAAAATAGACTTTTTTTATCTAGAATGTGTTGAGTGCAGGATGGTTGGGGGTGGGGAGGAGGTGGCATGAAGGCTGGACACTTTTAAGGTTGTCACTGAATTTCTCTCTTTAAGGGGATCTGGGGGGACTTAACCTGGCGGTCCAGTGGTTAAGACTCTGTGTTTCCACTGCAGGGGGCATGAGTTTGAGCCCTGTTTGGGCAACTAAGATCCCACATGCCAAACGGTACAGCCAAATAAAGAAATAAAAGCTCTTAAAAAAAAAAGATTTATACAAAGAATGTTGCAAGTGCCTCTGGGGACAGGGGCTGTGAGGCTCAGGGCCCTAAACTCCCCCAGGGAAGCACCTGCCTCCCCAGCCCATCCCCTTGTCTGCAGAGTGTCCAGTGAGCTCTCTGTCTGCTGGCAGATAGAAAGGTCACCTCACCCGAGTCTGGAGGTCCCTGGAGGCAGCAGTGGGCTGGTGGTACTGGGCGGGAGGTGGGGTGGGTACTGCTTTGTGTCTTGGTCAGATACACGCACACTGGGCACAGCACCGTTGGGGTCTCAGGGGCTGGAGGTGGGGGTTGCTTCAGTCGCTCAGCGCATGTGGACGTCAGAGAATAGAGGGAGCCTGCCTCCCACCACGCTCAGCACGGGCTGGATGATCTACCTGCAAACCCGCTCATTCCTCTAGCGGCTTCACTGTCCTGGGTAGTTCTTCCCTTGGACACCCTAGATTGTAAGCTCCCAGGGGAGCAGACACTGACCCTTCCCAGCACTTCAGAGGACACTGGTGCCCAGTGGGAGGTGACACTGTGCAGTGGGAGGAGAGCTTTGGCATGGCATCTGGCCTGAGCAAGGCAGAGTGATGCGCCCCCAAGGCCTGTAATGACTGTGGTGATGGGCCCTTCCCCTGGGGCTCCCCGGCAGGCTCAGGACACCACTGGCCCTCTCCCATGGAGGCCTGTCAGAGTTTATCTTTGCATGAGACATTGTGGCCGAGGAGACAGTCAGTCCAAGAGACTGGCCGGTCCTGCAGAGGCCCAGGGGACCTTCCCGGTACCATCCTCCCGGTCCAAGGACTCAGCAGGCCTGTTGTCAACAAGCCCCGCCCGGTTTGGATGAGATGCGGGTGACTAACGTTCTCCTCCCGGGCAGCAGGAGTGGACAGGCCTGCTGGGAGGAGTCCCTTTGCTGTCAACTACCAGAGACGCCCGTCTCCCGAGCTGAACCAGCGGGCCTCTTGCTTTCTTCTTTTTTCTTAATCCTTCAGCAGATGATGGGAGGGGTCATCTGTTGAGTCTGTCCAGACTCTGAATAGTCCTTGGTTGCTGGAGTGTGCAAAAATATGGCAACAATGCAGGTGATCTTGCCTGAAAATGTTTCCGAAAGAATGGGAACAAGAGCAGTTCTTCTGACAGTAAATGATGCATTATGCTAATATCAGAAGGACTTTTTTTTTTTCTCCCCACATGTGTGGTCAGTGAAGAGAATTTTGGCAGTTGGTTCTCATTGAACCGGGTCTGTATACAGCACTCTGGAGCCCGGTCATCGCCTCTGACTTTTTTTACAGGCAGAGTTGTGGTGCCTAGGGGTCTGGGCTGTGAGGGCAGGACGTGCCTGCATCAGGCAGGGAGTGGTCAGCCCACTCTCAGCTCTCCAGATCCAGGCCTTGAGCAGGGTGAGCAATTGGAACCCACACAGCTGTCTTTGCAGCCTGCCCGCCCACCCAGGCCTCCCGACCCTCCCGACCCTGCTTCAGGGCATTCATTTGTGGTTAATGATGAGTCAGATCTCATCCCTTACCCCCAGTTACAGCACCGAGGAGAACACATGGTGACCATCAGCCTTGCTCCAATCTAAGCAGACGAGCTGAGGAGCAGCTAGTGGGATGCATAGTAGTGTTCTTTCTTTAAATGTGTTAGGGGAAGAGGACTAATATTTATTTTGTATCTACTATGTGCCAGACATGGTAGTGATTTAATCGCTAAATTGTGTCCAACTCTTGCAACCCCATGGACTGAAGCCCACCAGGCTCCTCTGACCCTGTGATTTCCTAGGCAAGAATACTGGAGTGGGTTGCCATTTCCTTCTCCAGGGGATCTTCCCAACACAGGGATCAAACCTGGGCATCCTGCATTACTGGTGGGTCTCCTGCATTGCAGGTGGATATTCGTGTGTGTGTGTGTAGTGTGTATATATATACATATTCTTGTCCTCAGAAATTCTATGCGATGCTTTCCTCTTGCCAGGACAAGTTGAGGTGTAGAGTCGGTGAGTAATTAATTGGGCAGGCCTGACTAGCTAAGGGGGATATGGGCCTAGATTCAAATCATGTGAGTTTGACTCTAGAGCAGGGTTTTCATTCTCAGGACCTGTGACATTGTCCAGAGACTCGTCTTGTTGTGGGGCACCTCTAGATGTTGGCAGAACGCCCTGGCTTACGACAAGCAGAAATTGGATCATTATCATTATCGCCCCCTGTGGAGAACCAGTTTTCTAAAGGCTTTATTATTCCTGCCACAGCACATTTCAAAAGGATATTTGGGGGTACCTTTAAAGACTCTCTCCTGGAGAAGGAAATGGCAACCCACTCCAGCATTCTTGTCTGGAAAATCCCATGGATGGAGGAGCCTGGTAGCCTATAGTCCATGGCGTCGCAAAGAGTCGGACACGACTGAGCGACTTCACTTTCACTTTAAAGACTCTCTAGATGGTATGGACTAATTATTTATAGTAATCTTTATTATAAAAGTAATAAAGGTCATTATGGATGATTTGGAAAATCATATATAATTGCATATATTTCTATGAAAACAAAAATTTGATCAAACTCCATGCATATTTTTAGGCTGCATTTCCTACTTAGTATCAGATTGATTTCTGTAAATGTTTGACTAATAAGGTTGTTCTCTCTCTCTCTGTGGGAATCTTATTTCACTTGTTAACGATGAGTATTGCCTTACAAATCCTTGAATTTAACAGTTTGCATTTATTTGATTACTAACGAAACTGACCATCTTTCTATTATATAGCTGTTTGCTTTTCTTATTCTCCGAAATATTTGTTAATAAGATGTGTTGTTGTTTAGTAGATCTAGTTTTGTCTACCCACTTTCAGATTTTGCCTTCTTCACAGTGCAGGCTCATAACGGAAGTTCCTTAGGCTTTTTAGCACTAATTGAGGGGGTGGACTCTGGGAAAGGACTGGGAGAAGAGACGAAGGGAATGCTAGTGTATAAATAATTGATTACCTAAATTAGAATGAATCGAACCCTGAAGTTGGAAGCAGAAAAGAGGAGAAGAATGGCTTATGCCTGAGGTCCTCAGACTGTCAGAGGGAAGGTAGTGCACAAGTACCCGGTCAGAGAGTGCCTGTGATGGCCACCAGGTGGTGCTGTCGGCCCGGGACGATTTTGGTGTCTGGTCGGGGAGGGAGAGGAGAGTTTTAAGTGGTCACAGGTGAGTGAGGTGATAAGGAGGCTGAGTGTCGAACACAGAGGCTTGCTGGGTGTTTGCAGTTAACCTGCCAGTGATCACAAGTTGGCCTGTGCGTGCATGTGTTTTTATATGTGTGTACAGAGGAGGAAGGGAAGGCTAGGACTGGTCATTTACTCATTTATTTATCGAGATATAATTCGTATGCCATAAAATTCACCCACTTACAGCATACCCTTTGATGGTTTTCATCATATTCTCATCACCACAGTCAACTTTAGAACATTTTTATCACCCCTAGAAGAAACCCCCTTCCCCTTAGCTATCACTCCCCCTCCACCTCTGCACCCCGCCCCCTCCCTTCACTTCGTATTCCCCTTTCCCAGTCCCTGGCAACCACTAACCTACTTTCTGTCTCTTTGGATTTGTGTACTCTGGACACTTCATGTAACGGGATTGTACAACGGGTGTTCTCTTGTGAAAGGGCTATTCTCTGGTTGTTACTGCTTGTCCCAGCCAACACTACCTCAGTTGACTTTGTAGCAAGAAGCATCAGAGTAGCTGGATAGACTAGTTCAAGTGCTGTGTCATTTCCAGGCCTATTAGGATAGATAAAACTATAGAGAACATCAAGATTCTCATCTGATAGATAAAAAGAATCACCTGGGAAGCTTATGGCACTGAAGATTCCTGGCTCCCAATCTCTCCAGAGGGCTTCCCACGTGGTGCAGTGGTAAAGAATCCACCTGCCAATGCAGGAGATGTGGTTCGATCCCTGAATCAGGAAGATCCACTGGAGAAGGAAAATGGCAATCCACTCCAATATTCTTGCCTGGGAAATCCCATGGACAGAGGAGCCTGGTGGACTACAGTCCATGGGATTGCAAGAGTTGGACACAACTTAGCAACTAACCAACAACTTCTCCAGGAATTTATATTTGGTAGTTCTGGGGAGTTGAGGCTGCTGAGGATTTTTTTTTTTTTTGTGCCCCAGGTGATTCCAATGATTGTCTAGCCGTGGGCAGTGGGCAGTCAAGTAGTGGAGAAAAAGAAACCTGGTTTGGAATGGAGGCATGAGAACAAAATGACCTTTCCCTGCAGACTGTCTCTATCAGCTGCAGCTTCAAATCCAGTGCCTCTCGTGGGAAGGGAGCGGCACGCTTATGGTCGCCACAACCACATGCTGCAAGGCTGGTTCATGTCAGAGCGTCATCTTTGACTCGGCGTGACAAGAGTGCATTTTTGAAGGCCATCAAAAACAATGACATCATTCTTATTTAAATATTGCTCGGCTGGCAAATAGCTTTAATGGGGTATATTAGAAAGAACACTGAATTAGAAGCCAGAAACGCGTCAGAATTCTCCACTGAATACTCCCTGGAGCTATTGTGAGCATCTGGTGAGAGTGGGTGAGAAGTGTGGCCCCTGGCTTAGATTGGGGAAGCACAGGGCAGGACGGGGCTTCAGAGCGTCTTGTCCACCTGTCTTGTTTCGTGGTAGAGAGCGCTGTGGTCCTGAAGTTCCTGCTGAAGGTGATGGACGCACTAGCCACCAGCAGCGCAGCCAGGAGTGGAGCTGAGGGCTCCACTCGGGTCCTCTGCCACCTTCTTTCCCCACTGCGTCTCACTTCTCCACATCTCTCTATTTTGGGATCTGAGGAATCCTATTGAGTCACCTGTCATTTTCAGAAGTGAGGAAACCCAGGCCTAATCTGTCCAGGATTCCAGAGCTAAATGATTTATATTTGCCTTGGATAACTAGGAGTTAAAATAATGGCAGATGAAAACGCCACGATGGCATTCATGGCTGGTTTTTAAGAACAAGCCCAGAACAGATCCAAGCTTTGTAAGGCCTGAAGCTTATGTAATTTGGAAACCCTCTTTAAGACAAATAATTCCAAATTACAAAATTAGGTTCAGTGCCTTGGAAGCAGTCTATGCAAACGAGAGACTTTGAATCTTCAGCTCCATTCACTTCACTGTCAGCTCACGTCTAGGGGCAGTTATAGCAAGATCCCTGGTCATGTATGTCCTGCTAGAATTTTTTTATTTGTATAAATAACATATATCCTGCTTCGAACCACTTAGTTACACCAGTCTCACCAAATGGAGGCCATTCTGTCAACAAAAACGTCTTGAGTAGCTGCTGTACATAAAGAATACTGAAGGGGGCGAATTCCCTGGTGGCCTAATGGTTGGGATTCTGGGCTTTTACTGCTGTGGCCTGGGTTCAACCCCTGGTCAAGAAACTGAGATCTTACAAGCTGTGTGGCCAAAAAAAAAAAAAAAAAGAATACTGAAGGGGACAGAGGCTACAGTAAGGAGTAAGTGCAGTAAGGAGACCACCGTCTCGGGATATGCAGTTCCAAAGTCTATAATAATAAATCCCGAGACCATTCTTTCTTCCAGCTGTGGGCTGGGCCATGGATGGATGCCTAAGGGATCTCAGCCTCTATTTGTGTCTCCAGTTTTGCTTTCAGAGAGCCTTCTTCCTTTCACAGTCATTCCTCTCCCTCCATCAGATGGGGAATGGACATCAATATGAGTGAAACTCTTGGGGGATTTTGAATGAAAACCTTTTCATGGTTTAAGTGACATCTCTGTGGTTGGGCATCCCTTCCCAACCCACTGCAAAGTCCCTTAAATCTAAAATCATTGCCTTCAAATGAATTAAACGTACATTCATCCGTCAGGGTCCCCTTTCCGCAAAATGTACCTGTTGCCATTGAGATAATTAGAATAACATGAGTATCCTGAAAAATCTCTTTGAAGATTTTCAGGATATTTATTTCCACTTTGGTAAGAAGTGCATGCATGCTAAGTCACTTCAGTCCTGTCTGACTGTGTGTGACCCTGTGGGTGGTAGCCTGCTAGGCTTCTCTGTTCATGGGATTCTTCAGGCAAGAATAGTGCAGTGGTTTGTTATGCCCTCCTCCAAGAGATTCTTCCCAACCCAGAGTTCAAACCAGTATCTCTTATGTCTCCTGCATTGGCAGATGGGTTCTTTACCCCTAGTGCCACCTGGGAAGCCCTTTGGTAAGACATCGGTACTCAATTCTGTTTATTTAATTGATCATATCAACATTAACGCCTGTATTTTTTTTTTTAAAGGTGTGGGTTTTGCCACTTTCTGAGAGAAAGAACATGGCGATAGAGATAAGTCTGGGTCAAGAGGGGGCTTAGGTCAGTGGAGCGTGTTTTGTGATGTTTGTTTTATTTCATTTTTCAATCATTACCCTTAGTTTTATTGATTTCCCTGGAGAAATGGGGAGTCTGAGATGTGAGTCCCTTTAGGTAAAATCAAGTACTGTTCATGTCTTACTGAAATTTCCCTTTCTATTGGGGGGAGGAATGTCTGAGCCCTTGGTGTCATCTAAAGCTCCCTGTGATTCTCGTGGCAGTTCTATTAAAAAATGAGCTTTCTGGAATGTTAAAGCATGAAGGGACATTAAACCCTTGTGAGGGTTTACAACATTTTGAAGTGCAGGGTGGAAGGTTCTGAGCCCCTGGGTTGAGGACTGGCTGGATCCTTCTGGTGTCATAAGCAATCCCATCACTCTTGGGACCCTCCCTGTTTTAAATCATGGATTTCAAACATCCTCAAAAGCTCTTCTCCGGTAATTCCAAAACTCTTTACAAATCAATGCTAAGAAAAAATAAACAAATATGCAGAGGAGCAGAAGGATATTTAGGATATGGTTCTAATTAAAATTTTTAAGTTTTGCTTCTCAAAATCTTGTATAAGCCATTAAATATGAAAAAAACAAACCCCAGAGTAGGAAAGCAGTCAAAACCATTACCATTAGAGATTTTGAATTTTATAACACATGAATAGTTTATTTGTTTTTCTTCTTATTAACACCAAGAGAATCAAGTCACAGCTGTAACTTTAAAATACTGAATGGCCGTCTATTGAATTGGGCATACATAGGGACATATCATGGAAGGTGAAACTGCATCCTCCATCAGCGTATGAAACAGCAAGCCTGCTTGCTGTCAGATGGCTTCTAGTACAGGCACTACAAAAGAAACCCGTCTTGTGGGCCCTCTCAGACTGCCCGAGGTAGGTTGGAGCCATCTGGACGTTTGCCTGCAGTTCCCTTGTGACGACTGAGTCTGCCAGTTACCTCTGTTGCTGTTCTGTTGGTCTTTTGGCTATTTCTCTGTTTGGTGACACCTGAAGCCAAGGGGAAAGAAACAAACATTTATTAAGTCCTATGTTTGTACCAGTTAATCTTCTTAATGAAGCAGTACTATCACCCCTGTTTTACAGAAAAGGAAAATGAATATTTTAAAAGGTGAAGATATCTTGTCCAGGATCACATAAGTTTTAAAGTATGGAGTGCATGCATTATAAAATGACAGCCACTTAACATTTGCCAGGATCCTGCAAAAACTTTACAAGGTCTATTTTATTTTTGTATTTTTTTACTTTATGATTTTATTTTACTATTAAAAATATATTTTTAATTTTTTAAATTTTAATTATTTCATTTATATTATTTATGCATTTCATTATTCTATTATTTTTTTAACATTTTATTTTGTATTGGGGTGCAGCTGATTAACAATGTTATGGTAGTTTCAGGTGCACAGCAAAGAGACTCAGCCACATATACACATGTATCCATTCTCCCCTCAACTCCCCTCCCATCCAGGCTGCCACATAACACTGAGCAGAGTTCCATTCTAAATATAATGGTGTATACATATCCATCCCGAACTCCATAACTATCCCTTCCCCCCATCCTTTTTTATTTTATCCTCATACCAACCTCTTAAAATTGACATAATTTGTATCCGCGTTTTATAGATGAAGTCATACAGTAGTATGATGGAGCCAAGATTCAAACTCAGGTAGGCAGACTGCAGAGCCGCTACTTTTGCACAGCATACCTCACCTAAACTTGAGCTGTCCATGTAGACCCCAGCCACAGGTGGCTGCCACACACTTGACAGATGCCTGGTTTGAATTGCGATGTACCCTCAATATAAGCCACACATCAGATTTTGAAGGCAATACCATAAATAAATAAAAGAATGCAAAAAATCTCATCAACCCTTCTTATTCATGAAATGCTAGCAGTCCGTGGGGTCGCTAAAGGTCGGACACGACTGAGCGACTTCACTTTCACTTTTCACTTTCACACACTGGAGAAGGAAATGGCAACCCACTCCAGTGTTCTTGCCTGGAGAATCCCAGGGACGGGGGATCCTGGTGGGCTTCCATCTATGGGGTCACACAGAGTCGGACACGACTGAAGTGACTTAGCAGCAGCAGCAGCAGCAATTTGTATTTATTGGTATACATTTTTAAAAATTAAACTTCATCTGTTCTTTTTTTTTTTAAATAAGGCTACTAGACAATTTAAAATTAACTCTGTAGCTTTCATCATATCTCTATAGGATAGCAGTGCTATCTACTATTGCAAGTAAAGAGGGGGCTATGAAATTTGTTTCTCCTCAGCAGTTCTAGTTACAGTTTTGGTTGGTAAAGCGGGTGGGGAGGTTGAAGCCATTTCAATTTTTTTAAAATTGTTGTTTAAGGCTATTTTAAAATGTAAGTCTGGGTTTATGAATGAATTTGAATTATGCTTTCTTCATTCGCGGCACCATGTGTGGGTAAGGAAGGCTGCCATTTCTAAGGTTCAGAAGGAACTTATGATTTATGGTTTCCGTGCTGCACGGCTGATGCCTCTCTTCTGTCCTCCGTGGTGGGAGCTGCTTCCATTTCCATACACTTTGTGACAACCAACGTCGTGTCTCCTCAAGTATGCTAGGGGGACCTAGCCCCGGGTATGGCACCTGGCACTTAGTTTGTACTAAGTGATGAAGATAGAATAAGTAGCTAAGCATTTTTTATTGGTTTTGATGTTGTATTATTTTTTAAATTGACAGTTTAAATTTCTATTTTTTAGCTATTATGGATTCACATCTCTCTGAACATTGAGTACAAGTTTTTGTGGGGGGATATGTTTTCATTTCGCTCGGGTATATATCAATACCTAGACCTAGAACAGTTGGGTCATAGAATAGCTCTGTGGAACTGTTTGAGAAGCTGCCAGATTGTTTCCCAAAACAGCTGCCTCCTGGTATTGATACATTCCCATCTGCAGTATGTGAGGATGTGGTTTTATTCTTAACTATTGCCAGGCAGAGATTACATGGATACAAAAGGAAGAAGTTGGGAATATTTGTGTGAGATAGGAAGACTACACAGCAGAAACACTGTATACCAAATGTTTGCAGGAGATTTAATCCAAGTGCCCCTCCTTCCTCCAACACACACACCACCTGCCCTCTCCTCCAGAGGCTAGAATTCAGAAACAATAAAAAGAAAGAAAAAAGGTAATAGCTGCTTAGAAACTCAGAAAAGAATGTCCTGCTAAAAGATCACAGTTTGTCCAAAACAAATGCTGCTGCTGCTAAGTCGCTTCAGTCGTGTCCGACTCTGTGCGACCCCATAGACGGCAGCCGACCAGGCTCCCCCATCCCTGGGATTCTCCAGGCAAGAACACTGGAGTGGGTTGCCATTTCCTTCTCCAATGTGTGAAAGTGAAAGTCGCTCAGTCATGTCCGACTAGTAGCGACCCCATGGACTGCAGCCCACCAGGCTCCTCCCTCCATGCGATTTTCTAGGCAAGAGTACTGGAGTGGCTTGCCATTGCCTTCTCTGAATGCTTATGCTAGCTATCTCTTTATAAAAGATGCTTAGTTACTTACGGCAGCTTTGGATGGAGAAAGGGAAATAGGGACTATATCATGCAGGTACCAATTAGTAAGACCAAGTGGGAGTGTTCTTTGTCATGGCCCAAAAGCTTTCTCTGACCCCAATTAAATTCCTTTGTCTTAATCTACTGACAAGGGGGCTGACATATGAAATGATTGGGTTCCTGAGCCAGGTTGCTGCTCCTCTGGCCAGTGCAGAACCTCAGAAAGGAGGCAACTCCAACCAAGTGGAGTGCCAAGCCCTATCACCTCTCCCATCTCCCTCCCATTCAGAATGGACCCCTCATGGTCTCCGCTGCCCCTTATTCACACCTCCTTCTCAGTGTGTTCCCAATGGCCTGCTTCCCCCGTAACACTCAAGCTTTATCAAAGAGCTTAAGTCCGGGGCAGAGGACCACGTCCATGATCATAAGGACTTGCTGCTGATTTCACCTATTGGCTCACCCGTTCAGTGCTTCCCTATTTTATGCTTCTGCAGACATCCTTCCCTGGTGGCTCAGATGGTAAAGAATTTGCCTGCAAGATAGGAGACCCAGGTTCAATCCCTGGGTGGGGAAGATACACTGGAGGAGGAAATGGCAACCCACTCCAGTATTCTTGCCTGGAGAATTCCATGGACAGAGGAGCCTGGTGGGCTACAGTTCATGGGGTCACAAAGAGTTGTACACAGCTGAATGAATAACACTTTCACTTCACTTTCAGACATCCCTTATTTTCTTTTGTGTTGGAAGCTATTTCCTTGGATGCTCGGTCTCTAACTGTGAATGTTGTAGCCATTTCCTTGGTTCTGGTTTGGCCTCTGAGGTCTTCCTTACATTGATTTTTGCCTGCCTACCTGGATCATCGCTGCCATTGCCCTTTCTCCTGACCTGAGAACCTGACATAGCCTGCTTGTTTCTTTGGCTGGTACACCAGGGGGCCAGGAACTCCTGTTAGTGAAGTCATGAACTTAAAATAATTATCCCAGGAATTCTATAATGTGCAAAGATATTATACAGGAGCAGAGTACCATGTGCTAATTCATACTCATTAAAGACCCTCACCCACAGGAATGACACCCAGGACTTGTCACATCACTGAGAACAGAGATGTTGGGGCCTGGATTTTGGACAGAGGATGTCTTCAGTAAGTGAAGTTTCAGAAAGGAAGATGTAGTTGGGAGCTTGAGTAATTGGAGACAGCAGGACTCTAGGTGGAACCAGGTGCTGGAGGCTCCAAGTTCATAGTTTGCCTTTTTTTTTTAAAACCAATATCCTCACCTAATACCCACCCCTACCCCAATTTTGTGTTGTTGTTCAGTCGCTAAGTCATGTCCAACTCTGCAACCCCATGGACTGCAACACCCCAGGCTCCCCAGGCTTCCCTGTCCTTCACTATTTCCCAGAGTTTGCTCAAACTCATGTCCCTTGTGTCGATGATGTCATCCAATCATCTCATCCTCTTTCACCCCCTTCTCCTCCGGCCTCAATCTTTCCCAGCATCAGGGTCTTTTCCAATGAGTCGGCTCTTTGCATCAGGTGGCCAAAATATTACAGCGTCAGCTTCAGCATCAGTTTTTCAGTGAATATTCAGGGTTGATTTCCCTTAGGATTGACTGATTTGATTTCTTTGCAGTCCAAGGGAGTCTTCAAGAGAACAATTTGAAAGGATCAAATCATCAGTGCTCAGCCTTCTTTATGGTCCAACTCTCACATCCATACACGATTCCTAGAAAAATCATAGCTTTGACTGTAAAGAACTTTTTCGGCAAAGTGATGTCTCTGCTTTGTAATACACACTGTCTAGATTTGTCATAGCTTTTCTTCCAAGAAGCAAGTATCTTAATTTCGTGGCTGGCTGCAGTCACCATCTGCTGTGATTTTGAATCCTGAAAAAATAAAATCTGTCACTATTTCCACTTTTTCTCCGTCTATTTGCCATGAAGTGATGGGACCAGTTTTGTTTGTATGTCCCATTATTTTTTAAACATTAGTTGATACCTTAACTTAAGCTCCACTACCTCACAGTCAAGTCACATAATTTCAGCAAGAATCACAGACTACAAGTTTTAAGTGACCCCAAATTGGCTCTAACCTCAGTACAAAAACATACCTGGTCTCCATACAAATTGCCAAATAGAGACTTCATTTCAGGCAGCAAATAAATTTACATGAAGGGACTGGAAATGCTACAATGTAAATTACCTGTTAAAACGATTTTTTCAAAACCCACAAAATTCACAGCTATCCTGAAAATGCCTCATTTTCAAATTAATGCATTTTACTTTAATTTGGGGTTTGGGGTGTACGTGTTGGGAAGGGGCGGGGCTTGTGGCGGCTGCAGGCAAATGAGTTAAATTCACAGAATAGAATTTGAACTTTTGCAAATGAGTAAACAGCCAAAACAAACACCGCTTTGGAAAAAAATACACATTTTCTCCTTTTGAAAAGCAAGCAATGCCTAAGCAAAATACCTTAAAAGTGAACTAAAAAGCTTTTCTAAAATAAACAACTCTGCTTGTGATCCTAAATTGGGACCATATGGACATGTGAAAGCTACAAACGCACTACATTTCAACTCTGAGTTTCTGCCTTCACTGTTTGCGTGCCTCCGAGTTGATGCCGATAATGTTGCCTTTGGTCCCAAAGGAACCTGAGATTCTTAGATCCTAGGATGAGGGAGCAAGCAGAAGAAGAAAGGAAAGGAATGAAAACAAATGCCTTTCAAGACAAAATATCTAAACAGTGAGTTCTATTTTTGCTTCCTTGCCAGCAGGCGCGACTCAATTCAAATCTCTCCGGCACATATAGGATGATGCCGGCGAAATGGAGTGCATTTACCAGGGACGCTGGCTACGTGGGGAAGTCCCTGTTGAAGAACCAGGCTCACACTCAGAGCATTAGGATAGCTTTAGCAAGCCGCCTGGACTAGCCCCCTGCCCTGGGGCAAATCAATGAATAAGCCAATTCAGCGTAGATAGAATCATTCCTTTGTTTTTCTCAATTACCAAATGTTGTGTGCTTTGGGGTCACTTGTCCTGAGTTTAGAGAATGTGAATATTGCAACATAAGTCCTCACCATTCTAAACAGCTTAAACTGAATTCCATTACTAGGAAGGAGAAGAATTGAAGACATAGCATCCATCGCTAATTGTACATGATTAGAGGCTATTTTCTCATCCTAGGGTACTCTTTCTTTTCTCCCACCGTGCTCATGGTCTGTTCCATGAAACTGGCCCTTATATCAGGTGTGTATTTGTGTGGATATGTTTTGTTTCTTATAACTGGATAGCAAATCCTTGAGAAAGAGATGATGCCGCCTGGTTGGGGAGGGGGCAGTGTGCTTTGCCTTGAAAACAATGAGTGAAATGAGTTCAAGCATTAATTTTTTAGTTTTAAGTGAATGAGGATGCATTATTGTTAATAAAGAGTTCAGCTGTTTTTGAGCCCTTGTTGCTAACTGCCCCAGATACAGAACTGTGGGCATCAGAATGAAAAATATGTAGGATCATGAAACTGGGCTCTGTTGATTGTGCTATTAGGAAATATTGATTGGATAATGGAAGGAGTTTACATTTATTGAGTGCTTATTACATTCCAGGCACGTAGTTCTGCATTTAGCATCTGATGCCCAAGTTAAAAAGGGTTTGGGATATCATCAGATGCCTGACAACATGTGGACTTGAACCTGAACAGAGGGAAGCTATAGAGTTTCTTAACATAAGAGGTGCTGTCTGTGTGTGCATGTGTGCCTAGACGCTCAGTCCTGTCCAACTCTGAGACCCCATGGACTGTAACCCGCCAGTCCCCTCTGATCATGGGATCTTTCAGCAAGAGTACTGGTTGGGGTCGTCATTTCCTTCTCCAGGGGATCTTTCCAACCCAGGGAATGAATCTGCATCTCCTCTGTCTCCTGCATTGCAGGCATATTCTTTCCCAGGCTTGTCTGTGGATCCTCAGTAAATGAAAATTAGTTGCTTTTCACAACTGTTTGACCTTTAGGACTCTGATTTCTCACCAGGAATCAAGGCAAAAAAGGCTTTAATGCACAGAGTTAATTTTGAGAATGGATATGTATAGAAACTACTTTTTAAAAAATTTATTGAAGTATAAATAGATACAGTAAATATTATAAATCAATATTGTATTAATTTTTGCACAGCAAAGTGATTCAGTTATACATATAAATATATTTTCTTTTCCATTTTGGTTTTATCATAGGATATTGGGTGTAATTCGCTGTGGTATACAGTAGGACCTTGTTGTTTATCCTTCCTGTATATAATAGCTTGCATCTGCTAATCCCAGACTCCCAGTTCTTCTCTCCCCTACTGCTCTCCCCCTTGGCAACCACAAGCCTGTTCTCTATGTCTCTATGTGAGTCTGCAGAAACTACTCTTAATTGTTTTCATTTCTTCCTTTGAGCCCACTGAAATGACTGGGTTTCAAGGAAGAAACAGCAAAGGTTAGACGTTAAAAATTTAAAAAATCCCACCCCTTAAGTTGGCCATTTCTTTCAGGTGTTTTTCCCTCATTAATAAGGGCTAAAAGTTGTTTGTTTCTTTCCAGCCCTTTCTCCTTGCTTCTAGTCTTTGCTTCAGTGCAGACAATCATGTGCATTGAAACTGCCTGAATGCTACGCTGAGAAACCCAGGCATGATTGTGTAGGAGGTGACAGATTACAGGCATTCTCATTTTATTGTGCTGCACAAATGATGCAGGGTTTTGTTTTGCTTTAAAAAAATAAAAATTGAAGGTTTGTAGTAACCCTGCACTGAACAAGCCGATCAGCACCATTTTCCTAACAGCATTTGCTCTTTTCTTGTCTCTGTCACATTTTGGTGACTCTCACACGAAAGGGAAAGTGAAAATCGCTCAGTTGTGTCCGACACTATAGTCCACGGGATTCTCCAGGCCAGAATACTGGAGTGAGTAGCCTTTCCCATCTCCAGGGGAATCTTCCCAACCCAGGGATGGAACCCAGGTCTCCTGCATTGCAGTCAGATTCTTTACCAGCTGAGCCACAAGGAAAGCCCAAGAATACTGGATTCACACTACTGGAAGCTTTTTCATTACCTTATTTGTTACAGTCATCTGTGATCAGTGATCTTTGTGACCACTACGACTTTCTGAAGGCTCTGATGATGGTTGGCATTTTCCAATAAGAATGTCTTTTTTTTCCAAATGTGCCCTGATACCAGTTTTTTTTTTTTTTTTAATTTTGTATTGGAGTATAGCTGGCTAACAATGTTGTGATAGTTTCAGGTACACAGCAGAGCAGCTCCGTGATACGTAGTAAGAATGTATGTATCTTCTTAATGAAGGTATGTACATTGTTTTTTTAGACATAATGCTTTGCACACCTAATAGACTACAGTACAGTGTGAACATCACTTTTATATGCATTGGGAAGCCAAAACATTTGTGTGACTGGCTTCATTGTGATATTTACTTGATGGCGGTGGTCTGGAACCAAGCCCGCCACATCCCCAAGGCCTGCGTAGCATCCTCCAAGTTGAGGAGTGATGGCACTTTTTGTAAAAGTGTGTGTGTTGACAGGTTGTGAGGTAAAACCCACAGACCTTCAGGGTCAGCCAACCCTTCCTCATTAAGGCCCCCTGAGTCTCCTCATGTCCAGCGGGTGCTGCCCTGTCACAGGATCCACCCCTGCTCTGAGGCCTCGGAAACCACTCTCAGGCGCCCTGCCTGCCTCACTTTACCTTCCTCCTCAGCCCCTGGGGGAGAATGCCCAGGTGGTACGGTGGTAAAGAGTCCACCTGCCAGTGCAGGAGAGGTGGGTTCCATCCCTGGGTGGGGAAGATCCCCTGGAGGAGGAAGTGGCAACTCACTCCAGTATTCTTGTCTGGGAAGTCCCATGGACAGAGGAGCCTGGCGGGCTACAATCCATAGGTTGCAAAGAGTCAGACACGACAGCTTGCACACCTCAGAAATGTCAGCCCCACCAGGGGCCTTTGTTGTCTCTCCACTTTCTTTCCTCGTTCTCTGCTGCCCGCTCCTTTGCACCTCTGAAGGGAGAAACAAAGAAGGGCTACACTCATTGGAATCACCTATCTGACTGCTTCAGTCTCCCAGACTGTGAACAAAAGGAAAGCTGGTCATCGCTTTATAAATGATGTATGGAGACACGCGGAGGAATGAAGGTCCAGACCGCAGTGTATTTTTAGCGTCTGCTGTTTGTGGTAACATAAGTGAAAACTGCTGGATGCCTTCCCTTCAACTGAATGGCTGGTATTCAGGCGAGTGTGCCCGCTGCCTGCCAGACTCTCCTCACGGAACTCCCTCTTTATGAGGTGGGTGACTGGCTCCTTGGCACCAGGCTGCCCCACCACAATTCTCCTTTATTGCCCAGTCGCATGGCTCCCCAGGGGCCCCAGCGTGGGGCTGCGGGTGAGACTGCTGGCCGCGAGCTTGTCAGGGTGTTACCAGATTGCAAGGCAGAGTCGGCAGGGCAGGGGCTGTGTCTGGATGCTCTAAACCTTCTGGCATGAGGCTGGCACTCAGACTCACAGGAACCACGATGGTGAGGCCCGTGGCTGGCGCCCCATCTCAGAGTCATTCTGCTGGTGCCTGGCTCGAGTAGGATGTTGACCCCCACTGGTCACTGACACTCTGGAGCCTCAGAGTGAGATAGAAAATAAGAGAGAGGCCTCTCTTACGCCGACAGGTCATTCTACCAACGATTACTCTCGAGCTAATCTTTAGAAAGGGCCCGGATGGGCTGCCTGAGGCCCCATAGGGGCATGGAAAAAGCCCTGGGATCCCAGGCTGCAAATAGCACTGACTGGCTGAGCAGCTTTAGGCAAGTAAAGGTCTCCCAGGACTCACTTGCTCATAGTTATGAGTAGTAACTCTTGTCCTACTGACCTCACTAAAAATTTTTAATAAAGATATTAAAATAGTCTGAAACAATTGAAACCATAATGTTACAAAAAGGCAGGCGAGTGGTGCAGTCCCTGTTTATTTTCTTCATTTCTGACCAATCTTGACTTCTACCAAAACCATCCCCCTCTGACCCCAGCTCTTGCATCATGGGGGGAACCCGTGAGGCTCCGCTTATTCCCTGAGAGGACATTGCTTATTCCATGACAACGTACCTTCATGCTTCATGAGCAAGGTCTTTGTTTCCAGTCCCTACAGGAATGAAAAAGGGTGCAATGGGCTCCTTTTCTTGTGAAATATGTGAGAGTGCCTCTATAATTAGAATAAAACCTGTAAAGGGACTTCAGCTAGCTATAGCTCCCTTATCTGAAACCTTAAGTGACTTTCAAAAAGCCTCTCAGCGGCCACACTGAATGTCACAAACTCCATGAACCAAGATGATCACGCCAGTGTTCTCAGTGCTAATTTACTCTTAGTTTGCATCTAATCTGAGTAAGTCTGGCTCTCCCCTTTTCTAGCCCTTGATCCTGAATGTATGGTTAATGGACCAATAGCATCAACGTCACCTGGGGGCTTGTTGGAAATGCAGTGTCAGGTCCATCCCTCATTTGTTGATCAGAGTCTACGTTTTGCCAGGATCCTCAAGTTATGCATCTGTGTGTGGTAAAGCAAATTAGAAGACAAGACTTGCAGGACCTAGACCTGCTATTTATTTGTGCACTGTACTTTATTATGAAAAGCCTTGAGGATGACTAGGATTAATAGCTTAGAAAGAAGGAGGAGACAAGTCACTTTAAAAGCCCTGGCAGCTGGGACCACTTATTACAGTTGTATTACTGTATACATTTTCGTGCTCTGAGAACACACTGCTCCAGCACCGTAGAGTCACGGATATTCCCAATAACAGTCCCAAAGTATCAGGAAGAGGTAAGGTCATATTCCGAAGTTGCTGTTGATAGAAGCAAAAGGGCTTAACCTTTATTTGTCAAGAATGAAATATTTTCAGTCTGTTCTAGAGACATTTGTGGAGTGATATGGCCATGATGGAAAGAGATAAATGAAGCATCATCACCGGATAGACTTAATTAATTAATTGCCTGAAATAATGTAAAAGCTGTAGTGAAAGATCCCATCTTTAACCAACGGCATTATTTTCCCAAATAAAGGGGCCTCTAGATTTTGGAAACTTCATGTGAAATGGAGCAGGACCCCCATGGTCCCACCCCACCCCCACCACGTCCTCTGCCTGCCTTTTGTCTGTGGAAAACTTTAGTCAAGGGATTAGTTTAATCAGAGAAATGAGAACTTGCAGAAACAAAGGAAAACAGACAAGGGAGAGTAAATAATAATAATGTAGTCATTCAGCATAGTCAAGGACCTCAAGGGCTGTAGATAATATTCTGAGCAATATCCTGTGAGCTGTCTTACAGATACTAAAATACCAGGTGGAGAACTTAACTACATGGTGACCAGACTGTACCCAGGACATGAGCTGCTACAATTCTGAGAACTGGCCTCAAAGAAACGGGAACTGAAGGTTAACTGTCCCTGAAGCAATCAAGATGCCACTGGTCAGGGCACCGATGACCAATTTGCAGATGACTGTCAGATCAGAGATGACTGTGCTGTTTCTGCATGTGGCCCCCTCCTTCTGTCTATAAAAGCTCTTGCCCCACTAGTTGCCAGTTGCGGGGTTGCGGGGAGTCGGCCGTTGGACAGATGTCCGCTCGCCACCCCACCCCTGGTTGCCAGCATCTGAAATGAAGTAAACGTTGCTTTCCACCAGCCACGCATGTTTACTGGCTTTTGGGCAGTGAGCAGCCAGGTCCCCCGCTCACCTCTCAGTAGTGCATGGACTCTTGACTCATCTCTCCCTTCTGCCCTGTTTGGAATTTCTCTTGTTTCTGTTCATGTTGTGGCTGCTCCACCCCCAATCTTTATCACCTCTCCCCTGAGTTTCAGCAGTTGTGTTATATTAAGCCTTCTTAACTTCCCTCCGGTCTACCTTTGTACAGTGGTCTTCAGAAAGATGCTTGAGTACAGTGGATCTGGAGTAGAGGGCTGGGATTTTTAAAAATTCCACAAGTGATTCTGATGTGCACCCTTGGTGGGAAAGAGGGTTTTAAACTGTTGATAAATTAATGCTCTCCACAACATCCAATTATTATATCACTCTTCTTCCCATGAAGCTTTGGTTGCTGTTTGTTATTATATCAGTTCATAATTTTTTGCTTGGTATTGGCTGTTTCCCCTTCTATCTAGCTCCTCCCTTCCCAGCAGCACTCATCATTGATGATCAAATATTCCTTGCTGTCACCTACTTCTGTGCCCTACGTGTGACTTTTCCTTCACCACCAATAAGGATGGATCCTGCCTTTCCTGCTTCAACTCAAGTGTCACCTCTTCCATGGAAGTTTTCCTGGAAGGTTCCCTATTGCCTGAATTTCCACATCATTTATAATACCATAACAAATTATATCAAGGAATGTATCTTATCATGGACCACTGGCTTGTTGTTTTGGTGCTGAACAACCAACTAAAATGCAGAACTAAGTGGGGAGCAGGAATCCTGTCTTTGACATTTGCATTTTCTATGGCACAGAGCATAATCATTGGTGCGTTGCTTCTTGCAGGCAATCCTTCACGTCTTAGATCTAGATTAGACATTTCTTCTCTGCATACCTGTGACATCTCACTGTAACCCTGTGGTATCATAACTCTGCATCTTAAATGTGTTTCCTTTCTTTTTATTGAGGAATGGTTAATTTACAATGTTGAGTTTACAATGTTGTGTTAGTTTCAAGTGTACAGCAAAGTGATTCAGTTATATATATAACACTTTTTCAGATTCCTTTCTATTACACGTTATTACAAAATATTGAGTATAGTTTCTTGTGCCATAGAGTAGGTCCTTGGGGTTTACCTATTTTACATATTGTAGTGTGTATGTGTTAATCCCAGATTCCTAATTTATCTCTCCCCTCCTCCTGCTCTCCCTTTTGGTAACTATTAGTTTGTTTTCCAGGTGTGTAAGTCTATTTCTGTTTTGTAACTAAGTTCACTTGTATCATTAAATGTGTGTTTCATTATGTATCCCTTACAAAACTGTAAACTCTGTAAGAGCAGGGGTCATATTCACCTAGTTCATCACTGACCCTCTAGTCCATGTCTTGATGATCATATGTATACTCAAGAAATATTTTTTAAGCTGACCGAATAATAATTTTAAAATATGTTTGGTTTTTAGAGACAAATGGACCAGATAGCATCCATGGCATCCTAACAGTTTGATTGACTTGGTTTCAGGTGTGAAATAGAGCAGCATAATCTAAACATTATACTGAACCAGTTGACTAGCATTTGATTGTATACTCAAGTATATAATTTTCCAGTTATTTTCTATATGTGGTTACTTTCCTTGGCTGGCTTCCCTGATGGCTCAGGTGGTAAAGAATCTGCCTACAAGATGTGGGAGACCTGGGTTTGATCCCTGGGTTGGGAAGATTTCTTGGACAAGGGAATGGCAACCAACTCTATTCTTGCCTGGAGAATTCCATGGACAGAGGAGCCTGGCAGGCTACAGTCCATGGGGTCACAAAGAGTCAGACACAGCTGAACAGCTAACACTTTCACTTTCTTACCTATAAAAGTCAAGCTCTTGGAGAACAAAGGATAGCATTAAAAAAAAATTTTTATTTTGTACTGTGGTATAGTCGATTAACAATGTTGTGATAGTTCCAGTTGAACAGCAAAGGGACTCAGCCATACATATATATGTATCCCTTCTTCCCTAAACTCTCCCCCACCCATGCAGGTGCAAAAGATAGAATTTTTTTTTTAACTTCCATCTAACTTCCATAGTTCCTCAGTGAGTATTTCTTGATTTGATGTAATTAAATGTAGTTTTAAAAGAGCCTGTGTTATTTCTGCCTGGTGCTAAACATCTGTTGCTTCCTAACAAGTGTGCCATTCATTCTAATGGCACTGGTGCACAGAGGTAAACAGAGCCTTGGCAGGCCTTCCATAAAGGAAACTGTGTTTGCTTCCTTCATTAATTACTAGTGGAGCATTAAGACATGCATCTCCCTGAAGCCAAGTTGGATAATTCCTGGCACTTAAGCCTAGGGTGCTTTCAAAAGTTGAGACATGTATTGACACACCAGAAGGCATGCCCTATAGCAATCACCAAGGTGGCTGTAATGCCAAGATGGTATAAAGCCTCAGATATATCAATACCAAGCACACTGGTCTGTCTCTCTAAACTTTTGTGGGTCTTGCGTTAATGTGAGATAATAAATGTGAATTTCTAGAATGTCTCTGAAGGCAGACACCTCAGTATGAACTGGAAAAAATCTTCAGAGAAATACAGAAAGTTTAAAAGTAAAATGATCAAAGGTTCACCAAACAAAACAATAGAATGAAAGTGGCAATGCTAATAGCAGACATATGTCAAGATATGATTTGTCAGTTGTTAGTAATTTTGCCAGTTAATGACAAATAAAATGAAGAATTTATACTTTTGGACATAGCAATTAGCATAGCATCAAAATGTTAAAGCAAAGACAATAAGAAAGAAAAGATACTGACAGACACTTATTGGTAGTAATAGATTTTAACACAGCCATCAGATTATGACAGATAAAATATGAATAAGGACATAAAAGAATATGATTAATAATGTTGGATAATTGGCTATATTTAGATATTTATCGGTTATATAAAAATACATCTTAAATACTCACATGGAAAATGTATAAAAATAATGTCTTTCTTTAAAAATGCAGAAATTTTATGCGCTACTCACTAAGTGAGCTATAATATAAATGTAAACAAAAAACCCAGTTACTTTAGGTGTCTATATTTGGAAGCTAGAGGAATTTGGAATTAAAGGAGGTACAATTATCCTTTTAAGAATTAAGACTCTGCACTTCCACTACAGGGGGCATGGGTTTGATCCCTGGTTGGGGAACTAAGATACCACAAGCCATGCTCTGTGGTCAAAACAAAAAAACAAACCAAAAGAATAAATGTTAATCAAACACAATAAATTAAGACAGAGAGATGCAATGTGACTTCAAAGAGACAATAGGATTCCCAGGACACTAGGAGCTAGCCATGATCCTACTGAATATATTAAAATTTCCAAAGGAAAAATATGTGTTGATCTAAATGGGAGCTGATTCAACCAACAAAGAGGGAAAAAAGCAAGTGTCGGAGGTTTATGCCTTGGCGCAACTTGTCCAGGGGAAAAGGGAGACTCACCTAACTCGACTTAAGTAACATAACCCATTGGCAAGACCATTCTTCCTGTGAAGGTGGAAGTATGGTTACTTTATGCTGTGCTGTGATTAGTCACTTCAGTCGTGTCTGACTCTTTGCGACCCCCAGAGACTGCAACCTGCCAGGCTACTCTGTCCATGGGGATTCTCCAGGCAAGAATACCAGAGTGGGTTGCATGCCCTCCTCCAGGGCATCTTTCCAACCCAGGGTTCAATCCCAGGTCTCCCACGTTGCAGGCAGATTCTCTACTGTCTGAGCCACCAGGGAAGCCCAAGAATACGAGTGGATAGCCTATCCCTTCTCCACGGGATCTTCCTGACCCAGGAATAGAACCAGTGTCTCCTGCATTGCAGGTGAATTCTTTACCAGCTGAACTGTCTGATTTTATTTCTAATTTCATGCACATCAAGCAAGCACATTTTGATTTGCTCTTTTGTGTTTAGGTCTATGTACATAGTGATTATACATCAAGGCAGCTGTGTCATGATATAGGTAATTCATTCCTGAAGTGGCTGCTGTAGTGTTGAAAGAGTAAGATTTCTGAGCCTTATAGGTTATTAAGGCTGCAAGAGAAGAGTCTGGAAATTGACTTGTGTTATATTTAAGTAAGGGGCTTCCCAGCTGGCGCAGAGGTAAAGAATCTGCCTGCCAATGCGAGAGATGCAGGAGACAGAGTTCGATCCCAGGATTGGGAAGATCCCCTAGAGAAGGAAATGGCAACCGACTCCAGTACTCTTGCCTGGAGAATCCCACACACTGAGGAGCCTAGCAGGCTACAGTCCATAGGGTCGCAAAGAGTCAGACATGACCGAGTGACGGAGCACGAGCAGGATATTTAAGTAAAGCAAGTTATACAACATGAAACTACTTGTTCTTACTCACTGCTGTGCCTTGGTGTTCAGAGCACGCTTGGTATCCATGGGGCAACTAAATATTTGTTGAAGGGATGAAATATGTAGAGAAAGACAGAATCACTGAGCAAGTGCCCATAGGATAATTGGTTAATTATTTTACATGCCCTAAAACACACAGTGTATATATAACAGAGTTAATTTTTTTTCTTTTTTTGGAAGTATAGTTGACTTGCAATATTATATTAGTTTCAGGTGCCAACCTAGTGATTCCATATTTTTATAGATTATATACCATACACATTTATTATAATACTATTGACTGTATTCCCTGTGCAAGATATTGCTTACCTTTGACTTATTTTATAACTGCAGTTTGTGTAATTCCCTTCCTCTACTTTCATTCAACCCCTTGCCACCCCCATTCCCCTCTGGCAACTACTAGTTTGCTCTCTGTGTCTGAATCTGTTTCTATTTTGCTATTTTTTTCATTTGTTTTGCTTTTGAGATTTCATATATAGGTGAGAGCATGTAGTATTTCACTTGGTTTAATACCCTCCAGGTCCATCCCTGTTGTCATATGGCTGAGTAATATTCCACTGACTGACATTCTCTCTCCACACGCACACACACACACACACACACACACACACACACACACATCTTCTTTATCCATTCATCTATTGATTCATCCGGTTGCTTTCATATCTTGGCTATTGTAAATAATGCTGCAGTGAATATTGGACTGCATATATCTTCCTTTCTTTGGATAAATACCCAGGAGTTGAATTGCTCGATCACATGGCAGTTCTGTTTTTCATTTTCTCAGGAACCTCAACAGTGTTTTCATAGTGGCTGTACCAAAGAGTTAATTTTAAAAATAGAAAACTGAAATATCTAAATATTGATAGTACTTTTGTGAAGGGCCAATAGTTTTGTAAGTTTAAAAGGTGAGAGGAGATCATGAAGGATAACCACAACAAACCTACATAAGTTTTAAAAACTTATGTTAGCAAACTATTACAAATATAATATCCAGAAGTCAGTCAGACAGCATGGAAATTGTTTGCAGGAAATGTAATGGCCAAAGACTTGATACCTTTATTATATAAAATGTTCTTGCAAGTTGATAAGAGAAACACTAAAATTCCAAGAGCATAAACAGACAGCTCACAGAAAAGAAATTAATTTGGGTAAATAAACATGGAAAAAATTCGACTGAGCTAGTAATCAAAGACATTCAAAATGAAACAGTAATTTTTCTAAAGCCTTTAAAATTAGCAAAGAAAACATAAAACTTTATTTTTGCAAAACCCAATACTGGTTAAGATGTATAAATATGGAATTCTCGGATTTTGTTGATATTTTATAAATTGGTACCTCCTTTCTGGAAAACAGTTTGGCAATATAATATAAAGAGTCATAAAAATATTTATAGCCTTTGACCCAGTAATTTGACTTCTGGGAATCTTTTCTGAGGAAAACTAATCCAAAATATGGAAAAAATTAAATGCCTAAGAGCAAATTGGGAAACACTAAACATGCCACAATGGGGGAATGATTAATATGTTGTGTTAGAACCACTGGATTGAAGACTACGTAGTCATTTATAATCATGGGGATGGAGACTGTGCAGCCACATGCTTTAATAGTAAATGAAAAACGAACAAATGGATGGAAAAAGATGCACAGAGAAGAAAAGATTGAAATAAATACACCCAATTTTAAGTGGTTGATCTAGAATGGGAGAAGGTCAAATATTTTTTTCTTCATCTCCCTTTTATTGGTAATTGGTTGCCATTCAGCCTGTTCTTTTATCTGGATGCCCTTTTCTCTTCCCAACTTGCAAAGCCCAGCCCATCTGTGTCAGTGCCACTCAAGCTCCAACTTGTCCAAAAACCCTCCCATCCTATCAGCCTAATGAAACTCTCCCTTTACTCCGTTCCGAGTACTGTACTTTGACATGTCCAGTGTAGCACATATACAGGGAGCCCTAAGTGGAAATGATATTTGTGCAGTTTATGCCTGTTTCCACAATGAAAATTTTACCACCCTAAGGGCAGGAACTCGGAGAAGGCAATGGCAAGCCACTCCAGTACTCTTGCCTGGAAAATCCCATGGATGGAGGAGCCTGGTAGGCTGCAGTCCGTGGGGTCGCTAAGGGTCGGACACGACTGAGCGACTTCACTTTCACTTTTCACTTTCACACATTGGAGAAGGAAATGGCAACCCACTCGTGTTCTTGCCTGGAGAATCCCAGGGATGGGGGAGCCTGGTGGGCTTCCATCTATGGGGTCACACAGAGTCGGACACGACTGAAGTGACTTAGCAGCAGCAGCAGCAGCAGCAAGGGCAGGAACTATTGTATTTCCTTTTCTCTCTCCACAGCATAGACCACAGTAGTTTGCTTGTATGGTGTGCCTGAATAAATAGAGGTTGAAATGAATGGCATTGCCCTAAAATGATCTACTTTTGATTTCCTGGCAGGTGGAGCTCATGAAGGTCTGCAACACTTGGGTCCCTTTGGCAACATCCCAAACATCGTAGCAGAGTTGACCGGTGACAACATTCCTAAGGACTTCAGTGAGGACCAGGGCTACCCAGACCCTCCAAACCCCTGTCCCGTTGGAAAAACAGGTAGTGGGCATTAGTGGGCACGCTCCTGGGTTCACATGAAAGGTAGAGGAAATTTTAAATGCTAACATTGGCTACATATGTTCAGAAAAATAGTATATCTAGTCTCAGGAGCCCCTATGTTTTTATTTGTAGGTGGATTGGAAAGGGAAGTTGACTCTAGAACTCTTGGTGAGTTCTGGTGTTCAGATACACCTGCAGAGGACTCTCTTGCCAAAGCTTCATCTTCTCTCTCCCTCTTTGGGAACTGATGCTCTTTTCTGCACGGGCTTCATTTTCTAATAAAAGAGAGGGTTTTCTCTTTTTTGCCTTTTCTTTGATACAGTTGCTGCCCACTTTGGAACTTGTTTCCTTTGTGGATGATCCGTGCCCATTTGTTTTCCTCACTTCTCTTGACAACTGACATTTCAACTGTGTTGTAACCAGTGAGCATCTATCCTGAAATATTTCTTTGGGAGTTGGGAGGTGGCATGAGAGAGAGGGGACCCAGGAAGGTAAGTTGGTTAAGGAATTAGGTTGAAACCTTCCTTGCTATTCATGTATTGCTCCCAATTTTCTACCCCCCAGTGCCAAAGAGGATGAATGGTGAGTGAGCTTCACTTATGCTGGGCTTTGAGCAGTTTACTTTGCTGGTTCAGAGTAGTTGCTCTAGACAGAGGACTACCTGAATTCAAACCCCTGGTCAGGAGATATGACCTCGAACAAGTTAATAAACTACTTGCATCTCAGCTTCCTTATTTGCGAAATGGGGGTTATTGGGAAATTAAATGAAATTGTCCATGTTAAACACTTGGCACATCACCTCACACAGAGTAAGGACTCACTAAATATCATCCAGATTGTAAATAGCTTTGCCACTAGTAAGCAACCAGAGTAGTCTTTTCCCTCCAGCCCAATAATAATAATGTTAGTGTTTATTGGGCTTCCCTGGTGGCTCATATGGTAAAGAATCTACCTGCAATGCAGGATTGAAACCAGGTTCAATCCCTAGGTCGGGAAGATCCTTGGAGAAGGAAACAGCAGCCCGCTCCAGTATTCTTGCCTGGAGAATTCCATGGACAGAGGAACCTGGCGGGCTACATGAGGTTGCAAACAGTTGGACACGACTGAATGACTAACACTACACTTAGTATTTATTATCCTTACTTTACATGTAATGAACCTGAAGCTGCTGAAATAGCTTGCTCAAGGTTATTCATGTAACAAGTTGCTGAGCCAAGACTCAAACTTGGGTCTATCTGATTTAGGACCGTGGACCCAACCACTAAGACATGCTGCCTTGCTCTGAAAATTCTGACAGTGTTGGCACCTCAGCTTTTCTTAAACACAATACAAGCTCTCTTTGAAAGAGGTTCCCTCTGAAAGATAGTCCTCTTTTCATTTATGGTGAGGTCTCTGTTTCCCTTGAGGGACAGAGCCTCCATCCTGGGATGGGACAACAAAAATAGTTGGACGTGGCCAAGCCAGTGTGGGGATGCTGGCCCAGGACTGTAGGAAAATCTAAATCACTGCACAGAACCAGTGATTCAGACACATTTCACTTACCCGTGAGGCTTTGGATGAGCAGGAAGAAAGACCAGTTTGGAGTCTGAAGAGTAACAGTCTCCATGGGGATTTGGTTAAACTGATTCAATATCATATCGGACAGTGGTTTTCAAGTATAGTCCTGGCAGTATCAGCATTACCTGGAGACTTATTGGAAATGCAGATCTTCACCCCTATTCCAGAGCTATTGAATTAGAAACTCTGGGGATAAAAAGTAAAAAAGTAAAATGTTAGTTGCTTAGTCGTGTCCAACTCTTTGTGACCCCATGAACCGTATGTAGCCCACCAGGCTCCTCTGTCCACTGAAACAGAAACCCTGGGGGTAGGATGCAGAAACCTGTATTCTAAGCTGCCTTTCCTGTGATTCTGGAGCACACTGAAGTTTGGAGAACTGCTGTTAGAGGAGAATGGAAAGAGAGCCAGAGTTTGAGCCAACAGATCTGCTATCTAGTCCTCATTACAGTGTGTCATTTTACCTCCTTGGGCCTCAGTTTCTTCATCTGTAAAATGAAGACATAGTCAGTGCCTTAAAAAAACATTCAGTGTAGTCCTAGCTAATCCTTGAAACATGTAATATAGAGATCTATGTAATCAAGCCCTTATCAGTAGCACTTAGGAGCTCTGAGATGGAGCAATCCTGGCTGGCTGATCAGTTCAGTTCAGTCGCTCAGTCATGTCTGACTCTCCGCGACCCCATGAATCACAGCACGCCAGGCCTCCCTGTCCATCACCAACTCCCGGAGTTCACTCAAACTCATGTCCACAGAGTCGGTGATGCCATCCCATTCTCTGTCATCCCCTTCTCCTCCCGCCCCCAACCTTTCCCAGCATCAGAGTCTTTTCCAGTGAGTCAACTCGTCGCATGAGGTGGCCAAAATATTGCAGTTTCAGCTTTAGTATCAGTCCTTTCAATGAACACCCAGGATTGATCTCCTTTAGAATGGACTGGTTGGATCTCCTTGCAGTGCAAGGGACTCTCAAGAGTCTTCTCCAACACCACAGTTCAAAAGCATCAATTCTTCGGCGATCAGTTTTCTTCACAGTCCAACTCTCACATCCATACATGACCACGGGAAAAACCATAGCCTTGACTAGACGAACCTTTGTTGCCAAAGTAATGTCTCTGCTTTTTAATATACTATCAAGGTTGATCATAACTTTCCTTCCAAGGAGTAAGCGTCTTTTAATTTCCTGGCTGCAGTCAGCATCTGCAGTGATTTTGGAGCCCCAAAAAATAAAGTCTGACACTGTTTCCACTGTTTTTCCATCTATTTCCCATGAAGTGATGGGACCAGATGCCATGATCTTTGTTTTCTGAATGTTGAGCTTCAAGCCAACCTTTTCACTCTCCTCTTTCACTTTCATCAAGAGGCTTTTGAGTTCCTCTTCACTTTCTGCCATAAGGGTAGTGTCATCTGCATATCTGAGGTTATTGATATTTCTCCCAGCAATCTTGATTCCAGCTTGTGCTTCTTCTAGCCCAGCGTTCCTCATGATGTACTCTGCATAGAAGTTAAATAAGCAAGGTGACAATATACAACCTTGACGTACTCCTTTTCCTATTTGGAACCAGTCTGTTGTTCCATGTACAGTTCTGACTGTTGCTTCCTGACCTGCGTACAGGTTTCTCAATAGGCAGGTCAGGTGGTCTGGTATTCCCATCTCTTTCAGAATGTTCCACAGTTTATTGTGATCCACACAGTCAAAGGCTTTGGCATAGTCAATGAAGCAGAAATAGATGTTTTTCTGGAACTCTCTTGCTTTTTCCATGATCCAGCAGATGTTGGCAATTTGATCTCTGGTTCCTCTGCCTTTTCTAAAACCTGCTTGAACATCTGGGAGTTCATGGTTCACATATTGCTGAAGCCTGGCTTGGAGAATTTTGAGCATGACTTTACTAGTGTGTGAGATGAGTGCAATTGTGTGGTAGTTTGAGCATTCTTTGGCATTGCCTTTCTTTGGGATTGGAATGAAGATTGACCTTTTCCAGTCCTGTGGCCACTGCTGAGTTTTCCAAATTTGCTGGCACATTGAGTGCAGCACTTTCACAGCATTATCTTTCAAGATTTGAAATAACTCAACTGGAATTCCATCACTTCCACTAGCTTTGTTCGTAGTGATGCTTTCTAAGGCCCGCTTGACTTCACATTCCAAGATGTCTGGCTCTAGGTCAGTGATCACGTTATCGTGACTATCTTGGTTGTGAAGATCTTTTTTGTACAGTTCTTCTATGTATTCTTGCCACCTCTTCTTAATATCTTCTGCTTCTGTTAGGTCCATATCATTTCTGTCCTTTATCGAGCCCATCTTTGCATGAAATGTTCCCTTGGAATCTCTTAATTTTCTTGAAGAGATCTCTTGTTTTTCCTATTCTGTTGTTTTCCTCTATTTCTTTGCGTTGATCACTGAGGAAGGCTTTCTTATCTCTCCTTGCTATTCTTTGGAACTCTGCATTCAGATGCTTATATGTTTCCTTTTCTCCTTTGCTTTTCGCTTCTCTTCTTTTCAGAGCTATTTGTAAGGCCTCCTCAGACAGCCATTTTGCTTTTTTGCATTTTCTATGGGGATGGTCTTGGTCCCTGTCTCCTGTACAATGTCACAAACCTCCGTCCAGAGTTCATCAGGCACTCTATCTATCAGATCTAGTCCCTTAAATCTATTTTTCACTTCCACTGTATAATCATAAGGGATTTGATTTAGGTCATATCTGAATGGTCTAGTGGTTTTCCCTACTTTCTTCAATTTAAGTCTGAATTTGGCAATAAGGAGTTCATGATCTGAAGTGGTCAAACAGGAGATGGCAAGAGTGAACATAGACATTCTAGGAATCAATGAATTAAAATGGACTGGAATGGGTGAATTTAACTCAGATGACCATTATATCTACTACTGTGGGCAGGAATCCATTAGAAGAAATGGAGTAGCCATCATGGTCAACAAAAGAGTCCGAAATGCAGTACTGGATGCAATCTTAAAAACGACAGAATGATTTCTGTTCATTTCCAAGGCAAACCATTCAGTATTACAGTAATCCAGGCCTATGCCCCAACCAGTAACGCTGAAGAAGCCGAAGTTGAATGGTTCTATGAAGACCTACAAGACCTTTTAGAACTGACACCCAAAAAAGATGTCCTTTTCATTACAGGGGACTGGAATGCAAAAGTAGGAAGTCAAGAAACACCTGGAGTAACAGGCAAATTTGGCTTTGGAGCACAGAATGAAGCAGGGCAAAGGCTAATAGAGTTTTGTCAAGAGAACGCACTGGTCATAGCAAACACCCTCTTCCAACAACACAAGAGAAGACTCTACACATGGACATCACCAGATGGTCAACACCGAAATCAGATTGATTATATTCTTTGCAGCCAAAGATGGAGAAGCTGTATACAGTTAGCAAAAACAAGACCAGGAGCTGACTGTGGCTCAGATCATGAACTCCTTATTGCCAAATTCAGGCTGGCTGATAGAGTTGGATAAAATCCCAGCTCCCAGGCCCTTTCTTGTCTACCATTATCTGCCCCTTCCCTCCCTGCCTTTTCATTAAGCTAACATAATTCTCCCTCTTTGTTCTACCATAATCTGCATTCTAGAAAAAACTCGCTTGCTAAATTTAGCCATTATTTGTAAGAAATTGCTTGAGACATGCCTCATTGAGAATCATGACACCGCATAGCCCAGCCATCCAAGAATAACCTTCACTTCCCTCCCCAAGCCACACTCACCTCTGAATCATGGCTCACTCACCCTGGTAGAGTACAGACAGAACTCACAGTCTGTCCTGGTCCTTAGGGATGTGAATTCCAGGGAGCATTTTCAGGCTCCAGACACCTTCGGTTCCCAGAGCCACAGGGCTCTATCTCTACATCTCAGTTCGGGCCCACTCGGAGGCACTTGAGAAACAATTAGGAAGAGGTTGTAAAGCTGCCATGTGCAGCCTGCCTGACCTCTTTTGCTTTGCTCTCCCTTTCCTCCATGTTAATTGCTCTAGATGAAGAAATCAGATAACCAGTTCAGTGAGAAGTGGGGAACCATGTTAGAGTCACATTAGGGTTTTTTCCAAGTGCTAGTGCTTTCCTCACAAGCTTCATGCTGCTAAGGGCTGAAAGACTGGATGCTGAAAGCTGCTGGTAGGCGTCAGAGCAGTCTCAAGAGACCAGACTACCTGCCTGATTGTGTTAGACCCCTTTTAGCATTGACTTTGATGCTTCACTCTCCCTTTGAAAGGAAGTCTCTTTCATTTCCCTAGTCCTGCACAAACCACCCTCCCAACCTCCCCGCCACCCCTCCGCCCTTTTAAAGCTGTTGTCTGTAAAGCACATTAGAGACAGGAAAAAAAAGGACTCAGTTTCAGAGCACTGTGTCTTGTAATGATGGGGCTTAGGTAAAAGCAGCAGCCAAGAGGGATAACCTTTTTCTGTGTTTGAATGGAAGACATGCTTTATATTTCAAAAGGCATTGATAATATGAACTGTCATTTTAAGAGAGATGGTGAGAAGGGAACACATAGAGGAAACCTATTATGTGCCAGATGCTCTCTATATGATCATCTCTATCCCCCATGGCTACTCTGAAAGGTAAGGATTTGATTATTCTCATCTCATAGGTGAAAAAATGGACTTAGACTAAGTTAACTCTCCCAAGGAACTAAACCCATCTACCACCCATGAGCTAAGATTTGAACCCTTAGCTTGGGTCTATCTTCCTGACTCCAGGCTTACCCTGTTATCACTACAACACACACCATCAAGTTCTGTCTAATAATTATTTTTCTTATATAATGGACTTTCTCCAAGAAGCCAAAATCATTTCTAAAGAGCCACCCAAGAGAAAACAGAGTAAGTCATGTGGAATGGAGGTATATCAGTAAAGGAAATAATTGCTGTTATGACAGACAAAAAATAACACTGGCTTAACATAATAGAAGTTTATTTCTTATTTGTGTGAAGTCCTGCCAGAGGTGGGTGAGGGTGTTGTGGAGGTGGATGGTTCAGCAACCCAGACTGCCACCTTTCATCTTCGCACTTGACATTCACAGTTGCCCTGGTCGGCAACATGTAGCAAGCAGACCAACAGATGCTGGGGGTGAGGGTGGGGTTGGGAGAGCGAAAGAGGGGGTTCTCTAGAGGGTTTTTATGGGCCAGCCTTGGAGGTGGAATACATCGCTTCTGCCCACATTCCATCAGCACAAACCCAGGCATATGACTCCACCTGATTGCATAGCAAGGCTGGGAAATTAGCCATGTGCCGATGGGGAATGGGAAGTGGGTTTGGTGAGCAGCCAACCATTCTCTGACATGGGTAGGAGAGGAATGGGAATCTGGGATGAGCAAATCCCAGAAGGATATTGATTTAGAATGACTGATGTGAATACATTCTGACCTTTGGATGTCTAGTTGTTTTTAATAAATTAACTCTTAGAATAACAATAGATCCTTGGCTGTTCCTCAAAAACCTTTTGTTGTTTGCAGTAGATGATGGATGTCTAGAAAACACCCCTGACACAGCAGAGTTCAGTCGAGAATTCCAGTTACACCAGCACCTTTTTGATCCAGAACATGACTATCCAGGCTTGGGCAAGTGGGTAAGTCCAATCTTAATTGCTAGTAGGTCATATACTCTGGTACTCTGAAGATACTGATGGCAGAGAGAAACAATATGGGTGGGGGGAGAGAAGGAAAATTGTTTAGACTCTGATTTTTTTTTTCCAGAAATCTCTAGTTGAGAGGGACTTTTAATTCCAAACCATACTCACTGCTTAGACCACACAATACCAACCCATTTGAGGAGTCAGTGACCTGAACCAATCTCATCAGCTCGAGTCTCAAGAGGGTTCTGCTGTGGTCCGCTCCATAGTCTGTGTCATAACACGTCCTAAAATCTCACCAGTGTTTCCTGCACCTCTTACAGGAAGTATATGAAACTTCTGTTTAAAAAAAAAAAGGATACTAAGAAAATTTGCAGGCTTTTTCCCCTAGACTGAAGGAGGTGATCTCTGCAGAACTAAGGGAAAACCATGCCAGAAACTGAGAAACAGACATACAATTCTGCTTTATGGAAAGAGAAGAAAAATTCCAAAATATGTGGCAGTGAACTTGCCATCAATGGCAAGAACCTATAACTGCCAGTTAAGGAAATTGTTTATACGCACTTGGAAAGAGAAATCATGACCATTTGGCATGGGTTTGCTAAAAACAAGTTTTGTCGATCTAATTGTATTCTTCCATTTGCCAGCATTATTCATTTACTTGCCAGCTCGATGAGGGAAATGAAGTGAGCATGGTGCGTTTGGACTTTAGTAAAGTATTTGATGAGCTCTTTCATGATATCCTGTTGGAAGAGGCGGAGAGATACAACTTAGGCAGGAAAACATCACCAAAAGGGAGCTTATTAAAGAGTCCATGCCGAGAGGGAGAGCAGTTTCACGTGTATCCTATGTGTCTTAGTGATATCCCACTGCACATTTTTATAAATGTTTGTAATAAAAGCTATAGAGCATATGCTTATCAGATTCTTAAAGAAAGACACAAAGTTGGACGGGAGAGCACTGAATGACAGAGTTGGGGTTCAAGACGATCCCAACTGGCTGGAATAATGAATCGAACAAGATCACAATTGAATGGAGATAGATCTTTCTTCCTGTGGTTTGGATGATGTAATCAAATGCAGAAGCCATGTGAGCAAAGTGGAAAACTACTAAGGAGGGTTAGTTCATGTATACAGAGGTGGTCAATACACCTGTGGAGGAGTGAGTGAATGAGAAATGAGCAGATACTCCTAACTGCCTAAGCCAATCTAAAGCTATAGGTCTCTGTCACCGGCAGCCAACTCATTACCTACTTTACTGGGAATACTGTGGTCTCAGAACTGAACTCTCTCTCTTCCTTTTTACATTGTTTTAGAGAGAGAGAGGTCCCTCCTCATTAATGACCACTTCCATTTTTTTCCATCATCCAAGCATTGAGTTTGATTCCCTCTCCTGTCAACATGCACATTTCCTGTCTTAAGATGACAAAGCAACAGTGCCCTCTAAGTTAATTTTGTTTCCTCCAATATGCATTATTCTATTTCTCTTCTTTTTCATGAGCAGTTATGTTAGGGAGAATTTGCAGAGCCATCCTGAAGCCTACTAGCAGGGTTTAAACATGTTGAATTACATAGGCAACCATCTATAGGTTCTTGAATAGGAGGCTAAAATCATGAAAGTGTTCTATAAAAGTTATTCTGGCATATGGAAGGAGGAGATGTAGTGAGAAGAAACTAAAGGTGGGAAAAAAAGGAGATAATTCTAGTTATGAAGGCTGTGAACACGGAGAATTTAAATGAATCTCACTAAAGCAATAAGAATCCAAGACATTTCAAAGGGAAATAGGGAACTGACTAGATTTGGTATATGGCATAAACATAGCATGAGAAGGTAAAAAGAGCTATGTCAGGTTTGTAAGAAATGGATGGTATGAACTTTTCCTCTGTGGAAATTTTTTTTTTTAAAAGGAAGAGGAGAGGGAGGTAGGAATGAAAGAAAGGAGCAGAGGAAGAGTAGGAAAGAGTAGATCGTAGAGGAGCTCTAGGAAGGAATCTACCAGAGATGCGCAAAAGTGCCACCGAACAGCAGCAAGGGCCTGGACGGAGCCTGCTGTGTTCCAGGCACTGTGCTGTGTGCTCGATATACAACAGTCATTGACATGATATTGGTCTCAATGAGCTAACCAACTTGGGATAAATTGCATGAAAATGAAATGAACCCACCTCAGCATGGTTCAGCTTCCTGATCAAGCTCTACCAGGTGCAGTTACTGGGGGAGATGGAAGAGAATAGTCAAGGAAGACCCAGGGCTGAGGACTCCCATGGCCAATTGTACAGTAACCATTGAGGATGCTGAAGGTGCTAAAAAGGGCAGCACTGAATTCTAGGGTGACACATCTACCTTGCATGACTGCTAGTCTGGAAATGGGGGAAACGTTCAAGGGGAAGATGGAGAGCACTCTGAGTGAGGGCAGAGAGCCCAGCTGAGGATATGCGAGAGGTGGAAACTTCTCGCTTGACAACTTTTCTCTCCTCTTCTTGAAAATCTTTACAGGTTTCTCTCAGCACGTTCCACTCACTCCCAGCACTCCAGTATGAAGTCAGCCACCATCTCATTGTTTTTGCCTCTTTTCAGTACTGATTTCTTTCCTTTGAGTCACTGCCATTCATTGTCTACATCAGAGCTAAAGACTACAAGTTTAGGATTATTACAGATCAATGACCAGGACCAAAGTTTATACACCTTCCTCATCTGTAATTATGAGTCTGTTTAAACTTGTTTCCTTCATTTATTTTCTCATTACCACCTAGCAGTCAAGCATGAGTTCTACTTCATATGGAAGTGTGAATTGAATATGTTTGTTTTTCTAAGCTGGGGTCCCCAAGCTTTCCTTAGCGTTCATAAAGAATGATGGTCTCAAGCTCCACCGTCCTTTAAATTAGCAAAGGGATCGTCTTTCACAAGAGAGCTACACACAAGACCCTGATTCCTTTTTTTTGCTGGTAATGTTTCCCTGTGTTTGACATTAACTGGAGCTCAGCTGAGTCTTGAGTAGTGATTCACATAAGTATCAGCGTCTGTCTAATTTCCTGCATTTCTCTCTCTTTGTTAATACATCAAGACACATTTATTAAATGCACATCATATACCTTCCAGGCCCTGCATTAGGTGATGGGACTACAAAGATGATAATAGTCATTGTATTTTATAATAAGACAGTAAATAGTCATATTTGTTGAGTACATTCTGTGTGCCAGACAGTGCCAAATACTTTATGTGAATTATTTAATTCAATCTGCCCTTCCCTATCATGCTCATTTTACAGATGAGAAAATACAGGCTTAGAGACTTTCCTGGTGGCTCAGACGGCAAAGCATCTGCCTGCAATGCGGGAGACCCAGGTTCAATCCCTGGGTTGGGAAGATCTCCTGGAGAAGGAAATAGCAACCCACTCCAGTATTCTTGCCTGGAAAATCCCATGGACAGAGGAGCCTGGTAGGCTACAGTCCATGGGGTTGCAGAGTCAGACATGACTGAAAGAACTAAGCAGGAATGCGTGAAAAGGGAGTTTAAAAGGCCTGCCTAACCCCACGGAGCTGATCATTGACAGAACTGGGATTTGAACCAGAACATTGGACTCTAGGAGTTCTCTAAAAACTGGATAAATTCCTTTTCTTTCCATGACTCAGCACTTATAGTGTGTCCTGTACAGTGGTTCTGTCGAGTCTTGTCTACAACTGGTTGTCTTTCAGATGATATGTCACCTGGAGCTGCCGTCGACCAAGGCTGGCTACCATAGATGTCAGCCAAACCCTCCTTCACACATTCGTTACTGAGTGTTACTCACTTAGGAAGAAGTTGTCTTGAAAAGCAAATGTTTCTCCTTTCCAAGTGCTTTTCACATCTTTTCACCAGCAGCTTGGGTGACTAGAGGCTCCTCCTTAACCGGATGCAGCTGTACTGAGCCTTGAACCCGAGCCACGGGAGAAATGAGACACAGGGCCCTCTGCCTTTCTTTGTCTTTCACGCCCTCATTGTGTCTGAAGAGTCGGATGCTCTTCAATTTGGGTTTCTCTCACGTTTCCATGTCATTAGTCATGAGCTATGCCTTTCTGATACGTTCTTCTTAGTGTTTCCCTCGGGAAATGCCTGAAGCCAGTTCATCCCAGAATTGGTGTGACTTGGGAAAAGTGGTGTCTGCCAGGTTTCTCCAGTGTAAAGTTACTATTTTTCCCTTTGAAATTAATAATTAATCTGTGGGGATTTACTTCAAGACTGTATAAATATTCTGTCCCCATTAAACTTTCAACTAACAATTTTAGTACCCACTGATGGCACTCACCAGAATAATGATAACTATAGTAGTTTTAAAATGGTGATTTATTTTAAAATGTTACTATTCTTTCAGCACTTCTTGGTTGGCATTCTATTCTAAGCAAGAGTTTCCCCTGTTCCCCCCTTTTTTTTAAACTTTTTTGGGGTATAGATTCATTGTTTCCTATTATTATTTATTTTGCTGTTCAAACTGTCCTAGATTTAGCCAGTGGGAGTCTCTGCAGGCCGGCTTTTCTTTCCTTTCACCATGTCTCATCACTTTTTGAGTACTTCCTTACTTTCTGGCCCAATTAGATATCCCAACTTCATTCATCCTTGTACTTTCCCTGAATCAGACATTTCTCCAAGAAGCCTCCCTGGTTCCGTTTAGGAATGGAATTTGAAACCAAGATCTAGGCAGTTGTCCAAAATCTTGATGGCACAATGGAAAGCCCTCTTTGTGAACTCAGACCTGCTACTCACATGGAAAACAGGCTCACTGCTCCCCCTTCCCACCCTATCTACAGGGAATGGGAGTCAGGAGGGGGACTGGTCTCTTCTCATTGGCTTTGTGTACTTCTTTCACCCACAGGAGACCTGTCAATCCCTGCCTTCAAATCCATACAATAGCAGGGCTAATCAGAAATGCCAAGGTTACTGGCAGGCAGGGGTGGGAAAGCATCTGGCTCATCCTAACCTGCACTCTTCGGGAAATACAGGAACCATCTTTGAGAGGAAGGCTTGCAGTACCTTTCCTTTTCTCTTTGAAGGAAGGCTCTTATGTGTATAACGCTGGCCTTCTAAAGGGGAGTTACTAAGATGCTGCTGTCTTTACCCTGCTGGTGGCACAGTGGACCTCAACCATGGCTGACTGACTGTCCCACCCCGTGGTACTAGCTTGAGGACCCCTGTGCCCTCCCTGCCGCTCAGGCAACTGATCCCAGTGACGCGCAGAAGTCTCTTTCCTGGACCCCTGTCTCCCAACCCCTGTCCCCAGCTTTGGCATGAATTCCCGGGACTTTCTCTTTCACCAGGAATTGTTCCATCTACAGAAAGGCAAGCACAGACAGCAGGAAAGAGCCTCACAGCAATACCCTCATTCCTCGAGTGAACGATCTGCACTTTTCTCCCTTCTGAGATGAAACTCATCAGTTCTCCAAGTGAGCATGAGATTCAGTTTGCCGGCAGGACCGATCTCTGGGGCTGTTTGAGGCTCCTTGATGCTCTGGCATGGCCTCTGTGCATAGTTGAGGTTGGGCAAGAGATACACATTGTAAATTGTGGGTGGAGTAGATTTTAATGAACATGAAAACTATGACCTCGTTCTTGGTATTTGTCATTTTCATTTCCAAATCTACCATAAAAAAAAAAAAAGAACTTGATATCCAAACAGCTCAGAAGATACAAGGGTTGTATAAACTTGTTCCTTACCAGAATTCTGTCATCTTCTTCTTTTAAAAAATCAGTGTCAGGGTATTTTAGAGTGAGATGAATCACCTCTTTTATATATTATCTCCCTTATGATGAAAAAAAAAATTTTTTTTTAAGTAAACAACTTGAGAAAGCCCCCATTTCCGATTCTCTCTTCAGCTTAAGTGTCCTGTCTCTTATAATCCCAATAGAAGGGAAATATATTCAACATGCATGTGATATTCTAGAGCTCATTTAAATCCACTATGTGTTTGAAATCCAGAAATATGTGGAAACACTTATACACACTGTGGTAACAGAGCCTGTCCTGCACCCCACTCAACAACATAGCTTTTCTTCTGCCAAGAAGATTTTTGGCAGTTTTTAAAAGGTTCACTCTATTAAAAATGTTATAGACCAAATGGTTTTCCGATTGTCTTGACTGGGGGCACTGACTCAAGCCACAAGAGGAAGGGTTGCAGAAGTCGGATGTCTCGTTTATTTACATAGAGGATTGTTGCTAATAGTCAGACACTCCTCTAGAGAACAGTTTATGTGCACAGCTCATAAAAAGGGAGTTAGACACTAAAGTAAAATAAGATAAAATTGTTTGTTTTAAACAAAGGCTGTTCAAAGTGAGGAGATGGGTCTCCAGTGCCCCTTGTGTGTTAGAGTGTCGTATTTTCTGATTTATATGATTGTTGATGACATGGGTGTGCCTTGGGGCATCACAGAGAACTTTATTAAAAGCTGCACAATACCGGCTTTTCTCTTGTGGTCTCTATTTCTGACACGACACTCCTTTCATTTGGTTTCGTTTCCAAAATATGTGTATGCAAATAACCAGGGGGACACATCAAGGATATAATAGCCATTGACCCAATGTGATCCATTCTTCTGCATTTGTGTTTTCTTTTCTCTCGACTCCAGAACAAGAAGCTCCTTTATGAGAAGATGAAGGGAGGACAGAGGCGCAAGCGGAGGGTAACGTCTGACTGGCTGTGAGGCTGGGGGAGGCCTAGAGCTTTCTGAGTGGGGCAGTGGACAGGCTGTTACCCTCGGGAGGAACAGAAAGTAGTGGAGTCCTTTCACGTACAGACCTGCGCGGGGGCGAGGCTGAACGGTGGTCCCTGGTGATAAGAACCGTGCCTAGAAAGTCGGCCCTTGGTTTCTGTGATGTCTTCTCCAGGCTCTAGCATGTAACTTTTAGTGGCACACCAAGTTCTTTTTTAATCTTTTTCTTTTGTATTGGAGTATAGCCATTACTGTACAATGTTGTGATAGTGTTGGGTAGACGGCAGAGGGACTCAGCCATACATATACATGTATCCATTCTTCCCCAAACTCCCTCCCATCTAGGCTGCCACATAACACTGAGCAGAGTTCCCTGTGCTACACAGTAGGTCCTTTTTGGTTATTCATCTGGCATGGTAAGTTTTGTGGCAAATCTACCACCATCATTGCACTCACAAAAAGTCAATTGCATCCCACCCATGGGTTTAGATAGGGATGTGGGGAGTACAGGAGTGTATTTCCTTCCTCAAAGGATCTATAGGCCATTGGGGGAAACTGACCACATACCCATCCTCATCAATTACATAAAAACTCAAACCAAGAACCAGGAAGTGTTGAACTGCTCCAGACAGTAATTTTGAAGAAATGTAGGGGCAAAAGATGATATGAACAAATCTCATTCCTTCTGCATACCCTTTTTCCTTGGTCCAGCCAGATTGATGTAAAAATCCACTAGATCCATTTTATTTGTTTACTGACTGGAATTTGCAGGGCTAGTTATTCACCATCCCAGGGCTGCCCAAGGTGCTGTTCATTTAGCCACTACAGTGATTCCTCTTGTAAAGCTGATGTCACTTGACTTTGGGCTTCCAGTGTATTTGATGGTGTTGAGACAACCAGTGGCCACTGGTTGGTGCCTGTTTAGACAAAAGTGCCTGGCCACCTGCCATTTAAAAGCAAAATTTTGGCAGCACTGAACAGCATGAGGGATCTTAGTTCCCCCACCAGACATTGAACCTGTGCCCCTTCCACGACCCACTTCTGCCTACAACATTCGCAGTATGGAGTCTCAGTCACTGGACCACCAGGGAAGTCCCACCTGCTTTTTTTTTTAAATCAGATTTTAAAAGTTAGAGTCTGCTTGTTCCATAGTAAAATGCTGCCAGATAGTAACCATCTTAAAATATACCAACCAAACCATACATGCAAGGCCACTGACTATTTATTTAGAATAGGAAGTACCTGGATCCTGGCAAAATTGGGGAGTTTGGACAGTGGTCATGGTGGCCTTTCTGAATAGTTTTGCCAAATCTAGTCAGAATGCTTGAAGAGGTGTAGGTTTTCTGGACTCAGCATTAATTCCTCAGGCCCCCAAAATGGAAAGTTCCAAGCCCCTGTGATGCCTGACAAAATACAGAAGACCCATGACCAGTTTTCTATTCAAGAAGCAAAGTTTTGCTTTGGAAACAGATGTTCAGAGAGTTAATGAGGTTATTCAGAGATTTTTCTTGGATGATTACAGTTTCCAGTGGTAGATGGTGGCAGGGAAAGTCTGAAGGGTATAATGTGGTCTTGAGAGAAAATCAAGAAATTCTATTCCAGGAGCTCAGAATACACATAATTTACCAGTAAGATGGCTTGAATGTCTCCCCATGGTACAATAAGGACATTTCCAAATAAGAACGGTGACCATACTGAAATGGGTGTCTTAGCATGAAGCTTTAATTGTCTCTACTTCCTGGCTCACTATTCCTCCTGGCCTGCCTTGGTTAATGACTGCAGGTCATGATTTAGGTCATTTTTGTATGAGACCAGTGGTGACCAAAACTCAGTTTGGCTAGGACACATGTTATAAAGGATTTTACTTTGGCTTCATCTTACTCCGCATAGGAAAGGCTGAGAATTTATGAAAATAGGGTCGCTTTGACCCAGAGGTATCAAGTGTTTCCTATTTCTCAGACATCTACAAAGATCCATGCTCATGTCATAAACCAGGGGCCTCTCAGGTCTGGAGGAGAAACAGAACTTACCTCCCCTGTCATCAGACCTCAGACAGTGTTCCCATCTTGATTGATGACTTTGACCGCTCCCTCCAGTATGCAAATCAATATGAAGAAATTATGGGCTTGCTATTGTGAAAAGTCAGGGCTTTCTCCAGTGAAGCTCAGCATCTGCTTTGGGTTTCCAGAGGTCATCAGAGGCAGGGGTCCAATCCCAATGGTTCTATCAGTTGTGAAATAGCAACTGTGTAACCTAGCCAGTCTCTCACCCAAGGGAGAAGGTAAATATCTAAGAGATTTTTCTTGGATGATTCTTCAGAAGGTATTTGAAACCAAGTATCATCACTATTGGGCTTCCCTGGTGGCTCAGCGGTAAAGAATATTCCTGCTGATGCAGGAGATGAGGATTTGATCCCTGGGTCAGGAAGATCCCCTGAAGGAGGAAATGGCAACCCACTCCAGTATTCTTGCCTGGGAAATCCCATGAACAGAGGACCCTAGCAGGCTACAGTCCATGGGGTCACCGAAAAGTCAGACACAACTGAGAAACTGAGCATGCACACACATCATCATTATTATTAACCTTGTATGTAGGATTCAGTACTCAGACATTTCTCAAAGAAGTTCAAGTGATTGCTCCTTTTACTTCCTCATTAATTCAGTTCCTTCATTCCCTGCTTCATTTGTTGTGGCCTAGGTCTGGCCAGAAGGCCTTGCTCTCATGACAGTCCCTTACCAGGATGGCTTCTCCCCCGAATTACAACAGAGCCTTGCATGGTTTTATGTAGCTTTCTAAATTTGCTCAAATCCAGTTGAATTCCTAGTTGCTTCAAGAAGAAAAGGTCAATAAATGACCTTTTAAATGGCAGCAAATTTTTAATTCTTAGGAGGTATCTTGTTAATATTTGAGATCTGCTATTTTTCTTATTTAAAGAGTTTGTCAACCCTTTATTTCTGTATTTGATAAACATGACTATCACGAAGGGATACATGTATATGTATGATTGAGTCCCTTTGCTCACCACCTGGAACTATCACAACATTGTTAATCAGCTATATGTCAATATCAAAATTTTTTAAATGCTCAAAAATCATATTAAAGAACATAGAAAAAATATTTTCAAATGAATATTTCATATCCTTTTAAATATGTTAGAAATTTCAGAATATATTTTTACTAAGAAAAAATAAAAATACTTATAGTACTGAATGTACTTTTTCAGTCCATACGTGCTCCACCTAGCCAGAGATTCTGAAATGATTCTCTGGGTTAAGCCAGGCCGTTCTAGTTAACAATTCCTAATATACAAAAGTAGTTATTTAAAATATTTTAAAGATGCTTCCCAGCAAAGTACTGTTATTTGGTGACATACCACTTTTCAGATCAATAAGAACATTGCATACTTTGTAATTCTCAGCTTGTTTGTGATGCATTTTTGCAGGATAAGATGGGCCTTTCATCATTCATACTTTTACCTATCAGAATGTGGAAGTACATTTTTAAATACTAAACTCAGATTCCACGCCTTCTGTTTAGGAGAATGTCTGCTCAAAAGTCATAGCAGACAATGTCCCATGGTCAGGAGAGACCCCCCGGTGAATTGCCTCCATTCATCCGTGGGGTCTAGAGGTGCCATGGGATTGCAGATATATTGTAACTATAGTTTCTTTCTCATATTTGCGTTTAGTTATTTGAAGACAACTTCAATAAACAAATACCTTTCAAAACTTGAATGTTTGTCTGCTTGCTAAATACTATTATAAAACTCTAATTCCTAGTTGAAATCCAAACCTCAAAAAATAGATATAAAATAAAGAAGGAATGGAAAAACATTGACTCATTCAGAATACCAACAGATGAAGAGAATTTCAGACAGTGGAGTCTTGAGTCAAAAATAAAGGAGCTATGTAAATAAGTTCATTTGGACTCTTTTTTTTGATTCCACATATAAGTGATATCGTGTGTCTTCTGTCTTTATGTGTCTGACTTGCTTCACTCCGTATGACAGTCTCTAGGTTCACCCATGTTGCTGCAGATGGCATTATTTTTGTTGTTTTTTATAGCTAAATAATATTGCATTGTATATATGTACGATATCTTCTTTATCCATTCTTCTGTTGATGGATGTCTATGTTGCTTCCATGTCCTGCTATGACAAATAGTGCTGCAATGAGCTTTGGAGTGCATATATCTTTTCAAATTATGGTTTTCTCTGGTTATATGCCCAACAGTAGATTGCTGGATCATGTGATAGTTCTATTTTTAGTTTTTTTAAGGAACCTCCATACTGTTCTCCATAGTGGATGTACCAATTTACATTCCTATCCACAGTAGGAGGGTTCCCTTTTTTCCACACCCTCTCCAGCATTTAGTGTTTGTAGATTTTTGATGACCATTCTGACCGATGAGGTAATACCTCTGTAGTTTGGAGTCACAGATGTAGAAAACAAACTTACGGTTACCAGGGAATAAGGGGGAGACAGAATAAATTGGGACTGACAGATCTACATTATGCTTCCCTGGTGGCTCAGCTGGTAAAGAATCCGCCTGCAATGTGGGAGACCTGGGTTCAATACCTGGGTTGGGAAGATCCCCTGGAGAAGGGAATGGTTACCCACTCCAGTATTCTGGCCTGGAGAATTCCATGGATTGTATAGTCCATGGGGTCACAAAGAATCGGACATGACTGAGCAATTTTCACTATACACATTACCATATATAAAATAAGTAACTAGTAAGAACCTGCTATATAGCACAGGAAACTCCACTCAGTACTCTGTAATGGCCTATATGGGAAAAGAATCTTAAAAAAAAAAAAAAGTGGATATATGTATTTGCTGTACACCTGAATCTAAACTGTTAATCAGCTATACTACAATAAAATTTTTTTTTAAATATCACAATTTTATACATCCTAAAAAATAATAATAAATAAATAAGCTTTCTGTATAATTTCCTTTCCTTCGGCTTTTGAATTTGACTGAGAGAAGGTGACAGTGATAGCTAGAGCCCTTGATGAGTCCTCTTTAAGTGGAATGCTGCTTTGGTAGAGTCAGTCACAGCAGCAGGTAATCTGTGACCACTCTTCCCCTTTGGCTCCATTCTGTCCTCTTCTTTAGAACATTCTTCTTGTAAAATGATTTAATTCAGTCTGTATTCTCTCTTTTCTAAGGCCATGGGATAATAATTCTGTTTCATGTGAGGCTTTGTATCCTTCTCCAGGGGATCTTCCCAACCCAGGGATGGAACCCAGGTCTCGCGCATTGCGGGCGGATTCGTTACCAGCTGAGCTATCAGGGAAGCCCATCTAAGTTAATAGTGAGGGTTTATTAGCTGGTTCACTTCAAATCTTTATTCCAATAAAGGGAGTGGGGCCAAACGCATCCGATAATGAGTTGTGTGAAGGACATGATTACACACATCTGTCGGTCGGGGTTTCTCTGGCTGCTGAGGTATTGATTAGCGCACTGAGATCATCATTCGGTAGGCGGAGGCTCCACTGTTAGCTCGTTAACCCAGTAGGTGAGAAAGAGTCCCCGTTCACCTCTTGGGTGAGATGTCCGTATCTGCTACTCACGCACGACTCTAAACCATATATATTTTTCAGAGTGTCAATCCCTATCTACAAGGACAGAGACTGGACAATGTTGTTGCAAAGAAGTCAGTCCCCCATTTTTCAGAAGAAGATAAGGACCCAGAGTAAAGTGAAGACGCGGTGTGGAAATGCACGTGACCTGCTGGACCTCCCTGGTACTGCTTCTGCCCGCGTGTTGTCAGAGCCCCTGTGAAGGGCAGCATATTTCTAATTTAGATAAGTACGGATGAAAAGCAAACATATTTTGCTCTTGTCTTGTCCTTCATGCCAATAGCTCTGCTTTCTGCTAAATTAGGATAAGAGCCTTTTTTCCCCTTTAAATGTGGATCTGCAATGTGCATTAAAATTGAAGTGTATGTGTCAACAACAATAAAAAAGCAAATGAATGAAATGTCCTCTGATTTCTTGCAATTTAAAATGGTGTTTTGGATGGCATTGTTTTGGCCAAGACTATAAAAAGCTGGCATTTGATTTTTATTATGCACTTCAGTCAGCCCTTATGCATTGTTACACACTAGTAAAGGAGACAGTATCCAGGAGGAGGAGCCGACACATTTCACTTGGGTACATCTTAATAAATGTGCAAGCACAGGTATGTGAACTTTTTAAAATTTGAGGCTCTAAATTTTTAAAATTAAAAAAATTAATTTTTAAAATTAAATTTAGAGCATTATAAGAATGATTTCCTTGCTTACTAGGACAAAATCTCAAACATGATCTTATTTTAGCAGCAATACTGTGAAGTGAATATGGAGTCAGTATTATCATTCCCATTTTACAGATGGTGGGACTGAGACTCAGCTTCCATGAAAAGCTGAAAGTGGCACAGTCAACAAACAGGGACTAAGGTCAACTGACTCTAAGTTGTTTTATTTCTTCAGCAGCCTTTGGGTTTCTGCCATGTGTCAGGCACAGAGCTGGGCGCTGGTGGGCGGGGTGGGGGGGTGCACCGGGGACTCAGACTGACACCAGCAAGGTCCTCAGGCAGCAAAGCATCCAATCCGTGAGCTCCAGGTAGGTCAGTCAGCTCCACGCTACTTTTAAATCTTGGAATACAGATGCAGACATGCTTTCCTGCATGTTGCTTAAGAGTTGTGCCGTCTTCTTTCAGCTGAGTCCTCCCAAGTCAAAATCAGTTCAGAGAAAGGCTGGTGGGAATTAGTTCACTGGTGAGATTATTTTTGTGCTCTTTATACCTCCTCACTGTTCAACTGGAAAGGAGATGATGGTTTCAGGCTTTGATATCATTGGCCTCAATTTCCTTTTCTATTAAAGGGAGATGACAGTGAGGAAGCGCTCAGGGACAAAGGTCATTCTTTTTAAAAAAATTTTTGACTGCACAACACAGCACGTGAGATCTTAGCTCCCTGACTAGGGATCAAGTCTGGGTCCCCTGCATCAGAAGCACAGAGTCTTAACCACTGGACCACCAGGGAAGTCCTAGGATGATCATTTTTCATTTTAATAAGTGAATGTGTGCTACGTGCTAAGTCGCTTCAGTCGTGTGTGACCCTTTGCGACCCTATGGACTTTAGCCCACCAGGCTCCTCTGTCCGTGGAATTCTCCAGGTAAGAATACTGGAGTAGGTTGCCATGCCCTCCTCCAGGGGACCTTCCTGACCCAGGGGTCAAACCCATGTCTCCTGCATTGACAGGCAGGTTCTTTACCATTAGCGCCACCTGGGAAGCTCTAATATTTTGATTGCTCAGTCGTATCAGACTCTTTGTGATCCCGTGGACTGTATGTAGCCTACCAGGCTCTTCTGTCCATGGGATTTTCCAGGTAAGAATACTGGAGTGGGTTGCCATTTCCTTCTCCAGAGGATCTTCCTGACCCAGGGATCGAACCCAGGTCTCCCGCATTGTAAGCAGATGCTTTACCATCTAAGCCACCAGGGAAATCCTAAGTGCTAATAAGTGATTATTAAATCTAAATGTCAATGACTTGTGTAACAGAAATAGCTTGTCCATATTTAGTTAGCACCTGAGTCTGTTATTATCACTTACACGAATTAGGAGAGGTATTGGCACCTGTTTCAGAGTAGGAAGCATTTTTCCTAGAGGGTTTCAGCAGGCAATTTCTCCACAATCCATAGCATCATTTCAGAAGAATCATTAACACCTGATTTTAAAAGATAATTCATTCACATTCTAGAGATGTTTAGAGCTGGGAGGGTCTACCCTAGGGATTCTGTGTTTCATAAGCATTTTAGTTACAATTTATACCAGTTTCAGCTCTCTTAGAAAAAGTAAAAGACACCGTTTTTCCAAGATTGACCAGAAGGAAGGAAAGATGGCTAAAGACATATTCTGAGGTCAGGAGGAAGGAAGTATAAGGAAAGCAGGAGGAGGAGGTGGCTGTTTGACTCATTTGCCTTTCAATGCCTTTTTGCCTTTCCCTGTTTCCCAGGCTCCCTTGTCAGCTGACATCTGGCTGGGTCTAACGTGAGGCGGCTGAGGGCAGAGTAGAAGGTGAGAAAATGGAAGAAAACAAGGTAATTCATTTTCGCTCCCAATAGCTGCGTCTTCTCTGAGGCTCCATCTCCTGCCAGGTAAGCCTGGTCCCCCCCGGGCACCAGTCACGTCACCTCTTCCCCTGGTCCCTGCAGCCTAAGGAGGTCACGGTTTCTGTCATATTGTTAAGCTCTGGTTTATTTCACCAACTCCTGTTTGACTTCCTGGCCCTTCTATCACCTGTATAAACCATTTTCTATATTGAATTATTTCTGTGTGAAATCCTTAGGATATTTTCTATTTTCCCAACTGGTCCCTGACTGATACACTCATCCATAGGGGAATCAAGAATGAAGTATTATGGGAAAAAAATTTAGAACAACTCCTGTGGGGAACAGACAGGAGGGTGTTTCTTGATCGTTCATGATTCACTTAGCTGCTGCTGCTGCTGCTAAGTCACTTCAGTCGTGTCCGACTCTGTGCGACCCCACAGACGGAAGCCCACCAGGCTCCCCCGTCCCTGGGATTCTCCAGGCAAGAACACTGGAGTGGGTTGCCATTTCCTTCTCCAATGCGTGAAAGTGAAAAGTGAAAGTGAAGTCGCTCAGTCGTGTCCGACCCTTAGCGACCCCATGAACTGCAGCCTACCAGGCTCCTCCGTCCATGGTATTTTCTAGGCAAGAGTACTGGAGTGGCTTGCCATTGCCTTCTCCGGTTTAAGTTCATAGGTAGTGCTGTTGCTGCTGGCCTTTGAACAACATTTTGAGTAGCACTGCTGCTGCTGCTGCTGCTAAGTCACTTCAGTCGTGTCCGACTCTGTGTGACCCCATAGACGGCAGCCCACCAGGCTCCCCCATCCCTGGGATTCTCCAGGCAAGAACACTGGAGTGGGTTGCCATTTCCTTCTCCAATGTGTGAAAGTGGAAAGTGAAAGTGAAGTCGCTCAGTCGCGTCCGACCCTTAGCGACCCCATGGACTGCAGCCTACCAGGCTCCTCCATCCATGGGATTTTCCAGGCAAGAGTACTGGAGTGGCTTGCCATTGCCTTCTCCATTGAGTAGCACAGAAATAGGGAATTAGAAAAAGGTGAAAGTGTGTGAACTGCTCTGAGAGCCCAGTTTAGTAACTTACTCTGAGTTTGTAAGGACCCTGCCAGCATGGTTTAGTAACCTTATCCAGTCACTCTCAGCACCTTGAGGGGAAGAGCTGATAGGGTAGACATGAGTGAGCCCTCCTCATCTGACACATGTACAACATTAAGGAGTCAAGATTCTAAGATGCGAGGAAAAGCAATCCTGAGATGCCCCATTGTAGACGTGAGGCTCTGTGAAGGGTCAGGTTGGCTCAACTGACCTGAGAAATGTCAAAAGGATTATGGAAATGATGTGACCCAAAATAAGCTTCAGTAGATACAAAGGGGAATGAGAGGGAAGGGGAAAAGAGTTAGCAGCCTGGGAGAAGCTGAGTTTGGATTCTCCGCAAAGGAAAAATTTCAAGTAACAGTGAATGATGTCTCTGTTGTGACAACTACAGCAAGTAGAGTTGAGTGGAGCTGACAGTCAATAGGCTTGAAGTAGATGGTCAGGGGAACCAAAGACAGAATCAGTAATGCAAGTGGTAAAGTCTTAGAGGGAAGGTCAAGGGAGCAAGGTTCTGTACAAGGTCAAAGTTATACATAAGCTTGTAGACTGCAGGATGAATCTGAGGTTGAAGAACCTCTGACACTCACTGGAATTCTGTGTGCCTATGCATATCTGGAGGGGTGCTTTTCCTCTTATGAAGGAGTTCCAGATTCTCAAAGGGATCTGTGACCCCCAAAACCTTAGAAATCAGTGCTAAAAGTAGTACTGTGAGCTGTGTTGGTTGTCACTGAGGAGTAGAAAAATCTGTTGAGTAGCCCTTGAAAAAGGCAAGAGGGTGGAGTAAAACTTATGGGGATTTCAAAAGGAAATGTCATGGCCAATAATCATCAATGCCCTCTAACCACCAGGTGAAAGACCAAAGAGTTAATTGCTAGCAGATCCACCAGGCCAGCAGCTCCTGAACCCACTGGTCAATCAGATCAAACAAGAGACAGATATTATGGACCTCTAGACTCGAGTAATCTCACAATTGCCATAAAATTAAAGTAGACCAATACAAAATAGATACTGCACTTCCTCTGACACTTAAGAACTATATCCCTATTTAGCCAAACTCATCGGGAGCCCTTTGGGAGTCATCAAGCACCTATTTAAGAGGGAAAGATGCTCCATCAGAGCATCAGAACTGCAAGGGGCACCTGGTGGGCTACTGGGTTCCTCACCACTTTGCAATCAACACCACTCTCCATCAACTGCAGTGTTCTATGTTCAGTAATCATTCAAGCACATACCAGGCAGGTGGTCCAGAATCTCTTTTCTTAGGGCCCCTCCAAGCAACAGTTTGAGCACCCCAGGACACTCCATCCACTGAAGTCAGGTGGGAAGAGATTATTACAATCCTTGTAGGCTCCTGTGCCATCTTGCTGCCACACAGCCTCGTTGGGAAAGTTTGATCTTGCCTGATGTGGAGACACTTGCCTAGTTGGGTGGCTGACATGGGGCTCTGTGTTTGGGATATGAAGTTAAATTCTCTTCATTCACAGTCATGGCTGCTTTCTAGAGCACAATCTAGCTCTAGAAGCATATGGAGTTGCTGCAACACGTGCCACCCCATCACGCTCTCCCCTGCCCTCTCTCCAAGGGACCACACTAACACAGAGTAAGTCCAGTTACACCCTTTCCCAGGACACATAGATACCCAAGAAGAGCCAGTGGGCCTTCCCCCTCTCATTTTTGTCTCTGCTGCAGGTGGTATTCACACTCTGCCCCTAAACGCAGAAGAGGCTGGCATCTGAAGCATGTGTGTGTGACCCCTCTGGCTCTTTAGGACAGTCTCTGCCTCCCTCACTGGACTCCTCTCGCAGCTCTCTTCTCCATATTACCCCTAAGACTATCACCAGATGGGGCTCCCCCATGCACTGTTGCCTCTCTCTCCTCTGCACTTTCACTAGGCACTTACTTTATAGTCTCTGGGAAGGGCATTCCTGCACCTCCTCGTGTGAGGATGGCTGAGATTCTCTCCAAGGGTCTGTGATTCCATCGAAACAGTTCAAGAGTTGGGACTGAGCCAGGTGGGGAGACAGAAAGGATTTTTCTGAGCCCAAGGAACTCACCATGTAGAGGGGCTGGTAGGAGGACAGGAGTCATGGCAGAGTCTGTGCAGGTACAATGAGTACCCAGAAGAGGGGCAGCTGACCCAGAAGGAAAGGGTCAGGAAAGGAAATCAGAAGGTCACACCCAAGCTGAGTCTCAAAAGAGTTTTTCAGGGCTTCCCTGGTGGTCCAGTGGTTAGGGATCCACCTGCCAATGCAGGGGACGCAGGTTTGATCCCTGGTGTGGGAAGATTCCACATGCCACAGAGCACCTAAGCTCGCAGGCCTCAGCTACTGAAGCCTGCACACCTAGAGCCCATGCTCCACAACAAGAGAAGCCACCGCGAAGAGAAGCCCACTGTGGCTGGAGAGTAGCCCCCACTGTCCGCAACTAGAGGAAGGCTGCACACAGCAATGAATACCCTGCACAGCCATAAATAAATAAGTAGAATTGTCTTTAAAGGAATATGTTTTTAATGAATTAGAAAAAAAAGAGTTCTTCAAAACCAAGAAGGAGAATGGAAGGGAGAATGTTTCAGGCAAAGGAGTGTATGTTCAAAATTACAGAGGAAATTGAGGCAACAGTGCATGGGAGAGCCCCGTCTGGTGATAGTTTTAGGGGTAACATGGAGAGAAGAGCTGAGAGAGGAGTCTGGTGAGAGCGGCAGAGACTGTCAAAAAGAGCCAGAGGGGTCACACTAGAAAGGATGGATTTTATCTTGAAGGGTGAAAAATCTCAAGGATTTCATCAGAGGTGGGAACATTATAATTTCTTATTTTAGAAAGATCACTGGCAGTAGTGTATAGACCAGGCCAAAGGCTGTTCAAGTTTCTAATCTACACAAGGAAAAAAAAATAGGAGATGGTGGTAAGGGAGCTAAAAATACTGAAATGTCAGGGCAAAAAGAAATTCCAGGTCATGTGAGCCCTGGGAGAGATTTGTAAAGCTAGGTGGACTCAGGACTGGGCAAGTCCACTGTCTCCACCTCATTATGTCAGAATAATCAAGGCTCACTCGTAGAGAATATGAACTCCCACATATGGGGTAGATCTTCCTAGCAACTTTCACCTGGAAATACAGCCAGGTAGGAGGTCACTCTTTCCCCCAATATCAAGTAGTGTTGACTCTTATCACTCTTCCTAGGAGTGTGTCTCTAGGAGACCTCCACATATTTCCATTCAGTCCCTGTAACTGGGCATAATAATAATGAGTTACTATGTAAGCAGAGCCAACAAAGGTCCATCTAGGCAAAGCTATGGTTTTTCCAGTAGTCATGTATGGATGTGAGAGTTGGACCATAAAGAAATCTGAGCACCGAAGAATTGATGCTTTTGAACTGTGGTGGTAAAGACTCTTGAGAGTTCCTTGGACTGCAAGGAGATCCAACCAGTCCATACTAAAGGAAATCAGTCCTGAATATTCGTTGGAAGGACTGATGCTGAAGCTGAAGCTCCAATACTTTGACCACCTGATGCAAAGAGCTGACTCACTGGAAAAAGACTCTGATGCTGGGAAAGATTGAGGGCGAGAGGAGAAGGGGACAACAGAGGATGAGATGGTTGGATGGCATCACCGACTCGATGGACATAAGTTTGGGCAAGCTCTGGGAGATGGTTGATAGACAAGGAAGGCTGGGGTGCTGCAGTCCAAGGAGTCACAAGGAGTCGGACACAACTGAGCGACTGAACTGAACTATGTATGCAGAGCAGGTTATGTATATGTGGATCATTTAATTCTCCCTTCTTACATTTTCTAGATGAAATAATTAAGGCAGAGACATTACATAACTTAACCAAGACTCTGTGACTGTGGCAGAGCTGGAACTTGAATTTTGGTCTATTGATCTCCGCAGTTAATACCTGTCTTTGTACCACACTGCTGCTGCTGCTGCTGCTGCTAAGTCGCTTCAGTCGTGTCCGACTCTGTGCGACCCCATGGACTGTAGCCCACCAGGCTCTGCCGACCCTGGGATTCTCCAGGCAAGAACACTGGAGTGGGTTGCCATTTCCTTCTCCAGTGCATGAAAGTGAAAAGTGAAAGTGAAGTCGCTCAGTCGTGTCCGACTCCTCGTGACCCCATGGACTGGAGCCCACCAGGCTCTGCCGACCCTGGGATTCTCCAGGCAAGAACACTGGAGTGGGTTGCCATTTCCTTCTCCAGTGCATGAAAGTGAAAAGTGAAAGTGAAGTCGCTCAGTCGTGTCCGACTCCTCGTGACCCCATGCACTGCAGCCCACCAGGCTCCTCTGCTAGCCAATACTTATTGGTTTATGATGTATCTGCCTCACTCGACTAGGGTATAAACTCTTTAAGGTCATGGACTGTCTCATTTTGCATTCTATCCTGGTACTTACATAGGGCCTGATAAACACAGTAACTGCTGAATGAATAACCTTCATGAAATGTTTTAAAGAAGTCATATGAGTTTGAATATCTTAGAATATGTGTAAAGAAGGAAGAATGAGAGACTTCCCTGGAAGTCCAATGCTTAGGACTTGGAGCTTCCATTGCCGGGGCCCAGGTTCAGTCTTTGGTCTAGAAACTAAGAGCCTGCAAGCTGCATGGTGCAGCCAGGGGGGAAAATAAGAAGATTACCATTATTACCCCTTACTTTATGTTGCGTTGACAGATTGACAATAAGTTGTATATATGATTGTCAAGTTCTTTTAAATATCAGAAATAGAACCTCACCTTACTTTCCTGAATCATTGTCCAGATATTGGCAGCTAAGGTGTTCCAGCTACATATCTCCATTTGCTGTCCTCAAACAATGGCTGTGCATGACTTAATCATCAAGGAAATAGACCAGACTAGGGGAGTGATCCTTGCTTACCATGAAGGCAGATCTCTGGGCAGCCTCAGCATTGGGTTACACTATGGCCTTTCATCTTTGGGTGTTCCTCTGACCAGGGGAATATCCAGTAGCCATGTGGGAAGCAAACAGGGCATATGTGAGTCTTTAACTATATTGTGCTATGGCAACTGCTTTGAGAATTAGAACCTTGGGAAGCATTGGCCAATGCATGGGAACTTGCTTAGTGCACAGAGGAGTCCCAAGGAGAAGTCAGAAGGGTGGGTGAGTTCCATCACCCCTCAAAAGCAACTCCCAGGACATTCATCAGGAGAACTATTATAAGCCAGACCTACTTAAAGAAGTGTATATTTTGAGAAAGTAACACTTCCTGAAGCCACCTGAAGCTTCAGTTTTGTGAACAGCCCGAGTACAGCAGGATTCAGAATGCTTGTTCTTCACATTCATGACTTCCTGTTTCTAAAGGATAAAAGAGTCTCTACCAGGACTCTGTGGCTGTTGGGCTGCTCTCCTCAGTTTGGTGACTTCATTGTAGATGAATCAGAAACAGATGGATCAAATTTCCTCCTAAAATACTCATGGATTTGGCAATTGAAAGAAAATAAGTAGACTATAGCAGATCTGCTAGGCTTCCCAGACGGCGCTAGTGGTAAAGAACCCACCTGCCAATGCTGGAGACACAAGAGACTCAGGTTCCATCCCTAGATCAGGAAGATCCCCTGGAGGAGGGCGTGGCAACCCCCTCTAGTATTCTTGCTCGGAGAATCCCATGGACAGAGAAGCCTGGCAAGCAACAGTCTGGTCCAAAGGGTTGTAAAGAGTTGGACACCATGGAAGCGGCTTAGCAAGTAAGCAAGGATAGCAAATCTGGTAGCTCCCGGCCCTTTGTGAAAGCAGAGGCCACTGAAAATTGTCATAACTATTTAGAGGGGAAAATGGGTTGCTATTGGTACAGAGGAAACCCCTGAAAAAAACTAGCAAGAGCTTTGTGGCTGTCTTACCTTGGCCTCTGAGATTTGTAAGCAAAGGCAAGGTGTTTGCAAAGATTCTACTAGGAACATATCTTTGAATTTGGGTTCAGAAACCTTACTTGTGAATTGTAAAGAAAGAAATTTTTAGAAAAGAGATGCTACAAGATCAGATAAAATATATAGATCTAAAAGTCCACTCTAAGAGACTGCATGTTGTATTGTTTGATGACTTTGATGTGGCAGTAGAACTTGTTGATAAGCTATTCCTCCCAACAGAAACCAAGTGTGTGTGTGTGTGTGTGTAACAGAAAAATACTTGTAATCGCTCTTAGTGGAGGCACGGGCTTCCCTGGTGGCTCAGTCCATAAATAATCCAGCTGTAGTGCAGGAAACCCGGGTTCAATCTCTGGATCAGGAAGATCCCCCGGAGAAGGAAATGGCAAACCACTCCAGTATTCTTGCTTGGGAAATCCCGTGCATAGAGGAGCCTGGCAGGCTACAGTTCATGGGGTCACAAGGGTTGGACGTGAATTAGTGACTGAACCACCACAACCTTAGCAGAAGCAACTGAACACATGAGGAGTGAGAAGTATACTAATAAAACCAGTTTGACAACTTTAATAAAACCACAAGCAGGCCATCATACAAATTGTTGTCTTTGGATGTCACTTTCCTTGGTCAGAACTCATCACAATGCCATCCATTTATTCTTTCAGCAGTCAGTTTTTCAAGGACCTAACCTAGGCATAGGAAAAGGAGTACGTCAAGGCTGTATATTGTCACCCTCCTTATTTAACTTCTATGCAGAGTACATCATGAGGAACGCTGGGCTGGAAGAAGCACAAGCTGGAATCAAGATTGCCGGGAGAAATATCAATAACCTCAGATACGCAGATGACACTACCCTTATGGCATAAAGTGAAGAGGAACTCAAAAGCCTCTTGCTGAAAGTGAAAGAGGAGAATGAAAAAGTTGGCTTGAAGCTCAACATTCAGAAAACAAAGATCATGGCATCTGGTCCCATCACTTCATGGGAAATAGATGGGGAAACAGTGGAAACAGTGTCAGACTTTATTTTGGGGGGTTCCAAAATCACTGCGGATGCTGATTGCAGCCATGAAATTAAAAGACTCCTTGGAAGGAAAGTTATGACCAACCTAGACAGCGTATTGAAAAGCAGAGACGTTCCTTTGCCAACCAAGGTCTGTCTAGTCAAGGCTATGGTTTTTCCTGTGGTCATGTATGGATGTGAGAGTTGGACTGTGAAGAAAGCTGATTACCGAAGAATTGATGCTTTTGAATTGTGGTGTTGGAGAAGACTCTTGAGAGTCCCTTGGACTGCAAGGAGATCCAACCAGTCCATTCTAAAGGAGATCAATCCTGGGTGTTCATTGGAAGGACTGATGCTAAAGCGGAAACTGCAATACTTTGGCCACCTCATGCGACGAGTTGACTCACTGGAAAAGACTCTGATGCTGGGAGGGATTGGGGGTGGGAGGAGACAGGGACGACAGAGAATGAGATGGCTGGATGGCATCACTGACTCGATGGACATGAGTTTGAGTGAACTCTGGGAGTTGGTGATGGACAGGGAGGCCTGGCATGCTGTGATTCATGGGGTCGCAAAGAGTCGGACACGACCGAGTGACTGAACTGAACTGAACCTAGGCATCAAATACTGAGCAATGCTCTAGGATTTGAGAACCTCATAAAAGCTACATAAAATGTAGACTCTTCCTTCATATGCTGTACAGAAAAGCAAATTAAAAAAAAATCTTTGGCTCTTTGTACATAATTATTCTGTATTGATCCCATACCATCAGAGTAGTTAGGCAAAAAAACTTTGTGATTAGATTTGCATTTGACCTTGGATTCTGCTACTAACAAATTGAGTGATCTTGAATGTTATTCTGTCTCTATGAATTTTAATTCTTTCATCTGTCAAGTGGGAAAGGTAATAGTTCATTAAATCAATGTAAGGACAAATTCCCTGCACTACCACACCTGAATTCAACCTTGATGTAGGTGCCAAATTCAGAATTAGATTACAGTGCACAAAACAAATTCTTTACTCTGGATATTTCCAGATGAAAGTGATTTAATGCAAAGAATTAGGTGCTTAGAAAATTATTTGAAGATGTGGAGGAGCAGGCAGGAACCCACGACTTAACCAGTTCAAGATCACCAGCATAACTGGAATCCAGATAGCAGGAAGTGGTGACTGATGTCACTACCACTGCCACCCTGCTGTCAGATGATGATACCCCCAAAGCCACTGTATTGGCACAAGTGTGCAGCTGCTGTCTCTCATTGCAGAAACAGCCCCAGAAAAATACTCTCCTCTTTCAAAGCGTATGGGAGTGCGTCTATCTGATGTTTTATTTTCTTCCAGAATCATTGCTGGCCTCAGGTTAGCAAATGCAGTTTTCAGTTTTTCAATCCTTCTGTGCAGAAGGCACATGGAAGGTGATAGGAGTAAATATTGTGCACCAGTTGACCATATCCAATGTTTCAGCTACTTAGCACAGTGTCAACATAGAAGATCCTAAATGTTAGTCGTCATTACTAATAGATGTACAAATTTAAGCCAACATTCATAAGCTATTATTGTTAGACGTGACCGTAGTTCGTATCATATCTTCCCGCTCAACTCTATCAAGTAAATCATCAGGAAATCTCTCTTTTCCATCTAGGAGTGGTTGAAGCACAGGTCAGTTGAATGCTCTGTCGAAGGTCAAAGTAGGGCTGGTTGACCTAATCTCAATTTAGCCATTATTCACCATTTTATAGTAGCTCCACAGGAGAAAGTATGGCCAAATTATAGACTGGATTTTCAGACTCCTTTTTAAATGAAAATATTCATGTTGAGGAATTGCAGCAAAGGTGTAATCACACTCAAGCTTTATCATTAGCATTGACATAGGAACCATTTCCCCCTGCCCCATTTGTACAGTGGCATGAATGAAGAAGCTGAAAATGGAGGTTTTTCTTTTTCATTTTTCACTATACTTTGATCTTTTTTTTGATTGAGGTTTGGATTGAGCTGTTACCTAATTTATCCTCTGTGGCTTTTGGAAGCTTTCAGATTGGATGATGCTATTTTGGAGTGCCTGGTGGGGAATCATCATCATATCCAGGTGGCACCCATTATCCAAAATGGTCAGATTACTTTTCAACCCTGAATATTCATTGGAAGGACTGATGCTGAAGCTGAAGCTCTTTGGCCACCTGATGCGAAGAGCCGACCCATTGGAAAAGACCCTGATTCTGGGAAAGACCGAAGGCAGGAGAAGGTGACAACAGAGGACAAGATGGTTGGATGGCTTCACGGACTCAGTGGACATAAGTCTGAGCAAGCTCTGGGAGATGGTGAAGGACAGGGAAGCCTGCCATGCTGCAGTCCATGGGGTCGCAAAGAGTTGGGCACGATCAAGCAACTGACAACAGCAACAACTTTTGAATTAGGCAACCATATGCCCAGAAAACTCAGAGAGTTTGGCATCAGAGAGACGGAGTTATTTTTATTGTGACAGCAGATGAACTTAGAGAGTAAAAGGGGCCAATGGAAAGCAAGAAAGAGTATGGAGAGATGCCCCTACGCACCCCCTCATAACCCAGAGGAAATTTTCCAAATCACTTTTTACATATGCCCTAACTGTTGATTCATCAAAGCTGTCTTCAATAGATTCACAACTCAAACCACATTGCAGTAGTTTTTAAATAAAGCAGAGAATTGAAAATGTGAATAGAGTATTTCTTTTATTTTTACAAATGGATGTGTTCAATACAAAACACTGTCAGCAGCTAATACCATGCTTGTTAATATGCTCAGATCAAGTGGGTACACATTCCCAAATGAAGTATGTATAATCAGATGCTCTCACACGCAGTTTGTCTTCTTCCTCCACATCATAAGAGGAAAGGGCTTTTTTTGGACAGATTTTTGTCAACACTAAACAGCGTAACAGCTTTTCTCAAGACGCTAGAGTGTTTTCCTTCTGATTCATTGTGGATGTCTACACGAGTATGAGTATTTCCTTTTAAGTTAAAGCGTTTTACACATTCTTTCTCCTGAATCAATTTACATACTTTTCTCATCACTATTTTTAATAAGTAACTTTTCTTACTGAAAATGCATTTCATTTTGTCCCAACCTTTCTGTGATGCTTGGAAGAAAAGAAACAGAGTTCATTTAAAACACTCTTGTTTATGATGGAGGAAACCACAAACTTTTTGTGATGTTGACCCACTCACAGACAGAGAATCTGAACTTTAGAATATTTTGTGTTTGGAGAGAAGGCACACCAAGGAGAATGGGCTCATTTCAATTCAATATATTATAGGAAGGAAAAGATCAAGGAAGAGCTGGTCTTAAAACTGTCAAAATATGAAAATTTGATGGGAAGAAAGAAGGAAAACAGAGCAGTTGGAAATGTAAAGATAAAAGAGTTGGATCCAGACATGTCTATGTAATTTCCCAGAAATGGAAACTGTACTGGCAATTTGGAAAGAGATAGCGAGAAACAATATGCATTAAACGTTGAGCATTTCTTACATAAATGAACTTGGAAGGCTCTTAGAACACATGGCATGATGGTCTTATGATTCATCTACATATGGCCTTGTTCTTAGTGACTGAGAAAGGGAGAAATGAACTTTCATAAGGAATTAAACATAGAAGAAGCTAAACACTGTTTCAGAAAAAAGATTCTGGGAAGCCTCTAGGTCACCAGCAGGGTATTAACTAACTTGGCCTGTTAAATACTCACAGGGATTGATCACATATGTAATGTCCTTTAAATTTGCCACATCCTTGTTATGTAGGTATCATTTTTTCTGTTTTCCTGATAGTCCAAGAGGTGACTTGTCTAAAGTTGTTTAGACAGTTGCTGGTTGAGCTTAGGTGCAAATAGATTCTTTCCTCTACACCAGTGATTTCCAAACCTGGTTACTTATGAGAATCATCTGAAGAGTGCTGTAAAAATACAGATTCTTGGGCTCTAGCCCAGGAAATTTTGATTCAGTATTCTAGAGCAAGCTCTTAAGTTCAGTTCAGTTCAGTTCATTTTAGTCGCTCAGTCATGTCCGACTCTTTGTGACCCCATGAATCACAGCACGCCAGGCCTCCCTATCCATCACCAACTCCCGGAGTTCACTCAAACTCATGTCCATCGAGTCAGTGATGCCATCCAGCCATCTCATTCTCTGTTGTCCCCTTCTCCTCCCACCCCCAATCCCTCCTAGCATCAGAGTCTTTTCCAGTGAGTCAACTCATCGCATGAGGTGGCCAAAGTATTGGAGCAAGCTCTTAGAATCAAACAAAGTCCCTTCAGTGACTCTGATGCCTAATCCATTTGCGAAAACAATTGTGGGTATTGCTGTGGGTATTGTGGGTATAGTTACAACCGGAGATAGTGTGAGAACCGGTGAAGATAAGAGATCAGGAGAGAGTGGGTGTAGACAGAACTACACCTGACCATAGTCAGTCTCTCAAGATTCTACCAGATCTGAAAAACATGACTTGGCATCACCTGAATTGATTTCTGAGACCCCAGACCTTTCTAACCAGCCTACTTCCTGCCAAATGACAATCAGATACTCATGTGGTTTGAAATTGGGTTTTCAGAAGCCACAACAACCATGATAAAATGCTGTCACTATACCCTGTCTCTTCAAGATGAATTAGGATGAGATACGCAAGCCTCCATCAATAAATAGTAAAGGAAAAGGCATCAGGAAATATGGATGCCCTGAAAGTGTAGTTTGACCCTGCTTCAAAGAAAAAGAGTAAAAAGTAAAATCAGTTGACAAAATGTGCATCATTCCTGGGCACGTACACATATGCTCCTTCTCTCATTTAATATCACTTTCTTCTTTTATGCCCTATTTCATCAGGCTAAGAAAATGAAAATATCTGCTTACTGCACATCTTTCAGGTCTCCCCCAAAGACAAGAGAAACAGTGCATTATTAATTTCTCGTGAAACTTTACTGTGATATTTTTAATGGAGTGGATGCTATCCTATCTGGCAGGCAGTGAAACTTCCTCACTTTTCTGGGGTCTTTGGAATGTTGTTTCCTGATTGGTTTTACAAGGGGACGGGAAGCGGTTGAAGTTCCCAGAGTGAGTCTGTGCCATCATTACTGGCTGGTCTTCAATGGGTGGGGCACACAGAGCATAGAGATGTGCTCTCTGATTCCACTAAGAAATAACTAAGAATTGAGGTTCTACTGGAAGGCTCAGATCCAGGGCCATCCATGGTCATTTGTCCAGCAAGTTCTAAGCAAAGTGCAAAAGCCAGGAAAACTGAAGGTAGAGCAAGGCTTCTAACGCAAAGGAGAATGATAACAACTCTGCACTTTTATCTATTCATTTAACAAATGTCTGTGAGCATCTACCGGAGAAGGCAATGGCAAGCCACTCCAGTACTGTTGCCTGGAAAATCCCATGGATGGAGGAGCCTGGTGGGCTGCAGTCCGTGGGGTCGCTGGGGGTCGGACACGACTGAGCGACTTTACTTTCACTTTTCCCTTTCACACATTGGAGAAGGAAATGGCAACCCACTCCAGTGTTCTTGCCTGGAGAATCCCAGGGACGGGGGAACCTGGTGGGCTTCCGTCTATGGGGTCACACAGAGTCGGACACGACTGAAGTGACTCAGCAGCAGCAGCAGTGAGCATCTACTATATTCTAGGTACTCTGCTAGAGCCTGGGGAGACAGGGAACCAGGCAGAGATGATCCTTGCCCCCCAGAGCTTGTGGAGGAGACAGACAAAAATGAGGTAAGTTAAACTGAATAATATGACTGGTAAGAGCTAGGAAGAATAGGTCTTAGGTAAGGGAAGGACATCATCTAGTATGTGATTTAAGAAGCTGACTCCAGCAGCTGCATGTCCATGTCAATGGAATTGAGGAGAGCAGTCAGTAAAGAGATACTGCATCGATCCAGATGAGAAATGACCGTGACCTGGACTGGGGTGCTGGCAGCAAAGAGATGGGGTGGACTTGAGCTCAGCACCTGAATGGCCAGCACCAGCATCTAGCTGAAGGATCAACACTGGTGCTTAGTACTTCTGATACAGTTTCCACAGGTGATAGGATAAAACAGCAGACTAAAGCAACAAGATCTGGGGCAGTTCTGTTACCATTCAATTCAGCCTCCTTTATTTTAAGTGAAATCCAGTTCAACAAACATTTACTGAGTGAGTATCTTCTTTGCCTAGGACACAACCCTAGACACAGAGGGAACTCAAGGATGAAGAATGAAATGATGCCAGATCTCAAAGTCTACATTCCATGGACAAAGATACATCAAGCAGACGTGCAACTAAAACAAAGTAAAATATACTCCTAGAATTACAGAAAATGCTCAAGGGTCTGGAAGGAAGCCTTGAGCTAGAAGCAACAATTTAAAAGAGGTGAGGGTGGGAAATCCTAAGTGGAAGGAGTGGCAGGAGCAAAAGCCTGAAAGTGGGGCTCTGGAGATATGCTTAGGCCAGCCAAGGTCCAGTTTGGCTGGAGCATTGGATTTACAGAAAGTGAGACTCAGAGTGTCCCCAGGGATAGGAGTGACCACTTGTAGCTTCTTTCCCATCTTCCTGCAGCTGTATTTGTGCAACTTTATATCAAATGTTTTTATCAAAAGCAAACTTTAATTCCTCTTCCTAGTGGCAAGATTCTTCCCCCTAGATTGACAGCACAGAGCTCACATAGCAATGATGACTATTAAAATAGACACTTAGAGAGACAAAGCCAAAGTTTAGGCACCAATGAAGGGAAGCTGTTGTTTTCTGAAATAATTTGTCTTTCTTATTTAAAAGGTATGATCCCTTTCCTCCTTCTCCCTCTCCCTCCCACCCTTCCATCCTTTCAAGGAATATTGGAAACATAACAAGGGGCTCAGGCTAGTGTCCTGAGGTTTTGGCTAGACAGGCTTTTTGAGGCTGCCCCGGTAGCGCAGCTGTTAAAGAATCTGCCTGCCAATTCAGGAGGCGCAAAAGATGTGGGTTCGATCCCTGGGTTGGGAAGATCCCCTGCAGTAGGAAATGGCAACCCACTTCAGTATTCCTGCCTGAAAATTCCATGGAGAGAGGATCCTAGTGGGCTACAGTCCATAGGGTTGAAAAGAGTTGGACAAGACTGAATGACTAAGCAAGGTGTTGAGAGGTGGCCACAGAGATTTGTCCAAGGAAAGTATACCCTAATCTGCCCGTGGATGTTCATGGATCTCTCTGGCTAGCAGAGTAGCTGCTGCAGGAATCATTGTGATTTAGTTCAGAAAGTTTTTCTTCTATGGCTCTATGCAACAGTGACTAAGAGCCATGCTTGACAGTATTTATTTATTTTTATTGAAGTATATTTACAGTTATAAAATATTTGCTGTATTCCTTGCATTGTACAATTTATTGCTGTAGCTTATTTTATACCTAATAGCTTGTACCTCCTGCTGTCCTGCCCCTATATTGCCCCTCCCCTGTTCCTTCTTCCCACCAATATTAGTTGTTAGTTGCTCAGTCATGTCTGACTCTTTGTAACCCCATGGACTGTAGCCCGCCAGGCTCCCCACTGATAACCTCTAGTTTATTCTCTATATCTGGAGCCTGCTTCTTTTTTGCTATATTCACCAGTTTGTTGTCCACACATTACAGTCTTTAAGAGCCTGTGCCCAGCCCTGCATTTCCCTACACCATGGTGTGTGTGTAGGCAGGTAGACACATGCCCCTGGGAGATCCCAAGACCCCCTCACCACTCAGGCTGATAGGGTAACCAATCATCAGGAACCCCCCTGGAGGTCATCTGAAAGCTAGTGTGGGGGATACACTATCATGCTGTCCAGTCTGAAGTATGTCCTCTGTATTTTTCTCTCTCTCGTCACACAGACAACTAACAGGATCTAAAAACCAACATTAAAGGCCAGGCTACCTAATCTCCTTGGAAGGTTCCACCTCGTGCCATGGCCTTCAACGCAGCGGGAAATGCAATTTGCTGCTCATCTTAGAGATTTCCTTTCACATTCTGGGTGTGAGCATAAAGGGATTTCTCTTTACATTGGTTTCATCCTTCTCTGATCCTCTTTCCAAAGGCACCACATTTCTCCAGAGACTGTGTCCCAAATGCCGTCTGTCTACAAAGCTCTTTACAAACATTAATAGACAAATGCTTAGTTTATATAAAGCACACATGTATTGCTCTGACATAAGCAGCGAGGAGCCCACAGTTTACATTTTTTGTCTTTCTTTTAAAAAGGAATGAGAAATCATATTCCAGATGATCCAACCTTTCAAGCCAGGGAGGGAATGAGTGAAGAAGGAACCAAGACTTAAAAGAGATTTAAATGTGAACCCTTTGTGAGCCCAGTGCAAATTGACATATGAGCGCCTGTTGTTCTTTAGATGGGAAAGTTGGTCTTGAATTTACTTTCCCACCTTCAGCTCTCCACTTCTCTGCCCTGAGCAGATCCCCAACACTGAGCTTATTAATGAGCAGCTAATGTTAAAAACAGACTGATACTGTCTCTCACTAATAACAATAGTAATCGCAATAAAGCAGTTTTTACATGAAACCCCAACAAAACAGCATACCTGAGTTTTCAGTGTTCACGTATTCAGAATTTTTTGCAAGCAAAGTCATTAGAATATAAACTTGTATTTCTCATACATATGTCCACATCTTATACAATCAATGTCTTGACAATACCAGCTGCTGAATTATTTAAATTACTTGGCATTTAAGGTGCTTTTTTGTGGTGCAATCACAGTGTTTGAATACCAGCGCTAACACAGTGTGCAGTGTAGACTCAACTACACAGTGTGTGGTGTGGAAGGGGTGTAAATATCAACCGACTGTGAATATTTCCTCTGTCTCATATAGCTGTGTGCTCTTGAGACAGTTACACAACCTCTCTGGATATCCATTTCCTCACCTTCAAAGAGAGCAAATAATAGCAGCAATTTCACAGGATTGTTATAAAGATTAAATTAGATGTAAAGCTTAGGGTTTGGTACATGTTAAGCAGTTAATAAAGGGACTTTAAGATATACATACACACTTTATATCACTGAAAGTGAATCCATATATGTATATATGGATATTGTGTGTGTGTGTGTGTGTTGGGTATGTGTAAACAGTGGTTTGGTGGGATGAGATTATGGAAATTTTCATTTATTTTCTCTATTTCCCAAGTTCTCTTGGATAAATTAATATTTTTGTAATGTTATAAGCTCTTTTTAAAAAATGTAATGAGGCAGAACAAGTTACTTATTAGGACAGTTATAGCAAGAGCAAAATCAGATATAGAGGTCCATGCCTTAAAAAAAGATAAAGCCGTAAAATATAGCTCCTAGTAAACAGAAAATGTCTCAAAGGAACAAAGGCTGTAAGTGAGTTAAATTGAGCCAAAAGTAAAAGAAGAAGGAACGGGGCAGTGAAAGACAATGGGGGTAAAGCCAAGAGACCTTCAGTTTAATAAGCACCCTCAGCAGATCTTCTCCAAGGTGCCGACATTTAAAATTTGCACTAGGATGAGCTTTCTTGGGGGGAAATGTCCCCCCTAAAAAAGATTTGGAAAGTGAAGACCCACAGCAGTTCAAATACTAAGGGAAAGCAGGAAATCAATGACTGATGAAAATCCCATCCAATTTTTTCTAAGAGTGAGGTCACATCAAAGAGCTCAAAACAAATGGAAACTTTTCAGACTGAACAAGAGTCACTGAGTCTGCACACAAGGACGGGATCTTCATATCCATCAGGTTCTGTTATACTCTGGCACTGCAGATATGGATTTTTGCCGAGTGATACGCTTCTGTCTCTTCTCTGCCAGTAGACCTCGGCCGGCAGAGCTTCAGACTGTCGTGTTCTGTGCTCAGGTATCTTCTGGTCTCTTTTTCTCAAGTTTTGTCACTGCGGGGAAAACATCCTGAGGATTATAAGTTTGGGTTAAAGTGATTCTTATGACGCAGACAGAAGAGAGCCAGAAGGGTTTGCTCTTTTGCTCTGCCCCTCTGTGGGGTATTTATACTCTTCACTGGTTTTACCAAAAATAGAAGTTGCTGTGCCATTTACTGAAACAGGACTGCTTCTTTTCATTTCTTTTTCTCCTTTCCCTCCTCCCTCTTTCCCTCTTTCCCCCTTTCCCTCTCTCCCTTTCTTCCTTCCTCTCTTTCTTCTTTTCCCCCTGCAAGTACTCATTGAGCTTTATCAACCACCTACTGTGTGGCATCCATTGCATTACGCACTGTGAAATTAAGAGTCAAAGACATGACTTATGCTGATATTATAGTTTCATTGTCTTGTATTAGCTACCAGTTGAACTCTAGTGTGCAGACACCATTGTTGATTACATGTCTGTTACGAGCCTGGCAGTTTCAAGGAGCTTATGTTACTTAGTTCCATCATCCACCTAGAGGCTGGTATTATTACCATTCCTATAATACTGATGATTGAATTCAGGCTTAGAAGGTTTAAATATCTAACCCAGGGGCACTCGGTTCCTATGCTGCGTCAGAAAAATGCATTTCTGACTCCCAGTTCAGTGTTTTCCACCATGTCCACATATCTTCAGGGAAGGACTTTCATGTTTTGGTCCATACTTTTTGCTTTCGCCTTTTATATACTGCACTGTACATGTAAGGTGAACAACAAATACTTGTATAGAATTAAGTCCAAACTGTATTAAAATTTGCATGATTCAGCCTTTCATTTGGCAGCATTGTTCAAAATTTTCACATGAACATGCATTTTTGAGTATACATAATACCAGTAAACGATTTACTGCTTATGTGTGAAGAGCAAGGTAACTAAGCAGGAGTTGACTCTCAGATCTGCAGACAGACAGACACCAGTAAGGGCTTGTATGTGTTCTGAAAGCCTGCCTATCTTGATTAGAGCTGGGTACAGAGGACACATAGAAAGGAAAAGTCTTCAGGGCCCACACGAGGATCAAAATCACTCTTGAAATCACGATAGAAAGATCAAATCCTTTTTTATTAATTTTGAGAAATTTGAAAAATAACCAAAATATGAAGAGAATAGTCTAACAGATATCCACCCGCCCATACCCAGAGATGAAAACTGTCAACACTTCTGTCACATTAATTTTAATATTTTTTAAAAAAGAAAACTTTCCACAGCGTTATAAAGTTGAAATCTCTTTTGTCTTCTACCCCCTGTTCAACTCCCTCCCCCACTCCATTCTGGCGGGCACCATCAAGGGTCTGGTTTCCAAGTCACTATTTATATATTTACATGAACACATATGTTTCCATAAACAATTTATACTATTGTTTTATATGTTTATTATAAAATATACATAATGGTGTCATACTGCTTGTATCATTTTACAACTTGCTTTTTTTCAAACATCTCTAGGTTTTTGAGCTGTTGTGTTGAACTAGAAAAATCTAGAACATTCTTTTTAGTAACTGTAAAGCATTTTGTTATATGGATAAAATAATTTATTACGCCTTCTCCTACTTTTGTTAATAGGCACTAAGATTGTTATAAAGAAACCACAATAGAAGTACTCATATAAGTTTAGTCCTCATACATGCGCTCAAGTTCTTCTAAGGTGTCTGCCTAGAAGTGGAATGGCTGGGTGGTACACTAGGTCTGTGCTTTCCTGGTGGTTCAGATGGCAAAGAATCCACTTGCATGCGGGAGATCTGGGTTTGATTCCCTAGGTTAGGAAGATCCCCTGCAGGAGGGAACAGCTACCCACTCCAGTATTCTTGTCTGGATAATCCCCATGGACAGAGGAGCCTGGTGGGCTACAGTCCATTAGGTCCCAAAGAGTCGGACATGACTGAGCAACTAAGCACAGCACAGCATACTAGGTGCATGTTTAATTTTATCACATTTTGACAAATTATTCTCTGAGATGGTTGTACCAATTTACAGTCTCATTGGCAATACATTTGATTACCTGCTTCTCCATACTCTTCAATGCTGGATACTGACAGACTTAAATCTTTGCTAATCTGCTTGATAAGCAAGGGTACCTTCTTATTTCTGTTTGCATTTCACAATTTACTACTATAATCTGCATCTTTTCATGTTTATTGGCTGTTCAGTTTCCTTCTTTTGTGAAATGCCTGGTCATGTGCTTTGCCAACTCCTATTGAGCTATTTGTGGAATTTTTTTCTTGTTATTTTATAAAAAGAATCTATTCTGAATGTAAATCATTTAACTGTTATTTGATCATTGCAAATGTTTTTCTCTGTAATCATTGTCAAGATCACAGTCACATTTTTTTAAGGAGGACCACATAAGGTCAACATGCCTCTGTAGCTCAGTCGGTAAAGAATCTGCTTGCAGTGCAGGAGACCCAGGTTCGATCCCTGGGTTAGAAAGATCCCCTGGAGAAGGAAATGGCATCCCAGTCCAGTGTTCTTGCCTGGAAAATCCCATGGACAGAGGAGCCTAGCAGGCTACAGTCCGTGCGATATAAGAGTCAGACACAACTTAGTGACTAAACCATCACCACATAAGGTCAGTTCCAAATGGACAAAGGGCTTTATTCTTTTTTAAGCCAATGCAAGATGGCATACACAGTCTCTGAAATTAAGGAAACAGACATAAATAGCTTTAGCAAACCTAAGCAAAAACTTCCGTGCAAAGGCCTTCAAATTTCTTCTCCAGATTGGGAGAATAGCCTCCTCTTAGCATCTTGTGAGTTAGATGGAGAGAAACACGTTTTATAGATAGGTGAGCCAAACAAGAGAAATGGACTTTCCTTTTATAAACCAGTAGCTGAGCAGCACTGACACTTCTCTCGTAACAGCCTCAAATTAATTTGAGAGTGATTTCTGCAGGTGAAATTTATCATTTAGTGATTATTGGTTAGGCATCTCAGATTTCAAATTTTAAGTTTGCCTACATGGAGTCATTCTACTTCTTCCCTCTCTTAGTAAGAGCAGGTTTCAATTATGTAATTATGGTTAAAGAGGTCTGAAGAATTTTTACTCTTATGCCTTCATCTAGATTGGATAATGGTTTGCAATGACTGGTTGAGAGCTGTGGAAACACAAATGTGAGACAGAAAGCTTAACTCTCTATATAAATATTTTCCAACAGAGTAGACTATAAACTCTGCAAGGGGAGGGCCTATCTTTACCAAATGCATGATGGGTATATCCTCAGCATTGGTTCAGCTGATAATCATACCTAGTGGGCATATGCTGAATATTCCCAATCCACAACTACTTATTGACCCCCAAGTCTGTGTTAGACACTCTGTATTCTACATACTTTGTGGAATCAAAGTGAAGGAGACAAAGTGCCCACTCTCATGAAGCTTACATTCTAGTGCAGGGAGAGAAAAATGGCAAAGAAGAAAAATGATGCAGTGAAATGAGGCAGAGAGCTGTGGGGTAGCGGGGTGGGGTGGGGGTGTTTCTACTGTAGGGAGTGTGGTCTGAGAAGCCTCCTGAGGAGGAATCCTAGAGATTAACAACATTTACTAGAGATAGTGATGGAGATAGATTGAGATATACAAAACCAGAGTGTTGGGGCTCTAAAACAATAACTTCCAATGTAGGAGGTAAACTCTGTCCCTGTAGTTTTATTTGGATCAATTTATATGAATCTTGGAAAAAAAAAACCCACAACTAAAGCGCTGATTTTAGATTAGAAGGAGTTTATGAATCTGTAAAATATGCTTCCTTTTCTTTGGTGGAATAGTTTACACATGGAGAGAGCAGCTGGCTCCTACAGCTTGGTGGGCTTTGGCTGGGCTGTTAATTGCCTAAATATTTTGTATATTTCTGTGTATCTCTCCTGCAGTCCACTTGACCAAGATAAGTCTTTGAGCCCTGTTGAATGTTTGAATCTTGCAGGCAACTAGAAACTATGGGTCAAAACTATGACTTTTTTTTTTAAACAAAAAATTACTGAAAACATTTAAAGTGTGGCACTGAGTTCATGGGTAGAAACTGCCGTCTGCACAAACAAAACATGCAGATTGATGAAGATTCTCTAGATAGTGATTTAATGCAGACTTCCTTCTTGTTTCATTTATTTTGAAAAATCGATTTCAAGTTCCTAACGTCATCTAGAAGGAGTTCAGTACTTCTGGCCCTCTCCCCCTAATGCCTGCCTAGAGAGAAAAAAAATCCAGGCTGTTTGGGGGTTTGTTTTGTTTTCTTAAGCTAAGTACTTAAATCACGAATGTTTCACAAGTACCTTTTGATGGGTTTCATTGTTTTGTTTATTTGCTGTAGTCAGTACAAACACCTTCAAATTTCCTTCTGTAACAAATGTTTTTCAACGTCATTATCTGACCTCGCTGATGGAGCCGGTCTGCAAACCTTGCAGCCGGGTCGATTTTTTGCACGGGCTTCTAACAACGACACAGAAAAGTTTACGGCCTCTTTGAGGAACCGATTTCCAAGCTAAGAGGACAAATGAAAGTGTTCGCTCATCTTTCAAAAAATATTTCTGCGCTTGATATGTTCGCCACTCTTCATCGGGTTCTCGGTAATGAATACAGAATGTGACATCGTTTTCTCACACACATAGGTTTTTGTCTTCGATTTCTAGAGAGTTATTTCCTCGTCTGACGTTTTATTTTCTTGATTTATTCATCTTCAACTTGCTACGGAAAACCTCTTCTCTCCCAGCGGCTGTTCTCTCCCTTTTAAACGTAATCTGCATGGAAACCTTGACTTTGCATTTTAGATTTTTAGGGTCCTTTTCGGTTACTCTGCCCCCCGTTACTCCCTCTGTACACTCACAGCCGAGGCCGCCGGCATCTGAGCTGGGCTAGGAGAGAAGGGTGTCATGTTGGCGACAGGCTCCTGCTGGCGGCCAGCGAGCCCGCCGAGGTTAACGGGGGCGCCGGGGTCAGCGCCCTCGAAGTTGGGGGCCTCGGGCGGAGCCGCACCAGAGCCGCGGCCACCGCTCAACCGGAGCTCCCGGCAGTCCCGCTGCCTCCACCGGAAAAGAATCGCCTAATCTGTCGCGATCCCACGGAGATCCTGCTCTTCCCTGTGCAGTCTCCGCGCACGAGCGCGTCGCGGGGCCGACGAGAGGAAAAGCCCAGGCCCGGGGCGGAGGAGGAATGAGGGGCCGAGAGCCGGGGGGATTTCCTCCCGCGCTTCCCCCTCCAACGGGAGCGGAAAATGTGATTTGCTGTGCATTCCAGGCGCAGTTCCCTGGGGTGACCTCTCCCAGCCGGTCCGGGCGGGGGGAGCAGACAAAGAGGCGAGGCCGGCAGAGAGGGGACCCCGCGGGGAGGCAGGAGGGGTGCGGGGGGCGGGGGCAGTACCGGGAAAGGGGGCGGATAGCGGGTCCCGCGGCGGCGGCGGCGCCTGGCCAATGGAGAGGCGCGGCCCCGGGCGCCGCGCTCCGCCGCCGGCATTTAAACGGGAGACGGCGCGATGCCCCTCACTCGGTGCGCCCTCCGCGGACCGGGCGACCCAGTGTGCCGCAGGAGCGGTCCTCTCTGCCCCGCTGACCGCACGCGGAGCCCGGGCGGCTCTGGCCGCGGCCGCACACCGCGCCACGCGTCGAGAGCGCCGGCCCCGAAGGCCCGCCGCATTGACAGGTGAGCGCGGAGACGCAGACGTGTGTGCGTGTGTGTCTGTGTGTGCGCGCGCGCGTGTGTAGGGGTCGGGAAACGACTCCCGCGTCCCGCTCGGTGCGCGACAGCCCTTTCTGCGCGCAGGCCGGGGCCCCGCGTTCCCTGGGTGAACCCATCGCGGGGTCCTTGGTGGCCAAGGTCTTGGCTGCCTTGACTTCACCTTGTGCAGTGTGCAGGGCATGACTGGGAAACAGGATGTTAAGAGCACGAACCCCGCATCCCACTGCCACGTCCCGGAGCTCCGCTAATACTCTGCTAGTGTGCGTGGCAACCGCGCTTGCCAGGCGTGCCCGCTGGGTGAGGGCGCCGAGACCGTGCGTACAGAGCGCAGGAGCAGAGGGAGAATGAGCGCCGGGGAGTAGTGGGGAGCAGCAGGAACCTTCGGCTCGACCTCAGACGACGGGAAAAGTTGCAACGAGAGGGTCCCCTGTGTTTGAGGCGGGACTCTGGGTCTGGGGACTTCAGGGCGCGCCCGTCGGAGGGCTGTGACTGATCCTGCCGTGGGGTGGAAGATCCTGAGAATAAGCGATGTATCCATTTGCCAATCCTCAAGGTGAGATAGAGACTTGTGCAACGGGGGAGCTGCGGAGTTCAGCCGCGGCGGAAACCCGAGGGTCAGGTAACCGGACCGGTGAGGTATGGTGAGCCGTCCGGGACGCCGAGGCCCGCGTGCCCATGGTGCTCACACCGCAAATAGCACACACAAGTACTTGAGGGCTGCGCACTCTTGGGTGCGGCGTTTCCTCTTCTAGGATTCTTCCTGTCCCATGCGCGACTCTACTGAACCGCGGACGTCCAGGCGCTGTGCAGTGACAGTCCATCGGGTCCTAATTCCGCGAGTACCGCCCTAATTTGTGGCCGAGTGGACCCTGTAGCGTATCGCTGCGCGGACGACGCGGGACTGGCAGCCGGAGGCTGGTCCCCGGCTTGGAAGCCCAGGTCATCCCTCGTCTTCACCCGCCGCTTTGCTGACCGCTCTGCAGCTCACGGAGCAGGGTCAGGGGGTGGTAGGGTGTCGGGGGCCGTCACCTTGCCAGCTGGAGTTATTTGTAGATTTCTGGCTTGGGAAAAACAGACGCGCCACCGTTCTGACTTGGCTTTGTCTTCGGATGCCAGCACCGCCTTGGGGGCGCCCCAGCCAGGCTTTTCCCAGAGCCGGGCGCTGATAAGGTACCCCGGGCGAGGCAGGGGGCAGACAGGAGTCTCTCCAGTGAAGCCCGGCCAGCGCGCCTAGAGCTGGCCAGAAGGGGCTCCCAGGTAGAATCTGGTGGCTGCTGCCTTCTCCTCCCCTTCCGTCTCTGAATCCCGGCACTTTTAGATAGAAATACAGCCTCGAAATTAGGGGTTAAAAGTCTCTCCTTAAATGGTACAAGGGCAGAGAGGCGACCATCGGTAGGAAATTGGATCTCCGGCTGCAAAGAGCAGATCCAAGCGGTGAGCGCGTCTGTTTACGTTCCCCTTCGAGATGGTGCCAGGACACGAGTTGATTAAAATAATCTATTGTGTTAAGTGGGTCACCAGGGATTTAAACTGCCCCAAGGACCCCAGAGTAGTGGCTTTCTCTGACTGTACACACAAGATAAATAAATAGCGGAGAAGAGTTTAAGATAACCCCCATTCCAGGGCAAGGAGTCTTCTTTCACCCCAGGGCTTTAGAGCCCCCACGTCTTTCTTTTTCTTTTTTTGAAAGAGGGGGACTTGAAAGGGTGGACTTTTCAAAGCAAGGAGGGAAAGAAGTATTTTCAGAAAACCACAGATTCTCCTCTCCTCCCTGGTACACTCCAGCTTACAACAGTAGGTGAGCAGTGCCCATCACTGAATAAATTGCACACTCCAAATAGTTAGGATTAATTAATTATTCAAGGGCTCTCTAGAACTTGGTTGCTGGGTGTAGTGCTGTAGTGTGTGTATGTGTATTTAACCCCCAGGTCATTGTAGGAATTAAAGTGTTTTGTAAACTTTGTAATTTCACAGGTTTCCTATTTTCTTAAAAGTTCATTTTGAGTGAAATGTTTTGCTAACCCATGCACGATCTATGGGAAATTCAAGTTGGCTAACCTAGTTTTAGGTGAATGGTTACACAGGGGAGAGTAGAAACCTATTGCATCCCCACATCTCTGAATGAAAGCTGCCTGCCTTGTCTTTATACTGAAGCCCTTAAGGTTTAAGTATTAAAAATGATATAATGCCAAGAAATTTTATGCCACAAACCCCTCTCCCAAGAAATGCTTGTCAGCAGCAAAGCAGCGCAGAGCAAAGTGAAGGACAGATGGAAAAGCTAAACTTTCTCTGTAAAAGGAATGGGAAAGGTAGGGGAGGTGACTTAGCATCTAACTGAAAGGCACAGATCAGGCCAGTGTTATCAGCCTCTGTCTTGCATCTGCAAGGAATTGTCTATAGTTTTAACATATGCTCTTAGAAATGTGAAATACAACAGTATTTCCTGGGGTCAGAAAGGTTTTTTCCTTCACATATGAGCAAAACAGAATTATTTGAGTTACAATATTCATCAAATTTGATTGCATAAGAAACAAGTCCATGTGTCCCTTATTAAATACTGTGCTGTGTGTCCATAGAATAGTTCTTAAGGACGTGTGTTTGGGTGCTCAGAAGAATGGGACTCAAACCTCGACTTCCCACAAGGAGCTGAGTGACCTTGGACAAACTCCTAAGTTTTCAGAGTCTAGATTCCCTGGTCAGTAAAAGGAAGATGATATTATCTACCTCCTATTTTGTTGTGAAAAATCAATTATAAAGCTCTGTCAGAATTAAGTATATTGCCTCACATAGGGTTTAAAAATACAGGTAGCTCTTCTTATGAGTGGTGGCATTTGAAGAGGCAGTAACATTTTAGGACCTCAAGGTGTACCACAAAATGGTTCTGAAATTAAATCCCAAGTCCTGCTCACACAGAGATCAACACACACCTTTTACTACAACGTAGAACTTATGATTTGGCTGTCTCTCAATTGTGCCGCTTAGTAAACATTTAACATTCATTACTTTCCAACTTGTTTCCTGTTGACCGCAAAAATTGTACACTATCATTAACTTCACCAAAAAAAAATCTTCCAAGAGCCTGGAGAGCCCCTGAGATGCTTATCTCTGCCCTCTATGATGTTGGGCCCCAGCCTGACTTAGCCTGAGTGGTCTTCAACACAGAAAAGATGCGGTTAGTGTGCTTGCAGTACACACAGGTGAGATTTATCAGAGGATACATCTAGTTTACCAACCATTTTGGTACAAATTGTCTGAAAACAGGAAATCAACCTAGTAGATTCTTAAGAACATCACTGCTCAATTTCTAAAATTTGACTTTCTAAAAATTAAAGATCCAATTATAAACGTTTGTCCTTAAAGATTTAGTCCTGAGAAAAAGAAATAGGGTCTTCTATAATCGGGCCTGCACTTAGAGCCTTTGCTGTCATTTCCATCTTGTTCTTTTTTTTTTTTTTTAATGCTGGTGAATAATTTGCTGTCATGCCTGTTGAATAGCTTTCTAAAACATTGATCAGACATTCAGCCACAGACATCTGGCTTGCTGATCATTGTCTCCTCACTGTTAATCCCACTCAGCACTCCATTTAACTGATTACAAGCAGGTTGGTTAGCTAAAATGAGAAATACGGCGAGAAGAGTGCTGAAAGGAGCTGGCCTAAACTTTCCCAAAGATGTTTAGGATATTAGAAACAGGTTACACATAGCACTTTTATTCCTTATTCCAAGAATTAGATGATTGTATTCTTATGGCCTGGAGAAGGTTAGAATAAATCACCATGACCTGCACAAGACAATGGTGGCTGATATGGGTTATCTTTGGGCAGATGTTTGCTTTTGATCACTCAGGGTAACCTGAAGGAAAGCATCAGGGAGAGAAGACACACTTTGAGAGTATCTATGTCCTCTGAGACAAGTGGATTAGAGGGGAGGACAGTGGTAAAGGGGAAAAAAAAGGTAGGGGTGGGTGGGTCTTGCTGGTGGGAAACAGTTGCAGAGAAAACTCACCATGAAAATATACTCACATGACTTGGTGAAGCAGAAATGCATTGAGGGGAAGCTGAGGCAGCCTTTGGAAAGAAGAATATTATCTGCAAAGGAGAAATAAGGGAGATCTTTGTAGGTGTCTGATGCACTCTGGGTCCATGAGTTGCAGCTTTAATTTAATAATGTGAGTGGGTCATTTCAGAATGCAAGTTACCAGAAATGTTTTCAGCTCATGGTTGAACATGGGTGATAATCCATAAGACCTAAATCTGGGTTGGCCTTTGCTTCTAGTTTTTATAACGGGGCACTGTGCTAGATGTCAAGGTGAAGAACTTATCTGCAAGAAATTTACATTTTCTTGGTTTCCCTCATGTCTAGATATTTACAGATTGCAAATATTTAGTGACAATACGATTGGAATTTCAAGAACACATCAGTCCTATTTCCTTCAATGCATAATCAAGATCATTTGGTGTTGGAGGAGGTTGAGTGAGTGATTGACCACGATGACTTGACAGAGCCCTGGTACTACCACTAAGTATAGTTTTCATCCCCGCCGCGCCCCACCCCCCACCTTACTCATGTGGGATATGCAGAGTTCTCAGAGCATTGCTCTAAGAAGTTGAGGTCTCTGCTGACTGAGATTCATAAAGTTGTTTCTTTCTTCTCTCCAAATAGCTAGTTATAAGATTTAAGAACTCAAAAGCTGAAGATATTTAAGAGTAAGCTTTAAATTTCTGGGTAGCCATTTCATAATATTTTTTCACACACAATACATCTTATTTTGAGAAAAAATTTACTTTTCTTAAAAACAATCTGTCACTCTAGACCCCTTTTTCTTATGGGGTTTGCACACTCCCATAGGAACAGGAAGTTGGTCCAAATTAAAACAGAAAACCACAGTTGACTAATTTTGAATTTACTGCTTTACTCTTGGTTTCTGCCCAAGTGAATCCAATGGCTTCAATGGGAAAATAAACCCCATGGTATTCTCCAGGGACCTGGTAAAAAGTAGTGGGTATTTGGAGTTTTCCTAGAAAAAGGAAGAGAAGTATTAAGTAGCTCCCAAGGCTAGAAGGAGACAGAAATCAAAAGTTGGCTCTGCTCATCAGCTTGTGGGAATGCATTTTAAATGCAAAGAACAGAAGTTTTGCTGGTCAGTGTGGTCCATGACAATCATCATTGAATAAAAGAGAGCCCACTCTGCCAGGAATGGAAGAGGAGGTAATGAATAAGCCCTTAGAACTCTCAAACTTGATTTTATTTAATGACAGATAGAAAAATGCCAGATAGGAAAAGATAAATATAAAGAAGGTCCTAAGAGGTGAAGAGAAAGAAAACTGCATTTTTTGGATAGATGTTTGTAGGTAGGGTGGTCCCATGGCCCCATGACTCGAACCTGTCCTGTGAGGTCATCACACATTCCTGGTCAAGTCTCAGATTGGCCTCTGTGATGCTGGCTCTGCAGTCTTGCTCTGGAGGCTTCAGTTTTTCTGGAGGCCCGTTTTAGGAGAGATGGGGACGATAAGGCTGTCTTATGTGCTCCTCTTGGAAATGGGCAGAGACTGAATGTTTGTTTAGATCCTGGCCTGCAATTGAGTGAAGAACAGAAACTTTGAAAGCTTCCCAAATTCACACTGTATTTGCTCAGGAGACTGGATTGTCACGGCTCAAGTTATCCTGGTCTCTGGAGAAAATCAGACTGCTTTATAACTGGGTTGTCCTCATGAGCGATTTTTTTTTTTTAAAAGACAAAACAAGGAAATTAATTTTTTGTTGTTGTTGAGGCCAAAAAGGCTCTGTTTAAAGAACGGGGATGTTGTAACATAAACTGACAAAAGCCAGGGAGTGTGCAGTCAGAGTGGGAGCTAAATGTCATTATCAGCTCCAAACTTGAATTTGCCCAAAAGTATTAGGTTAATGTTTAAAAGGTTCCATTTAAGAATATCTTGATTTTCATATTTAATTGTCTTAATTTGACATTATCCTTAGGGTTGCATGGTCTTTACTACGACTTGCCCCTTAGAGGATGTAGATTTTCCCCTGCCTTTGTCTTTGAAAGGTAACTGTTCCAGTTACTAATTCCAGCCTGTATTGTTCCAGGGGGGCGTGATGAGGTTACTGTTCAATTGCACTTAGTGATTATCATGTGTCACACTGGTGGTCAGAAGGGAGCAGGCAAATGGGTGCTTCACAGCTGTGTCCTTGGGTTCAGAACCACAGTGGTGGTGCAAGACAGGGGAAGCCTCAGGATCCATCAGGCTCGCTGTTATAGCCTGAGCAGGGAGGCTGTGAATTTGAAACTGCACTCATTGAAAAGAAAATCCTTTCACATTTTCGCAGCACCTTCCATGCCCCATAGTTGTGGGTACCACAGACCTTGCTGTTCCAAGCTTGTTAGAAAGGCAGACCTACTGAATGGCAATCTGCATTGTAACAATATCCCCGGGTGAGTGTCTGCAAAATCAGGTTCGAGAAGTACTATCCCAGGAGAATCTTAATACTCTGATGCGTCTCTCTTGCACCCTCCTTTTGAAAAATATGTCTCCTGTTCTTCCTTCTCTGTCTGCCCCACCTTCCCTGAATATACTGCTTTAAAATAGTCTTCCTTTCTCTGATTTACACTACTCATTCCATTCATTTTTCTCTCTCTCCATCTTTGCTTTCCTTTTTTTTATCTTTTTGGTCAGTTTTCTGTAGCCTCCTCTTCTCTTAATTGTTTGCCATTGTTCATATGCCATTGTTCCTGCTGACCCATATCTAACTCCAGACCCAGTCATAATAATTCACTATCGTAAACTTATTCAACATATCTCTGGCACTTATCTATGTAAATATTTGTACACACCTGTTTTCTTGTGCCCACTTTCTACCTTGTAAATTTCATATACACATCCATGCACACACACACACACATATGTGAAGGACATGTTTCATCATTTGGAAGCGTATCATGGTATTTGTTGTTCAGTTGCTAAGTTGTGTCCGACTCTTTGCAACCCCATGGATTGCAGCACACCAGGCTTCCCTGTCCTTCGCTGTCTCCCAGAGTTTGCTCAGATTTATGTCTGTTGAGTCGGTGATGCTGTCTAACCATCTCATCCTCTGCCAGCCCCTTCTCCTTTTGCCTTCAAATTTTCCCAGGATCAGGGTCTTTTCCAGTGAGTCAGCTCTTCAGTGGTCAAAGTATTAGAGCATCAGCTTCAGCATCAGTCCTTCCAATGAATATTCAGGGTTGATGTCCCTTAGAGTTGACTGGTTTGATCTCCTTGCAGTCCAAGGGATTCTCAAGAATCTTATCCAGCACCACAATTCGAAAGCAGCAATTCTGCACTCTGCCTTTATGGTCCAAGTCTCACATCCATACATGACTACTGGAAAAACCATAGCTTTGACTATATGGACCTATGTCGTCAAAGTGATACCTTTGTTTTTTAATATGCTGTCTAGGTTTGTCGCAGCTTTTCTTCTAAGAAGCAAGCATCTTTTAACTTCATGGCTGTAGTCACCACCTGCAGTGATTTGGGAGCCCAAGAAGAGGAAAATCTGTCCCTGTTTCTACTTTTTCACCTACTATTTGCCATGAAGTGATGGGACTGGATGCCATGATCTTTATTTTTTTTAACGCTGAGTTTCAAGCCAGCTTTTTCACTCTCTTCTTTCATCCTCATCAAGAGATTCTTTAGTTCCTCTTCACTTTCTGCCATTAGAGTAGTATCATCTGCATATCTGAGGTTATTTCTCCTGGCAGTCTTGATTCCACCTTGTGATTCATCTAGCCCAGCATTTTGCATGATGTACTCTGCATATAGTTAAATAAGCAGAGTGACAGTACACAGCCTTGTCCTCCTCCTTTCCCAATTTAGAAGCAGTCAGTTGTTCCATGTCCAGTTTAACTGTTGCTTCTTGACCCACATACAGGTTTTTTAAGAGACAGGTAAGGAAGAATTGGGGGTGGGAGGAGACGGGGACTACAGAGAATGAGATGGCTGGATGACATCACCTACTCGATGGACATGAGTTTGAGTGAACTCCAGGAGTTGGTGATGGACAGGGAGGCCTGGCGTGCTGTGATTCATGGGGTCGTAAAGAGTCGGACACAACTGAGCGACTGAACTGACTGACTGAAGGCAGTCTGGTACTTCCATCTCTTTAAGAATTTGTCACAGTTTGTTGTGATCCAAACTGTCAAAGGCTTTAGCATAGTCAGTGAACCAGAAGTAGATGCTTTTCTGGAATTCCCTTCCTTTCTCTATGATCCAACGAATGTTGGCAGTTTGATCTCTGGTTCTTCTTCCTTTTCTAAATCCTGGTTGTACATCTGGAAGTTCTCGGTTCATGTACTGCTGAAGCCTAGCTTGAAGGATTTTGAACAGAGTGACCTTGCTAGCATGTGAAACACATACAATTGTGCAGTAGTCTGAACATTCTTTGGCAATGCCCTTCTTTGGGACTGTAATGAATACTGACCTTTCCCAGTCCTGTGGCCACTGCTGAGTTTTCCAAACTTGCTGACATACTGGGGGCTTCCCTGGTGGCTCAGACAGTAAAAAATATGTCTGCAATGCAGGAGACCTCAGGAAGATCCCCTGGAAAAGGCAATGACTACCCACTCCAGTATTCTTGCCTGGAGAATTCCATAGCCAGAGGAGCCTGGCAGGCTACAGCCCATGGGGTCTCAAAGAATCTGACACGACTCACGACTGAGCAACTTTTTTGAGTGCAGCACTTTAACAGCATCAACTTTTAGAGTTTTAAATAGCTCAACTGGAATTCCATCAACCCCATTCGCTTACTGTATCCTTTAGTATGTCCAGCTCTAGGTGAGTGACCACACCATCATGGCTATCCTGGTCATTAAGACCTTTTCTCTACAGTTCTTCTGTGTATTCATGTCACCTGTTCTTAATCTCTTCTGCTTCTGGGAGGTCCTTGCCCTTTCTGTCCTTTATCATCCCCATCCTTGCATGAAATGTTCCCTTTATATCTTGAAGAGATTTCTAATCTTTCCCATTCTACTGTTTTCCTCTATTTCTTTGCATTTTCTCTTAAGCCCCCCCTTTTTAACCTTCCCTTGTTATTCTCTGTAACTTTGCATTCATTTGGGTATATCTCTCCCTTTACCCTGCCTTTCACTTCTCTTCTTTTCTCAGCTATTTTAAAGCCTCCTTAGACAACCATTTTCCCTTCTTGCATTTCTTTTTCTTTGGGATGGTTTTGGTCACTGCCTCTTGTACAATATTATGAATCTCCAACCGTCGTTCTTCAGGCACTCTACCAGATCTAATACGTTGAATCTATTGATCACCTCCACTCTATAATTACAGGGATTTGATTTAGGTTATACCTGAATGATATAGTGGTTTTCCCTACTTTCTTCAGTCTAAGCATGAATTTTGCAATGAGGTGCTCATGATCTGAGCTACAGTCAGCTCCCAGTCTTATTTTTGCTGATTGGAGAGAGCTTCTCCATCTTCAGCTGCAAAGAACATAATCAGTCTGATTTCATTATCGACCATTTGGTGATGTCCATGTGCAGAGCTGGCTCTTGGGTTGCTGGAAAAGAGTGTTTGCCATGACTAGCATGTTCTTTTGACAAATCTCTGTTAGCCTTTGCCCTGCTTCATTTTGTACTCCGAGGCCAAACTTGCCTGTTATTCCAGGTCCCTCTTGACTTTACTTTTGCATTCCAATCCCCTATGATGAAAAGGACATTTTGTATGTGTGTGTGTGTGTGTGTGTGTGTGTGTGTGTGAGTTCCAGAAGGTGTTTTCAGTCTTCACAGAACTGGTCAACTTCAGCTTCTTCAGCACCAGTGGTTGGGGCATAGACTTGGATTACTATGATGTTGAATGGTTTGCCTTGGAAATGCACCAAGATCATTCTGTCATTTTTGACATTGCACCCAAGTACTGCATTTCAGATTCTTTTGTTGACTATGAAGGCTACTCCATTTCTTCTAAGGGATTCTTGCCCACAGTAGTAGATATAATGGTCATCTGAATTAAAGTCGCCCATTCCGGTCCATTTTAGTTCACGGATCCCTAAGATGTTATGTTCAATCTTGCCATCTCCTGCCTGACCATGTCCAATTTACCTTGATTTGTGGACCTAACATTCCAGGTTCCTATGTGATATTGTTCTTTACAGCATCGGAGTTTACTTTCACCACCAGACACATCCTACAACTGAGCGTCATTTCTGCTTTGGCTCAGCCACTTCATTCTTTCTGAAGCTATTAGTAATTGCCCTCTGCTCTTCCCCAGTAGCATATTGGACACCTTCTGACCTGGGCCGGTGGCGGGGGGGAGTCATATTTTGGTGTCATATCTTTTTGCCTTTTTGTATGGTTCACGGGTGGGCTTCATGGTGGCTCAGTGGTTTAGAATCTGCTTGCAGTGCAGGAGACTCAGGAGATGCAGGTTCCATTCCTGGGTCAGGAAGATCGCCTGCAGGAGGAAATGGCAACCCACTCCAGTATTTTTGCCTGGAGAATCCCATGAACAGAGGAGCCTGGTGGGCCACAGTCCATAGGGTCGCAAAGAGTCCAACACGACTGAGTGATTGAACACATACGCACACTGTTCATGGGATTTTCAGGCAAGAATACTGGAGTGGGTTGCCATTTCCTGCTGCAGGAGATCTTCCCCTACCCAGGGATCGAACCTGTGTCTCCTGAGTCTCCTGCATTGGCAGGCAGATTCTTTACCATTCAGCCACCTTGGAATTCCCAGTTGAGTCCATATCTTGGCTTATTTGCTGTATAACTCTGGATGAGCTAATTCATGGCTTCATGGCTCAGAGGGTAATGAGAATTCAGTTCAGTTTAGTCGCTCAGTCGTGTCCGACTCTTTGCGACCCCATGAATCACAGTACGCCAGACCTCCCTGTCCATCACCAACTCCCGGAGTTCACTCAAACTCATGTCCACAGAGTCGGTGATGCCATCCAGCCATCTCATTCTCTGTCGTCCCGGTCTCCTCCCACCCCCAATCCCTCCCGCAGTACCTAATTCCTGGAGATATTGTGAAAGCAAAAGAAATCACTTACATCAAGTATTTACCAAGTGCCTGATAAAATACTGGCTGTTTTGTTAATGCTTTTGTTAATTAACTTTTCCATTTTTCATCCCTCCTCTCTCTGTCTCCTCTCTCTAGCATGAGCCGCACAGCCTACACTGTGGGAGCCCTGCTTCTCCTCTTGGGGACCCTGTTGCCAGCTGCTGAGGGGAAAAAGAAGGGGTCCCAAGGGGCTATCCCCCCACCAGACAAGGCCCAGCACAATGACTCCGAGCAGACTCAGTCTCCCCAGCAGCCTGGCTCCAGGAACCGGGGGCGGGGCCAGGGCCGGGGCACTGCCATGCCCGGAGAGGAGGTGCTGGAGTCCAGCCAGGAGGCCCTGCATGTGACCGAGCGCAAATACCTGAAGCGAGACTGGTGCAAAACCCAGCCGCTGAAGCAGACCATCCACGAGGAGGGCTGCAACAGCCGCACCATCATAAACCGCTTCTGCTACGGCCAGTGCAACTCCTTCTACATCCCCAGGCACATCCGGAAGGAGGAGGGCTCCTTTCAGTCCTGCTCCTTTTGCAAGCCCAAGAAATTCACCACCATGATGGTCACGCTCAACTGTCCTGAACTCCAGCCACCCACCAAGAAGAAGAGAGTCACGCGTGTCAAGCAGTGTCGTTGCATATCCATCGATTTGGATTAAAGCCAGGCACACCCAGCCTGTCCTTGGGATGCAGGCCCCAGGCGGGCCCAGAGACAGACCTCAATCAACCTGATTCTTACTTGGCTTAAATCTAGAGGCAAGAAGGACCACCAGCTGCCTCCTCCCAGGAGCCTGCTAGTGCGTAGTTTGTGTGCATGAGTGTTCGTGGGTGCCTGTGGGTGTTTGCAGACACCAGAGGAAACAGTCTCTGCTAGAGGGCACTTCCTAGTATGTAAATGTATCTGCTTCCTTGCGGGATGACACAGAAAACCCAAGCTACTACCCCGGGCACTTTGGGGGGAGGGGGTGGTGGGCAAGCTGTGTTCTGGGTCTGCCTCAGTCTTCCATGTACCCTCCTGGGGACCAGATCCTTCCAAATGAATATTAATGGAGAGGCTTCTCTGAGGGCGTGAGACCTGTTTTGTGCTGCCTTGGCCTTGGAAAAGATGTTTTACCCTGTGCTTGCTTCCCTCCTTCCTCTTCCCTCTCATAGTCCATCCCCTCTTAGGATCTCAGTGCCTATTTCCGTCCACCACCTTCCCTATCAAGGGTTCTAAAGCAACTTGCTTGACCATAGATACAAATGTTTCCTATTTCAGACCCTAGGGGAAGCTGATGGTGCAAGGGCAAGAAGGATAGAGGGTTGAGAGAAGGGAGAGATTGTAGGTGAGGACCAGTTGGTCCAGCAAAATTCAGGCGGGAGATGGGCAAAGTGTGGAAAGGCCAGCCTCCAAACACAGTGAGACCCATGCTTTAGCAACTTTCCCCCTGATGTTTAAAGAAGAGAAATAGAATTGCCAAAAAGTCATTAACTTTGGCAGTCACTGTGACTGTTGAAATTAGCTGTAACTCAATACCAAACTTAAAACATAAATATTGACCACTCCTATTTTCAGAACCAAGTGAGTGAAACCAAAATAGCCGCTCCTGCTTTGCCCCTCAGATGGACAAAGGGTGTAATTCAGAAACTCCTACACAGGAATAGGAAAAAGACAGAAACCTCATAAGCAGAAGGTCTTATGATCTGTCCTTTTGGTGGGGATATCATCACCTTTTCCCCGGTTCATTGTTTCTGTGTGGTGCTTCTGAGAATCACAACCCTGTTGGATAAAGGTACTATCTCTGCTGAGTGTACCTGACAGTGAAGGACCCGGATGAGATAAGAGAGTTTAGGGCCTGCTCCTTTCCACTCATTCGGGGTCTGTTTTAGCCATCATTAGGAGATTGAGCTGGAGAACGCAATGGCACCCCACTCCAGTACTCTTGCCTGGAGAATCCCAGGGACGGGGGAGCCTGGTGGGGTCGCACAGAGTCGGACGCGACTGAAGCGACTTAGCAGCAGCAGGAGATTGAGCTGAAGAGCAGAGCAGAGTAAGGCAAGGAAGGCAATTGCTTCTGGCTAAGGAGTAGTTAAAAGGCAGGGAGGAGATGTAAGGGGTATGACCTGCGCTTCTTCCTTCACCCTCTGAGGGTCTAAGGGAAACCCCAGTTAAAAACTCAGAGCATTTGTGTGCATTAGCTGTCCTACTGCTAGTAGGATTTATGTAACATTTTAGCCACTCGGAACCAACTGGTGGTTGCTGTTCTCTGATTAAACTTGGGTTGTTTGCAATGCCTATTTAGGATTTATCTAATGGCCAAAGTGCAGAGTGGGGAAACCTTCCTGCATTTTGGATTTGGCCAACCTGCTTTCTTCAAGCCTGAGGTTTTAGATGTAAACCACCCCACCCCCGTACTCTTTTTGCCTTGCATTTTCTCAGTCTCACCAGCCAAGTCATGTGTCACATGCGAAACAAACACCATGGACTTGCATTTAGGTTGCCCGCGAAGGCTCTAGCGTTCAAAGAATCATTGCAACTAAAGAGGCTGCTTTTATTTTATTTTTGTTTTGGTCCAGTGCTCTCCCCACTAACAACTAAATAGGAACCATACTTTGAAGCAGAAAGTCATCTTGAACACCCAAAATATTGAGTCTAATTTTAAAACTTTGAAACTCACTACTGATGATTCTACCCTAGGAGAATTTGTGCTAACACATAGTCTGTGCATTTCACATACACTGTAGCCCCTGCCCTAAATCCTTCTATCGTCTACATCCTCCAACAATAAAGCACAGAATGGATTTAATTAAGCATGCAAATACTAAGCTAGAATTTTGAGGGTGGGAGAGAAGAAAGGAGAAGGAGTTGAAAATATACAACCATTCTAGAGAGGAAAAATGACATTCAGAACCAGCAGACACCAAATCTCTCTTGTTTTAACTGCCACAAGCTTGCAATTTTGTTAAAAAGAAATAAGTTGGCAGCAGGAATCTTCTTTTAGTAGCTTGGCATGCTGTGATTCATGGGGTCGCAAAGAGTCGGACACGACTGAGCGACTGAACTGAACCACAGTTTTGCATATAAGTTGGATTTGGCTTAAGTGAAGAGAATTTGCTCAAAATGAACTTCACTGGGATAATAAGCAACATAACTGCCCTAAAAGCACAGCACTACCCAAAGAAAGGGATGTCTGCTTTTCTTTTTGTGCCTATATTAAAACTAGCCCAAGTCCCATGCATCTTCCAACATTTATTGAAAGTGCCGTATCTGTTAATATTGTATTGGAGTCACTGATGATGTAATGATATGTTCTTTTCATTACTATAGTAGAATTTTTATGGCAAGATATTTGTGATCTAGATCTTTCCTATTAAAATAATGCCAAACACCAAATATGAATTTTATGATGTACACTTTGTGCTTGGCATTAAAAGAGAAAAACACACATCCTGCGTCTGTAAGTTGTTTTTTGTTATTGTAGTTCTGCAAAGTTAAAAATGTAAGCAAATAATCTGGAGGAAAGGATAATTTCCACTATGTGGAATGTGAATAGTTAGACAAAAAGTTATGGTTATTTAATGTAATTATTAACTCAAATCCTTTGGTCACTGTGATTTCAAGCATGTTTTTATTTTTTTTTTTCTCCTTTGTATGACTTCCTCTGAGTTGAGCAAAGAAGAAGCTGGCACATTGTATGTTGTTGGAGGTTTTTATCAGGTCAGAGGGAAACAATAAAATCTTGACACATCTGAACGTGCTTATAGAGTCAAGACCTGAGCTTTTATTTTTATAACTGAATGTTCCTTAAAGGTTAACATTTCTGAGGCATCCTAAGAGAGATCTTAAATGTTATTTTGGAAGAATTAAATGTGCGTATACTAATAGCAAATAATAATGAATTGTCCACCGGTCCTTTTATGGAGAAAATCTAAAATAAAAAATGTATGTACAGAACATTTATAAATGACAAGTTAATGCTAAAGAGTGAAAGTAGTTCTACTGATTTGTCATTCTCAATATATTTAATAGCAACTGCATTATGTATTATGTCTGCTTTAATCATTTGGAAAACAGAATTATGAAGACTATGATCAAGGTCCTTTGCTGTCTGTGAGGATAAGGGGGGATTTGGTAGTCTCATAAAAGCTAATTTGGTTGAAAGCAAAGTTTTATGAATCTGTAACTAGAATTTAACTTCATCCCAATAATGTTCTATATAACCTTTCCCAAAGAACAACCAATAAATTGAACCTCTTCTCTGTTTGTGTGTGTGTTTCACTGGTAGTGTTCACAGGATAGAGCTGGGGCAGGGATTCATTTGTCATGGGAAGTGAGGTAGAAAATAGATCATGAGCTCTCTTGTGATCTGAAAAGGAATTCATTTCCTCCATTCACACTTTCCAGATCTCACTTGATTTCAGGAGGACACCTCAGGCAATGGCACTTAGAGGCAGAGGAAAGCTGGTGAGCAGTAGAAAGTACCAACCTCTTCCCCAGAGCTAGAAAGAAGAGTTAAAATGCTTCTGAGAAGCCTTCAGATAGTGGAAGAATTGTCGCGCTGAAATGGTGATAGCTTTATTCTTGAGGTATCAAAGGAAAAAGGGGAGAAAGATTTGGGACTGATGCTAAAGCTGAAACTACAATACTTTGGCCACCTCATGTGAAGAGTTGACTCACTGGAAAAGACTCTGATGCTGGGAAAGGTTGGGGGCGGGAGGAGAAGGGGACGACAGAGAATGAGATGGCTGGATGGTATCACCGACTCTGTGGACATGAGTTTGAGTGAACTCCGTGAGTTGGTGATAGGGAGGCCTGGCGTGCTGTGATTCATGGGGTCGCAGAGAGTTGGACACAACTGAGTGACTGAACTGAACTGAACTGAACTGAGGCATTGTGAGTTATCGCCCTAGTTATGCAACTGAATGAGTGGATTTCTGAGGTCCCTTCCTACTTAGATGTGCAGTGCAGGATTGCTACATTATCCCTGTGCTCTAACAGTGATAATGAAAATGCCTATGCCAGACACTGTCAAGGATTTTAATTATTTTCCGCTTAATTTTCATAGTGACTCAACAATGTGTGTACCATTATGATCGCTGCTAGGAAATAGTAAATTGTTGTCTTACTACAGCACCTGTGCCCTTAAACACTATGGAAAGTGGTGAGATTTTTCAACTTACCAGTTTGTTCTTTTAAGGATAGAGTGCAGCAGTTTAAAAACAGATCCAGTCTTGACTATTTGCATCTAACGATCAAGGCCACCCTGAGGTTGTATTGGCATCATCATCCTGATGGCATCATCATCCTGATGGCATCCTCAGGAACTCATGTTCTGAAGCATTCAAAGTCTCTTTGCCACCTCTTTTTGTCATGGCCTCCTTGGACTTAGAGGTGGCAAGTCCCAAAAGGACAGTGTCCTCAGAAAAATCACATGCACACCTAGGAGATAATATCTGGACAGGGTTTAAAAAGGTAGTGGGACTGGAAAGAGAAATACGTTCTAGGTTTCAAAAAAGTATGTAATAGGACATCAGCAAAAATGTTGGAGTGAGAGGCATTGAAAATTCTTTCCTCCATAAAATCTTTGGAGGTCTGCAAAAATAGAATCAGATATTTAGAATTCTGGAAATTTACCTAAAGACTTGCAGCAGTCTGAGGATTGCTTATTCAAGAGAAAGGCTGAATATCTGTAACAATAGTGAGCCTTGTCATACTGTAACTTGCCCTATTCTCATCTCCCTCTCCAGTTCCATAGAAGCCTTGAAACCAACAGCATGCAATTATGATAAGCGCCAGCAGTCTGACAGTCACTGGGAGAGGTAGAATGGGATTTGAGCTCTTTGAAAGCCAAATACCCAGAGAATTGTAATTATTTGACCTGTCTGTCAGGCCCTGGAGGCCCCACTTGCAAAGGTATCTTTACTTGACTTAATTGGAAACTGCCTAGTGTGAAAAGCCCTGTTGAAAACAATTAGAGGCAATTGATTATTTTTGTGGCCGCCTGAGGCAGTGGATAGCAATTGGGGCTCACAATAGGTTAAACAAAAAGCTTAAAAAGGAGACTGCAGAATGACATTTTGGGGGGCTTTGAAAAACTTCAACATATTACTGGGAATCTAGAAAATCAAATCATGTATTGGACTGTGTGCCTGCCCAAGGCTGTGAACAAGCTCAGGAAGAATCTGAGCAGGCCATAACGTCTTACCTCAGGCTGACCCTGAGGCTCTGCACAGGCAGAAAGCAAAGGCAGGGCTGTCAGCTGCCTGGCTGAGTGTTGAAGGTGTGCCCCAATATTCACATAAAGCCCCTCAGCAAAGACTGGAAGGCTTATTGGTTCCAAGTGTTTGAGGAAATTACTGTTCAGCTATTAGCTGAACACTAAGCTAGCCAAGCAGAGGCTTGAGTGGCTATACAGAACACAAAATATAGACTTTACACAATTAGCTTGAAAAAGTTTCTAAAGAATGAAATAAATATTAACAAACAGCAGCAACAACAAATCCTAGGGAGGGGGAGAGAGACTGATTTCAAAAGTCACCACATCATATTATTTAAAATGCCCACTTTTGAACAGAAAATTGAAACATGCAAAAAATAAAATCCAAGAAAGTATGGCCCATACATAAGAAAAGAAACAGTCCCCTAGAAAGCTCAGACATTAGACAAAAGCTTCATCAACGTTTTAAATATGTTCAAGAACTGAGAAAAACCGTTTCTAAAGAATCGAAGGAAAATAGAATGAAATCTCACTAAATTTGTAATGTCAGTAAAGAGATAGAAATTACTGTAAAAAATAGAAATTTTGAAGCTGAAGAGTATTATAAGTAAAATAAAAATTTTACTAGAGGGGCTGCACAGCAGATTTGAGCCAGCAAAAGAAAAATTAAGAAACCTTTACCTAGACTGATATGAGAGAAAGACTACTAAATCCAGGAAAAGAGGGAAAATAGTACTATGAAACTTACAGAAATAAATAGGACTATAAGAGAATACTATGAACAACTGTGTGCCAACCAATTAGATAACTGAAGAAATGGACACATTTCTAATATAAGAAAGTCTGATTCCATTTTTTTGATGTTTGACTACTAAAATCTTTCACGTCTCTCTCTTCCCCTTATGCCCCACATCTGATAAAGCTGATAAGAAAGCCCAGGTTCTCTTTCATTTGCCTCGGATGAGATGATTAAACTTATTTAATCATCTTATTTGGGCCCATCTCCTCCAGGTGGGACCTCTCATCCCAGCATCATTCTCTAACCACCATAAAACCTCCATGTCAGCTTCCTTCTCCTGCTCTCTCAAGCCATTTTTCAGACCAGGTTGGGAGGTGTTTTTCAGAACAGGTTGCCCTGTTCTCTACAGAAAGCCTCTTTATTTAAGTAATAAATCTTTTCGTATACTCTTGGGATGTTTATGGTGTTTTCGGTCTGAACCAAACTTTAGGTAAGGTCCATTCTGTTTATGCAGGTGTTCACAACACCTAGAAACACACAAACTCCTGAAACTGACTCAGGAAGAAATAGATATTTGAACAGAATTACTACAAATAAATGAGATTGAATTCATAATAAAAAACTTTCCACAAAAAAAAGCCAAGACCCTAAGCTTCACTGGTGAATTTTACCAAATATTTAAAGAATTAATACCAATTCTTTATACCTCTTCTAAAAAAAAAATAGAAGCACTTTCTATCTCATCCTCTGTACCCTGACAACCGAAACCAGACAAAACATCATAAAAGAAAACTATAGACAAACATCTCTTATAGAGATGCAAAAATGCTCAGCAAAATAAGTAGGTGAGTCCAGCAACATATAAAAAAGATTATATACCATGATTGAGTGAGATTTGCCCCAGGAGTTTTAGGTTGGTTTAATCATAAATCAATGTAATAAAACATTAATAGAATATAGAAAGAAAAAAACCCATACAGTCATACGGAAAAAACACACTTGACAAAATACAACATCTTTTTGTGATACAATCACTCAAAACACTAGGAATAAAAGGGAATTTCTGTAACCCAATAAAAAGGCATCTATGAAAAACCAATAACTGACATTACTTAAAGGTGAAAGAAAGACTGAAAACTTTCCCTGTTAGGATATCTTTACCACTTCTTTTCAATATTGTACTTAAGGCCCAGTAATTAGGCAAGGAAGGGAAAATAAAGTCATCCAGATTAGAAAGGAAGAAGTAAAACTATCTCTATCTTCAGACAACATAAACTTGTATGTAGAAATCCTAAGGAATTGACAAAAAAAAAAAAAAAATTAGCATTGTCTTAGTCCATTCAGGGGCTTCTTTCGTGGCTCAGTGGTAAAGAATCATCATGCCAACTCAAATTGATCCCTGGGTTAGGAAGATCCCCTGGAAAAGGAAACGGCAACCCACTCCAGTATTCTTGCCTGGGAAATCCCAAGGACAGGGGAGCCTGGTGGCTGCTGGGGTCCATGGAGTCACAAAGAGTCAGACACAACTGAGCAACAGTCCATTCAGGAACTGTAACAAAATACCATAGACTAGGTGGCTTATAAACACCAAACATTATTTCTTACAGTTTGGGAGGCTGGAAAGCCAAGTTCAGGGTGCTGTCATGGTCTGGTGAGGGCCTGCTTTCAGGTCCCCAATTTTTCATTGTGTCCTCACAGGGGGAAAGGGGCTAGGGATATTTCTGGAGCCCCTTTTATAAGGCACTAATTTAATTCATGAAGTTTCCACTCTCCCAAAGGCCCCACCTACTAATTCCATTATATTTGGGGGTTAGGATTTCAACCTAGGAATTTGGGGTGATGGGTGGACACAAACATTCAGACCATAGCAAAAACTAATATCAAAGTAATGGGTACAAGATCAATATTCAAAAATTAACTGTCAGCTATACACTAGCAATAAAAAATCTGAAACAAACTTAAAAACTAATCATGTTTGCAATAGCATCAAAAGAATAAAATACATAGGAATACATTTGACAGAGGAAGTTTTAAAATAAAACTATAAAACATTGTTTAAAGAATTTCAGTTCAGTTCAGTCGCTCAGTTGTGTCCGACTCTTTGCGACCCCATGAATCACAGCATGCCAGGCCTCCCTGTCCATCACCAAATCCCAGAGTTCACTCAAACTCATGTCCATCAAGTCGGTGATGCCATCCAGCCATCTCATTCTCTGTCATCCCCATCTCCTCCTGCCCCCAATCCTTCCCAGCATCAGAATCTTTTCCAGTGAGTCAGCTCGTCACATGAGGTGGCCAAAGTATTGGAGTTTCAGCTTTAGCATCAGTCCTTCCAATGAACACCCAGGATTGATCTCCTTTAGAATGGACTGGTTGGATCTCCTTGCAGTACAAGGGACTCTCAAGAGTCTTCTCCAGCACCACAGTTCAAAAGCATCAATTCTTCGGCGATCAGCTTTCTTCACAGTCCAACTCTCACATCCATACATGACCACTGGAAAAGCCATAGCCTTGACTAGACGGACCTTTGTTGGCAAAGTAATGTTTCTGCTTTTTAATATACTATCTAGGTTGGTCATAACTTTCCTTCTAAGGAGTAAGCATTAGCCAACCTTTTCACTCTCCTCTTTCACTCATCAAGAAGCTTTTTAGTTCCTCTTCACTTTCTGCCATAAGGGTGGTGTCATCTGCATATCTGAGGTTATTGATATTTCTCCCAGCAATCTTGATTCCAGCTTGTGCTTCTTCCAGCCCAGCGTTCCTCATGATGTACTCTGCATATAAGTTAAATAAGCAGGGTGACAATATACAACCTTGACGTACTCCTTTTCCTATTTGGAACCAGTCTGTTGTTCCATGTACAGTTCTGACTGTTGCTTCCTGACCTGAATACAGGTTTCTCAAGAATTTAGAAAACACCTAAATAAATAGAAAGATACCTTGTGTTCATAAATTAGAATTAATATTGCTATACCAATTCTACACAATCTTTATCAAAATCCTAATTGGCTTCTTTGCAGAAATTAACAAGCCAATTTACGTGAAAATGCAAAGGGCCCAGAATAGCCAAAACATTCTAGAAAGAAAGACAAAGTTAACAGACTCACACATTCTGGTTTCAAAATTTACACAATGAATTGTTACAAGGTGAACACTCTTTTTTAACGATCATTAGGTTAAGAAATAATAATTTTTCCAGTCTCCCCAAAAGCCCTCCTAGGCCCCAGCCCAACTTTACACACTTTTTCACATCACAGTAACAGTCAAACTTTTATAGTAATTTCTTCTTTCCATATCTTTTGAGCCAGATACATCCAACTTGAATGTAGAAGTTTATTACTAAGCACAATGACAGCAGAAGTTTAAACATGGGAGTGACTTTTGAGTAGATAACTATTGTTTATTTCTTTCATCTCTTTTCTATACATTTTTAAAGAATTACCCTTCCCTCATTTTATGTGGGGCCATCTAGGCTTCTTATCATTGTATGTTTTGTCCCTATTCCCTCTCTAGGCGTAGGGGTGGTTAAGACCACAGTAGAAAATCAGAATACTCATTCCACTTGGCCACCATGATTGACTTTAGAAATGGGCTTGAAACCAAGCCGAGTCCATAGAATCTTCCTTAACATTTGAATATGGAAGCTGGGAGATCTATTTCCTTTTCTAGGATCACAAGTCATAATAAGCCTGTAGAGCAAAATCTGCTGACAGCCATCTTTCCCAAATGTATGGAAATTCTGAAGAATGAAGCTTCCACACAGAAAAGTAGAGTCAAAAAGACGAACTGAATGTCTTGACAGATTCCCCTCGGCTTGCCCCCTCCTGGATCAGGCTATGATGGAAGTCAGGCCAATCTCTGAATCATCTCATATTAGTTGTGTATTGCTCTATGAATTATGCCAAACATTAGTAGCTTTAAACTAACATTTACTATCTCACATATGTTCAGATAGGGATCTAGGACTAAGCTGGATGTATCTGGCTCAAAATCTTTCATGAGCTTGTAGTCAAGGTGTCAGCAGGGGCTAAGGTCATCTTAAGGCTGACCAGTGCTATAGAATCTGTTTCTGATATGGTTTATCCACATGGCTGTTGGCTGGAGGCCTCAGCTCCTCACAATGTGGACCTCTCTTCATAACATAGTAGTTGGCTTCCTTCAGGAAAGTAATCTCAGAGAAAGCAAGGGAGAAGCCACCATACCTTTCATGACTTAGCCTCCAAAGTCATATACCTTTATTTTTACTTTATTCTATTAGACAGAAGCCATGCCATGGACTGTAGCCTGCTAGGCTCCTCTGTCCCTGGGACAGATTTTCCCAGGCAAGATTCTTTCCAGGCAAGAATACTGGAGTGGGTTGCCATTTCCTTCTTAAGGGGATCTTCCCAACGCAGGAATCAAACCTGAGTCTCCTGCATGGCAGGCAGATTCTTTACCAACTGAGCTATGAGGGAAGCCCCTATTAGAAGCAAGTCACTAAATTTGCCCTCAATCAAGAGGAGGGTTTTCAGACTTTAACTTTTTAAGGGAGAAGTATCAAGGAGTTTAAAAACTGGCACACTTGCAGCTACATAAATAAATTCCTCTTTTTGGTTTAATTTGTATTGGATTTATGTCACTGAAAACTCAGAGTCCTGACCAACATCTATATCTTAATCACTCAGGAAGATTTAGATGTTGTAATCTATTGCTTTTACTCTAGCTGGTTCATCTCTCAGGATCTAATGCAATCACAGCAGTGTTACTTTCACTGTCTTACATATGTATCACCAGTAAGTAACAAAACTGGTCTATAGAAGGCTAGACCATAACATATAGCAGAGGAAACTTACTTTCCAATAGGTCCAGAGCATGACCTTTTTCATAGGATCTAATATTTAGTGCCATGGAGAGATCTGTTATATTACCTTCTGATTTATTCTCCAAATCTCAAATTCAGGCATCCTTTTTGTAGGGTAAAATTTGGGAATCTATTTTCAGTTAGACAAAGAAAATGTCTTATTAGCACTTGTTCACCTTTAAGGCTTCAACAAGAGAATATTAATGCTGAAGATTCTAAATATCACATTTTTGTAAATTTATGCCAGTAAAGCAAAGTGTGCTTTGAATGAAAGGGACCATCAGTTCAGTTCAGTTGCTCAGTTGTGTCTGACTCTTTGTGACCCGATGGACTGCAGTTATGGAAGGGACCATAAACCATGAAAAAAATTGTACTTTGAGTTACATTTATAAACTAATTGACTAGAACAGTTATTATAAATTTTTAAAACTAAGTTTTAAAAAATATATCAGTGAATGTTCTTGGTTATAAATAACAGAATCCACTCTAGGTAGCTTAATCATAAAAGACTATACAAAAAGTTATCAGATAGCTCACAGAATCTCTGCAGGGTCAAGAATATAAAATCCAGAAATGATCTAGGTGTCTTCAACACACCACGGGGTTATTGTAGAAAAATGCCACTGGTTTGCCCGTTATTCACTTCTTATGTCACTAGGGACCTATGTAGAAGCTGCAACCATGTTGCCCAAGGACTCCCTCTCCATGCTTAACAGAAGTTAGGAGTCTCGATAAATGGTTGCTGACTCAGGGTGGTTGCCTCTGCCTACAAGTCTAGTGTCAGATCTGTTCATTGGGACCTAGTGCAAAGTATTAACTTCTTGGGAGTCTGAGAAGTACAAGTGTTTAGCTTTCTATGCTATATAGTACAGGAGACAATCTAAAAGGATATTGGAATAGATGTCCAAGTAATTCATAAACACAGGGGTTGGAAAAAAAAATTTAAAGGCTTCTATTGAAAAAAACTTGTCTCATCTCTTCTACCTAACTCTCCTCAATATCATTTCTCAGGATCAACTCTTTTTAATTAGTTTTGTCTGTTTCTTCTGCATCTATTTTTCCTGTTTCTTATATTTAATTTTACATATTATCTGTCATCAAAGTACTATGGGAAGGAATCTTCAGCTCATTCATTTTCCACTTTGCTCATTCCATCCTGTTGTGTTGTTCAGTTACTAAGTTGTGTCAGACTCTTTGTGACCCCATGGACTGCAGCATGCCAGACTGTCTTCCACTATCTCCCGGAGTTTGCTCAAATTTATGTTTATTTAGTCAGTGATGCTATCCAACCTACCAACACAATTATATCACAAATTTTGCTTACATCAATAAACAGTTCATATTGTTATGACAATTATTATTTACTGCTGAAATTACTTTCCCTTGTTCAATTTTTTAAGGTTTTTTTTTTAATATGGACCATTTGTAAAGCCTTTATTGAATTTGTTACAATATTGTTTCTATTTTACGTTTTTTGCTTTGTGACCACGAGGCATGTGGAATTCTAACTCCCCAATGAGGGATCAAACACTCAATCCCTGCATTGGAAGGCAGAGTCTTAACTGGACCACCAGGGAAGTCCCATCCTTATTCAATTTTTTGAGGAGATCCAACCAGTCCATTCTAGAGGAGATCAATCCTGGATGTTCATTGGAGGGACTGATGCTAAAGCTGAAGCTGCAATACTTTGGCCACCTCATGCGACGAGTTGACTCACTGGAAAAGACTCTGATGCTGGGAAAGGTTGGGGGCGGGAGGAGAAGGGGACGACGGAGAATGAGATGGCTGGATGGCATTACCGACTCTGTGGACATGAGTTTGAGTGAACTCTGGGAGTTGGTGATGGACAGGGAGGCCTGGCGTGCTGTGATTCATGGGGTCGCGGAGAGTTGGACATGACTGAGTGACTGAACTGAACTGAACTGAACTGAGAATTATTTGATCTTTCTTTATTCACAGGGTATTCATATATATGCATATACCCTTATCCTTATTTTTATATACTCCATTAGTTTTTTTATGTTCATGATAGTGATTTTAGGTGTTCAAATATTTCAAAGAATGTATTAGTTCCATTTTGTTCACTGAAGAACTCCTTTTCAGGACTCTCTACTTAACTAGCCTCAGTGTGGACTGGTTGTTCTTTGTTGGAGAGTTCTTTGAGTCCTTGTGCATTTTTAGATGTCTCTTGTTTCTCCCCCCTTTATTTATAGAGTCAATGAGCATAAAATTTTAAGGCCCTCAGAATTTTTAAGACATTCCTCCATCATTATCTGTGTTCTGCCATGCCTTTAAGAAGTTCAATGGAATTCTAATTTTTCTCTCTGGAAACAATTAGAGTTTTCATCTCTTGTGTTCTAAAAATTCACACACAAATGACGTGCTTTGATGTTGAGTTTCTCCTTAATTTTTGATAGGCACTCCATGTATCCTTTTAATCTATAGAATCATGTCCTTCAGTTCTGAGACATTTTCCTATGTAACCTCTTTCTTAATTTCTTCTCCACATTTTTTTTCTGGTCTCTCTTTCTAGAAATACTATTAGTCAGATATTAGACATCTCAGCAGAGAAGGCAATGGCACCCCACTCCAGTGCTCTTGCCTGGAAAATCCCATGGACGGAGGAGCCTGGTAGGCTGCAGTCCATGGGATCGCTAAGAGTCAGACACGACTGAGCGACTTCACTTTCACTTTTCACTTTCATGCATTGGAGAAGGAAATGGCAACCCACTCCAGTGTTCTTGCCTGGAGAATCCCAGAGATGGGGGAGCCTGGTGGGCTGCCGTCTATGGGGTCACATAGAGTTAGACATGACGGAAGGAACTTAGCAGAAGCAGCAGACATCTTAGACTAATCCTCTTAGTTTCTTATATTTTCACTTCTATTTCAGAGTTTTTTGTTTTCTAGTGATTTCCTGAATGCACTACTAAAACTCTTTTGTGGCAAGCAGATTTGTAAGTGGTGCTTATCATGTTTTAGGTCATTCCACCAGAAAAACCATTTACTGATATTCAGATGTTTACATGGTACCCTCCCCTTCAGTGTGGCTGGGTCCTAGAACGCGATTCTAATCAATGGAATGTGACTAGGTGTATAGAATCCATATGATCATCACATGAGTGTGACTGCATAAAAGTGTAGCTCCCATCTTTCTGGGATCTTTTTCTCTTCCCATTGGTGACTTCGAAGAGACAAGCTGCCATGAATGCTACAACTGTAAGAAAATGAATTTTACAGGCTACTTGAAGGAGCTTAGAATTGGATCCTCCCCCAGTAAAGCTCTGATCAGAACCTAGTTCTGGCTAACACACTTATTGTTAGCTGTGTCCTCTGCTGAGGATTTCACAAGGCAAGTTGTGCCTAGACTCCTGACCTACAGAAGCTGTGAGTTAAAAAATGTATGATTTTTAAGCCATTGAATTTGTGGTAATTAGTTTTGCAGTATATAAAATTATATATTTTCCTACGAATTTTAAATTTGGGCTATTATGTTTATCGTTTCTAAAGTCTCTTTTGCTTATTATCCACTCTCTCTTAAAGTAATGTCCTATTCTTGTTTCACAGATGTGATATCTTTTTCCTTTGTTAATTTATTTCTTGTTCTCTCTATTGTTTCTGTTTAACTCTAGCTTTTTGGGTATGTGTGTGTGTTTAATTTCTAGCTTTCCTAAGACGTTGGTTGATCTTTAGTGGTATTTCATATTTAACAGTGACATTCAAATAAGCTGATGAGATCTGTATGTGGGAACAGCCAATGAATTGGTATTCTTCACTGCAAAGTAATCTACTAGTGAGGCAACCTTTTCATTGGAGAACTCCCAGATATCAGTATTTAATAATCTTTTCTCTGGGGCCATTCAATTTCCCCAAAGACCCTGTTATCTTTTTCTGGACACTACTAGTCTTCTGTGAGGGAGAAAAAGGATGGGTGAGTTCTTTATTTAGCACAAACTTCAGTTCAGTCGCTCAGTCGTGTCCGAATCTTTGCGATCCTATGAACCGCAGCATGCCAGGCCTCCCTGTCCATCACCAACTCCTGGAGTTCCATGTCCATTGAATCGGTGGTGCCATCCAACCATCTCATCCTCTGTCATCCCCTTTTCCTCCTGCCCTCAATCTTTCCCAACATCAGGGTCTTTTCCAATGAGTCAGCTCTTCGCATCAGGTGGCCAAAGTATTGGAGTTTCAGCTTCAACATCAATCCTTCCAAAGAACACCCAGGACTGATCTCCTTTAGGATGGACTGGTTGGATCTCCTTGCAGTCCAAGGGACTCTCAAGAGTCTTCTCCAACACCACAGTTCAAAAGCATCAATTCTTCTGCGCTCAGCTTTCTTTATAGTCCAACTCTCACATCCATACATGACACAAAGACCTTCATTTATTTCTTTTCTTTTTAGCTCCAGTTTTTAGTTGACCTAGTTTCCTGAATTCAGAGGTTTCTAGGTTACTTTCTTAAAAAAAACAAATTTTTAAGGGTCAAGTTAAATCAGGTATTCCTGGTGTTCCAGTTATCTCTTGTTGCATGAAAAAACACTCTAAAACTTAGTGGCTTTTAAACTTACTATCTCTCATTGTTCTGTGCATTGACTGAACCCAGGTGTTTGTATGTATGTTCAGTCACTAAGCCACGTCCAACTCTTTGAGACCCCCTGGACTGAAGCATGCCAGGCTTCCCTGTCCTTTACTGTCTCTAGGAGTTTGCTCACACTCGTGTCCATTGAGTTGGTGATGTCATCCAACCATCTCATCCTCTGTCTCTCCTTTCTCCTCCTGCCCTCAGTCTTCCCCAGCATCAGGATCTTGGCCTGTTAAGTGATTCTTAATTGGGATAGAGGTTTCTCATGCTAAAACAGTCAGATCACACTTGGGACTGGAATCATCTGAAGGCTCAACTGGTATAAATGTGCCAGTGACTCCCTCAGATGTTTGGCAGTAGATACTGGCTACAATGGAAGCTTAGTTTCAAGTGATCCTTTAATGTGTCTTAGGCTTCTATGAACATAGTGGTTAGGTTCCAAGAAAAAAAAAGGAGGAAGCTGCCAGTTTCCTGAAAACTGCACTGTGCGACTCCTACCATTGTCAGCTGGTCAAAGCAAACTAGACCTGCCCAGATTCAAGAAAGGGTGTGTCCCTACCTCTTGATGAAAACAGTGTCAAGTAATTTGTGACCATGTTTAACTTACCACACCTGACTTTCCTGGCTGGGAAGGGACAAGGGGGTTCAGCTCTTCTGCATGTGGACTTAGATTCCATCTCCTTGTGTTCAGCCTTGCAAATTGCTGAGCCATCTCTCTTCTGATGTATCTTGCCTCTGAGCCTTGATTCTCTTAGGATTTTTAATTCAGTTTGAAACTTCTTCCGTTGTGATGTCAATGTTCACTCTCCTGTCTGCCACCCATTTCCTAAAATATTTACTGAAATCACTCAATTGCTATTGTCTCTTTTTTTCTTATTCTTTGTCTTTGTATGGCCATACCCTTTTACAGTTTTTACCTTCATTTTAGAGGATTTCCACAAGAAAGAAATGATGTGGTGCATTTTTTTGAGTTCAACAAAAAATTATACCCCTTGTTACTCGTTAGCAAGATGACTTTGCAGAGTGCTTTAAAATTTACTTTTACATACATCATATTGTTTGATTCTCATTAATTTTGAAAGAAAGGCAGGACAGATATCTAAATTATCTCTATTTTAGAGGTGAATAAGCTGAAATCAGAGACACAAAATGATTTGTACAGTGTTGCACATTTAAATCCTCTAGGGAAATGTTCTGGAATTAAGTCTAAAGGACAAGGGCAAGTCAAAACTTGCTTTTTTATTTGAGGGGGAGGTTGCTGTACATGGAGTTCAGAAAAAATAGAATTTGTATAGCACTGAAGCAGTCATGTCACAATCCAGAATTTTTATATAAATGGGTAGTTGTGGTGGGTGGGTCAGGAACCTATTTAGTAATGAAGTAGGAAGATTTTCACGACCTGGCTCAGCTTCCTAGTCAGGCCACACTGGTGATTTTGTTCACTTGATCCACATGCTGGGATGTGAGAATATTTTCCCACGTCTCTTCACAGGAGCCCATTTTGGCTGTTCTTAGGGTAGTGACTGAGTTTCAAAGAGGAAGATCCTATAATGTCTCCCAGGCATACTACAAAGGAAATATAAGTCAGCAGACAGTTGGATCTGGATCCGGGCCAGGATAACTCGACTCTTCTTGTAGAAGGTGCCATGGGATCTCTAGTGATGGCAGGTGATGGAAGAAGAGGGTCTCCTCAGCTTTATGTCTTGCCTGAAAGATGATAACCATGCTAATAAATTTAGTGCCACATTCTTTACAGTGTGCTCATCCGACCCCTAGAATAAGGCCATAAACCATAATGGGGTCCATGATGCTTTCAATTATTAGACATTCATTTCTGCTCTTCAATTTCTTTCTATGCTGCCCAAATTTGGCTTTATTGATGTGCTTTCTGGAGGCATGGGAGAGGGCAGGGGTGGGAAAAAAAGGCCTACTTTTTAGAAATCTGAGAAAAAGTATATGTTTATCAATATAAAACCTAGGCTCTCTAATGGGGGAAAACCATAACATTTTGTCTTTGTATCCACAATAAATACATAAACATATCATAATGAACAGAGCCTATTTGTAGGCATTCCTGGGTCTTTTCAGAGCCATAGGCTATTTTATGTTATCACCACCCTCATTAAGAGAAGTATTTAGTTTTTCTTTTAGTAGATAGAAGTTAGGATTTGTGTAACCCTATTTCTCAGGCTTTTCTGAGAGCAGGAAGGAATCCAGGAAAGAGTTTATGGGATGTGGCACAGAGCCCCAGAGAGAGGCCGAGTTTGTCAGGAAAAAAGCAAAAAGAAAAGTCAGGGCTAAAAGAAGATACTTTATTTGGGTTTCTTGCCTTGATATTCAGCACTGAAAAATTACCTTTCCAGTTCTTTGAAGCAAAGCTGGAAAGGTTAGTTTCATCCCTGCTGGTCTCTCCCTCTACATTTTATTAAACCTTTCAACTCTTCCTTGCCTTTCCAGACACACTGTCAAAACTTGAATATCAGATCCATACCACAATCTCACTTCTGATGTTCACTCATGATTCAAGTGAAACTGGACAGTATTCTCAAAACAGAATTAAAGAACCATTAATGTTAATGAAATACTAAATGTAAAGATTCCAACTCCCCCCAGAAACTGAAGACCCTTTGATATCCTACTCTGAGATCTCACTGTGAAATAAAATTAAAATTTCCCCATTTACTCTTATCTTTCACCCAGGATTCTGTTTGTGAATGACAGTCTTTCATCAGCAAAAAAAAAAAAAAAAAAAAAAAGGCATACTCAGGGACAAATGAACAAAAATTACAGAAGAGACTCCAGTCTCTTGGAGAAGATTATCAGCTAGGAGTACTCCAAATCTCTTGATGATTCTCTTCTTTTTAACTTTTGGTTGGCCAAGAACCTTTCACCTGAAAGCCTGGGATAGGGGAGAATAGATGAGGAGAAGAGAAGACAAAATTTTGATTTGTTTTGGAAGTTTCCAGAAGGCCCTCAATGGAGAAGACCAAAATTAGGAGGACATTGGGGTGGAAGGGAAATAGACAAAGGACTGAATAATATCAATCTGTGGGGATCCTTCAGTAGAAACCTGGTCCGCTACTTGAGAGTGAGTGGGGAGTTAGTGTTTAATGGGGACAGAGTTTCAGTTTAGGAAGGTGAAAAATTTGGGAGACAGATGATGGGGAGAGCTGCACAGCAATGTGCATGTACTTAGTGTCACTGAAATGTCCAGTTAAATATGGTTCAAACAGTATGTTTTATGTTGTGTGACTTTTACCACAATAAAATTTTATTTTTTTATAAAAAGAGAGTGAGCCATGTTAGTAGTTGAAGAATGCTGCTGGGAGCTTTGTGTGATGTACCCCACACAGAACTCCTGTTCCCATTTCTGCAGTTGTTTCTAGACTCTTGGGGGTGATGAACAGGAGAGGAGAGAGAGGGTGGTGTTGAGGTGCCAGAGAACTGGAAAAAATTCTTAATTATGGTGCTTACCTGTCTACTTGCTCCCCTCAAACAATCTGGGAGAAAAATACCCTGCGTTTTGTGTTATTAGCTCATGAAAACCAATGAAATTAGAGCCAAGCACCCAGGTGGCATAGTGGTAAAGAATGTGCCTGCCAATGAGGAGACGTTTAAGTTTGATCCCTGGGTTGTGAAGATCCCCTGGAGTAGGAAATGGCAACCCACTCCAGTATTCTTGCCTGGAAAATCCCACGGACAGAAGAACCTGGCAGGCTACAGTCCCTGGGGTCGCAAGAGTCAGGCACGACTGAGCATAAGCATTGACTAAGTGAAGAGTTCCTAGTTTTGAAAATTAACGATGGCCTCTAAATTGCTGTAATTCCCTCAACAATACTACAAGGGAGAGCTTATTCATGTAATTTAGAACTGAATCTTGTATAGGGTTTGTACAGACATTAAGCAAATTGCACAGTCGACAACTGTAAAGTTGACCTTTCTTTCAAAACTGTTTTTATGAAACATTTATGGTGGGCTTCCCTGCGGGAGACCTGGGTTCGACCCCTGGGTTGGGAAGATCCCCTGGAGAAGGGAATGGCTATCCATTCCAGTATTCTGGCCTAGAGAATTCCATGGACTATATAGTCCATGGGGTCACAAAGAGTCAGACACAACTGAGCGACTTTAACTTCACATAGTGGGACAAACCTGTGCTTTTATAACCAAAATGGAGGAAAATAAGCACATGAGTTTTCAACTAAACATTGTTGCTGCTGCTGCTGCTGCTGCTAAGTCACTTCAGTCGTGTCCGATTCTGTGTGACCCCATAGACAGAAGCCCACCAGGCTCCCCTGTCCCTGGGATTCTCCAGGCAAGAACACTGGAGTGGGTTGCCATTTCCTTCTCCAATGTGTGAAAGTGAAAAGTGAAAGTGAAGTCGCTCAGTCGTGTCCGACCCTTAGCGACCCCATGGACTGCAGCCTACCAGGCTCCTCCATCCATGGGATTTTCTAGGCAAGAGTACTGGAGTGGCTTGCCATTGCCTTCTCCGAAACATTGTTACTCGGTTTTAAAATGTGATTTGGGCAAAACAGATCCGAATAATCTAACGTGGATATACATTCTCAATTATGAAGCTAGCTTTGCAAACCGAAAGTTCTCGCTTTGGGGGAGGGGACTGCAGAAGAGAGGTCAGTGGACTGGACCACATGATGACAACGTGGTCATGGCTTTGAGCCTTGAAGGCCTTGCACATGACCAGAGAGGCATAGGGTTGAACTTCTCAGTATATATTTAGGTGATCCTGTGGAACTTGTTTATTTTCAAAAGTACTAGGTTTGACTGATTCATCCAACATGCTTCCCTAGGACTAAAAAGCCCTGTTCGCTAGACCCCAAATCGGAGAGAGTGGGTGTATCTAGTGATTGGTAGGTAATGTGATCTGCCTTTTGTAGCAAGCCAGAAGCCAGATGTCCCCTCCCCTTTGATCTGAATAACACTTTAGGCTGCAGACAATAAGATTGGTTTTAAATTTATTGTCTCTTTGATTTCTTCATTCTAATGCTTTTTAAATTCTTTACACAAGACAGGGCTATATATAGGCAACTGGGGTGCTTCAATGGAGGCCAAAAAAATGCCAGTAGCTTTTGAGAAGTGCTGGGCAGAGGCTCGTGCATATTTCTCTGCAAGAAAACAAAGACAACTTGTGGGTAGGAACCTTTTTCTTTTCCAGGCGTTTTACTCCAAAAGAAAGTTTCCCACTCCTGGTTCCAGCCAGATTTGTGAAAAAGATCCTTGCAGAACTCTCCTCTTAGCAAAAGCACTAAAGCAGAAGAATGTTAGGTGAAGGAACCTAACAGGAGAATGTCTTCCTCCACGAAGCTCTCTATAACCTTCACCGCAGTTAATAATTTATTCCTGTCCTTGGTGGTGGAGCCTGTGTGAGGCTGTCAGCTGAGGAGGCCACAGGCTTTATTTCATTAGCTCTGTTGAGGGTGGAGATGTAAAGGTCTGAATCCAACTTCACTCCCTGAGAAGGGTTAAATTATTAAGTATTTGGGAATCTCCTTCAACTAAGTGAGCAATATTGACCAGGTCATCAAATGGGTAAAAATACTTGGTCCAGTTCCTCCCCCAAAATGGATCAAACCGCAGAAAACTGCCCTAAGAAGCCCGCCTGTTCTAGGAAGAGCACCAAGGATGGCAGTAAAAGAGGTTCACGTCTCCACATGTTTGCAGTTCAGCTTTGTGATCTTGAGTAAGTCATGGCTTGCCTTCATCTCCGTTTTTTGAGCTAAAGGGATGAAGGTGTTCTTGGAGGCCTTATAACTAGTCTGAAAGGTGAAACCAGGACTGAGATCTCACAGTAGCTTCTCCAGCACTCTGTCTGCCTGGTAAGACCTGCCCTTGTCTCTCCGCTTGTGAGTTGTGAGGACCAGGGCTGGTTTTGTCTGTAGGGTGGCTTTGCAAATGGATACAGTCATTACAGCAAAATTCTGATTCTTCTCCCCAAGAATCCTCTGCGAACTTCTCCGCGAAGAAAGGACAAGCCATGCAAGTACTCAGTGAGGTGAGGAATAAGCAAACATCAAATGCTCGTTTTCCCTGCCTTCTGCGACTGCAGCTCACCTTTGCAGCGTGGGAGCAGAGTCCCAGAGAATTTGTGCAGCACATCCATCTGATTTTCCAGGCCATCTTCAATCAATTCCTTGGATATCAGGTATTAAGCTACAGAGCACTTTTTTTCCTCTCCTTTATGGTTATGAAATATGAAGGATAGCCACAGCTGAAGCTTTTAAGCCTGATGGGGATGGCTCCCTAGAGAGGCTCTTACAAACTTAGAGCATAGTCAGGAGGGGCTGTGAGGTTGGAAAAGCACTTAAAAAAAAAAATCCTGTGAAGTTAGCAACTACAGGATAATATCCTAACAGGCATACCTGGAGACAGACTCAGGACCAGTCATGGAACTGTTGATGTGGCTGGATTCGCTCATGTTTTAAAGAGAGGTGTCTTAAAGTAACTGCTTCAAGGTGTCCTTTCAGACCTCTCTCTTCGCTACACTTTCATCCTTTTTCAAGAAATCTTAGAATTCTTCCTATCTGAATGAAGACTTCCAATATGTTGAATGAATGACTAGCAGGTTCCAACTACATGATCAAATTGCTTTAAATGGCCTGAGAAAGAACCATATAGAGACCGTGGGATTTTCTCCCAAAGGCTCAGAACCTGTTTTTACTCATTTTCTGAGAGTGAGCCCCAATTCTTCCCTCTGACTCCCAGTCTGGCAGATAGAATGGGAGAATCGGGTGCTTTCCATGACAAGGTCTGGGCTACAGGTGACACAGTACTGTAAGCAGGGAATCAGGGTGCCACTTTAATTCTGCGTGAGGGAGAGATCACTGCTGGGAACGGAGGTTTACAGTTCAGGATGGTCTGTCCAGTCAGTCCTCGGATTCAAATGCATATGACATTGCAAAGGAGCCTGGAAATTCTGTTGTCAGGCCTTGTCCCAGTCAAAACACGAAGGTAGCTGGGGACACCATTTAAATTGAAATCCCCTGATGTATGTAGATAGCATGGGGATATTTAGACATGAATTTTAAAGTGTAATGAATATGCTAGTTCTACTGTCTTACAGTGTATAGCAACTTGTTCTTTCTAAAGTGCTGATGTCTGATCCCATTAGAGTCTCATCACTCCATGAGGTAGGGAGGTGAATGCACCTTCGGCAGATTGAGAGATCAACATTCTGAAAGGTCCAGTGACTTGCCTGAAGTCACCATGCAGAGATGTGACAAGAACCCAGCCTTACAAATTAGCCTTACCCAGCCTAATTTAACACTTTTGAAAATTTTTACTGGTTTATTTTTGCCTCATAGTAGGATCTGTGTTAGCCTTCAAGATTCCCTGGATTGGAATGAAATTGTGGCTTCTGTGCTTTGTTTCCTTTTGGTCCTTTTTAAGATGCCTTATATAAATACAGAAAAACACACAAAGCAAAGTTGAGTTTATTGAATCATTAGAAAACAAAGAATTACATGACACTGTCAGACCATGGAGGCTTTCTGTGCTGCCTGGGGAAGCTGTGTAGATATGAGACAGGATCCTGTGTTTACCTGGGTTCTACTCTTGGCTGGATGTTCTGCTGTCGCTGTTGTGAAATTCTTAATAATTTATGAACAAGGGACCCTATATTTCATTTTGCACTGGGCCTATAAATTATGTTTCTGGTCATGCTCCTACCTAGTCACGCCGCCTCCTCCAAAGTAACCATTATCCTAACTTTGATGGGCTAACTCTTCTGTATAGTTTTATCACCATAATATGCATATGTAAACATTATGGTTTATTTTACTTCTTTCTGGATTTTATATAAATGGAATAATATGGCATACTATTTTGTGTGTATGGCTTCTTTCAGCCTTGTGTGTGAGTTTTATCTGTTTTATTTGCAGCTGTCATTCATTCAGTTCAGTTCAGTTCAGTCGCTCAGTCGTGTCCGACTCTCCGCGACCCCATGAATCACAGCACGCCAGGCCTCCCTGTCCATCACCAACTCCCGGAGCTCACTCAGACTCAAGTCCACAGAGTCGGTGATGCCATCCAGCCATCTCATTCTCTGTCATCCCCTTCTCCTCCCGCCCCCAACCTTTCCCAGCATCAGAGTCTTTTCCAGTGAGTCAACTCATCGCATGATGTGGCCAGAGTATTGCAGTTTCAGCTTTAGCATCAGTCCTTCCAATGAACACCCAGGATTGATCTCCTTTAGAATGGACTGGTTGGATCTCCTTGCGGTACAAGGGACTCTCAAGAGTCTTCTCCAACACCACAGTTCAAAAGCATCAATTCTTCGGCGATCAGCTTTCTTCACAGTCCAACTCTCACATCCATACATGACCACGGGAAAAACCATAGCCTTGACTAGATGGACCTTGGTTGGCAAAGTAATGTCTCTGCTTTTTAATATATTATCAAGGTTGGTCATAACTTTCTTTGTATCATATTCTAATATCAATATATATCACAATATTTCATTATACTTTGGATGGAAATTTGAGTGTTTTTTTTTCCAGTTTTGGCTATTATTAATCAAGTTGCTATAAACATTGCTGTGTATGCATCCTTGTACAAAAATACATTCACTTCTGTTGAGCATTTTCTTAAGATGAAATGGCTAGGTCAGAAAGTATGTTTGCTCAGCTGTAGCAGATAATGCCATACTTTTCCTAAAGTAGCTTCTTCCCTGGTGGCTCAGAGGTTAAAGCATCTGCCTCCAATGCGGGAGACCCGGGTTCGATCCCTGGGTCGGGAAGATCCCCTGGAGAAGGAAACGGTAACCCACTCCAGTATTCTTGCCTGGAGAATCCCATGGACAGAGAAGTCTGGTAGGCTACAGTCCGCGGGGTCGCAAAGAGTCGGACACGACTGAGCGACGGAACGGAACGGAACAGCATAAGAGAACTTCCTCACTGCATTCTCATCAGCGATGGGTATTATCTATCTTTTAATTTCAACCCTTCTTGTGGTTGTATTAAATCATAGTGATAGTTCATTGTGATTTTAATTTGTATTTCCCTGATCAGTAATGAATCAGTACATTTTCATAACTGTATTGGCCATTTGAATAAACTAATTTGTCTAGTTTTTTACTGATTCTTTTTTTTTAATATTTATTTGGCTGTTTTGGGTCTTGGTTGAGACACGCAGGAGCTTTAGTTGTGCATGTGGGAACTAGTTCCCTGACCAGGGATGGAACCTGGGCCACCTGCATTGGGAGTTCAGAGTCTTAGCCACTGGGCCACCAAGGAAGTCCCATTTCTACTGATTGTTGTATTATAATATTTGGGGTCTTTTCATATGAATTTATTATGGGAGATCATTATGTATTCCGGACGGGAGTCCTTTATCAGAAATATGTACTGCAGATATCTTCTCCTGGTCTATGCCTAAAAAATATTGAAACCGTGGCTTGAATCCATTTCACCTGCCTTCACTAATCAAGGTAGTTTTAAGACTTGCATGTCCTCCAGGCAGCACATAGTTTAAGATGTTTGCTTGAGTTATTTTCCAGAAACTAGGAGTGTCAGCTGCATCTAATTTGACCTAAGCTGGTTAAGACTAGATGGGACCATCTATCCTCCAACTGGGCATGCTTCGAGTGTCTGCTTGGTAACCTTTTGCACGTGTAAAGGTCTCTAGCATAGTTACACCTTGGCATAATAATAGTTACCACACCTTTTCCTTTAAAATTTTTTTAAAAATATTTATTTATTTGGCCCTGCCAGGTCTTACTTGAGGCACATGGGATCTAGTTGCCTGGTCAGGGATCAAACCTGGGCCCCCCGCATTAGGAGCACAGTCTTAAATCCTGGAAAGTCCTGCCACACCTTTTCCCCATCACCTTTTCCCTTGTTCCCCACTGCCCAGATTAACCTGCTTCATTATTCGTTGTTCCATAAATACCTCAGCCCTTTGCCTGCGGGGAGGTGGATTTGAAATTTGTTTTCCCGTTTCCTTGCTTGGCTGCCTTGTGAATAAACCCTATCTTTGTAAACTTCCATGTCTCACTGTCTTGGCTTGCTGTATATGAGAAAGACAAACCTGGTTTGGTAAGAAATTTAGTGAGCCAATCAGGATGTAAGTACAGATGGTCATTTTGCCCGTGGTCTGTCAGCCCCTTGGTGGTATTGGGAGTCTGTGGATGAGTCTAAGCATCTGCCTGGTCTCTCTGTTCCAGGGACTGTCCTCAGGATTTCCCCAGTGAGGTGCCATTGACCTTGGGTACTTAGTTTTGTCTTACAGCAGAGAGATGGGTCTTGGGTTTCTGTGTTGGAAAGACATCTTTGGATGAGTAACTTGGTTAAAAAGCCTCTGTGCCTAGATTATTGTTGTGATCCCCATCAGAATGTGGGTTGGAGGCCCACCTGGTGGGACTTTGGTAGATGACATAAAAGGTTACAGCTGCTGAGGTACTCTGTACCCGGGTCAGAAGCCGGGGGCTCTGGTTTTTGGTTTTTCTTTGGTCTTTGTCCATCTGTGTCTGATTATCTTAATTGTTAAGAATTGGCTACTGGGGATATAGCTTCTTGGTGCTTGGAGCAAGGACCTTTAGAAAGATTTCGTTGTGACCACCTGGAAGCCAAGCCCCTTCAAAATGGGAAAGTTTAATCCTCTTTTTAAGCCACCTAGGTTGCATTCTCCGAAACTGGGTGACTTTCAGTTATGGTATCGTGCAAAAAACCAAAAATACGACACATAGACACAGACACACACACATTTTTGGTATCACGGCATGGCCACAATATCATTTAGACTTGGAGCAAAGTGCCTAAAAATGGATCCTTAAATTATGATACAATTTCGCAACCAGACTTATTTTGTAAATGAGAAGAAAAACGGGATGAACTATCTTACGGATCATCTTTTATGTAATTAGAACACGTCTGTTTTGCCTGATTCCAGTGAAACGGAGGCCAGCCTGCTGTTAGTTCAGTTTGTTCCTTCCCCACTCTTGTATGATAGTGAGGCTGCTCCTTCCCTGCCCGGAGCCTGAGCTACAGCCTTGGGCTTGTCCTCTTCCCCCAGTCTCTGAGGATCAAGAAATAGAAATAGTCTCCCCTCTCAAAGGTGCAAGCGCACTTAATTTGGCCAGAGAGTTATCTAAACTTAGATGGGGTAATATCCACTTAAGGCAAATCACACACGTTGGGGGTGTGAATGCTGAAGCTGGGCAGCCCACAGGATTGATCTGGGTCTACATCCCTTTTTCAGCTTTGGATTTATTTAACTGGAAGAACCATCTGCTGACTCACAGAGAGGGGAACATCTTTTTTGATCGATTTTTGCAACCCAGAACCCAACCTGTGTAAATGTTCAGAATTCACTAAAGACACTTCTCACTTGAGAATGGCGCTGGATAAAACTAGGGAGGTGGCAGATCAATTTCATACAGAACCCCCCGGCAACACAGTATGGGCTGCTGCAAGCATAGCTATACCGACAGCAGATCCTAATTGGGATGTAATGTTGGGGATAGGGCCAAAGTTGAAAACAATCAAGATTGTATTCTCATGAAATTGTGAAGAAGGATGCAAAACCCAGAAAGACTTAGTAAAGTACAGGAAGCAAAATAGAAACTGATTGAGGACCCTTCAGAATTTCTAGAAAGGGTCTTTAAATCCTATAGGCTGTGTGCAGATACAGACCCTGAAGCCCCAGAGAATTTAAAGATGGCTAATTATGTTCATTGGTCAGAGCACTCCTGATAAACAGAAGAAACTGCAAAAGGTGGAAGGGGCTTTAGGAATGCCTCTGTCTCAACTTCTTCAAATTGTCTTCAAAGTTTTTAATGGCAAAGACCAAGTTTAGGAGAAAAGGGAACAGTGTCGAGTGAAACAGTACTCTCCTGGCAGCTTCCTTAACATGAGGAAGAGCTGGACCAAACTGAGGACCCCCACGAGGGGCTTGGCAAGAGGTGGGTGGTTCCAAACCCCAAACTTCCACTGAAATAGGGCACTGGATAGTGGGATCCCACCAGAGTGCATATTACAAAGAGGAGGAATGCTGGGAAAGGGACTGTTCCAAGTAAGACTCTTGAAGGTAAACAAGATGCCTGAGCTGAGGATGGCAGTCACCTCTTTGTCATTCCTAAGGACAGGGCCCAGGGGCTCCTCTAAATCCTGTTGAGTCCATCAGTAACTCCAGGTGACTATGACAGTGGGAAATCAACTTTTGAATTTTTCAGTTGACATGGAGGCCATTTACTAGGTTTTAGATACCTGATTTTCTAAACTTTGTTCTGAGACTGTGAGATGTCTGGAGAAACCTGGAAAAAGCCTTTTCTCCATTTGCTAGACTGTCAGATGGGAAAGACCCACCTGAAGCATAACTTTCTATACAATTCCCCATTTCCCTTCTGGGATGAGATTTACTAAGTAAATTAAATACCATGGTTACCTTTGCACCTGGACAAATGGACTTGAAAGTACCAGCAGAGCAGGCTTGAGCACTGCAGTAACTAGAGGTTATGCCAACCTCCAAAACAACAGCCTGCATCCATTCTGGAAGAGATACTGCAGAAGATGAGTGTGGCGATACAGGCAGATGGGAGGGACAACAAAGACGCCTATGCCTCACAGGGTAGGCATTGGCTTAAGATGGTTTGTACCCCACTTAAGAGCAATTGCTCGAACAGAAGATGAGATATTCATCCAGTCCCTAATACATACACTCTGCTCACTACTTTGTTTAAAGAATTTTGTTGGCTCACCATATTGGATTTGAAAGATATATGTGGGTATGTATTGTATCCTTGAGCTTTGAATCCCAAGAGCTATTTGCTTTTGAAAGTGAAGTTCTAGGTATACATTAAACAGTACTGCTGAATAGCACTTCCTCAGGGGTCTAAAAGTTTCCTCACGATATTTAGAGAAATCCTAGTAAAAGACTCAAAGGCACAAGAGAACCCTGATCAGTATGTAGATGATACTCTGATCACCAGTAAAACAAAGGACACTTTAAACCAAGATACAGTTTGACTTGGAACTTTTGGCTGAACAAGGTATCCAAGAAGAAAGCACAAATCTTTCATCCCTCAGTCGATATTTAGGTTTTGAACTTTCACAAGGATGGAGACACTAAATCCCTGACAGAAAGTAAGCTCTAACCATGGGTGGGGTTTTAACTACCAAGGTAAAATTGCACAGAGTCCTAGGAATGACTGGTTTCTGCCCTATTTGGATCACCAACTTTGGACTTGTGGAAAAAGCACTTTCAGAAGCTCTTAAAGGAGGAGACATTAAACCTCCAGAATGAAATCGTGGAAGGATAAACATTCAGAAGACCAGCTCCACCCTCACTGGACCAGACTTTATGAGGAACTTGATGGTAAATTAAAACCATGCTGCAGAAAAACCACAACTGATATCATCCAAATCTTGGCTGGTTCCAGAACCCTATTACTGACTTGTCCAAGAGGGCAAGTGAACCCCTAACAGATCTTAAGTTGCTCTTTGGAAAGAAGCCGCAAGAAAGGAATTAGGTGAATGAGATTCTGCAGTGGGTTTTTTTTGGGGGGGGCAAAGTAAAATTCTTCTGAAGGCTATTTAAATAACTTGTTAGGCTACCGGAATGATTTATTTTTTAGGCTTTGTTTCTAACTTCCCAGGCTTGGAAGGAAAACTCAATAATTAGGATTTCTCAAATTTTGGCAAAAGCAGGTAATCTCTCCAGTGAGGGATATGTCATCCGAAACCGTCTTCTGTATTTGATCATTCTGGCCCTTTGATTGTGCCTGCCATTAATTCTTCAACCACTCCTCACTTGACTGCATCTTCAGATGTAACATATTCAGTTCAGTTCAGTTGGGTAAGGCTAATCAACAGAATTGCCCGTCCCTGTGTTTTTCTTACTATGCAGAAATTTGGTTCTATCCTCATGTCCCCTGTCAAGGTTCTACTTGGTCAGGATATTGTAGACACCATACTTAGAATAGGAAAACATTGTGCCTTCCATATTTAATACCTAAGTATTTCAGCCAAACAGAGTGATTGAGGCACTCCAGTATGTAAATAGGTAAAACACTGATCCTTGGCTTGACCGTGTAAAATTTAACAACATGTCCTGCATTCTGTGTGCTCCCTCAGGGTACATCTTTGTCTGTGGTTTCCATTACCAATCTTGGGCCTATGAATGCCTTGACAACTGGAACAAAGGTGGTATTTGTTTATTGGGATCGAAATGTTAACTTGAAACTGGGAACAGGAGAATATTCTCAAGTGATTGCTAAACAGTTCCATTCCTCAAGGCCTGTTGGGTCTATACCCCTATATACCCAGAGCAGTCACCCCTCTTTCTTCAAGACTGAGAAATAACCAAAAGATAGGGATGTACCAAAACCGTGGGTCAAATGGATTTGGGACTTACACGTGCTCCAGGGTCAGGTGGTGCAGGGTAAAGAATCCACCTGCAAGGCAGGAGACACCAGGGATGTGGGTTCGATTCTTGGGTCGGGAAGATCCTCTGGAGAAGGAAATTGCTATTTCGTATTCTTGCCAGGATAATCCCAAGGACAGAGGAGCCTGGTGTCTCAAAGAGTCGAACATGACTGAGCATGCAGCAGGCATGTGCTCCATGCAGCATGTATTCTAAACAATAAAATGTTTGCCCAACTCATTTTCCAGGAACTTGGAGTCTTAAGTGGCATCTAGTTCAAGCTGGGAGAAGGCAATGGCAAGCCACTCCAGTACTGTTGCCTAGAAAATCCCATGGAGGGAGAAGCCTGGTAGACTGCAGTCCATGGGGTCGCTGAGGGTCGGACTTTACTTTCACTTTTCACTTTCACACATTGGAGAAGGAAATGGCAACCCACTCCAGTGTTCTTGCCTGGAGAATCCCAGGGACGGGAGAGCCTGGTGGGCTTCCGTCTGTGGGGTCACACAGAGTCGGACACGACTGAGGTGACTTAGCAGCAGCAGCAGCAGCAGTTCAAGCTGAGTTGGTTAGTTCTGGAGAGAACTCCTGATCTCCCAACTGAGCGTGAGTATCTGCTTAGTGACTTCTTGAGTGTGCAGAGGCCCATGGCTTGTTTTGCCTGTACAGAATGACGATTACTGCATCTTTTTCTAATCACCTTTCCCCGCGCTCCCCACTACCTTTGTTCTTTATTCATTACTCTGTAAATATGCTGAGCCACTTGCCTTCAGGGAGGTGGATTTGGGATTTGTTCTCCTGTTTCCTTGTTTGGCTGCCTTGCAAATAAACCCTCCTTAATGCAAACCTCTGTGTCTCAGTGTTTTGGCTTGCTGTGTGTAAGGAAAGACAAACCAGGTTTGGTAACAATAGCTTTTGATGAACAGATGCTCTTAGATTTAATGTAGTAAAATTCATCAATCTTGGTCATTGGTAATTTTTTAATGCACTGTTTAAAGATCTTTCCCTTTGCTCAAATCATGAAGATAGACTTCTAAAGGTTTGACTGCTTCACCTTTAACATTTAGATCTACAAAAGATCTTCAAGGAATACTTGTGCATATTATTAGCAAGAGGTCAAGTTCTTTTTCCTATATAAACACACCGCTATTTCAGCACCCTTTATACCAAACATCCTTTTCCATTTCTTTGGAGTGCTACCTGTGTCATAGATCTTGTGTCAGTTTTGAGGCTCTGTTCTACTTTTCTGTTTATCCTTGCACCAATACCACATTGCTATGATATCTGTAGTTTCAAATTTTTATATCTGAGGACTTTATAAAATACCTCTCTTCAAGAGTTTCTTGGTTATCTCTTGACACTTTGCCTTTACATTCAAATATTAAATTCAGCTGGTCAAGGATTTCTTTAGTGGTCCAGTGGTTAATACTGTGCTCCCAATGCAGGAGGCTCAGGTTTGATCCCTGGTTGGGGAACTAGATCCCACTTGCCACAACAAAGACCCTACGGAGACCATTAAAAACAAATAAGTAAATAATCAGCTTGTCAAGTTTTACAATGAATGGGATTGCACTGAATCTGTTAATGAGTTATGAGTGAATTGACAACCTAAAATATTCAGTAAATAGATATGATTACCTCTATTTGTTTAGATTTTTACTCACAATGGTAATAATTGTGTAGAGGTGGTATGGATTTTGTTAGATTTGTTCCTTGGTACTTGGTATTTTGTTATGCTATTGCAAATGGTGTTTTTAAAGTTTTATATTTATCTGCAACAAATTTTATATAAAATATATTTACATTGTATCCAAAAACTTTATATGATTATTCTAATGATTTACTGATAGATTATTTTGGATTATATATATGTAATATATGTATATTTTCTTTGACTCTAATTTCTAAAATTCTCACATTTTAATTTTTTACATTATTGTACTATTTAGGTTCTTCATCCAGAATAAACATGATTAGAGGTGATAGTGGCATTCTTGTTCTCAATCTCAAAGGGGAAAGTTTTCAACATTTTACCATCACGTATGTTTGCTTAGATTTTTTAAAAATATGTCTTTCTCAGGTTTAGGAAGCTCTGTTGTACTCTACTTTGGTAAGAGTTTTAAAATTTGGATTTCATCAAATGCTTTTGAGGAACATCAATTGAGAGTATCATTATTCTCTTTTATTCTGTGACTGTGGATGATTAAATTGCTTGATTCTGTTCCCTCCCCAATATTAAATAACCACAGCATTCCTAAAATAAACTCAATTTAGCTGTGGTATATTTTTATATATTAGTTAGATCCAGGGTGATTCCCTGGTGGCTCAGATGGCACAACACCAGATGCTGAGGTCTGACTCCTCTGATTGTTGAAAATAATAGGTTGAATGATAATTTGGGCTTCCCTGGTGGCTCAGCTGGTAAAGAATCCACCTGCAATGCAGGAGACCTGGGTTTGATCCCTGGGTTGGGAAGATCCTCTGGAGTAGGGGATTCTGGCCTGGAGAATTCCATGGACTATACAGTCCATGGGGTTGCAAAGAGTCTGACAAGACTGAGTGACTTTCACTTTAGATCCATGTTGCTAAAATTATTAAGAATTGTTAAAGTAAATATTATGCCTGAGAGTTACCTGTAATTTTCCTTTGTATGCCTTTGTTAGATTTGCATATAAATTTTTGTCATTATTTTGTATTTTCCTTTGTTTATTGAGGTACAGTTGATCTATAGTGTATAAATTTCAGGTTTAGAACATAATTCATGATTTAAAAAAATTATACTCTATATGTAGCTATCATAGAACTTAAGACATATTCCCTGTGCTGCACTACATCCTTGAAGCTTATTCATAGTTTGTACTTCTTAACCCCCTCCCTGACTCTCCCCTTTCCTCTCACCACTGATAAATACTGATTTCCTATATCTGTTTCTTTTTTGTTGTGTGTACTAATCTCTTAGAATCCACATAAGTAATTGTCTCTCTGTCTGATGTACTTCACTAAGCATATTCTCTAGATTCATCTACATTGCTACAAATGGCAGTATTTCATTCTTTTTTATGAGTGATAGTATTCCACAACACACCTTAACTGTTCATCTGTTGATGGACCCTTAGGTTGCTTCTCCATATCTCGGCAACTATAAATAATGCTGCTGTGAACACTGGGGTGCACATATCTATTCAAATTAGTGTTTTCATTTTCTTTGGATATATACCCAGGAGTGGAATTGCTGGATCATATTTGATTTTTAGTAGTTTGATTTTTAGTTTTGAGGGATAGCCAAACTGTTTTCCACAGTGGTTTTACCAATTTATATTGCCACAAATGTATATGGGAGAAGGCAATGGCACCCCACTCCAGTACTCTTGACTGGAAAATCCCATGGACGGAGGAGCCTGGTGGGCTACAGTCCACGGGGTCGCTAAGAGTTGGACATGACTGAGAGACTTCACTTTCACTTTTCACTCTCATGCATTGGAGAAGGAAATGGCAACCCACTCCAGTGTTCTTGCCTGGAGAATCCCAGGGACAGGGGAGCCTGGTGGGCTGCCGTCTATGGGGTTGCACAGAATTGGACACGACTGAAGCGACTTAGCAGCAGCAGCAGCAGGAAGTGTATATGGGTTCCCTTTTCTCCACATACTCACTAAAATTTGTTAGTTGGGGTATTTTTTATAGCCCTTCTGACAGGTATGAGGTGATATCTCATTGTAGTTTTGATTTGCATTTCTCTGATTAGCAACATTGAGCATCTTTTCGTATACTTGTTAGCCATCTGAGCATCTTTTTTTTAAAAAAAATATCTATTTAGGTTTTCTGCCCTTTTTTTTTTCTCATTTTTTTTGATGTTAAGTTGTATGGACTTTTGATAAATTTTGGACATTAACCCCATATAGGTCATATCATTTGCAAATATTTTCTCTCATTCAGTAGATTGTCTTTTGATTTTGTTGATGGTTTTCCATGCTGTGCAAAAGTTCTGGTTTAATTAGGTCCCATTTAGTGTGTTTTGCTTTTGTTTCCCCTGCCTTAGGAGACAGATACAAAAAGATGTTGCTATGATTTATGTTAGACTGTTAAACCTAGGTTCACTTCAAGGAGTTTATGGTTGCCAACCTCTAAGATTTTAATCTGTTTTGTGTTTATTTTTATATATGCTATGAGGGAATATTCTATTTTTTTCTGCATGTGGCTGTCCAGTTTCCCCAGCACCACTTACTGAAGAGGTTATCTATTCTCCATTATGTGTTCTTGTCTCCACTGTTGTAGATTACCTGATCATAAGTAAATGGGTTTATTTCTGAACTTTGTTTTGTTCCACTGATCTGTGTCTTTGTGCCAGTATCACGATTTTGATTACAGTAGCTTTGTAGTATAGTTTGTGTCAAGGAGCCTGACACCTTCAGTTCTGTTCTTCTATCTCAAAATTGTCTCGACATTTTTGATCTTTTGTGTTTCCATACAAATTTTAAAATTCTTTGTTCTAGTTCTGTGAAAAATGTCATTGTTATTTTGATAGGGATCGCACTGACATTTTAGATTGCCTTGAATAGTATGGTCATTTAAAAAATATTAACTGTTAGTAGTAATCCATGAACACAGTATCTTTCCATCTATTTGGCTATGACACAGTTTCTTCCATCAGTGTCTTAGTTTTCTGAGTACAGGTCTTTTACCTCCTTAGGATTATTCCTAGGTATTTTATTCTTTTTGATACAGTGGTAAATAGATTTCTCTGATACTTCATTGTCAGTGTACAGAGATGCAACAGATTTCTGTATATTTTGTGTCCTGCAGCTTCACCAAATTCATCAGGATCTAGTACTTTTTTTGGTAGCATCTTTAGGACTTTCTATGTATAGTATTAAATCATCTGCAAACAGTGACAGTTTTACTTCTTTCCAATTTCTATTATTTTTCTTGACGGACTGCTGTGGCTAGAACTTTGAATACCATGTAGAATAAAAGTGGCAAGAGTAGGCATCCTTGTCTCTTTCGAGCTTTTCACTGAGTATGATGTTAACTGTGGATTTGTCATATATGACCTATATTGTGTTGAGTTATATTCCCTCTGTGCCCACTTTCTGGAGAGGTTTTTTTTTTTTTTTAATGATAAATGGATGTTGAATTTTGTCAAAAGCTTCTTTGCATCTATTGAGATCATATGGTTTTTACTGCATTTTTAAGTGGTATATCACATTGATTTGTATGAACCATTCTTGCATTCTTGGGAAAAAAATCCCACTTGATTGAGGTTGTATGATCTTTTCAGTGGATTGTTGGATTTGGTTTGCTAACGTTTTGTTGAGGATTTTTGCATTTATGTTCATCAGTGATACTGGACTGTAATTTTCTTTGTAATATCTTTGTCTGGTTTTGGTGTCAGGGTAATGCTGGCCTCACAGAATGAGCTTGAAAGTGTTCCTTCTTCTGTAATGTTTTAGAATAGTTCCTTCTAACTGTTTGGTAAAATTAACCTGTGAAGCCACATGGTCCTGGACTTTTGTTTGAGAGTTTTAAAATTACTGATTCAATTACTCTACTGGTAATTGGCTTGTTCATATTTTCTATTTCTCCCTGGTTTAGCCTTGGGAGAATATACATTTCTAGGAATTTGTCCACTTCTTCTCGGCTGTCGATTTTATTGACTTAGAGTTGTTCCTAGTAATCTCTATGATCCTTTTTATTTCTGTGGTGTGGATTGTAACTTTTTCATTCCTGATTTTATTGATTTGGGCCCCCTTTCTTCTCCATGCCTCTGGCTAAAGGATTATCAATCTTGTTTATCTTTTCAAAGAACCAACTCTTAGTTTCTTCTTTTCTATTTTTATTCTCTATTTCCTTTTTATCCCTACTCTGATCTTTCATGATTTCTTTCTAACTTTGGACTGTTTTCTTCTCTCTAGTTATTTTAAGTGTAAAATTAGGCTGGTTTGGGATTTTTTCTTGTTTTTTCTTGTTTTCTGAGGAGAGCATGTATTACTATAAACTTCCTTCTTAGAACTGCTTTTGCTCTGTCCCATGGTTGTTAGATCAGTGTGTTTTCATTTTCTTTTGTCTCAAGGTATCATTTGATTTCATCTTTGACTTCATGAGCTAGCCAGTGGTTTCTTAGTAGCTTATTGTTGAGCCTCCATGTATTTCTGTTTTGCAGCTTTTATTTCCTGTAGTTTATTTCTAGTCTAATAGCCTTCTGGTCAGAAAATGCTTGATTATGGTTTCAATTTTCTTAACTTCACTGAAGCTTGTTTTGTAGCCTAGCATTTGATCTATCCTGGAGAATGTTCCATTTGAATTTGAAAAGAATGTGTATTCCTCTGTCTTTGGATGAAATGTTCTATATATATAAAACCCAAGTCCATCCTGTCTGAGTCATTTTACACTTAGTGCTTCCTTAGTGATATAAATATGTGTATATATGTAGTATATGTGTATATATTATATATATATTTGAATGATCTGTCCATTGATGTAAATGGGGAGTTGAAGTCCTCTACTACTGTGTTACTGTCAATTTCTCTCTTCATGTCAATATTTGCTTTATGTATTAAGGTGCTCCTATGTTGGGTACACTTATATTTACAATTGTTACATCTTGGATTTATACCTTCATCATATGTACTGTACTTCTTTGTCTGTTATTACAGTTTTTGTCTTTTAAAGACTATTCTGTCAATACAAGTATTGCTACCCTAGCTTTGTCTGGATTTCCATTAGCATCAAATACCTTTATCCATTCCCTCACTTTCCTCATAGCTCAGTCAGTAATGAATTCTGCCTGTAATGCAGTAATCTGCCTGCAATGCAGGAGACCTGGGTTCCATTCCTGGGTCAGGAAGATCCCCTGGAGAAGGAAATGGCAACCAACTTCAGTATTCTTGCATGAGAAATCCCATGGACAGAGGAGCCTGGTAGGCTACGGACCATGGGGTCACAAGAGTTGGACATGACTTAGTGACTAAACCATAACCAGCACTTTGTTTTTAAATCTGAAGGGAGTCTCTCATAGGCAGCAGGTCTTGTTTTTATATCCATTTAGCCACTCTGTCTTTTGATAAGAGCATTTAGTCCATTTATGTCTAAAGTAATGTATATGTTCTTATTGCCATTTTGTTAATTGTTTTGGGGTTGTTTGTTATAATTTTTTCTCTTCCCTTGTGAATTGATGACTCTTTAGTATTATGTTTGGATTCTTTTTCCTTAGTTTTTATCTATCACAGATTTTTGCTTTGTATTTGCTGTGGTTCATTCACTCAGTCATGTCCAACTGTTTGTGACCCTATGGACTGCAGCATGGCAGGCTTCCCTGTCCTTCGCCATCTCCTTGAGCTTGCTCAAAGTCATGTCCATTGAGCCAGTGAAGCCATCCATCCATCTCATCCTCTGTCGTCCCCTTCTTCTCTTGCCTGCGATCTTTCCCAGCATCAGGGTCTTTTCTAATGAGTTGGCTCTTTAGAGCAACAGCATCAGGTGGCCAAAGTATTGGAGCTTCAGCATCACTGCTTCCAATGAATATACAGTGTTGATTTCCTTAAGGATTGACTGGTTTGATCTTGCAGTTCAAGGGACTCTCAACGTTTGTAGTTACTGTGAGATTATATTAAGCCGTCTATATACATGATATAAGTTGGTGATCTCTTAATTTCAAATACTTTTTAAACAACCTTACATTTATACTCTTCCTCTTAAAGTTACTGTTTTTTGACATTATATTTTACATCTAATTTTTCTGTGTATCCCTTAACTGCTTACTGTGGATATAGATGATTTTCTACTTGGTTTTAACCTTCCTACTATCTTTGTACATTTGGCTTTTCTACTTTTATTGTATATTTGCCTTCACCAATGAACTGTTTCTTTCTGTGTAATTCTCATGTTTCTAGTTGTGGCCTCTATTTTGCTTAGAGAAGTCTCTTTCACTTTTCTTACAAAACTGATTTGATGGTATTGAACTCAAGTTTTGGTTGTCAGTAAACCTTCTGATCTCTTCAACAAATCTGAATGAGAACCTTGATGAGTAAAGTATTCTTGGTTATAGGTTTTTTCTTTTCATCACTAAATACATCATGCCATTCCCTTCTAGCCTGCAGAGTTTCTGTTGAAATGTTATGTGATCACCTTATGGGAAACTTCTTTGTATGTAACTTGTTTTTCCCTTGCTACTTTTAATATTTATCTTTGATTTTTGCCATTTAATTCTCATTTTATATTGGAGTATAGTTGGTTTGCAATGCTGTTAATTTTAGGTGTACCTCAAAGAGATTTAATTATGCATATACATGTATCTATACTTTTTCAGACTTCTCCCCCATATAAGTAATTAGAGAGTATTGAGTAGAATTCCTTGTGCTCCTTGTTGCTTACCTATTTTATATATAGTAGTGTGTATATGTTAATCCCAACCTCCTAAGTTATCCTCCCCTCACCTTTCCCCTTTGGTAGCCATAAATTTGTTTTCTCAGCCTGTGAATCTGTTTATGTTTTGTAAATAACTTTATTTTTATCATTTTTTTAGATTACATATATAAGTGATATCATATGATATTTGTCTTTCTCTGACTGACTTCACCTAGTGTGAAAATCTCTAGGTCCATCCATGTTGTTGTGAATAGCATTATTTCATTAGTTTTTATGTCTCAGTAATATTCAATCCCTTATGATTATACAGTGGAAGTGAAAAATAGATTTAAGGGACTAGATCTGATAGATAGAGTGCCTGGTGAACTATGGACGGAGGTTCGTGACATTGTACAGGAGACAGGGACCAAGACCATCCCCATAGAAAAGAAATGCAAAAAAGCAAAATGGCTGTCTGGGGAGGCCTTACAAATAGCTGTGAAAAGAAGAGAAGTGAAAAGCAAAGGAGAAAAGGAAAGATATAAGCATCTGAATGCAGAGTTCCAAAGAATAGCAAGGAGAGATAAGAAAGCTTTCCTCAGCGATCAATGCAAAGAAATAGAGGAAAACAACAGAATAGGAAAAACAAGAGATCTCTTCAAGAAAATTAGAGATACCAAGGGAACATTTCATGCAAAGATCGGCTCGATAAAGGACAGAAAAGGTATGGACCTAACAGAAGCAGAAGATATTAAGAGGTGGCAAGAATACACAGAAGAACTGTACAAAAAAGATCTTCACGACCAAGATAATCACGATGGTGTGATCACTGACCTACAGCCAGACATCTTGGAATGTGAAGTCAAGTGGGCCTTAGAAAGCATTACTACAAACAAAGCTAGTGGAGGTGATGGAATTCCAGTGGAGCTATTTCAAATCTTAAAGATGATGCTGTGAAAGTGCTGCACTCAATATACCAGAAAATTTGGAAAACTCAGCAGTGGCCACAGGACTGGAAAAGGTCAGTCTTCATTCCGAACCCAAAGAAAGGCAATGCCAAAGAATGCTCAAACTACCACACAATTGCGCTCATCTCACACGCTAGTACGGAGAAGGCAATGGCAAGCCACTCCAGTACTCTTGCCTGGAAAATCCCATAGACGGAAGAGCCTGGTAGGCTGCAGTCCGTGGGGTCGCTAAGGGTCGGACACAACTGAGCGACTTCACTTTCACTTTTCACTTTCACACATTGGAGAAGGAAATGGCAACCCACTCCAGTGTTCTTGCCTGGAGAATCCCAAGGATGGGGGAGCCTGGTGGGCTTCCGTCTATGGGGTCACACAGAGTCGGACATGACTGAAGTGACTTAGCAGCAGCAGCAGCACACGCTAGTAAAGTCATGCTCAAAATTCTCCAAGCCAGGCTTCAGCAATATGTGAACCGTGAACTTCCAGATGTTCAAGCAGGTTTTATAAAAGGCAGAGGCACCAGAGGTAAAACTGCCAACTGCTGGATCATGGAGAAAGCAAGAGAGTTCCAGAAAAACATCTATTTCTGCTTCATTGACTATGCCAAAGCCTTTGACTGTGTGGATCACAATAAACTGTGGAAAATTCTGAAAGAGATGGGAATACCAGACCACCTGATCTGCCTCTTGAGAAACCTGTATGCAGGTCAGGAAGCAACAGTCAGAACTGTACATGGAACAACAGACTGGTTCCAAATAGGAAAAAGAGTACGTCAAGGTTGTATATTGTCACCCTCCTTTTTTAACTTATATGCAGAGTACATCATGAGGAATGCTGGGCTGGATGAAGCACAAGCTGCAATCAAGATTGCCAGGAGAAATCTCAATAACCTCAGATATGCAGATGACACCATCCTTATGGCAGAAAGTGAAGAGGAACTAAAAAGCCTCTTGATGAAAGTGAAAGAGGAGAGTGAAAAGGTTGGCTTGAAGCTCAACATTCAGAAAACAAAGATCATGGCATCTGGTCCCATCACTTCATGGGAAATAGATTGGGAAACAGTGGAAACAGTGTCAGACTTTATTTTTTGGGGCTCCAAAATCACTGCAGATGCTGACTGAAGCCATGAAATTAAAAGACGCTTACTCCTTGGAAGGAAAGTTATGACCAACCTAGATAGTATATTAAAAAGCAGAGACATTACTTTGCCAACAAAGGTCCATCTAGTCAAGGCTATGGTTTTTCCCGTGGTCATGTATGGATGTGAGAGTTGGACTGTGAAGAAAGGTGATCGCTGAAGAATTGATGCTTTTGAACTGTGGTGTTGGAGAAGACTCTTGAGAGTCCCTTGGACTGCAAGGAGATCCAACCAGTCCATTCTAAAGGAGATCAATCCCGGGTGTTCATTGGAAGGACTGATGCTAAAGCTGAAACTCCAATACTTTGGCCACCTCATGTGAAGAGTTGACTCACTGGAAAAGACTCTGATGCTGGGAGGGATTGGGGGCGGGAGGAGAAGGAGGCGACAGAGAATGAGATGGCTGGATGGCATCACTGACTCGATGGACACGAGTTTGAGTGAACTCCGGGAGTTGGTCACAGACAGGGAGGCCTGGCGTGCTGTGATTCATGGGGTTGCAAGAGTCGAACACGACTGAGCTACTGAACTGAACTGAATATTCTATTATATATATGCCTTTTCATCTGTTGATGGACATTTAGGTTGCTTCCACGTTTTCACTATTGTGAGTAGTGCTCCAATGAACACTGGAGTGCATGTATCTTTTCAAAGTATAGTTTTTTCCCAGATATATGCCCAGGAATGGGATTGCTGGATCATATGGTGGTTCTATTTTTAGTTTTTTAAGAAACCTCCATGTTTTTGTCCATAGTGGCCGTACCAATTTACATTGCCACCAACAGTGTAAGAGGGTCCCTTTTCTCCCCACCTTCTCTAGCATTTACTGTTTGCAAACTTTTTGATGATGTCCATTCTGACTGGTGTGAAGTAATACACTGTAGTTTTGATTTGCATTTCTCTAATAAAGCTGAAACTGCAATACTTTGGCCAACTCATGTGACGAGTTGACTCACTGGAAAAGACTCTGATGCTGGGAAAGGTTGGGGACGGGAGGAGAAGGGGATGACAGAGAATGAGATGGCTGGATGGCATCACCGACTCTGTGGACATGAGTTTGAGTGAACTCCGGAAGTTGGTGATGGACAGGGAGGCCTGGCGTGCTGTGATTCATGGGGTCGCGGAGAGTCGGACACAACTGAGCGACTGAACGGAACTGAATAACTAGTGATGTTGAACATCTTTTTAAGTGCTTTTTGGCTATCTCTATTTCTTCTTTGAGGAAATGTCTATTTAGAGTTTCAGCCCATTTTTTGATTGGGTGGTTTTGTTTTTTGATGTTGAGCTGCATGAGCTGTCTGTGTATTTTGGAGATTAATCCCTTGTCAATTGCATTGTTTGCAAACATTTTCTCCCACTCTGTGAGTTGTCTTTTCATTTTCTTTAAATTTTCTTTGCTGTGCAAAAGCTTTTAAATTTAGTTAGGTCCAATTGTTTATTTTGTTTTTATTTTTATCATCATTACTCTAGAAGGTGGATCCAAAAAGATATCACTGCAATTTATGTCAAAGAGTGTTCTGCCTATGTTTTCCTCTAAGAGTTTTGTAGCATCCAGTTTTAAATTTAGGGATTTAACCCATTTTGAGTTTTCTTTTGTGTAAAATGTTAGAGGATGTTCTAAATTAATTCTTTGACATGTGGCTTTCCAGTTTTCTAGCACCATTTATTGAAGAGACTCTTTTCTCCATTGTTATGTTCTTGCCTCCTTTGTCATAGATTGACTGTAGGCGCACAAGTTTATTTCTGGGCTTCCTGTCCTGTTCCATTCATTTATAAGTCTGTCTTTGTGCTGGTACCCTACTCTTTGACTACTGTGGCTTTACAGTACATATGTGTGTGTGTGTGTGTGTACTTCCCTGGTAGCTCAGATGGTAAAGAATCCGCCTGTAATGCAGGAGACCTGGGTTCAACCCCTAGTTTGGAAAGATCCCCTGGAGGAGGGCATGGCAACCCACTCCGGTATTTTTGCTTGGAGAATCCCAAGGACAGGGGAGCCTGCCAGGCTCCGAGTCGCACACCACTGAGTGACTCAGCACAGCACAGGCTTGTCTAGTGTGAATCTCTCTCTCTCCAGTATAGTATAATCTGGAGTCAGTGAGCCTAATTTCTCCAGCTCTGTTTTTCTTTCTCAGGATTGCTTTGGCTCTTCAGGGTCTTCTGTGTTTCCATACAAGTTTTAAGATTTTGTTGTTGTTGTTCTAGATCTGCAAAAAATGCCATCAGTAATTTGATAGAGATTTTGCCTTGGGTAGAACAGTCATTTTGACAATATTGATTCTTCCAATCCGAGAACATGGTATATTTTTCCATCTGTTTCTGTCACCTTCTATTGATAACTTCTTTCATTAGTGTCTTACAGTTTTCAGAGTAGAGGTCTTTTGACTCCTTCCGTTCCGTTCCGTTCAGTCGCTCAGTGGTGTCCAACTCTGTGCGACCCCATGAACCACAGCACGTCAGGCCTCCCTGTCCATCACCAACTCCTGGAGTTTACCCAAACTCATGTCCATTGAGTTGGTGATGCCATCTAACCATCTCATCCTCTGTCGTCCCCTTCTCCTCCCGCCTTCAATCTTTCCCAACATCAGGGTCTTTTCAAATGAGTCAGCTCTTCGCATCAGGTGGCCAAAATATTGGAGTTTCAGTTTCAACATCAGTCCTTCCAGTGAATACCCAGGACTGACTTCCTTTAGGATGGTCTGGTTGGATCTCCTTGCAGTCCAAGGGACTCTTAAGAGTCTTCTCCAACACCACAGTTCAAAGCGGGTTTATGTGTATTATATATTAAACATATGTTTTGGTAAGCATGTTAACAGTTAAGTTTTAAAGTCAAAATTTCTATTTATTATTTGACTCCTTAGGTAGCTTAATTCCTAGCTAATATTCTTTTTGATGTAATGATAAATGTAATTATTTCCTTAATTTCTCTTTCATTGTAAGTATGTAAAAATGTGAGAGATTTCTGTGTATTTAATTTGCATCCTACAACTATGCTGAATTAATCTTTAGGATTTTCTGTGTGTAGAATCATGTGACAGTTTTATGTCATTTTTCCCCCCAATTTGGGTTCCTTTAATTTCTTTTTCTTCTCTGATTGCCTTGGCTAGGAAATTTCAAACCATGTTAAGTAAAAGTGGCAAGAGTATAGACATCTTTGTCTTGTTCCTGATTTTAGAGGAAATGATTTCAGATTTTCACCACTGAGTATTATGTTAGCTGTGGGTATGTCATATATACTCTTTATTATATTGAGGTATGTTCTCTCTATACCAAATTTCTAGAATCTTTTTTTAAAATCATAAATGGTTGTTGAATTTTGTCAAAAGCTTTCTCCACATCTGAGATGATCATATTGTTTTTATTCTTCAATTTTTGAATGTGTTTATCACACTGATTAATTTGCGGATATTGAAAAATTCTTGCCTCTCTGGGGTAAATCCCACTTGATCATGGTGTATGATACTTTTAATGTACTATTGGATTCACTGTGCTAGTATTTTGTTTGAAATTTTTGTGTTTATGTTCATTAGTGATATTGCCTGTCATTTTCTCTTTTTTTGTGGTATCTTTGGTTTTGGTATCAGGGCGATGGTGGCCTCACAGAATGAGTTTCAGAGTGTCCCTCTGCAGTTTTTTTGGAATAGATTCAGAAGGATAGGCGTTACCTCTTTTCTAATGTTTGATAGAATTTTCCTGTGAAGACATCTGGTCCAGGAATTTTGTTTGTTGGGAGCTTTTTGTTTGTTTGGGGGTTTTAATTTCTTTTTTGGCTGTGCTGCAAGGCCTGCGCGATCCCAGGTCCCTGGCCAGAGATCAAACCCAGGCTGCTGGCAGTGGAAACACTGGGACCTAACCACTGGGCCACCAGGGAGTTCCCGCTGGGAGATTTAAAAGCACACTTTCAGTATCAGTGCTTGTGTTTGCTCTGTTCACATTTTCAATTTCTTCTTGGTTCAGTTTTGGGAGACTGTACCTTTCTAAGGATTTGTCCATTTTTTCTAAGTTGTCCATTTTATTGGCATATAGTTGCTTGTAGCAGTCACTTATGATCCTTTGTATCTCTGTGGTGTCCATTGTAACTTCTTTTTCAATTATAATTTTATTGATTTGAGCCCTTTCCCTTTTCTTCTTGATGAGTCTGGCTAAAGATTTATCAGTTTTATCTTTTCACAGAACCAGTTTTTAGTTTCATTGATCTTTTCTATTGTTTTCTTCATCTCTATCTCATTTCTGCTCTGATCTTTATGATTTCTTTCCTTCTGCTAACTTTGGGTTTCATTTGTTCTTTCTCTAGTTGCTTTAGGTGTAAGATTAGGTTGTTTATTTGGGACTTTTCTTGTTTCCTGAGGTAAGATTGCGCTGCTATAAACCTCCCTCTTAAAATTGCTTTTTGCTGCATTGCAAAGGTTTTGGATTGTTGTGTTTTGCTTTGATTTGTCTCTAGGTAATTTTTTTTTTTATTTCCCCTTTGATTTCTTCAGTGATCCACTGGTTGTTTAGTAGCATATTGTTTTTCCTCTATATATTTGTGTTGTTTATAGTTTATCCTTTGTAGCTGATTTTTCATCTCATAGTGTTGTGGGAAAGAGGCTTGATATGATTTCAAATTTTAAAAATGTAACTCTGCCACCAGTGTTTTGTCTGCAGTGAGGTACAGCCACCCCTGCTTGCCCAGGAGACCCTCCAAACCCAGCAGGTAGGTCTGGCCCTCGCTCCTATGAAGTCACTGATTTTTCCCTTGGGTCCTGGTGCTTGTGAGACTCTGTGTGCCCTCTCCAGAAGTGGCATTTGTTTCCCGCAGTCCTGTGGAGTTCCTGCGATCAAGCCCTGCTGGCCTTCAAAGTTAAATGCTCAGGGTGCTCCTCTGCTTCCTGATGCCAGACCTGGGGCTCTCTAGTTGGGAGAGCATGACCTGGGGCCAGGAACTTTTATTTTTGTGGGAGAACCTCTATGATATGATTATTTCCCCATTTGTGGGTCGCCTACCCACTGGGTGTGGGATTTGTTTGTATCGCAAATGTGCCCCTCCTGCCTTCTCATTGTGGTGGCTTCTCTGTCCTTTGAAATAGAATATCTTTTCTGTAGGTTCTAGTCTTTTTTCAATCAATGATGGTTCAGCAGTTAGCTTTGACTTTGATGTTTTCATAAGTAGGTGACCTCAGGTGCTTCTACTCTGCCATCTTGTCCCTGGCCCTGATTTTTGCCACTTTAATCACAGTGTGTCTTGGTATGGTCCTCTCTGCTTAGAATCTCTGTTTCCTGGACCTGGATGCATTTCCTTTCCCAGGTCAGGGATGTATTCAGCTATTAGGTCTTCAAATACAGCCTCTGCCCCGGCCTATGTCTCCTATATATGACTACCCCCCTCTCTCTAGTCACTCAGTCGTGTCCGACTCTTGTGACCCCATGGCCTGTAGCCCGCCAGGCTCCTCCGTCCATGGGATTCTCCAGGCAAGAATATTGGAGTAGGTTGCCATTTCCTTCTCCAGGAGATCTTCCCGACCCAGGAATTGAACCTAGGTCTTCTGCAAGGCAGGCAGATTCTTTACCGACTGAGCTATGAGGGAAGCCCCATATATGACTACAGAGACCCCTATAATGTAAACGTTAGAATGCTCAATACTATGCCTGAGGTCTCTTAAACTGTCCTTATTTCTTTTATTTCTGTTTAGGAATAGTGATATCCACTACTGTCTTCCAGCTTGCTAATAGAAAGGAATGTATCATTTAGTTTATTAATACATTCTAGTTTATTTTTCATCTCAATTATCCTTCATATGTTTGGTTCATTTTCCAACTCTTTGTTTAAAGAGTTGTTTAAAGTCATCAGGCCTTCCCTGATGGCTCAGACAGTAAAGAATCTTTCCACAATGTGGGAGACCCAGGTTCAATCCTTGGTGTCAGGAAGATCCCCTGAAGGAAATGGCAACCCACTCCAGTATTACTGCCTGGAGAATTCCATGGACAGAGAAGCCTGGCAGGCTACAGTCCATGGGGTTGCAAAGAGTCAGACATGACTGAGTGACTAACACTTTGTGTAAAGCTTCTAAGTTCTTAATCTGTGCATCCAATCTTCTGAGTTCTTTAATAGTCTTTCTTCTGGGTTTTTGCCCATTTCCTTTGTTAGTACATGTTCCTCCGTTCCCTCATTTTGAAGTAAGTCAGAAAGAGAAAGACAAATATCGTGTATTAATGCATATATATGGAATCTAGATAGATGTTCCTAATGAGCCTATTTGCAGAGCAGCGATGGAGACAGAGACGTTGAGAACAGACCTCTGGACATGGCTGATGTTGGGGGAGGATGGAGAGGACGGGAGTATGCAGAGAGTAACATAGAATCACACATTACCACATGTAAAATAGATAGCCAATGGAAATTTGCTATATGACTCGAGGAACTCAAACCAGGGCTCAGTAATGACCTAGAGGGGTGGGATGGTGAGTGAGGTGGGAGGCATGCTCAAGTGGGAAGGAACATTGGTAAGCCTATGGATCATTCATGTTGATGTTTGGTAGAAACCAACACAATACTATAAAGTAATTATCCTTCAATTAAATAAAGTTTTAAAAAGGGCAGAATATCTAAATAGACATTTCCCCAGAGAAGATATATAGATAACTAAAAAGCACATTAAAACATGCTCAACATCACTAGTTATTAAAGAAATGCAAACCAAAACTATAATGAGGTATTACCTCACACCAGTCAGAATAGTCATCAAAAAGTCTACAAACAATAAATGATAGAGAGGGTCTGCAGAAGAGGGAACCCTCCCACACTGTTGGTGGGAATGAAAATTGATGCTGCCACTATGGCAAACAGTATGGAGGATTCTTAAAAAAATAAAAATAGAACTACCATAAGATCCGTTCCAGAAAAACATCTGTTTGTGCTATTGACTATGCCAAAGCCTTTGACTGTGTGGATCACAATAAACTGTGGAACATTCTGAAAGAGATGGGAATACCAGACCACCTGAAACCAGACCACCTTAAGAAACCTATATGCGGGTCAGGAAGCAACAGTTAGAACTGGACATAGAACAACAGACTGGTTCCAAATAGGAAAAGGAGTACGTCAAGGCTGTATATTGTCACCCTGCTTATTTAACTTATAGTCAGAGTATCATGAGAAACGCTGGGCTGGAAGAAGCACAAGCTGGAATCGAGATTGCCAGGAGAAATATCAATAACCTCAGATATGCAGATGACACCACCCTTATGGCAGAATGTGAAGAGGAACTAAAAGCCTCTGACGAAAGTGAAAGAGGAGAGTAAAAATGTTGGCCTAAAGCTCAACATTCAGAAAACTAAGATCATGGCATCTGGTCCAATCACTCCATGGGAAATTGATAGGTAGACAGTGGAAACAGTGTTAAACAGTGTCCCTTTATTTTTTTGAACTCCAAAATCACTGCAGATGGTGATTGCAGCCATGGAATTAAAAGACGTTTACTCCTTGGAAGGAAAGTTACGACTAACCTAGATAGCATATTAAAAAGCAGAGATATTACTTTGCCAACAAAGGTCCGTCTAGTCAAGGCTATGGTTTTTCAAGTGGTCACGTATGGATGTGAGAGTTGGACTGTGAAGAAAGCTGATCGCAGAAGAATTGATGCTTTTGAACTGTGGTGTTGGAGAAGACTCTTGAGAGTCCCTTGGACTGCAAGGAGATCCAACCAATCCATCCTGAAGGAGACCAGTCCTGGGTGTTCATTGGAAGGACTGATGCTGAGGCTGAAACTCCAATACTTTGGCCACCTCATGCAAAGAGTTAATTCATTGGAAAAGACCCTGATGCTGGGAGGGATTGGGGGCAGGAGGAGAAGGGGACGACAGAGGATGAGATGGCTGGATGGCATCACCAACTCGATGCACATGAGTTTGGGTGAACTCTAGGAGTTGGTGATGGAGAGGGAGGCTTGGTGTGCTGTGATTCACGGGGTCAGACACGACTGAGCGACTGAACTGAAGATTCAACAATCCTACTATTGGGCATATATCCCGAGAAAACCATAGTTTAAAAAGACATGTAGCCCAATGCTCATCACAGCACTATTTACAATAGCAAGGACATGGAAGAAACCTAGATATTCATCAACAGATGAGTGCATAAAGAAGTTGTGGTACATATATACAATAAAATATTATTCAGCCATAAAAAGGAATGAATTTGAGTCAGTTCTAGTGAGGTGGATAAACTTAGAGACTGTTACACAGAATGAAGTAAGTCAGAGAAAAACAAATATCATATTAATGCATACATATGGAATCTAGAAAAATGATACTAATGAACATATTTTCAGGGCAGGAATAGAAACACAGATATAGATAATAGACTTGTGGACACAGCAGTGGAAGGAAAGGGTGGGACGAATTGAGAGAGGAGTACTGAAACACATTTTCTAGTGCAAACATTTTTGATTGGCTTGTTTTGTTTTTTGATATTGAGCTACATGAGTTATTTGTATATATTGGTGATTAATCCCTTGTTGGAAGTTCCTGATGGGAGAGACTGATCACTCAGCTAAACCCAGACATCCTGGAATCTGATGTCAAGCGGGCTTTAAGCGTCACTACGAACAAAGCTAGTTGGAGGTGATGGAATTCCAGTTGAGCTGTTTGAAATCCTAAAAGATAATCTTGTGAAAGTGCTGCACTCTATATGCCAGCAAATCTGGAAATCTCAGCAGTGGCCACAGGACTGGAAAAGATTAGACTTCATTCCAATCCCAAAGAAAGGCAACGTCAAAGAATGTTCCAACTACTGCACAATTGCACTCATCTTGCATGCTAGCAAAGTAATGCTCAAAAGTCTCCAAACCCGGCTTCAATAGTACGTGAACCGTGAACTTCCAGATGTTCAAGCTGGATTTAGAAAAGGCAGAGGAACCAGAGATCAAATTGCCAACATCCACTGAATCATCAAAAAAGCAAGATAATTCCTGAAAAATATCTACTTCTGTTTTATTCACTACACCAAAGCCTTTGACTGTGTGGATCACCACAAACTGTAGAAAACTCTTCAAGAAATGGGAATACCAGACCACCTGGTCTGCCTCCTGACAAATCTGTGTGCAGGTCAAGAAGCAACAATTAGAACTGGACATGGAACAATAGACTGGTTCCAAATTGAGAAAGGAGTATGTCAAGGCTGTATATTGTCACCCTGTTTATTTAACTTAGATGCAGAGTACATCATGAGAAATGATGGCCTGATGAACCACAATCTGGTATCAGGATTGCTGGGAGAAATATCAATAACCTCAGACATGCAGCTGACACCACACTTGTGGCAGAAAGCGAAGAACTAAAGAGCCTCTTGATGAAAGTGAAAGAGGAGAGTGAAAAAGTTGGCTTAAAACTCAACATTCAGAAAACTAAGATCATGGTATCTGGTCCCATCACTTCATGGCAAATAGATGGGGAAACAATGGAAACGGTGAGAGAATATTTTTTTGAGCTCCAAAATCACTGCAGATGGTGACTGAAGCTATGATATTAAAAGATGCTTGCTCCTTGAAAGAAAAGCTATGACCAACTAAGACAGCATATTAAAAAGCAGAGACATTACTTTGCCAGCATAGGTTTGTCTAATCAAAGCTTTGGTTTTTCCAATAATCATGTGTGGATGTGAGAGTGGGACTATAAAGAAAGCGGATCGCCGAAGAGTTGATGTTTTTGAACTGTGGTGCTGGAGAAGACTCTTGAGAGTCCCTTGGACTGCAAGGAGATCCAACCAGTCCATCCTAAAGGAGAGCAGTCCTGAATATTCATTGGAAGGATTGATGCTGAAGCTGATACTCCAATACTTTGGCCACCTGATGTAAAGAACTGACTCACTGGAAAAGATCCTGATGCTGGGAAAGCTTGAAGGCAGGAGAAGAAGGGGATGACAGAGGATGAGATGGTTAGATGGCACCACCAACTCTATGGACATGAGTTTGGGATTCAAGAGCTGGTGATGGACAGGGAAGCTTGGCATGCTGGGTTGCAGAGTCGGACACGACTGTGACTGAACTGAACTGACTCCCTTGTTGGTTACATTATTTGCAAACATTTTCTCCCTTTCTGTGGGTTGTATTTTCTAATTGCTTATGGTTTTCTTTGCTGTGCAAAAGCTTTTAAGTTTAATTAGGTCCCATTTATTTTTATTATCATTACTCTAGGAGGTGGATCCAAAAACATACTGTTGCAATTTATGTCAGAGTGTTCTTCCTATGTTTTCCTCTAAGAGTCTTGTAGTATCCAGTCTTACATTTAGGTCTTTAATCCATTTTTAGTTTATTTTTGTATATGGTGTTAGAGGGTATTCTAAGTTAATTCTTTTACATGTGGCTGTCCAGTTTCCCAGCACCATTTATTGAAGAGACTGTCTTTTTTCCTCCATTGTATGTTCTTTCCTCCTTGGTCATTGATTAATTGACTGTAGTTGCACAGGTTTATTCCTGGGGTGTCTGTCCTGTTCCACTGATCTATAACTCTGTCTTTGTGCTAGCACCCTACTGTTTGAATACTGTGGCTTTATAGTATAGTCTGGCGTTGTTGAGCCTGATTTTCAGCTCCATTTTTCTTTCTCAGGATTCCTTTCGCTATTCAGGATCTTTGGGGTTTCCACACAAGTTTTAAGGTTGTTTTTTTTGTTGTTGTTGTTCTAGATCTGCAAAAAATTCCATTAGTAATTTGATAGGGATTGTATTGAATTTGTAGATTGCCTTGGGTAGTATAGTCATTTTGACGATATTGATCCTTCCAATCCAAGAACACGGTATATCTTTCCATCTGTTTCTGCCATCTTCTATTTCTTTCATTAATGTCATGTAGTTTTTGGAGTACAGGTCTTTTGACTCCTTAGGTAGCTTTATTCCTAGGTATTATATTCTTTTTGTAATTGTTTATTTTCTCTTTCACTGTTAGTGAATAGAAATTCAAAAGATACCTGTACATTAATTTTGTATCTTGCAACCTTACTGAATTAATTGTTTTCTGGTAGCAATTTTCTATGTGTAGAATCATGTCACTTGCAAACAGTGACAGTTTTATGTCTTTTTTTCCAATTTGGATCCTTTTAATTTCTTTTTCTTCTCTGATGCTTTGGCTAGGAAATTCCAAACCATGTTAAATGAAAGTGGTGATGTTAGACATCCTTATCTTGTTCCTGATCTTAGAGGAAATGCTTTCAGCTTTTCACCATTGAGTATTATGCTAGCTGTGGGTTTGTCGTATATGCTTTTTATTATATTGAGGTATGTTCTCTCTATGCCAACTTTCTAGAGTTTTTTTTTAATCATAAATGGTTGTTGAATTTTGTCAAAAGCTTTCTCTGCATCTATTGAGATGATCATACAGTTTTTATTCTTCAATTTGTTAATGTGTATATCACACCGATTGATTGGCAGCTATTGAAAAATCCTTGCATTCCTGGGATAAATCCCACTTGATCATGGTGTATGATCTTTTTACTGTATTGTTGGATGCAGTTCGCTAGTATATTGTTGCAGATTTTTGTGCCTGTGTTCATTGGTGATATTGCCTGTAATTTTCTTTGTCTGGTTTTGGTATCAGGGTGATGATAGCCTCATAGAATGAGTTTTGGAGTGTCCCTTCCTCTGCAGTTTTTTTGGAATGGGTTCAGAAGGGTAGCTGTTACCTCTTCTCTAAATGTTTGATAGAATTTTCATGTGAAGCCATCTGGTCCAGGAATTTTGTTTGTTGGGAGTTTTTGGTTTTGGGGTTGTGTGTTTTCCTGGCTGTGCTGCACTGCCTGTGTGATCCTAGTTTACTGAACAGAAGCAAAACCCAGGCTCCCGGCACTGAAAATGCTGAGACAGGACCACCAGGGAATTTGTTCCTGGTTTAGTTTTGGGAGGTTGTACCTTTTGAAAAATTTGTGCATTTCTTTTAAATTGTCCATTTTATAGGCATATGGTTGCCTGTAGTAGTCACTTGTGATTCTTTGTATTTTTCTGTTGTGTCCACTGTAATTTTTTTTTCATTTCTAATTCCATCGACTTGAACCCCTTCCCTTTTGTTCTTGATGAGTCTGGCTAAAGATTTATCAAGTATATCTTTTCAGAGAACCAGTTTTATTTTCATTGATCTTTTCTATTGTTTTTTCATCTCTATTTCATTTATTTCTGCTCTGATCTTTATGATTTCTTTCCTTCTGCTAACTTTGGGTTTTGTTTGTTCTTTCTCTGGTTGCATTTTGTGTAAGGTTGCTGCTGCTGCTGCTGCTAAGTCACTTCAGTCGTGTCCGACTCTGTGTGACCCCATAGATGGAAGCCCACCAGGCTCCCCCGTCCCTGGGATTCTCCAGGCAAGAACACTGGAGTGGGTTGCCATTTAGGTTGTTTATTTGGGATTTTTCTTGTTTCCTGAGGTAGGATTGTACTGCGATAAACTTCCCTCTTAAAATTGCTTTTGCTTTTTGCATTGCAAAGGTTTTGGATTGTTGTGTTTTGTTTTCATTTGTCTCTAGGTATATTTTTTATTTCCTCTTTGATTTCTTCAGTGATCCATTGGTTGTTTAGTAGTGTATTGTGTTGTGGTTGAAAAAGATGCTTGATATGATTGCAAGTTTTTAAAATTTACCTCTGCCACCTGTGTCTTGTCCACTGTGAGGTCCACCCACCCCCTGCTTGCCCAGGAGACCCACTGAGACCAGCAGGTAGGCCTGGTCCTGGCTCCTGTGGAGTCTCTGCTTTTCCCGCAGGGTCCTGGTGCACAGGAGACCTTGTGTGCATCCTCCAAAAGCGGAGTTTGTCTCCCCCAGTCCTGTGGAGCTCCTGCAATCAAGCCCTGTTGGCCTTTGAAGCCTAATGCTCAGGGGGCTCCTTTTCCCAATGCCAGAGCTCCAGCTGAGAGAGCCTGACTTGGGGCCAGGAGCTTTCACTTTTGTAGGAGAACCTCTGTGATATGATTATTTCCCAGTTAGTGGGTCACCTACCTACCGGGTGTGAGATTCGTATTGAAAAGGCACCCCTCCTGCCTTCTCATTGTGGTGGCTTCTTTGTTTTTGGAAGTAGAATATCTTTCTTGGTAGGTTTCAGTCTGTTTTCAGCCAATGGTTTAGTAGTTAGTTGTGATTTTGGTGTTTTCATGAGAGCAGGTGAGCTCAGGTCTTTCTACCCTTTCATCCTATTCCTGACCCTGATTTTTGTCACTTTAATTACAGTGTGTCTTGGTGTGGCCCTCTATGAATTGATCTTGTTAGATTCTCTGTGCTTCTTGGACCTGGATGTCCCTTTCCTTACCCAGGTTAGGGAAGTATTCAGCAATCAGGTCTTCAAATACATTCTCTGCCCCCTGCCTATATCTTTTCTTTTGGGACCCCTAAAATGGAAATGTTAGCATGCTTGATACTATCCCAGAGGTCTCTTAAACTGTCCTTATTCCTTTTCTTTCTGTTCAGGAATAGTGATATCCACTCCTGTCTTCCAGTTTGTTAATAGAAAAGAATATATCATTTCATTTGTTATTACATTCTAGTGTCTTTTTCATCTCAATTGTTCTTCATATGTTTGATTCTTTATTTCCCAACTCTTTGTTTAAAAACTTCTAACTTGTATATCTGTGCATCCAGTCTTCTGAGCTCTTCAATAATCTTTCTGCTTCTGAGTTTTTGTTTTGTTCCTTTGTTAGTACATGTTCCTGTGTTGACTCGTTATGACTAACTTTGTTTTTCTTATTTCTCGTTATCTGGTAGGTTGGTTACATTTTCCAGTCTTCCAGAAATGGCCTTTGAAGGAGGTGGCCTTTTCAGGAGATGACCTGTGTGTCCCAGGATCACACTTCCCTCTCATCACCAGAGCTCTGTGCTCTAGGGCTGCCCTTTATGTGGGTTCATGACTGTGGGCAGTCGGGTAGGCTTGGTTGGTACCCCTGTCCAGTTGATTGATGTGCCTTACATTTGCAGAGGCTGCTGACCACTGGCTGGCAGGGCTGGGATCACAAGTTGGCTGACTGTGCTACCCCAGGACTAGTGCTGTTTCCTGGGTGAGCAAAGTTGGGGTCCTGGAGAGCCTAGGACTGGTTCCCTCTCCCTAATTATTGGGTAAAGCCTGGTCCTGAGGTCTAGTGTCTGGCCACCAGCAAGCAGAACTGGGTCCTGTGGTCTGATTGTAGGGCTCAGGGGACCCAGAGCTGGTTTTAGGCTGTTGGTGGGTAGGGCTGATTCCCGACACAGCTGGCTGTGGGGTCCAGGGTGTCCTGAAGCTTGTGTTGGCCTGATGGTGGTTGGTCTCAACACTGGTGCTGGCTTTGTGGTGGGTAGGCTAGGTCTGCGACTGTGGCTACTGTTTCCTGGGGCCAGGCCTCTGCCCCAGTGCAGAGATGAGCTCAAGGTCTTCTACTCTGTTATCTCAGTCCTCTTTTTGATATCTGGAAGAACATCAGTTCTTCTCAAATTGTTGTTGCTAGTGAAAGCTGAGTTTAGACTTCTAATTATGTTCAACTTTTTAAATTTTAAAAATGCAGATATTTTATTCTTAGTTTTGGTTATTGGATATTGCATCTTCCATTTTACTTATGTCTTAAATATATTGGCATACAGTTTTTAAATAATTCTCTCAACTTCTGTAGCGTCTGTAGTGATATATCTTGTCCTTTCTTTCATTCTTTTTTTTCCTATCACTATGAAAGAAAAGTGAAAGTGTTAATTGCTCAGTCGTGACTCTCTGTGACCCCATGGAGTGTAGCCTGCCAGGCTCCTCTGGTCATGGAATTCTGCAGGCAAGAACACTGGAGTGGGTTGCCATTCCTTTCTCCAGGGGATCTCCCTGACCCAGGGATCTCCCCAACCCAGGGATCAAACCCAGTTCTCCTGGATTGTAGGCAGATTCTTTACCATCTGAGCCAAATTAGCTGGCACTATATTCTATCACTATAGATAAGTTTTATTTGTTCTTTGCTGTCACATAAATGGAACCATACAATACATATCTTTTATATTTGCCTTCTTTTACGGTACATAATACTCCTGAGATTCGTTTATGTTGGATATATCCGTAGTTTCCGACATTTTGTTTTTGGATATTGTGTTTATCCATCCTAAATACACACTATTTCAACTGTTGAGTGACATTTAAATTATTCGGTGATTATGAATAAGACTGCTGTGTATAGTCTTTGAAATATTTTTGGGGACAAACACTTTAAATTCTATTGGATAAATGTCTAGGAGTAGAATTGGTAGATCACGTGGTATAGGTATAGGTTTAACTTTAACAGAAACCACAGAACTACACTCCAAAGTGGTACCATTTTACTTTGTTGACATACTTTATCAACAAAATATGACAGCTCCAGATGCTACATACCTTCAGGAATGCTTGACATTGTCAGTCTTTTAAATTTTATTCATTCTAGTGAGTGTCTAGTTGTATCTTATTATGGCTTTAAATTTAATTTTTATCTGTTGAAGATCTTTTCTATATGTTTATTTGCCATCCACATGCCATCTTTTGTGAAGATTTCTTTAAATATTTGTCATATTTTGTTGGATTATTCATCTCACTGTATTATAGGCATTTTTTAATACATTTTAGATACCTATTCTTTTTTATATATGAGTTAGAAATATTTTCTCCCAGTCTGTGACTTGCATTTTCATTTTCTTCATGGTGTCCTTCAAAAAACAAATTAAAGGTTGATTAGATCAAGTTATCAATATTTTCCTTTTGTGGGTCATATGTTTTATGTCTTATCTAAGAAATATATTTTTATTCTAGGGCTATGGATATTTCTCTCCTAATTTTTCTTTAAAATTTTTAATTGTTTCACTCACTTCTAAAAATTAAATTGTTTCACTCAAGTGATTAATTTCAAATTAGCTTTTGTATATAGATTTTGGTGAGAACTGAGGATCATTTATTTCCACATTGATATCTGTTTGTTCTAGCATTGTTTGTAAGCAGGGCTTCCCTGATAGCTCAGTTGGTAAAGAATCCACCTGTGATACAGGAGACCTGGATTCGATCTTGGGTTGGGAAGATCCCCTGGAGAAAGGAAAAGCTACCCATTCCTGTATTCTGGCCTAGAGAATTCCATGAACTGTATAGTTCATGGGGTTGCAAAGAGTCAGACATGACTGAGAGACTTTCACTTTCACTTCATTATTTGTAAACCAAAAAATAAAGAAAAATATACTTTCCTATTCCCATTGAATTCTACTTGGTAGTTTTGTTGAAAATCAACTGAAAATATATGTGAGTCTATTTTTGAACTCCATATTTTGTTCGTTAGTGTTTGCCAAATTAGATTATTATTTTACTAGAATACTTAAAAAATTTTTTTTAATTGGAAGATAATTGCTTTACAATGTTGTTTTGGTTTCTGCCCTACAACAATGTGAATGAGCCATAAGTATACATATTTCCCCTCCCTCTTGAACCTCCTCCCATCCCTTACCCCATCCTACCCCTCTAGGTTGTCACGGGCCACCAGGTGGAGCTCCCTGTGTTATATAGCAACTTACACTAGCTATCTGTTTTACATATGGTAATGTATATGTTTCAATGCTTCTCTCTCGGTTCGTCCCAGCCTTTCCTTCCACTGCTGTGTCCACACGTCTGTTCTCTATATCTGTGTCTCTATTCCTGCCCTGAAAATAGGCTCATTGGTACCATTTTTCTAGATTCCATATATATACGTTGATATATGATATTTGTTTTTCTTACATCACTCTGGATAACAGGCTCTAGGTTCATTCACCTCAATAGAATTGACTCAAATTCACTCCTTTTTATGGCTGAATAATATTTCATTGTATATATGTACCATAACTTCTTTATCCATTCATCTGTTGATGAACATCTAGTTTGCTTCCATGTCCTTGCAATTGTAAATAATGCTGCAATGAACTTTGGGCTACATGTGTCTTTTTGAATTATGGCTTTCTCAGGGTATATGCCCAGGAGTGGGATTGCTGGGTCATATGGTAGTTTTATTCCTAGTTTTTAAAGAAATTTCCATACTGTTCTCCATAGTGGCTGTATCAATTTACATTCCCATCAGCTGTGCAAGGGGGTTCTCTTTTCTCCACACTGTCTTCAGCATTTACTGTTTGTAGATTTTTTGATAATGGCCATTCTGACCAATGTGAGGTGATACCTTATTTTGATTTGCATTTCTCTAATAATAAGTGCTTTTGAACTGTGGTGCTGGAGAAGACTCTTGAGAGTCCCTTGGACTGCAAGGAGATCCAACCAGTCCATTCTAAAGGAGATCAGTCCTGGGTATACATTGGAAGGACTGATGCTGAGGCTGAAACTCTACTACTTTGGCCACCTCATGCGAAGAGTTGACTCATTGGAAAAGACCCTGTTGCTGGGAGGGATTAGGGGCAGGAGGAGAAGGGGATGACAGAGGATGAGATAGCTGGATGGCATCACCGACTCGATGGACATGAGTCTGGGTGAACTCCAGGAGTTGGTGATGGACAGGGAGGCTTGGCGTGCTGTGATTCATGGGGTTGCAAAGAGTCGGACACAACTGAGTGACTGAACTGAATAATAAGAGATCTTGATCATTTTTCACATGTTTATTAGCTATCTGTATATCTTCTTTGGAGAAATGTCTGTTTAGGTCTTCTGCCCATTTTTTGATTGGGTTATCTGTTTTTCTGATATTGAGCTGCTTGTATATTTTGGAGATTAATCCTTTGTCCATTCCTTCATTTGCAGTTAGTTCCTCCCATTCTGAGGATTTCTTTCCACTTTGTATATGGTTTTTTTTCACTGTGCAAAACTTTTTAAGTTTAATTAGGTACCCTACGTCCAACAGGCGGTGGGCCGAGAGGAGCTACTCCGCGTTCAAGGTCAGGAGGGGCGGCCTTGAGGAGATACCCCTCGTCCAAGGTAAGGTACAGCGGCTGCACTTTGCTGGAGCGGCTGTGAAGAGATTTTCCACAACCAAGGTAAGAGAAACCCAAATAAGACGGTAGGTATTGCTAGGGGGCATCAGAGGGCAGACAAACTGAAATCATAATCACAGGAAACTAGTCGATCTGATCACATGGACCACAGCCAAATGTGGTCCACTGGAGAAGGGAATGGCAAACCACTTCAGTATACTTGCCTTGAGAACCCCATGAACAGTAACAAAGGGCAAAATGATAGGATACTGAATGAAGAATTCCCCAGGTTGGTAGGTGCCCAGTATGCTACTGGAGATCAGTGGAGAAATAACTCTAGAAGGAATAAAGGGATGGAGCAAAAGCAAAACCAATACCCAGTTGTGGATGTGACCAGTGATAGAAGCAAGGTCCGGTGCTGTAAAGAGCAATATTTCATAGGAACCTGGAATGTTAGGTCCATGAATCAAGGCAAATTGGAAGTGGTCAAACAGGAGATGGCAAGAGTGAACGTTGACATTCTAGGAATCAGTGAATTAAAATGGACTGGAATGGGTGAATTTAACTCGGATGACCATTATATCTACTACTGTGGGCAGGAATCCCTTAGAAGAAATGGAGTAGCCATCATGGTCAACAAAAGAGTCCGAAATGCAGTACTTGGATGCAATCTCAAAAATGACAGAATGATTTCTGTTCGTTTCCAAGGCAAACCATTCAGTATTACATAATCCAGGCCTATGCCCCAACCAGTAATGCTGAAGAAGCTGAAGTTAATTGGTTCTATGAAGACCTACAAGACCTTATAGAACTAACACCCAAAACAGATGTCCTTTTCATTATAGGGGACTGGAATGCAAAAGTAGGAAGTCAAGAAACACCTGGAGTAACCGGCAAATTTGGCCTTGGAGCATGGAATGAAGCAGGGCAAAGGCTAATAGAGTTTTGTCAAGAGAATGCACTGGTCATAGCAAACACCCTCTTCCAACAACACAAGAGAAGACTCTACACATGGACATCACCAGATGGTCAACACCAAAATCAGATTGATTATATTCTTTGCAGCCAAAGATGGAGAAGCTGTATACAGTTAGCGAAAACAAGACCAGGAGCTGACTGTGGCTCAGATCATGAACTCCTTATTGCGAAATTCAGACTTAAATTGAAGAAAGTAGGGAAAACCACTATATCATTCAGATATGACCTCAATCAAATCCCTTATGATTATACAGTGGAAGTGAGAAATAGATTTAAGGGACTAGATCTGATAGAGTGCCTGGTGAACTATGGACGGAGGTTCGTGACATTGTACAGGAGACAGGGACCAAGACCATCCCCATGGAAAAGAAATGCAAAAGAGCGAAATGGCTGTCTGAGGAGGCATTACAAATAACTGTGAAAAGAAGAGAGGCAAAAAGCAAAGGAGAAAAGGAAAGATATAAGCATCTGAATGCAGAGTTCCAAAGAATAGCAAGGAGAGATAAGAAAGACTTCCTCAGTGATCAATGCAAAGAAATAGAGGAAAACAACAGAATAGAAAAAACAAGAGACCTCTTCAAGAAAATTAGAGATTCCAAGGGAACATTTCATGCAAAGATGGGCTCGATAAAGGACAGAAATGGTATGGTCCTAACAGAAGCAGAAGATATTAAGAAGAGGTGGCAGGAATACACAGAAGAACTGTACAAAAAAGATCTTCACAACCAAGATAGTCACGATAACGTGATCACTGACCTAGAGCCAGACATCTTGGAATGTGAAGTCAAGTGGGCCTTAGAAAGCATCACTACTAACAAAGCTAGTGGAGGGGATGGAATTCCAGTTGAGCTATTTCAAGTCTTGAAAGATGATGCTGTGAAAGTGCTGCACTCAGTATGCCAGCAGATTTGGAAAACTCAGCAGTGGCCACAGGACTGGAAGAGGTCAGTCTTCATTTCAATCCCAAAGAAAGGCAATGCCAAAGAATGCTCAAACTACCGCACAATTGCACTCATCTCACACGCTAGTAAAGTCATGCTCAAAATTCTCCAAGCCAGGCTTCAGCACTATGTAAACCGTGAACTCCCAGATGTTCAAGCAGGTTTTAGAAAAGGCAGAGGCACCAGAGATCAAATTGCCAACATCCGCTGGATCATGGAAAAAGCAAGAGAGTTTCAGAAAAACATCTATTTCTGCTTCATTGACTTTGCCAGAGCCTTTGACTGTGTTGATCACAATAAACTGTGGAACATTCTGAAAGAGACGGGAATCTCAGACCATCTGACCTGCCTCTTCAGAAACCTGTATGCAGGTCAGGAAGCAACAGTCAGAACTGTACATGGAACAACAGACTGGTTCCAAATAGGAAAAGGAGTACGTCAAGGCTGTATATTGTCACCTTGCTTCTTTAACTTATATGCAGAGTACATCATGAGGAACGCTGGGCTGGAAGAAGCACAAGCTGGAATCAAGATTGCCGGGAGAAATATCAATAACCTCAGATATGCAGATGACACTACCCTTATGGCAGAAAGTGAAGAGGAACTCAAAAGCCTCTTGATGAAAGTGAAAGAGGAGAGTGAAAAGGTTGGCTTGAAGCTCAACATTCAGAAAACAAAGATCATGGCATCTGGTCCCATCACTTCATGGGAAATAGATGGAAAAACAGTGGAAACAGTGTCAGACTTTATTTTCTGGGGCTCCAAAATCACTGCAGATGCTGATTGCAGCCATGAAATTAAAAGACGCTTGCTCCTTGGAAGGAAAGTTATGACCAACCTTGATAGTATATTAAAAAGCAGAGACATTACTTTGCCAACCAAGGTCCTTCTAGTCAAGGCAATGGTTTTTCCCGTGGTCATGTATGGATGTGAGAGTTGGAGTGTGAAGAAAGCTGATCGCCAAAGAATCGATGCTTTTGAACTGTGGTGTTGGAGAAGACTCTTGAGAGTCTCTTATACTGCAAGGAGATCCAACCAGTCCATTCTAAAGGAGATCAATCCTGGATGTTCATTGGAGGGACTGATGCTAAAGCTGAAACTGCAATACTTTGGCCACCTAATGCGACGAGTTGATTCGCTGGAAAAGACTCTGATGCTGGGAAAGTTTGGGGGCAGGAGGAGAAGGGGACAATGGAGAATGAGATGGCTGGATGGCATCACCGACTCTGTGGACATGAGTTTGAGTGTACTCCGGGAGTTGGTGATGGACAGGGAGGCCTGGTGTGCTGTGATTCATGGGGTCGCAGAGTTGGACACGACTGAGCAGCTGAACTGAACTGAACTGATTTTTATTTCCATTACTCTAGGAGGTGGGTGATAGATGGTCTTGCTGCAATTTATGTCAGAGTGTTCTGCCTAACTTTTCCACTAAGAGTTATATAGTTTTTGGTTTTACATGTAAGTCTTTAATCCATTTTGAGTTTATTTTTGTGTATGGTGCTAGGACGTGTTCTAATTTCATTCTTTTACATGTAGCTGTCCAGTTTTCCCAGCACCACTTATTGAAGTGACTGTCTTTTCTCCATTGTAGATTCTTGCCTCCTTTGTCAAAGATGAGGTGCCCAAAGGTGCATGGGTTTCCTTCTTTCATTCTTGATACTGGTTGCTTATCTGTCTCTGATTTGATTCAGTCTTGTCAAAACTTTGAAATGTTGATTAGACATTTTAAAGAATCAAATTTTGGCTTTAATATTTTAATCCTTTAAATTTTATTCACCATTTTCCTAATTTCTTGATGGATATTTAGCTCATTAACATTTATCTGTCTTGTATTTAGAAGTTAATATCTTAAATGTATATAATACTGATTTTTCTACATCCCACAAATTCTTTTCATGAAATAATCAACTCAAAATATTCTCTAATTTCCATCATGGTTTCTTTCTACTTACTGGTTATTTAGAAGTGAATTTCTACATTGATGGAAATATACTAGCAGCTGAATTATATTTCAGTTTAATTGCATTTTTCACAAAGCATATTCAATAGATTCAGTACTTTTTGAAACTTGCCTTATGGCCCAACACATCAATTTTTGAAAAATGTTTTGTTCAAATCATATTTCATCTGTGTTATATCACTTCCAGAATGTATGAATCTATTTTTCCTTATACGTCTATGTTTCCTTTAAATATTCTGAGGCTGTGTCATTAGAGGACTAAAATTTAAGATTGTCTTATTTCCCCAGTAAGTCAAGCCTTTGATCATTGTGAAGTGTCAGTTTTAATCTACAGTAATGCTTTTCACCTTCAAGCATTCTTTAAATCAGTGGTCCCCAGCCTTTTTGGCACCAGGGACCAGTTTTGTGGAAGAGAATTTTTCCATGGACCAAGGTTGGGGGGATCGTTTCAGGATGACTCAAGCACATTAAATTTATTGTGAGCTTTATTTCTGCTATTATTACATCAGCTCCACCTCAGATCATCAGGCATTAGATCCCAGAGGTTGGGGACCCCTGCTTTAAATGATACTTTAAATATAGCTTTTAAATTCTTTAAATATAGCTACATAAATTTTAGGTCAGGGCTTCCAGTGAAAATTCTCGTGCTTTTTTTTTGAATACTGAATAAAGCATGTCCTTATCTTTTGGATTTCATTGTTTTGCTTGAGAAATTAGCTGTCTAATTCCTAAAACTTTAATACACTTGTGCACTTTAACATTCTTTGACTTTCACCCTTTTGGAATCCTTATATATCCTGTCAATAACTACAAGGGCTACTTTTTTCCCCCAAGAGATTCAAGTGACAGAATTTAAATAGGGTAAATCTATTTACTTAATATAATTACTAATATAAGTTTAAAGCAATAGTAGTACCCCCTCATTTGTGATTTGACTTTCCATGGTTTCAGTTACCCAAGCATGTTAAGAAAATATTTAAATGAAAAATTCCAGAAATAAATCTTAAGTCTTAAATTAGGCACTGTTCTAAGTAGCACATTAATCCAGCACTGTCCACTTCTGGTTTTCTCAGGATTCCCCAACCACTGACATTGTCATGGATCAGTGATTCAGGATCACCTGAAGTGGATGATGCTCCCTCTGACTTCCCATCTCACTTCATCTCATCTCATCCTGAAGGTATTGTATCATCACGTCATCACCAGAAGGGTAAGTATGTACAATAAGGTATTTTGAGGGAAAAATAGAGTGCATTCACATAGTTTTTATTATAGTACAACTCCTCTATTTTATTAAGACCCTGGTGCTGGAAAAGACTGAGGGCGAGAGGAGAAGGGGGTGAGAGAGGATGAGATGGTTGGATGACATCATTGACTCAATGGACATGAGTTTGAGCAAACTACAGGAGATAGTGAAGGACTGGGAAGCCTGGTCTGTTGCAGTCCATGGGGTTGCAAAGTCGGACATGACTGAGTGAACAAGTCTTAATGTGCTTTATTCATACATTAAACTTTATCATAGGTATGTAGAGGGAAAAAAATATTGTGTATATATAGAACTTGGTACTACCTGTGGTTTCAGGAATCTGGTGGGAGTCTTGGAATATATTCCCTGCAAATAAGGAGGGACTATTATTGAACCATTCTACTACAATAACCTTTTTATTTTCATGTCTTCTGTCCACTACATGTGTAAGATTTTAAAAATTTTCCTGAAGTTTAATTATGATATATCTAGGAATAAATTGCTTTTAATTTATATTGCATTGGTTTCTTACACCGTCTCAGATCTGGTAGTTCATATCTTTAGCTTTAGAAAATTGTCATTGTTTCCAGTATTTTTTTGTTACTTCTGCTCTCATTGTGTCCTCTACTTTTGCTTAGTTTCTTGTCAGTGTTTAATCTCTTCAGTTTTATTTTGAATACTTCCTTCTGGCTTGCCTTCCAATTCTGTTAAATTATTTCTAATTTGCTGTTAAACCCAGTCATTGCATTCTTAATTGGGATTACTATGTTAGTTCTAGTATTCTTTTCACCAAATCTGCTCTGTAATTTTGTGATTTCCTGTTCCTTGGAAATGTTGGCCATCTTAATTTTACTTCCTGAACATGGTAAGCTAATAGTCCCAATATCTGGAGCCTCTGCATGTTTTCTTCTTCTGACAGTTTTCCTGCTTCTCATGCATGATTGTCTCTTGTTTATCTTTGTGTGACAAGACTTTATTTTTTTTTAGGTAATTAATTTATTTTTTATTGGAGGCAAATTATTTTACAATATTATATTGGTTGGTTTTGCCATACATTGATATGAATTTGCCCCGGGTTTACATAAGTTCCCCCTCCTGAACCCCCCTCCCACCTCCCTCCTCCCTTTATCCTCGCTCTGGGTCATCCCCGCATGCCAGCCCCGAGCATCCTATAACATGCATTGACCCTGAACTAGTGATTTGTTTCACATATGACAACATACGTGTTTCAATGCCATTCTCCCAAATCATCCCACCCTCATCCTCTCCCATAGAGTCCCAAAGACTGTTCTATACATCTGTGTCTCTTTTGCTGTCTCGTATACAGGGTTATCATTTGCATCTTTCTAAATTCCATATATATGTGTTAGTATACTGTATTGGTGTTTTTCTTTCTGGCTTACTTCACTCTGTATAATAGGCTCCAGTTTCATCCACCTCATTAGAACTGATTCAAATGTATTCTTTTTAATGGCTCCATTGTGTATATGTACCAAAGCTTTCTTATCCATTCGTCTGCAGATGGACATCTAGGTTGCTTCCATGTCCTGGCTATTATAAACAGTGCTGCAATGAACATTGGAGTACATGTGTCTCTTTCAATTCTGGTTTCCTCGGTGTGTATGCCCAGGAGTGCGATTGCTGGATCATATGGCAGTTCTATTTCCAATTTTTTGAGGAATCTCCACACTGTTCTCCATAGTGGCTGTACTAGTTTGCATTCCCACCAACAGTGTAAGAGGGTTCCTTTCTCTCCACATCCTCTCCAGCATTTATTGCATGTAGACTTTTGGATAGCAGCCATTCTGACTGGTGTGAAATGGTATCTCATTGTGGTTTTGATTTGCATCTCTCTGATTATGAGGGATGTTGAGCATTTTTTCATGTGTTTGTTAGCCATCTTTATGTCTTCTTTGGAGAAATGTCTGTTTAGTTCTTTGGCCCATTTTTTGATTGGGTCATTTATTTTTCTGGAATTGAGCTGCAGGAGCTGCTTGTATAATTTGGAGATTAATCCTTTATCAGTTGCTTCATTTGCTATTATTTTCTCCCATTCTGAAGGCTGTCTTTTCACCTTACTTATAGTTTCCTTTGCTGTGCAGAAGCTTTTGATTTTAATTAGGTCCCATTTGTTTACTTTTGCTTTTATTTCCAATATTCTGGGAGGTGGGTCATGGAGGATTCTGCTGTGATATATGTCGGAGAGTGTTTTGCCTATGTTCTCCTCTAGGAGTTTTATAGTTTCTGGTCTTACATTTAGCTCTCTAATCCATTTTGAGTTTATTTTGGTGTATGGTGTTAGGAAGTGTTCTAGTTTCATTCTTTTACAAGTGGCTGACCAGTTTTCCCAGCACCACTTGTTAAAGAGACTGTCTTTTCTCCATTTTATATTCTTGCCTCCTTTGTCAAAGATGAGGTGTCCATAGATGCGTGGATTTATCTCTGGACTTTCTATTTTGTTCCATTGATCTATATTTCTGTCTTTATGCCAGTACCATACTGTCTTGATGACTGTGGCTTTGTAGTAGAGCCTGAAGTCCGGCAGGTTAATTCCCCCAGTTCCATTTTTCTTCCTCAAGATTGCTTTGGCTATTCGAGGTTTTTTGTATTTCCATACAAATTGTGAGATTATTTGTTCTAGTTCTGTGAAAAATATCGTTGGTAGCTTGATAGGAATTGCATTGAATGTATAAATTACTTTGGGTAGTATACTCATTTTTACAATATTTATTCTTCCAATCCATGAACATGGTATATTTCTCCATCTATTAGTGTCCTCTTTGATTGCTTTCAATAGTGTTTTATAGTTTTCTATGTACAAGTCTTTTGTTTCCTTAGGTAGATATATTCCTAAGTATTTAATTCTTTTCGTTGCAACAGTGAATGGAATAGTTTCCTTAATTTCTCTTTCTATTTTCTCATTATTAGTGTATAGGAATGCAAGGGATTTCTGTGTGTTGATTTTATATCCTGCAACGTTACTGTAATCATTGATTAGCTCTAGTAGTTTTCTGGTAGAGTCTCTAGGGTTTTCTGTGTAGAGGATCATGTCATCAGCGAACAGTGAAAGTTTTACTTCTTCTTTTCCAATTTGTATTCCTTTTATGTCTTTTTCTGCTCTGATTGCTGTAGCCAAAACTTCCAGAACTATGTTGAATAGTAGTGGTGAGAGTGGGCACCCTTGTCTTGTTCCTGACTTTAGGGGAAATGCTTTCAGTTTTTCACCATTGAGGATGTTTGCTGTGGGTTTGTCATATATAGCTTTTATTATGTTGAGGTATGTCCCTTCTATTCCCACTTTCTGGAGGGTTTTTATCATAAATGGATGTTGAATTTTGTCGAAGGCTTTCTCTGCATCTATTGAGATAATCATATGATTTTTATTTTTCAGTTTGTTAATGTGGTGTATTACGTTGACTGATTTGTGGATATTGAAGAATCCTTGCATTCCTGAGATAAAGCCCACTTGGTCCTGATGTATGATCTTCTTAATATGCTGTTGGATTCTGATTGCTAGAATTTTGTTAAGGATTTTTGCATCTATGTTCATCAGTGATATTGGCCTGTAGTTTTCTTTTTTTGTGGGGTCTTTACCAGGTTTTGGGATTAGGGTGATGGTGGCCTCATAGAATGAGTTTGGAAGTTTCCCTTCCTCAGCAATTTTCTGGAAGAGTTTGAGTAGAATAGGTGTTAGCTCTTCTCTAAATTTTTGGTAGAATTCAGCTGTGAAGCCATCTGGACCTGGGCTTTTGTTTGCTGGGAGATTTTTGATTACAGTTTCAATTTCCGTGCTTGTGATGGGTCTGTTCAGATTTTCTATTTCTTCCTGGTTCAGTTTTGGAAAGTTGTATTTTTCTAGGAATTTGTCCATTTCTTCCAGGTTATTCATTTTATTGCCATATAATTCCTGATAGTATTCTCTAATAATCCTTTGTATTTCTGTGTTGTCAGTTGTGATCTCTCCATTTTCATTTCTAATTTTATTGATTTGGTTCTTCTCCCTTTGTTTCTTGATAAGTCTGGCTAGTGGTTTGTCAATTTTATTTACCTTCTCAAAGAACCAGCTTTTGGCTTTGTTGATTTTTGCTATAGTCTCTTTTGTTTCTTTTGCATTTATCTCTGCCCTAATTTTTACAATTTCTTTCCTTCTACCGACCCTGGGGTTCTTCATTTCTTCCTTTTCTAGTTGCTTTAGATGTAGAGTTAGGTTATTTAGTTGACTTTTTTCTTGTTTCTTGAGGTGTGCCTGTATTGCTATGAACTTCCCCCTTAGCACTGCTTTTACAGTGTCCCAGAGGTTTTGGGTTGTTGTGTTTTCATTTTCATTCATTTCTATGCATATTTTGATTTCTCTTTTGATTTCTTCTATGATTTGTTCGTTGTTCAGCAGCGTGTTGTTCAGCCTCCATATGTTGGCATGTTTAATAGTTTTTCTCCCATAATTGAGATCTAATCTTACTGCATTGTGGTCAGAAAAGATGCATGGAATGATTTCAACGTTTTTGAATTTACCAAGGCTAGATTTATGGCCCAGGATGTGATCTATCCTGGAAAAGGTTCCATGTGCACTTGAGAAAAAGGTGAAATTCATTGTTTTGGGGTGAAATGTCCTATAGATATCAATTAGGTCTAATTGGTCTATTGTATCATTTAAAGATTGTGTTTCCTTGTTAATTTTCTGCTTAGTTGATCTATCCATAGATGTAAGTGGGGTATTAAAATCACCCACTATTATTGCATTATTGTTTATTTCCCCTTTCATACTTGTTAGTAATTGTCTTACATATTGCGGTGCTCCTATGTTGGGTGCATAAATATTTATAATTGTTATATCTTCATCTTGGATTGATCCTTTGATCATTATGTAGTTTCCTTCTTTGTCTTTTTTCACAGCCTTTGTTTTAAAGTCTATTTTATCTGATATGAGTATTGCTACTCCTGCTTTCTTTTGGTCTCTTATTTGCATGGAATATCTTTTTCCAGCCCTTCACTTTCAGTCTGTATGTGTCCCTCGTTTTGAGGTGGGTCTCTTGCAGACAACATATATGGGGGTCTTGTTTTTGTATCCATTCAGCCAGCCTTTGTCTTTTGGTTGGGGCATTCAACCCATTTACGTTTAAGGTAATTATTGATAAGTACGATCCCATAGCCATTTTCTTTATTGCTTTGGGTTCGAGTTTATACACCCTTTCTGTGTTTCCTGTCTAGAAAAGATCCTTTAGCATTTGTTGGAGAGCTGGTTTGGTAATGCTGAATTCTCTCAGCTTTTGCTTGTCTGTAAAGCTTTTGATTTCTCCTTCATATTTGAATGAGATCCTTGCTGGGTACAGTAGTCTGGGCTGTAGGTTATTTTCTTTCATCACTTTAAGTATGTCTTGCCATTCCCTCCTGGCCTGAAGAGTTTCTGTTGAAAGATCAGCTGTTATCCTTATGGGAATCCCCTTGTGTGTTATTTGCTGTTTTTCCCTTGCTGCTTTTAATATTTGTTCTTTGTGTTTGATCTTTGTTAATTTGATTAATATGTGTCTTGGAGTATTTCGCCTTGGGTTTATCCTGTTGGGGACTCTCTGGGTTTCTTGGACTTGGGTGATTATTTCTTTCCCTATTTTAGGGAAGTTTTCAACTATTATCTCCTCAAGTATTCTTTCATGGTCTTTCTTTTTGTCTTCTTCTTCTGGGATTCCTATGATTCGAATGTTGGAGCGTTTAACATTGTCCCAGAGGTCTCTAATATTGTTCTCATTTCTTTTAATTTGTTTTTCTTTTTTCCTCTCTGTTTCATTTATTTCTACAATTCTATCTTCTAGCTCGCTTATCCTGTCTTCTGCCTCTGTTATTCTACTGTTTGTTCCCTCCAGAGTGTTTCTGATCTCATCTATTGTATTATTCATTGTATATTGACTCTTTTTTATTTCCTCTAAGTCCTTATTAAACCTTTCTTCCATCTTCTCAATCCTTTTCTCCAGGTTATTTATCTGTAACTCCATTTTGCTTTCAAGATTTTGAATCATTTTCACCACCAAAATTCGAAATTCTTTTTCATGTAGATTCCCTATATCTTCCTCTTTTGTTTGTGTTGGTGGGCATTTATCTTGTTCCTTGCTGGGTATTTCTCTGCTTCTTCATCTTGCTTATAGTGCTTTGCTTGGGGTGGCCTTTCCCTCTTCTGGCCGTTTGTGGAGTTCTCTTTATTATGTAGTTTCCTTGCTGTGTGTGGGGTTGGACAGGTGACTTGTCAAGGTTCCCTGGTTATGGAAGCCTGTGTCGGTGTTCTGGTGGGTGGAGCTGGATTTGTTCTCTCTGGAGTGCAATGAAGTGTCCAGTAATGAGTTATGAGATGTCAGTGGGTTTGGAGTGACTTTGGGCAGCCTGTATATTGAAGCTCAGGGCTAGTTTCCTGTGTTACTGGAGAATTTGCGTGGTATGTCTTGCTCTGGAACTTGTTGACCCTTGGGTTTAGCGTAGGTATGGAGATGTTTGATGAGCTCCTATCGATTAATGTTCCCTGGAGTCAGGACTTCTCTGGTGTTCTCAGGATTTGGGCTTAAGCCTCTTGCCTCTGGTTTTTGGTCTTATTCTTGGAGTAGTCTCTAGACGTCTCTATCTGTCATTTCCAAGGTGGTTCCCTCTGTTTTAGCTTCTGTCTGCTGGTCTCTTCAGTGTCTAATTTCCACCCTGATACTAGGGGGTGGGTGGACACTTTTTAAGGCTCAGTTGTTCAGTCCTGTTCTGGGAAGGGAGGAACGTTGCAGTTGAATATCTCTGGCGTCTGTGGGGAGTGCTCACAGCGTCTCGGCCACACTGGGTTTGCCCCCGCTCACAGCACGTATGCTGTCCCAGTCTATACTGCACAGGCTCTAGGTTGCTCTGCCGGGAACTGTCCGAGGCCGGCACCGGGTTGTATGCACTTCCCAGGTCTGAGCGGCTCAAGTTCAGGTTCTCAGGTACTCCACAAAGGCGCAGACTTGGTTGGGCCTGCGTTTTGTGCCTTCCCTGGTCCGAGCAGCTCAGGGGACCAGGTGTTTGGCGAGCGCGGTCTCTGCGACTTATCGCCTCCCCAGTCCCCGCCACTCAGTTTTCTGGGTGTACAACCGGCGCACCTTCTCAGGGGGATATCGACCGGCCCGAGCCCAAGAAGTCCTGATTAGCAACAAGCCTGCCTGCAGTTTGTGTCAGATGCCTTTCTGGGGCCGCGGTTGCCCGCTCCGGCTCTGGCTGCACTCCCTGCCTGTCTCGGCGGGGAATGGGGGATGGGCCAGCCGCAGCCGGCTCGCTCTGCTCAGTCCTTTATTCTGTGAGCGGGGCTGGCCGAGTCATAGGTTAGAGCTTTCCGCCTTTTCGTGGGGAAGCTATCCCACTGTCTGCTTTGCTCTCCCCAGTTCTCTCAAATTGTTCTTGCGGCATTCAAGCCCAGTCCTCTCTCTAAGCAGTTCAGCTGGCTCCTCCCTGCCCAGCCCCCGCTTGCTAATGGCGTATGCAGGCGTCTGCGCTGCTTCTCCGCTGGGAGTTACCCTTTGGCGGGTAATCTGTGGGTTTTAAAAAAATCTTAAAAAAAAAAGAGGGTTATGTGGCCCTCTGAGCTTCCAAGGCTCGCCACAGATTCGCAAGTGAGAATGTTTCCTGGTGTTTGGAAACTTCTCTCTTTTTAAAGCCTCCCTTCCCAGGACGGAGCTCCGTCCTTACTTCTTTTGTCTCGCTTTTTATCTTTTATGTTTTTTTCCTACCTCCTTTCGAAGACAATGGGCTGCTTTTCTGGGTGCCTGACGTCCTCTGCCAGCATTCAGAAGTTTTTTGTGGACTTTACTCGCGTTCAAATGTTCTTTTGATGAATTTGTGGAGGAGAGAGTGGTCTCGCCGTCCTATTCCTCCGCCATCTTGTTCCTGTCTCCCAAGACTTTATTTTTTAAATTAAAAAAAATTGTATTGGAGTATAGTTAATTTACAATGTTGTGTTAGTTTTAGGTGGCCAGCAAAGTGAATCAGTTATACACACAGACACACATGGCTACTGTTTTTTGGATTCTTTTCCTGGATAGGTCACCATAGATCACTGAGTGGAGTTCCCTGTGCTATACAGTTGGTCCTTGTTAGATATCTGTTTTATATGTAGTGGTGTGTATATGTCAGTTCCAATCTCCCAATTTATGCTTTCTCCCCCTCCTTACCCACCGGTAAGCATAAGTTTGTTTTCTACTTCTGTGACTCTGTTTTGTAAATAAATTAATTTGTACCTTTTTTTTTTAGATTCCACATAAAAGCAATATCATAGGATATTTGTCTTTTTCTGTCTTACTTCAAGACTTTATTTTAAAAATGGGTTTGTTTGTACAGGTTTACAATGATTCTCTTCAGAAAGAATCTGTTGCAGTTACCTGAGAGCATTAGCAATCTGGTATTGTCTTACCTTGGCACTATTGACATTTCAAGCTGGATAATTCTTTATTGTGAGAGCATGTCCTGTGTTTTACAGGATGTTTAGTAGTATCTTAGCCTCTTCCCACTAGACAGTATAATATTTCTTCACAGTTAAAATGTCTCCAGATTTTGCCAAATGCTCTCTGGTACTTAAACCACTGTCTTAACAAAAACAAGAGAATTAAACGAGGGTGATTTTAGGGACAAAAGGATGTTTCAATAAATGTTAAATCCCAGTTTGTTAATGGCAGTCTACCAATGGAGGTAGTAAGACTCATTTCTTGGATAGTTCCTTGCTGTTATGTGATATTAATGTAAAATTTAATTCTTAAAGAAGACCCTAAGTTTGTTTCTGAAGCTTATCTCAGTAATCTATCTTTGGATGAAGATCAGATGCCTCGTGACCTGCAACCAGGACTAAAAAAAAAAAAGGACATAATTTAAAGGACTGTCTCCAACCTGGATGGAAGGACTTTTTTCAGAAGAAACTACACTATACCAGGATGAGAAGACGACGACATCAGAGGTAGACAGCTTGCCCAAGATGCTGGACCTGATTCGTATGATCATTTATAATGTTTTCTTGACTTCTTAGCCCTCTGCATATAAATCAAATGCTTTTCTACCATAGGCCTGATCCTAAGCTAGTTTTAGAAATTAATCCAATTGTCGGGTTTGTAGACATGTAAAAGCTCATTCAGCTTATACAAAAACTGTTAGACTTGTGCCATCCTAATGTCCTTAAACCATGGCAACAGTCTGCTTCTAAATTGGAAAATTAAAAACAATAGCTGGAAATCAGAGTCAGGGCTATGGGAAATCCAAGATGGCTGCTTGGCTTTTCCCAGCTCCCTGACAAACCTCATTTTTTATTTGATGGGTTAAAGCTTCCCTGGCTACAGGGCCTCCATAATGAAAAATCATGGAATATTAAGTTTTGTAAATTGTTAAATTAAGTTTCTAGTTTTGTTAATGTCTAGTGCTTACTAAGACTCACTGCTGAGACAGTTCCTTGTTACATGATACTGCTAAAAGATTTAATTAAGTTATTAAAAAGGACACTCTAGGTTAGTTTCTAAGGCTTATCTCAGTAACCAATCTTCAGATAAAGGTCGGATGCTCCATAATGTACAACCAGGAGATTAACACCAGACTAAGAGAGTTCCAGAAAAACATCTATTTCTGTTTCATTGACTATGCCAAGGCCTTTGACTGTGTGGATCACAACAAACTGTGGAAAATTCTGAAAGAGATGGGAATACCAGACCACCTGACCTGCCTCTTGAGAAACCTGTATGCAGGTCAGGAAGCAACAGTTAGAACTGGACATGGAACAACAGACTGTTTCCAAATAGGAAAAGGAGTACGTCAAGGTTGTATATTGTCACCCTCCTTATTTAACTTATATGCAGAGTACATCATGAAGAACGCTGGGCTGGAAGAAGCACAAGCTTGAATCAAGACTGCCAGGAGAAATATCAATAACCTCAGATATGCAGATGACACCACCCTTATGGCAGAAAGTGAAGAGGAACTCAAAGGCCTCTTGATGAAAGTAAAAGAGGAGAGTGAAAAGGTTGGCTTGAAGCTCAACATTCAGAAAACAAAGATCATGGCATCTGGTCCCATCACTTCTTGGGAAATAGATGGGGAAACAGTGGAAACCGTGTCAGACTTTATTTTTTTGGGTTCCAAAATCACTGCAGATGCTGACTGCAGCCATGAAATTAAAAGACGCTTACTCCTTGGAAGGAAAGTTATGACCAACCTAGATAGCATATTAAAAAGCAGAGACATTACTTTGCCAAACAAGGTCCATCTAGTCAAGGATATGGTTTTTCCCGTGGTCATGTATGGATGTGAGAGTTGGACTGTGAAGAAAGCTGATCGCCGAAGAATTGATGCTTTTGAACTGTGGTGCTGGAGAAGTCTCTTGAGAGTCCCTTGGACTGCAAGGAGATCCAACCAGTCCATTCTGGAGGAGATCAATCCTGGGTTTTCATTGGAGGGACTGATGCTAAAGCTGAAACTCCAATACTTTGGCCACCTCACGCGACGAGTTGACTCCCTGGAAAAGACTCTGATGCTGGGAGTGATTGGGGGAAGGAGGAGACGAGGACGACAGAGAATGAGGTGGCTGGATGGCATCACCGACTCGATGGACACGAGTTTGAATGAACTCCGGGAGTTGGTGATGGACAGGGAGGCCTTTCGTGTTGTGGTTCATGGGGTTGCTAAGAGTCCGACATGACTGAGCGACTGAACTGAACTGAACTGATAATCATTTAACGAATGAAGTCAGGTGACTTGGGATATACCAGGCTTTATCTAATGAAAGTTCTTGACTTATAATTCTCATTTTACTAATAACTGCTAGCTATGGCTATATTATTTTCTATGTCACTTGTTTCACTGAGCCTGTGATATACTGCTGAACTGACAGTTCCATATGAGATCAATAATTGTAATAATGTGACTCTGGGTATGGGAAAAAGCAACAAGAGGAAATATTTTCCTGGACCAGGAGGCTAGTAAGACAGTGGTCCAGAGACTTTTGCTACTTGCAAGGCCTGGTCCAATTTTAGCACCCTGAGTGGCCCATCACTTCCCTAGACCTGGGAATGAGCCTTCCCAGCACCGCAGGACACAATGGCCATGAAATGGTGTCACATGGTCAGATATGTGGCTATGAAGGGACCCTGCTAACTGGAAGTTGGTACTTGCCAGCTGCCTCTACAAAGATTACATCATGACCATTGCCAGCTGCTGACCTTCAACACCCCCTGAAAGAAGTTCAGGGTGAAAATCAGGAATGAGGCACTCCATGCTCTGAAAAAAAAACAAACAAACTGGCAGAACAGGCCTTCAGATAGTTAGATCTTTTCAGAAAAAGGTTTTATGAGTTCCAATTCTTGCATCTTCTCATACCTAGAAAAACACTGACGTCATGAATGGTGAAATCTGCTTTGGCTATTTTTTTTTTTTTTTTTACAATTAAAAGTCAAAATAGAGTAGCTATGGTTCAGATATCCTGGGAAATAACTATTTCCCAGATATCCTGAAAAATGATATTATGGGTGTGATTTCAGATTAGACGCTGTGACCTAATGTAGAACTTAATGCTCCTGTAATGCATTTTTGCTTCTGTACTTTGCTTGCTGCTCATAAAACCAAAGTTACTCCATTTTAAGATAAGGTTGTTTTTAAGTAAAGATTCCTAAAATTGTTTTTGAAAAAATAAATAAAAAAAAAATGCCATGTACAGTAAAAAAAAAAAAAAAAGAGCCTGGAATGCCAGAGACACCAGTTCAATTCCTGGGTTGGGAAGATCCCCTGGAGAAAGGAAACACTACCCACTCCAGTATGAAATCAGTTATATTAGTATTAATACATATGCTACTTATGTGCATATATGTTTAATTATATATAATTACATTCTAGTGATTTGAATTAATAACCTGCTAATTTTTATACATCACGTTTGCATGCATGCTCAGTCACTTCAGTTGTGTCTGGCTCTGCACCCTATGGACTGTAGCCTCTTCTGTCCATGGGATTCTCCAGGCAAGAATATACTGGAGAGGGTTGCTGTGCCCTCTGCCAGAGGATCTTCCAGACACAGGGATCAAACCCAAGCCTCATGTTTCCTGCACTGGCATGCAGGTTCTTTACACTAGTGGAAAGCTGTTTATGCATCATAGTCACTGAGAATATGTTGACTGTAATACTGTTTATGTAATTACTATAGGAATATAAAAATAATGAACTATTTAACCAGTAAGGGGTAAATAACAAATGTAACACCATTTACAAACTTCCTTCAGCAATAAAAATCATTCTGTAAAGGTCACATCACCAACTTAGGCTCATAAACCAACAGAAAGAGTGATGTTTCAAATAAAAGAATGTTTTAATGTAAGGTAGGATGTTCAATGTATTAAGTACATGGTCATATTCCATTAAGCATTTCTTACATGCAGCCATGAAATTAAAAGACGCTTACTCCTTGGAAGGAAAGTTATGACCAACCTTGATAGTATATCAAAAAGCAGAGACATTATTTTGCCAACAAAGGTCCGTCTAGTCAAGGCTATGGTTTTTCCCGTGGTCATGTATGGATGTGAGAGTTGGACTGTGAAAAAAGCTGATCGCCGAAGAATTGATGCTTTTGAACTGTGGTGTTGGAAAAGACTCTTGAGAGTCCCTTGTACCGCAAGGAGATCCAACCAGTCCATTCTAAGGGAGATCGATCCTGGGTGTTCATTGGAAGGGCTGATGTTACAGCTGAAACTGCAATACTTTGGCCACCTCGTGCGACCAGTTGACTCACTGGAAAAGACTCTGATGCTGGGAAAGGTTGGGGGCGGGAGGAGAAGGGGACAACAGAGAATGAGATGTCTGGATGGCATCACCGACTCTGTGGACATGAGGTTGAGTGAACTTGGGGAGTTGGTGATGGACAGGGAGGCCTGGCGTGCTGTGATTCATGGGGTCGCAGAGAGTCGGACATGACTGAGTGACTGAACTGAACATGATAATAAATTCTGCAAATAGCACAAGGTCTGGTTCATGATAAATATAAGCATAAATGAAAATGAAAACGTTCACTAAAATATAGAAAAACTAAAAAAAAAGAGAGAATTTTATCAGGCTTAAATATAGTAGTCCTTGATCTTTACTTTTGTCCCAATTCAAGTATTATCCTGCTTTTCCAGTTGTCCTCAGTGGAGACTAGATCCAAATTTGACATGGGGATGTATATGTACACACCCATTCCTGCTGCCTGGACAGCATGTATGTTTAGAATCCCAGTATCCACAGTTGCAGGTGAGTTCTATCAATACCGTGTGGTTCTCACATGGGCCATTCTGCTGATTGTAGAGGCTTTTTCTTTGCCATAACAGCATGCTTAATTGAGACATTTGTCTTGAAGAACATTTTAGGAATCAGTCTTCAGACCTAAACTCAATGACCAAGTCTCAAAGATTGTTGACTGTACATGCCCATCCATTTTCACAAATGGAGTACTTCCTTTTTGGTATATTTGTGTATCTTGAAGACCAGGGCTTAGAGGGTGCTTTCTATGGTAGCTGCTCAGAGAATCCTAAACTCTCTTGGATTTAAAACTGGAATCCTAAAAAGCACCTAGTCCAAATGGATATAGAAAGTAAAGCACAGGAGTCTGTGTAACTATACTGTCTTGTGATAACCAGAACTGAAGAAATGTATCCCCTCTAGAGAAATGAGAAGGACAAAATGAATCTCATGGACTAACAAGGCTGAGGCTGAGGAGGTAGGACAGTTCTACCCCATTGAGAATTCAACAGGCGATGGTCCCAAGAGAAGTAACGCTATCCTGATGTTTCTTATGAGAGAAGGAACATACTTATTTTGTATCAGGAATTTCTGCATTATCTAATTTTATCCTTGATAAACTTAGGCAGCCAGATTCTTTAATGTCCATTTTTAGAGGCGGATCTGAGGTTTAGCATGCTTCAGGTCATCTGGTTTGTTGGGCCAGAAGACTAAGTCAAACCTTAAAGCCAATGATTTTTTGCTTTTTTATGGTTAGCTGTTCTCTTAGGGTCATGACTTCTCATTCAAGGGCCTGTGGATTAAAATACATATAAAAAGATGATCCAAGTTACCACTGAATCTTAGGTGGGGACCCAGTGAGAGGAGGGACTCATATCAGAAAGGGCCTCTTTGTATATTTATTTGACTTTGGCAGATGGTATCTTCATTGCAGCATGTGGGATCTAGTTTCCCAACCATGGATTGAACTCAGGCCCCCTGAATTGGGAGCACTGAATCTTAGCCACTGGACCATCAGTGAAGTCCCAGAAAAGGCCTCTGTGGTGGGACTGTAAGATGGCCACTTGGAAAGCCTTGGTGGGGGCAGTGTTCTCTTACCTGTCACACAAACCAGAAGTAGGATCTGCAAAGCTGGCGTGCTCTGCTTGCTAGGCTAGCACCAGTAGTTGGATCTACTTCTTATACTCACATTCTTTCATCTGTGGGACACATTCTCCTAAATTCAGTAATCCTCAAAGGTGGCTAAACCCATCTATTATTTGGAATTAGGCTGGAAGTCTTAGAAGATCAGGTAAATAATGGATAATTTAGTAACTCTGGATGTCTTCTAGAAACTGAGGTGTAAGTGAGGACACTTACTTTCTACTTCTGGTTCTGGCCAGCATTAGAAAACTGAGTACCATCATTTAGTGGTTCTTTCACTAACAATAAAATACTCTGAACAGAAGGATTTAATTTCAACAGTAAACTCCTTCAAAATGGTTTAAATGAGGTCCAACTGGGCCTCAGTTTGACCTCAGATCAAGCAATGGACATACCACAGTATTGGTAAAAGGCTCTGAGAAATTCTAGCACTATATGATCCAGTTTGTTTAAGCAGTCTTTTCTGTGGCTAGGACACTTTATCCTGTCAGATATTTTTCCAGACTGATTCACTGCAAGGTTACTCTAGGATAACAATTCAGATAGATGCTGCTTTTCATCTTACACTATTCCTCATGTGGTTCTCACCAACTCTTACTCATTTCTGCCTTGTTATACCCTACTATAGAATTAAGAAAATTCCAGAAGGTACCTGTTAGCAGTTCCTTGAAGGTTATACATACAGCTCCACTCCGTTAGTTCCTTTGGCTTTTATAGAAGTACTGTTGGCTCCAATACTTTTGGGTTAGATACTTCACTTTTTTGTCAGGTTTGAAAGATCAGTGATGTATTATAATCTGTTTGTACACCTTCCTTTCTCTTGTATCAGCTAATTCTATGATTATAGAGACAGGGCAGTTGTTGGCAGTGTTTCTCTGGAGTGTCTGAATATTCCACTTAAAATTACATGGGAAAGCTAACTTCTCCAAGAGTGAGTTTTCTTTTCTGTAAAATGATAGGAAAGCAGTATCTCTACCTCACAGTATTATCAGGTTCAAACAGAGCCATTCATATAATACATTAAGTACAGCACCTGTAATATAAGATGCCCTTAATTCACAAATCAGTTTTCATTGTAGAATATACATAAAACTTACACGTTAACCACTTGTAAATGTACGTTCTGTGGCACTAAGTGCATTCACATAGTGCAACCACTGGCACCTTTCATTTTCATAATGTCTCCGTCGGCCCAAACTAAAACCCCGTATCAAACAACCACTCCCATGACCATCATTCTGTATGTATTCATGGAAATGGAATCATATACTATTCATTTTTTTGTGACTGAAGAACACTTAGCATTTTGAGTTCAGCCTTTATCCACGCATGTTAGAATTTTCTTTTTAATGGCTGAATAATATTCCATTGTGTTAATACGTACATACTATTAGAAGAGTCGAAGCTCTGCTACAGCCATTTAAAAAGTGATTTCACTTACTTGCTAAGACATAGCTTTAGTGAGGGTCAGCATCTCTACTGCTGCTGTTGCTGCTAAGTCGCTTCAGTTGTGTCCGACTCTATGCGACCCCAGAGACATTAGCCCACCATGCTCCCCTGTCCCTGGGATTCTCCAGGCAAGAACACAGGAGTGGGTTGCCATTTCCTTCTCCAATGCATGAAAGTGAAGTTGCTTAGTCGTGTCTGACTCTTAGCGACCCCATGGACTGCAGCCCACCAGGCTCCTCCATCCATGGGATTTTCCAGGCAAGAGGGCTGGAGTGGGTTGCCATTGCCTTCTCTGAAGCATCTCTACTACTATAGTAAAAAATGCAGGCTTACACTTTTGGAGTAAATTCCCAGACTCACTATTGATTCCTTTTCTCTATCAGTGTTTACAAAGTCTCCCAGTTAGGATGTCCTCACTTTCTTCAAAGGTAAAGAATGCCTGGAGAGGAGGATCAAGATGGTGGAGCTCACCTCCCCACCTGACTCCCAATACCTCAAAAACACATCTATATGTGGAACAGTTCTCATGGAAAACTGGAAACCAGCAAAACTCCTATGCAACCAATGCTGCAAGGAAGATATCCTCATGACCAGGTAGGGCGGGGGGAAAAATAAACAGTGGGTTGGGACCTGGGCCCCTGAGAGGAGACTTAAGATCCCAGGGACACCCTCACCCTGGGGATCAAGTGGGTTAAGCCACAATTGGGTATCCCTGTCTCACGTGAGGAAATAAGCCCCCTTGGCTGCTAGGAGAGTGCTGTGACAGACAGAAGGGCTGGAGAAGTCTAGGCACACTGTTCCAGTGTGGATGTACTGGCTTACCAACAGACAAGCCAGTGAGAACACTGCACTGGTGCCTGCTACCTCACCACATTTTCCAACCTGAGTGGGGTGATCACCCCAGGCTCACTGCGCACTCGCTCTAGTGATGCAGAGATGGCCAGGAGTGTGGTTCAGATGG